>NC_136667.1:6428846-7071730 GCF_903797595.1 Erithacus rubecula | reverse complement strand
CAGTGCTGGGAATCAAATGTTTGCATCCACTCTAGATTGGTTCCAGATGCTTCCCAGCAGTGATGGGGATGGCAGTGGCAGCAGTGGAGATGCATTCCTTGTCCATGGGCTTCCCACAGTGCTGCTCTGCTCCAAGGCAGACAAACCATCTCAGACAGGGAGAGGAGCAAGGGGGGCTCTCGAGTTCCCCATGAGCTGCAGGGAAAAGATCTCATGCCCAGTGTTCCATGGCTCTCCATGCCCTGGATCTGGATCTGCAGCCTGGCTGCCCATGCCAGGGTCTCCCCTGCCACTGTCACAGCTCTTGCTGTGACCAGGGAATTGGATAAAAGACCTCAGTGCAGCTCCAGCCCAGCTGGACCCTGGGCTGGCCACTACTTGCTCCTCTTTTTATTCAGTGATTTAAATGAAGCTACACTTCCAGGTCCACCTCATCCAAAATTCAAAGCACAGTAAAATCTAGATGAACAAATCCCTTCTTCATTAAAGAAGTGATGGATAAAGATTATGGGGAGGGAGAGAGGGAAGAACAAACACCCCTTTCCTCAGCAGCAGCCTGCAAGACTACCTGGACTATATTCCTTTACTCTGGGTCTCAGGGTGGCAGAAGCAAATAATGCATTAGCTCTGAAAAAGGGCCTGGAAGGAAAGGAGATAAGTATTTCAGGACTGCGAATTAAAGCTGTTAGCAAATGCAAATTTACATTTCCTCTAAGTAATCATTATGTTTTCACTTCTATCAGCACCCAATGAATCACAGAGATGTTTTGTCTAGAAACACTAATGGTGGGGGTAGGAAGCCAGCAGCCTACCCACAGCAACGGCAGCAGGAGAGAAATGCCAGAGGAGCCCATAAAAAGGAGCAGGATTTTTAAAGAACAGCAATTACACCAGCCCATCACTGCCCGTGAAATTACCAAATATGAAAGATCTGCAGAAAAAAAGCATTTCAGGCACAGAGGAAGGCAGAGATTTAGCAGGTCAAGGTACACATTCATATATGTGCAGGCATGGTATATGCAAACAAAGATAATGAAAATAAGGCTTTAAATCAGTAAAAAATATGCAGCCTCACACACACACATGCTCCCAGCTACCCTCACGCACAAAGTAATTGTGCAGAGTTGCCTGCGGAGGGGAGAGCAGCCCTGCAGATCTGCCAGAGTGGTATTAATTTCATAATTGCCTGCATTATTAAGATCTCTGCAGGATACCCCTGCTCACAACCAATTCAGCAAGAACAGTGACCTTTTAAATTCTTTTTTTCCAGTAGTGCATAAAAAGAGAAGCAAGTTTCTGTTTTTAGACACAGCAAACAGAAGAGTGACTCAGCTGCTGGTGCCAGTCCCCATCCTGGAGTCTGGCATGGGAAAGGGTGGCAGTGCTGGGCAGAGGGGCCCAAACCCACCCCACCCACCTGAGCTGATGGATCAAGGCCTGACCTGCCCTTTGGAAATCCCCAGCTCCCATCACAACCTGTCTAGAGCAGCACAGCTTCCCACTCCCAAGCTCAGTTATATGACAGAGGCATCAGGATGGAGGGCACCAGTGGTGTGGAGCCCCCAGGCTGGACATGGGAGGTAAAACACAAAGAAAGAAAAGAGAAGGTGACAGAAGAATGTGTGTGCCATGCTTCCATCGTGCTGGGTGACAAGCTGCAGTACAGGTGATGATGGATTTGTGAGGTCCCAGCAGCATGCAAGGACTTGGCTTTGCAAAGTGCCTTTCTTGCCTCGGGCAATTATCCCTTAATAAACAGGAAGCAGAGCTGAATTTTGCTCTCAATGAACACTAAGAAAACTCGGGTTTTCCTGCTCCAGGTGTGAGGAGCTGTCCCTGTCCCCTGGAGCTCCTGAAGCTGCATCACACACATGGTACAGCCGTGGAACAGCACGGCCCCATCACAGAGCTCTCACAGATTCATTAAAGAGCATGGCAGATATCCCAAAGCAAAAAGGAGGCCACTGCAACAGAGCTGGTGAATAACCACAGGATGCTGCTATAAATCAGATCTTTACAACAGTATTTACCCCATCTAAATGCTGCTGCAGGAATTAGTTTCAACGTGTAACTGATATTTCTGCGGTGGCAAAGATCGAGGTTTGCAAAGCCTGCACTCCATAAGCAGTGGTTTACAGAGATGGAATAGTGGCAGTTTTTCATTTTCCAGCGTCCACTCACCCTTCCAAGAATCTTAATGCCTCATTGATTCATAATACAGTACATAAAGATTTCATTTTTTCTTGCACACAGTGATATATTATGGAGGCAATCTATTTTGCCACTGAAAAGTTTGCTTAGTAGAGAAATTTGGAGTTTTGACATTCAGGAAATTACAGTCATCTGTAAAGCGCGATTGATATGCCAAGGCTAACATTTTCATTGCACTTATGGAGCCAGAATAACTATGCTAAAATATTTATTATATTCTTAAAAAAAAAAATCCGACTTCTTGTTTATAAAAAGCATACATTTAGCAATAAAAAAGCTTTATCCTTATATCCATATATATTCTAGCTATGTCCTAAACACTCAAAGCCACATACACTCCTGACCAGATGAAAATACTTTAAATAATCAAATAAAACCAATATTTCAGACAGGCTCTGCGTGTGCAAGCAGAAGGCACAACCTGACACGTGGCTGCACAGAGCTGAACAAAAGCAGAGAAATGAGACAGGGGCTGCCCCAGTGAACCTGCCCAAGGCCCCTGGGGCTGTGGACACTCGTGCTGCCAGCCACAGCCACCCACAGGATCACTGAAGCCTGTGTGCTCCATTGGCAGGTTCTGTGCTAATATGATCCAGGGGGAAGAGGGTGCAGAGGGCTCTGGTCTCAGCTTGGCACGCACACTTGTCTTCTTTATGAACACATCAGTGTGTATTTAGAAGTTGTGATTTATCCAATATCCTGAGTGCTCATTGCAAATTCATCCTCGCTGCCTGAACACCCCTCCCAACCCCTCTGCATGTGACAGCAGCTACTACTGAACATCCTGCTGGAGAAACCTTGGAGCTCTCCAGGAAAAGATCATACAGTCAGCCCCAAGAGCTCTGCATCTCCCACAAGGGAAAATTAACTCCAGAGAGGTATTTATAAAATCATTTGTTACTATATCAGAGCTCAATCAATTCTCTTCAATAATACATAAAAGGAGGAGGTTTGGCTCACACGAAAGAACGTAATTCCTTCACAAGCCATTTGCAGATAATCTTCTGTATGCCAGTTAATACATCCCATGATAGGTTATACAAAAGAGCTTTAAAAAACTAAATGGAGGATATGTAGCACATAAAAAAGGCACATCAGTGCAACTTGTATTTTGCTTATCATAACTATTGTGCATACAGAAATCCAAGGAAAATCCTTCCCAGTCTTTCTAAAATTTTGTCAAAGCAAGCATCTATTGAAAACATTTTTGCAATATAATTAATGAACTGATACTAATGTAATTCTCAGCCTGCTGCCAAAAGAAGGATAGAGGAACGGACAGTGTATTTACAGCTGCAACTTCTACAGTTTTAATTTCAGCTCTCATTGATTCCATTGAGCATCATGAGACTTTATAATGAAGAAATCTGTATCAATTGAAAATACCAAGTGTGCTCCTGCCCCACTAGGGCACTACTGTAATATCATGTAATGGAAGGGGATTCTCATTTAATTGAATTGGAAATGAAACACATATTAGCTAAGAAAACTTAATCAGTGCAATAATATTAAAATGGGCCACTCAGACAAACTATACTGATTAAGTCACTTGCAAACATTTCCGTAATCATCACCGAGACTTGTGGCGTTAATGATTTAAACTCACTTTTCTACTCCAGGGAACAAAACTGCAATTTCATAGCAGACAATTAGAATATTTTAAGCCCTCTCTCACACACTACAATACAGTCTCCTGCAGAAGCAGAGAGCCTCATCCTGCAAGGATATATCTTGAGCTCTGACATACAAGGTCTGCATGGATACTGGGATGTTTGATTTAAGATGGGACACAGCTCTGAAAGCACCTGGCTGGCTGGGAAGTGTTTCTGAGGCACTGGCTGTGGTTTCTCTGCAGACTTCATCTTTAATCCTGACTTGTTACTGATGGCACACTGCACCGCAACACTGAGCTCCAAATGGCTCCCAGCAGACCAGGATTTTAAAACTTGTATTCACACACAGTTGACATAACTGGATTTAAAATTTTCATGGAACAGCAGAGTGCATTTCTAGTAAAACTCCACGGATGCATTTGTTGTGTCAAAGCTCAGCTGAGAGGGGTTTTACATCAGCTAAGCAAGCAAGACTAAGTAAACATTACAAGATGTGCAGAACATCTTGTTTCCTACGTCTGCCAGTTCCACCCCAAACATTTAGCAGAAGTTATCTTACTCAGTCTGAATCAGTGAGGATAATGCCCTTAGAAAGCCATGTTAACAGAAAATGTCACTTTAGCCTCTCATACAACCCTGTACAAACCCAGGGATGTGTCCATTGTGTTGTGCTCAGGACTATCCACACAGTCAGTCCAAGCTCGTGATGTGCCTGGAAACTGGAGACTGAGCTGGCAAAACCAAAAAAATCGTGGCAGTCAGTGACAGCACATTCAGCACTGACATCAGCTCGGACACATTGAGTTTTTTGAATTTCAGATGCCCCCTATACTGTTAATTAATTTGTAGCATTAAGATATTCAAAACCCTACTTGCAGACAGTCAAAAGCAAATTCAATTTTTCCATCTTTTCAGTGCCGTGAAGCAAAATCCAGCCAAAGCAGCAGCTGAGCTGAGGCCACCACAGAGAGGCAACAACCTGGGCTGGGCAATGAGAGGTGTCCAGCTGAAGGACTGGCACTGCCATGCAAAATGCCCCCAGTTCCACTGCCCATGAACAGAAATACTTGCTTCACCTTTTGCTCTGGCTCTCTCACTGTAAGGGTGAAGATCTGACCTTTCTTGAGCAGCTTCTCACTGCAGTTCTAGAGCCCTGAGCTTCCAGCCCTCACCACCCACAGCCAAACATGCAGGGAGCACTTTGAACCTCAGCTGGAGGGAAATCTTGCTTAGGTTAGCTGAGAAACCCTTAAAACCAAGCTGATTTCAGCTGAAGCCAAAGATAACCTACCCCTGCCAGAAGGGATATGATGAACATGGTATGATAAACCTAAAGCAAAATAAAACACATAAAATGTAGGGTTATTCACTAAGGTCACAGTTCCTTCCAAAAGGATCTGCCATTGCTCCTACTCCCCTAACCTCGTCCCCAAAATATAAAAGAATAAAACAAAAAAACAAAACAAAACAAAAGGCAAGAAGCAAAACTCCTCTATGAGTAGCAAGAAATGGTTCAAAACAGTTTTTTTCTTATCTGTGAGTTATCTCCTGAAATATTTTCAGAAGACACAGTTCTACTCCTTCATGGATTATTCTGGCTAAAAATGTGTGTGACATTTTAATTATCAAGTACAAATGTTACTGCAAGTAAGCAATGAAACAGATGGTGTCCTGAATTTTACAGTACAGCCACATTTTCCAGCTCAAATTTACAGTTCACCAATCATCAGCTTTAAGTTCTGTCTCTTCTGCTTCTTCCCTACCCATCTAAAACACCACAACCCTCCAAAGCTGAGAGAGCAGCTTTGGGAAAGTTGGGAAATTTTGGGAAATTCAACCCAAGCTGTCCTTCTCCAAGCAAATGTTTTCAATGAGGAAACAAAGTGGAGCACAACTCTGTACATCAAAAAAGCATGGCAGGTAAGAAATGGGAGAGCACTGAGGAACTGCCCTACTCTGATCCTGACACCTCCATCTCCATGAAGGACATGATTTGCTTATCTCATCCTCTTCCTCAGTGAACTCCACTCATATCAGTTTAAGTCCTGAGATTTGCTCCTCTGTCCATCTGGTGTATTCAGCAGTCCCCACAGAGGGTGTCCCCGAGGGGAAGGGACAGGATGGAATGAGTGTCCCTTCAGGATCCACCAGTGCCAAGTCCCACATCACTGAGGAACAAGAGAGGAGCAAAGCCAGAAGCTTCTCCATTAATTGTTGGTCTACCATCCTTCCAAAAAACCCTCAATGCTTAAGATCAGAGTTGCAGTTCACATGTTTATTTCCTTCCTCTTACAAAATATGAAATATAATCCAAGACACAGGAGCCACAAATGTGGATGAGGACAAGGAGGACCTGGGAATACTCATGGATTGACAACACCATGGTAAATGTGGTCCCTGCTTTGAGGAGCTTTATTACCCAATTCAGACAACACTCCAGGAGTGTGAGTCCAGTGACTCCTGGGGAACAGATGGAGCAGCATCCCCAGATTCAAGCAGCAAACACAGTGAGTTTTCAGCTGTCCCTCTTAACTGTGTGTGGCCAGGCTGAGGAGCTTGAACAGGCTCTTGATTTAACAGGCTGTGACCAAACTGAATCCTGGAAAGCTTTCCTGATACTCCACTCCATTCATCTCCACTAAAAGGGAGCTGCTGCTGGGGCTTATGGCATCAGTGCTGCAATTATGACAAGGAAACATTTTCTGGGAAGGTGTCCCAGAAAGTAATACACTGAAAATTTCCTCTCACCACCTGCAGTACTGAGCAAGAACTCCTCTCACCATCAGCACCAGCTTTGAGCCAGGTCTCCAAGGAAGGGCACCCCTCCTGCCATGCCCCTGTGCTGGCACAGGGCTGGGACCACCAGCTCTGCTCTCCCCATTCAGCTTGTGCAGACACCCCTGGGACATGGAAGCATTCCTGCAAGGATCAGACAAAGGGAGATACTGTACAGGCCCAGGCATGGATCTTTTGGACCCCAGACTTTCCCATTTTGTTCTGAAATGGAGCAGAGCTCTGGAGGTGGAGGGGCCATTTCCAGCTTTGCAGACAGGCAGTGATGCTCAGTCACAAAAGCATCTGCAATGTGGGCTCTGCTCTTGAATGCAAGGTTTGTCACTTAATCCAGCACCACGCTGGCATCCAGGGGTGAAGGTGGCAAGATCTGTGGTGCTCCTCTAAGCCCACCTGGAACTTTTTCCTAAAGGGAACCAAACAGGGAGCTTGTAGATCAGAAGGGATCTGAGGATTGAGCTTTTCCTAGAGCACAGCTGCTTTAACAAAACTTTCCAATGAGCTCCTGAACACCCAGGGACACATGCCTGGGTATTTTGTCCCTAGGGAGAGAAGCCAAAGCAATGTCCAGTGTCCTCAGTGCCAGGGTACCCAGCCTGGTTTGTGGCAGATCGATGCTTCTGCATTTGAACTCAGCCAACAGGTGCTCCAGAGCATGATGAAGTGCATGGCAGCAGTCAGGCTCTGCTCTCAGTCACACTGGCAGCTGGATTGCTCCAATAAATAAACCTGAAAATCGACTGTCTGAGCAGCAACAGCTTCTTCCTATGTCTCCATCCCTGGAGGGGTTAATCTAGAATTATCTAATTTATTCCCAAATTGCAGAAGTGTCTTTCCCCATTTAGCAGATTAAGAAACTGTGCTCTACCAAATTTATCTGAACAATTCATTCCCATGAAATTACACAGGGTTTTGAACTGAGGTTGATATACTCCATTGTATCTGCAGGCTAAGCAATCCACTGAGGGGCCAGATTAAAGCACAGCCAAACACCACCTGAGTGGGCTTTTCTAACAAAGCATCAGTGCAGGGATGGGGACAAGAGCAGCAGGTGCAAAAGGGCTCCCAGCAGTGGTAATCTGGGCCAGAGCTCAGGCACAAGAGCAGCATCTTCAGCTGCATCTCCCCCATCCTGTCATTAAAACAGCAGCACCCCCATAACTCATTTCAACATACTGCGACTAGGCTCCTCTTCACATTATTTTAAACAAAATGACACTTTCTCTAGACACTTAAATGCATCCTGGTCTCATCACATCAACAGAGGAAGCATATTTTTTCTGTTTATGTGAAAGGTGATATTGGATGCATCACACATTGAAATCGTTTGCTGGCTTCCTCTCTTGACATAAGTAAGGGGAAAGAAAGTCAGAGAAGACAGATTTTAAAGATGTATGCATATGCATGATCATTTTCTAACCTAGAACATTATTAAATTCTTTCATATATTCATGTGAGAACTGCAAAAGATTATGAAAGGAGAGATGCTATCACTCATACTTTCCCAGAGCAAGGATTAGGGAGCTTTCCTTCTTAATAGAAGCTATATATTTAAATACTAGCTGTTTTGCCAAGCCTTAGTTAGTACTGGCCAACAGAGGTGCAGCTCACATCCCTGCTTTGCACAATAAACCTGCCTGCAGGTCCAGCCCAAATACAGGGCAAGACTGACAAGAGATGTCACACACTTGTCAGAGCTTTGACCTTTTTATGAGTACTAAATGCCTTTATATGTCTTCAGTTTCACAGGTCTAGCACCCTCTACCAAAAACACACCCCACATGGCCCATCCAGCTTCTTCTCAGCCCTTGGAGAGCTGAGCCCTGCCAAGGCCTGAGCTGTGGTACCCAGAGGCGTTGCAGAAATCTTCTGGTTTGCGAGTGATGCTAAATTCATCTAAACAGCTTTATTTATGAGTGGTGTTACCTCCCACTTCTTGGGGAGACAGATCTGCCACTAGAATTGCCTTTTCCTGCCTGTAGAAACTGTAACTGCATCAACATTACACAATTATTTTAAAACCACTATTTAGATAGCTCTATGGTAATGGATATGTACTCCAACTCCAGTGCCACAGAATTTGCATAGCAGAATTTTTTATCATGCTTCTTAGAGATTAATAATTTAAAGCAAGTTGTAACTGTGCTAAGATTTAGTCTTATGTTTTCATCACTGCTTTATATTCTCATAAATATCCAACATTCCCAAGTACATAGGAATCTGAGATGGTATTCAAGAGAAAAAACTGCAACCAATATATCTTCCATTTATGGAATTGAATATAAGATCATATTCAAAGTGCTGCATTTACTGACTGATTTTGAATACATAAAATATATAGCCATTGCAAATTCACCTTTCATTGCAAAGCTTTGTTCTTGTAGTGACATAACTTATTGCCAGATTAGAGCCCCAAGTACAGCTGGGTCGTTTTTTGTGTTCTCCATTCCCACAAACACGACTGGCAGAGACAGGTCGTGCTCTCTATCAAAGTTGTGCTTACCACACAGCAATATTGCAACACGTCCCATTAGAGTTATGTCTGCTGAGACTGTGAGCACAGACTTGGCTGCAGGCACCTCCTAATGGAATTACATAATTGGAGGCATGTCATCTAAATCTGAACAAATTGGATTCCCTTGTCATGCACTATTGAATCAGAACGGGAAGAACACTCCATGCTGTTATCTGTGGTAAACCCATGGTGGCAAATCCAGCGTCACTAATATTTTGATAATGTGATGTTTATTAAAAATGGGAGAGAAGAAAAAAAAAAATAGATAAAAGTTTCATGTAAGGCATGTCAAAATCATGTTGCACGGAAAAATGAGCTCATCTGAGCTTTCAGACTGGGAATTACGTTAATGGTTTATGATGGTTGCAATGTTAGGAAGATGTAACTGAAGAGCCACGCAAGGCTGGCTGCCTGTAGCAGCCAGGGAAGAGCAGACAAGATTTGAGACAGCTCTGCCCCTGGCAGGAGTGACAGCCACCAAGGTGTTTGCTCTGCCACAGCCCCTCCTGCCCAGCCTGTGGCAGATCACAGCATTAACATTCCCATCCTGCAACTCAATTCTCCAGCCCTTGCAATTCACAGGCATGCCCTGCTTTTAGTTTACAAGCATATCAACTTTAATTTGGAATTACTGGAGGAATCATAACGAGGGAGCAATAACTTTGAGCACACTGAACTGCGCATTCAGGGCAAATTTTCACTGAGTGCTCAGCTCGACCTCCAGCTCTGCACGTATGAAAGAACAGAGGCATTAATTACATTACCAGAATCACTAATCAGCTCATTGCATCTTTACATTTCATCAGCTAAATGCTGGTGCAAAATGAGAGGCTTTTTTCACCCTGTAATTCAGCTCTTCAAGCCTCACCAGGATACTTCCACAAGCACATGGAATGAATCATTAACAAAAACAGCAAGAAAAAAGAAATTAATTTTGAAGCCTTACAGAATTAATGGTTCTCATGAATTAACTGTGGGCCAGCTCAGGCTCCTGTGTCCACACCAGGCCATAAGGGCACGTCATGGATGGAGCTGTCCCCGAGGCAGAAGAATGTGATGAGCTGGAGGGGCAGAGCACCCACCCACTGTCTGGTCCAGGTGATGGGTGGAGGGTCTGCAAGGACAAGAGGGGTTTTGGCAGCATGACTCTCCTGGGGCTGGCACAGTGCAGAAATTCAGGTTTCAGTATGCCAGCAGCACACTGGCTGCACACTAACAGCTCCACTGCCTGTGCCACAGCAGTGCTGCAGTCCTGCAGGACTGTGCCAAAAGCTGAGCTATACTCAGTGTGAGGGAGAAACTGTCAGATCACCAAATTACCTCGAGTTGTGAGAGCACACAGCAGGGAAAAAAGTGTTAACTACCTAGTGAGCCTGTAGAACAGCACTGCCAGGAGGCAGGTGAACATTGACTGTGAGCTCTGTGAGCTTTGAGCATGCCCCCAGTCACAGCACAGGATCACACCAAGGTCCAGCAGGATCACAGCACAGGCAGCCCCACTGCAAAGAGACCCCCAAAAAGCTGTACCCCTAAAATCTGCACAGCTGCCTGCTCTAAAGGGCCATTAATCTACATGGACAAAAGAACTACTTGAAGAACAACTGCTCCTTAGAGCTGCCCAGCATCATATTTTCAGCCAGGTGGGTTTCTCTGTCATGGGTTGGAAAAATGGCATCTTGCTACCAACTCAGCTGCTGAGCTCCCAGGACTAACTGTGCCACAGAAAGCAAAAAAATGTGGTGATGGCAGGAATGGGGCAGCTCCCCACAGAAGGGAAAGAAGCAATGATAGGAGAGCCCATGCTCCAACTGTGACAGTTCCCAACTGTGACCACTTCTCCAATGCCACCATGTGGTCCTGCCTTGATGGCAGTGCACAAATATTTAGTGATATTGCTAGACATAAAATGAGGGAGAGGGAAAAGGAAAATCAAAAAACAGCTTGGATATTTTGCAGGAGTTGGAAACACCTGGCACATTTTCAAACTAAAGAACCTAAATTCCATTGGCACTACCTGATCTCTAATTATCGTTGAAATTAAACCCAGGAAGTTCCAATATCTCTGACAGGAGGACTGGTTGTGGGGATTGCTCACCCTGGCACTGCCCTGCAGGAGCACAGCAGGGACCTGTACCCAAACTCTCTGCTTCCATGGTTCTCTGTTCAACTCACATCCTGAAAGCTGTGCTAAATAAATTGCAAAGGTCGTTCACCTGTTCCTATCAGGCTTGGAGTATCATGGGGGAGTTGGCTGACCACAGCACAAACAAACCTGAATGGGATTATTGACTGCAGTACCCCAATTCTTTTACCAAACCTCTTTTGTTGATCTGCAGCTTCAGCCTTTTCTGCCACCACGCTGTGACCTGTCTCCTCCTTGACCAAAATGATCCTCTTAAGTGACTGTCACATATGCAAAAGACCTGAAAGCCTAAATTACATGATACAGCCTTACATCTTCACAGCCAGGGCCAGCCTGCCTTAAAGCCTCAGCACATCTGCTTACAAAATGACCTTGGGCAGGTTGCTAAGGCTGAGCCTTGCAGGGCTGGATGACACTGTGCTGTATCCTCAGGTGACACTGATGCCACCACACCACCAGCGCTTGACACAGTTGTATGAAAAGAGGCTGCTGTTGTGGCAACAAACCTGGAATTGAACTGCAGGATGGGTAACAACAGATCTGTTCTTGGCACTAGAGCAGGGAACTGGGGCTGAAGCAGCTTTCAGTCTGAAATGGCCTAAAGGGGCCATGACAAACATCCCCCAGGGCAGTGGTGTGGAGGCAGGACTCACCACCCTCTGCAACACCAGCTACAGACAGAGCTGAGCCAGCAGAGCCCTCAAGCCACCTGGGCTCACCACAGGTGATAAAATCCCCAGAGCACCACAGCCAGAGAGGAGAGCTGGGAAGAGCACACCAGGATGCTGAGCAACAGAAATGTCCTCAACACATAGGCTAGAACAATATCCACTGAACTGGGAGATACCAGCACAGCAGCTGTGATCCTGTACACACAAACAACATCATTAAAATCAATATTTTAACTTCCAAATTGTAGGATGCTCCTGTTAACAGTAATGGACATAGCCACCCTTGCTACCTGGCATGCATTTCCAAAACTCTCTAGGGCACCCCCAATATTCAGAAAGAAACCTTTACTCATCCACAGAGAGGTTATGAATCAGATTCTTGCATTCAGACGTCTTTGCTTAAGAAGTATCAGCTTGCAATTAATACAACTGATTAATATCACTAATTAATGAATTGAAGCAAGGACAGGGAGCTAAGAGAACATTGTTTTTGACAGCTATGAAATGCACTAACAAGAGCCAGCTGGATAATTACTTCTCTCTTCAGGAGATTTTACTAGTTAGTTTTCCATCAAAAAAAGCTCTTGTAAATATTTAAAGAAAAAAATATAAAAATAAGGTGAGAAAACTACTGTCCAGTTTTGCCAGTGTGACTTATCTTCCCCCACAGAGATGCTGCTGGATTTTAATGGACATGAGGGAGCCCAGATGGGAGAGGATGGCATTAGCAATCACACCTCTTTAAAAACAACTGACCCTGAGACACAAACCCCCGGGGAGAAGATTCTGCCAGTGCTCATGGGGATGGCTGACCTGGAAAGGACTATGCTGGAGTAGGGGCTCATGCACAGACATGCACTGAGCTGGGGAAGGAAATACTGAAAAACATCCCCAGAGTGTCCATGGGACATCATTTTCCTCCTTTGTGGCCAGGACAGCCTTGGTACCTCCCTTGGATGCTAATTTGGGGCTGCTGGTCACCCAGCCTATAGGTGGAAGAACACCCAAAACACACCTGAGACAGCCTGGGGCTGGGGTGTACCTGTGTGGAGGGGTGGGTGACACAGTAACAACAGCTGGCTGGAATAATAAATTAGCACCTAATTAACAGGAGTGCTGGCTGCAAAACACTGAGTTAATGGAATAGAAAAAAAAAATGCAAAGAGCTGGTGCTGTGAAATAGGGAGATTGCTTTAGAAGCTGCTTCGTCAAGGACGTCTTCGAAGTCGAGGGCTTAAAAGCTGAAGGAAGAAAAGTGTTTTTGTAGGGGGAAAACTTGCCCAGCCCTTACCCAAGGTCAGGATTTGTTTCCTGAGCAGGCATTAGCAGCCAGCACTTGCCAGACTCTGCCTGTCAGGTAGAGAAAAAGGGGCTGTAATGTCTTTAAGTTGCATGCCAGAGGACAAGGTAAGCATTTGGGATGCAGATAATACAGTCAGGACAAATATTTATTGGGTCAGTAGTCACTGGTGAGAAAGAGGAGCTATAAAGTGGAGATAACCGGGAATAATGCTCCACAATGGGAAACTGCACTAATGACTTAACAGCTCTTCGCACCTCTCCATAAAAACCTCCTAAGGGAAAACTCCAATTCAGTGCAGGGGAAGCAGTGGTATAAATCTGCTTCCTGCTACACCTGACCCCCTTTGCTCTCGCAGCTGCTGCCAGACCAGCTTCTGCCTTACCTAACTGTGCTTCCACTCTGCTTTTGTTTCCCTTCTCCACACAAACCAACATAAATCCTCTGCCCACCTTCACAGCAGGTCCCAGCAGGAGAGACCCCTTCCTCTATTCTCTAGGCTTGGGGACAGTCCCAGAGGGGACATCAGAGCTGGCACAGCAGCAAGGCTGACCTGCACCCTCCTACACCAGCAGCACTCCCCAAACCCCAGCCAGCACTTCAGGGGATTGTGCATGCAAAGCAAATGCAGAACAAGTGTCTCTTCTAGGTAGGAGACACTAAGGACACAGTTTAAAAAAATGCCATTTAAGTGTCTTTAATTAATATTCCGAAGTACATGCAAGCCTTTAACACACAGCAGGATCATGGTGAAAGATTTATGAGATTGGTTCACCTTTTGCAAAGTGCTGCCTTGGGTCATCAGCACAAACTCACTGTCTGCCCATACACCAGTGGGGAGCTGGAGCGAGAGGGGAAGGGGAACATCTGCACAAATATGATGTGACCTACTTTTACAGTAATTTGAATGCATATCTGGGAAAAAAACCCCACCCTCTAAAATTTTAAGGGAGAATTATAAATCAAAGCACGACAGTAAACAAGTCATTTGTGAAGTCGTACTGTCTACTCAGTACAAACAAGAGATTCATCAAATAATAAAATACTACTTTAGAAGAAAACAAGCACAATTATTTTATAATTATGGCTGCTCTAGTCTTCTGAGGGCAGGAAACCTTTCTACCTCCATAGAATCATAATTGAGACTCATCAAAGTCCTGTAAAAGCAAATCAATACCTGCTCTTGGCAGGACGAGTTAATTAATACTGGAGTGCTCTCCTGCCTGGCTGTCAGGCTGATGGTGCTCAGCACAGCTCTGCCAAGATGCTCTGTGAAAAACCATCCAGCACCCCCTGGCTACTGGTGAGAAAGGAGGGTCTGGATGTGGGGGCACTGTGGGCTGTGCTCTGCTTTGTGAAGGACACAGACATCAGGCTGTTCAAATCTCTAAAATGCAACAGACTCCTCACTTCTCTGGACCCTTATTTCCATCAAGCAGGAGACTCAGGCAGCACCATATGGCTAATTTTATAAAGGGAAATCAAAGCCATGTCCTTTTCACCACTACTGGATTTCTGGAGTTGGTCCCTGTGTGTTCATCTGAGGTGCTGTGCCACCCCCACATCAGACACGGCGTGGGGGAAATGGTTCTTATCAGGAAACTGGCTCATGCCACCAGCAGTGGTGGCTTAACACCCTGCCAGAGACTTCAAATATTGGCTATCAGAGTGCAAGCTTTCATCTTTCCATGGCACATTCACTGGAGCTCTGTGCCATTTACTGTGTGACTTCCTTCTCTTTTTTGCTTATTATAAGACCTTTAAAGTGGAAGGTTTGTCTGCCCTCTGTGATTAGCAAAGATCTCACAGGCTTCCTAAAAGTGCAGAGAAAATTACAGCCAAGAACATGATAGCAGTTAGATGCCCAGAGCAGGAAGGAGTGAGACAAACTCAGCAGATTGCTTTGAAGCAAATACTCAGTAAAAAATTATTAAATTTATTTTTAGCCTCATTTTTAAAAGAAATCAGCCACTTACGAACACACCATCCACCTCTCCTCTCTCACCACACTCCCTGTAATTTTTTAATTGGTTCCTTTATCTGGAGACTCCTCTCAAACTGGGGTGGAAGATAAATAAGCATTGAGAAGGGATATAGGGGGAAACACCCAGCTGGCTACAGAGAGCAGGAATTGCTGGGAGGTGCAGTCAGCCTGACAGCAGAAGTGTCTCCTGTCACCTGTGCCCGAGATGAGATGGACATGCAGGGTGATATTCAGCATGGAAGGCTGGCAGATGCAGCAGGGGCAGAAGCAGAGGTACAGCTCCATGGCTCTGCTAAGAGCAGCATCCACCACGTCCCAAGAGGGCCAGAGATGTTTTACAGACCTCCTGCCAAGAGCAGCTGATATGTCATCTCAAATCAGGCATAAAAATGGGACAAAGATGCAAAATGCCACAAGAGTAGGAAAAGCCAGTTCTGCTGAGTGCCACTGCTGATGTACTTTTATTGTTGTTTAATGGTTTTCTTGGCTCAAACAAGGGAGAAGATACAAGTGTGCAGAGACAACTGGCTGTTCCCTGTCACAAGGAAAAGGCATTAAACACAGAGAAAGGCTCAGCAACAAAAATACATGGGTCAGAAGAGTACACACACAGGAGAAACGGGTGAGGAAACAGGCTGCAAGGTAACAGGAGTGCAGGAGCACAGCTGCCAGTCAGCAGAGTGCCTGCTGGAGCCAGGACCAGATTAGAGGTGCCAGCACTTGGCTGGGAGAAACAGTTTTTTTCTGCCCAGTCAGCACAGACTTCACCTGGGTCAGTGTTTTCCTAAGAGGATGAGGAGGGATTGCAGGCTATTAACTTGCCAGAGGGCTAAGTGATGTTACAATCCATTGCTGGAGCTCAGGTAAGTGGCTGGGTAAACAGACCCCTGGTCCATTAGCCAGTGCTGCCCTTGCTGGAGAGCAGAAGGGACAGTGATCCACAGGGGTGCTGCTGTTCATAACCCAGCTGTTCATAACCCAGCTCTCATCTCTGCAGCCTCTGAGCAGACTGAAACAGTGCCACAAAGTGGATGGCCAGGAAAAGGCTCCACCATCTACACCCACCACCCCTTTCTTTCCACATACCCATTCCTTCAGGGAGCAGACAAGGAAGGCACATTGCTTACTCACACTGGTTTCAGCTCATTTTATCCCCTTCCCTCCCATTCCTTAGGTTTTGTTCTGCTCTGGAATTTAAGTAAAAAATAAGTGCAACCTCTCCAAACCTTTTGGGACCAGTGAGGGTCCCAAGAACAGGCAGCACACAAACACATCCAGAGGCTTTCTGCTCTTCAGAGCAGGTTCACAGCACTGCCAGCCTGGCTCCCTGCTGCCCGAGGCAGGAATGCAGCCAGTGGACATCACTGCACCATTCAACATCTGTTAGGGACTTTGCTTCAAACACCTCTGTGGCAGATGTGGCTGAGAGGCTCACATTATCCATGAGAGAGACACTGAAGGAGCATGGCAAAGAGCCTGGGTGCAATTTGTCTGCAATTTGTCAGCTGAGCATCCCAGTGCAGGGCTGGCTGACCAAGACAGTTTGCTACTTCAGTGTGCTGTTTTCTGTTCCAAACAAACCTCTCAGTTCTGTACCCAGACAGGGAGTCTGGATATATACCCCACTTCCCTGTGGTGAGCCCTCCACAGGACCCTGCACCAGGCAGCTTGTGAGGGATAAACCATTCTGTAGGCTCAGGGCTTATTTTAGAAGATGCTCTGTGCATCTGTGACTCTGCAGTGCCCCAGGAGCCAGAGAAAGGAGGAAAGCTGCCCTGCACAGCTCCAGCCTGGTAAACAGAAATGTCTAGCCTCTTCCAGGTCATTGCACACAGAGATGCCCATTTGTTTTCAAAACCAAATTTTGCAGGGATCTATAGAGCACAGGCAACATTTTTTGCTATCTGGGCATCTTCCTTGTCTCTGCTTTAGAGAGATAAGTGCTAGAGCAAGCTGAAGAAACAGGCACAGGGCAAGTACACTTCCAGTGAAGTCACCAGAGCAGTGGGACAGCCCCAGGGTGGGACAAGCCTTCAGGAGGAGCAGGGGAAGGAGCACTGCTCCCCCCAGTACCAGGGCAAGCTCCTCACAAGCTTGCCAGTCAAGCCCTTCCAACCAGACCATCACATTTCAGGTAGAGGCCTGGCATCCTGTGCCAAGACCCAATAAAACTGCACTCACACTAGAGGAAATGATCTGATTTTTATAAGATGCAAGTTCTTACACTTGGCAAGCCAAGCTGCCTTGATGTATACAAAGACCAGACTCTGTATTCTTGCTATTTCAGGGAAAAATACTTCTCAACATCTCTCCAAAAACATTACTTTCCCTTGCATCCAGTGCTCCTATCACTGCTAAAGGAGGCTGTGAGAATGGGAAACACCACAAACATTCCTTTTTTGCAAGTCTCATCTTTCCTGTGGATTTGGCAATTATTGCAAACAACATAGGATGAATTCAATAGTAGGTGAGTGAAAAATTGGATCTGACAGCCTTAATTGAGCCTGAAGTCCCATTTACTGAAAATGATCTGGCATAATTAAAAATTCACAACTGGAGACCAGTTGTGAACACTATACATTACAGGTTCTCTGAATTACTCTGGGAAACATATGCTCTCTAAGCTTTGGTCTTGCAGCCAAAACAGCTCGAGCCACATTGATGTATTCATTTGAGAGGAGCAGCTCTGGATTTCAGGGAGGGAGGGATGGCAAGAGGGTGGGGGCTGTGCTGAACTCACACCAAGCACAGGTTTACAAACATTCCTTCTGCTTCTAAGATTTCTTCTGCTGCAGTACTGCCATCCTCACACCATGGGGATATACTCTTCACTAGCATGTTAAGGCAGTAACAGGACAGCTCCTGCTTTCCTATTCTATTTCAAGTTTCTTGTGTTGTCTCAGTATAAAGCAAAAGGACAGAGTTTCCTGTTAGCACTAATGGGAGCAGCTCTGCAAGCTCAAGGGCTCTTGAAACCTCAGTCCTGTAGCTGCTGCTGACACTCAGCATCCTTGATGCCCCAGCACAGACCCACGTGCAGCTTTCCAATCCTTTCTCCTTCTTAACGTAATTGGGATTTAATTCCAGCACATCATTTGCAAGCCTCACTTAGCCTGAGACAACTTAGGGGAATGTCACTGTAAACATTTTAATTTCTGCTTTTAAGAAACCACCAAGATATGTCCAATAAATAGAGTATTTGAACAAACACAGGAGTGCCTTCACTAGGGCAGGGTGTGGGACCTGGGACATGAATCCAGTTGCAGTATGGTGGGGAAATAAAAGCCTCAATAAACAAAGCACGTTCTGTTCTGCACACAACCAATCACAGCTAAATAACAGGCTTTAGATCATTTATAACAAGACATAACTTTATAAGTGTTTTTAGGAACAGCTCTCAACCAGGAGATTTAACTGAGCTGAACACTTTAGGTACTAATCAAATGCTCTAGTGCTGGATCTCACTTGATATGCAGGATACGTGTGCAAAAAAAAGAATAATTACCTAACATTAGCATTTTTGAGAGCAAAGATATCCACAGTTGTAACTGCATTATATTTTTATCTAGACTAGTGCAACAATCACCCCATCCTCTACCAAAGGCTGCAATGGATAGAACCATTCAGTTTGCCATTCAGTTTTGTTGTGGGGTGGACTTTTTTTTCCTTCTCCATGTCAGCTGCTGAGAAGCAGCATGACAACCAAAACTTTCCAATAAGTCACACGGCAGTGACTCATCTAAACCCTTCACTTCAGAGGAACAGCAAGGTGTCATCCTCCCAGCAGTGCTGCAGCCATCGTGAGTGATGCTGCTTTTCCCAGGCACGTCACCTGTGCTGCAAGCCAAAAATAGGCCATCCCAAAATAGGCTGGAGAGGCAGGAGAGGGATCTGGGTGGCACATGCAGGCTTTTCCAACAAGTACTGCAAAACCTACTGCATGCCCAGGATGGAGAAAAAACCCAAACAAGTTTAAATCCAGGTTAATCCTGCAGGGCATCTGGACCTCTCCAGGCTCTGCTGTGATGCTGATTTGAGCATCGAGGTGTGAGACGAACATTCATGCACCAAGGTGCTCATCTGCTGCCAGAGAAGAGCCCACAGCAGTCACACCTTGTCACCTTCCAGTGCTGGAAGGTGGAATGATGCAGGAGCTGGAGCTGGGCACCTCTCCACATGCTGCTGCAGCAGATACAGGGCCACTGAAGAGAATTCCACAGTGGTGGGGACAGCACAGCATTGCCAGAGTCCAAGTCTCTACTTGGGGCTGTGAAACATCAGGATTCAGCTTTATCCCTCATTTAAAAAGGGACAGCTGCAAGTGGGTAAGTGGGTTCTGCTTCTCTGTCAGCACTGTGGGATCAAATGTGTTTTACTGAGGGAAGCTCAAACTCCCCAAAATTCTACTCTCTGAGCAGCAGATCATAAAGGGTAAAAGCAGGTGTAAGCACCCCTCTCAAACTAATGCCCTTTTATATTTCTTTTGTGGCTTTTTGTCATCACCATCTAAGGTCTACCCAAGACAAATTGTAGAGAAGCAAACTGAAGAGAACAATACAGGGTTCAGATCAGATACTCCAAGGGCTTGTGAAAGGATTTAGGAAAAGGCAGCAATCTGAACACTGAATTTTCATGATTTCACCCATTTCCTGGGCGATCTATAGGCTCTGCAACAATAGATGAACCAAAAGCACCTCTGCCTGCCAAGTTGGCAAAAGTCTGACTTAGCCCAATTGCCTAGGTCCACCAAAGCACAACAGAATCCAGGAGACTCCAAAAATAGTAATCTGGAAGTAAAAATGACACCCAGCAAAGACTACTCTCCTTCTGCTGCTTTCAACCACAAAATTTCATTACTTTTGCTGCTGTCTTGCTGATTTTCTGGCACAACACTCAAAACACTGGAACAGACTATTTTGCACAACATCTGCCACCATTGAGGGACTCTGCAGCCTGCAAACTTGCAGGCAATTTATTGCCCAGATTCCTCCCCTGGACATCCCCTCTTTAAGCTTTATACAGAAAGCATTTGCAGCAAGCCTGCTTTGATGCTCTCTGTCCAAACTATGACCTCTAACCCTGCCCCAAACACTGACACTTTGGATGTTCTTATTTTTGTACTAATTTGGTTAAAAAAACCAGTACCCCCAAACTGCAAAACAAGAACAAAAAAATCTCCCTGTGCCTTGGTTGCTGCTGCCCTTAGCCAAGATTCCCTTCTGTCCTTTAAGGTGTCATCAGATGTTGATTGCAAAATATTCTCCTGGGATCACACACAGCCTGTCCTCATAAATTGCTGGCAAAGATCCTTCTAAGTTTGCCTGAGAAGCATCTTGTCTCAAACAAATCCATATTTATAGGCTCCAGATATGTTTTTCAGCTTGCATTTATTTATTACAAACAAGGCCAATAAACCAAGAAAATTTAGTGCTATGTGCATACTGGATTCAATGAAGAGAGCAAAATTTACATAACTTTGAAGCATAATCTTCCAAAGCAACAGCTAATCTGCTAGTGATTATCTTTCTATTTGTTTATCACTGCCTGTATTGATGGGAAGATGAAACAGGACAGCACTGTGTTAATAGAGGGGCATCCACAACAGGGCTCAAATATGAAGTTCAGGCAGGTATCCAGGTGGTTGTTTTTAGTTAGAATAACTTTTAGTCTATCTCATAAATACCTGGCCTTTCCCAAACTGCAGGATCCCAGAGAGTTTCACAGCCTTGGGACAGTCTCAAGGGTGTGAGTTCAGCTGCCAAGTGATCAACTTTCTATCTATTAAACATCTGAAACGAGCTCAAATCTGGCGAGCCGCCACTTCACAAGCCCACAGAATAACAAGCTCATTGTAAGTCCTTTTAGCATGGATTAATTGGTGCACAGAGCTGGCAGTGTGAAGAGGGCAAGAAAACAACTGCCCAGCTCCCCCTTGGAAAAGGCAGAAGGCTCATCAAATTTCATTTGCTCCGGATACTGGGTGAGTAAAGCCTTCCGTGCTACACAAGCAGGCACAAGCTGTCACTGAGCCTGCCCTCAGCTGTGCAGCACCCTGCCTGCCTGCTGCTATTTTAGCATTTCCTGCCATTCCACTGGTTGTTTGGGAAAGGAAATAAATTAAAAAAAAGCATCTGGAAACATTGCAGCTATCATCACGGTAATTAAATGAAGGGAAAACAGCCCAAAGTGCATCCGTGAAGAAAGGAAACCAGAAATGTAAAGTTCTGTTCAGTTCTGGCCAAGCTCTGTGGCTCTGTGTTCTCCAACTCCCTTGCATGTTAAAAAAGAGCATGAATAGTGTATTAACATACTGCAGGGAGCACAGGAAAAACGTTTATTTACATAAGGTTTGGATGCTGTCACTAAGAGTTTTTTCAAAATATTTTTGTGGGGCTCTGGCTGTTGTTAATCTGTTAAGAAAATCCCTGGTGCCAAGTCAAACACAGAAATTACCAGATTTTCTGCAAATCACCGTGTCTACCTCCTTTACCCCACGTCCTCCAAGATACACTTGCTGTCTTTCAGCCTGGATTTTGGCCATGTGAGCACCTCAGCTCAGGAGACTGCATCTGCTCTGCCAGGAACGGCATAACCCTGGGCAGAGGGCTGGGTCACATTTTTTGGGTGTTCAAAAGCTGCCAGTGTGTTACTATGAGCACTGTACAATGTATGTGACCCCAGGGAGCATCAGAGAGAAGAAAAAACTGTGATGAGAAACAGGAGGAACATTTTGACATCCCAAGATGCATTTTTCCTGACAGTTCACTGGGCAAAGGACAGCCAAAGGATTGTGTTGTCTAATGAATCAATAATTTTTGGAGAGAATTTCATTAGCTCTGACACCTCTTGCCGATAGAGGGGTAACTGGAAGTCATTCAAGTCATTGGACCCCGTGATAGTATCTGCATACTGATGGAGTGCTAATTGTATTTGGGACATCAAAAGGTCATAAATCAAGCTGGCTTCTCCCTGGGAATACAATAACTCAATTCATACACGAAGGAGTTTAAAATTTAAACTCATGATCAAATGGGAAACTACACTTATTAACATTTCTTCCGCTGTGTTCCAACCCCTCAGTCAAGTGGCTGAATTGTCCAAACAGGCTTAAAACTACAGTTAATCAATACTGAACGTGTTATTAAGCAGCATGCAGCCAGAAAACTGCCTGCTGGCTTGTGTCAGCCCATTCTTCTTCCAAAGACCAAATGATAGAAGCAGTCCCTTTATTCCCACTAGATGCCTGCAAAAACTCAGGACCAAACCTCAGCTGATTTTACACCTCTGCCTGCCTTAACATTTCTCTTCTGGTCACAGCTCAAAGCCTGGCTATTCATCATGTGGCTGAAAGAGCGTGTGCTGCTGGCAGGAGGGGGCTGCTGGTGGCCACCTTCCCATCCAGAAGGCCTCACAGGTACTGTAAGCATTGCTCCAGAACCAATTACTAACACAATATAAAACTTTTACTTTGTCCAGACAACAATTAATAGTGGTAGATGCAAAGGAAAACAAAGGGGGGAACACTCAAGTGCTAACAGAATGCAACATGCAGATTTGTGTACTGCTCTGCAGTATGAAATCATGGGACAAATTAGCTACATCATAGAAGAATTGGGGAAGTTAGTGTCAAAGAACATGAATCTGGCAGGAATATATATCCACAGTGGAGCCAACCTGAGCTATAAATGTAAAACCTGTAGTGACACTTCCGAGAGCTCCAGTGAGCAGTAGAGGAATAATTCCATGCCCTTATTTTGCAGCCAGATTTTGACTTTGTTCTCTAGTCACTGATCAGGGCCACTAAGAGGAGTGAGAGCTTCAAGTAAAGCACAGTAGAGAACAATGCCTGTGGACAGGCACAACACCAACCAGGACACTGACAGACTGCCCAGGAAGAGGAGGAACTTCTGCTCTTTGCAGTTTTTAAGATACTTCTTACCACACTGAGGATGGCAAAGTCACAGCAAAGCCTGCCTTGGACAGGAGGAGCGCACAGGAGGAAACTTAGATCTCAAATGAGGCAGATACAGCTTTAAAATAAAACAAAGCCTAAGAAATAAGGCAGCTTTTGGAGTTTGCAAATTTCCTTGCTCCCGTGCTTTGTTTTTCCCTCCTGCTGGAAAACACGCCTGGATAATTGGCTCTGGCACAGCAGTGGCTCTGCAGCTGCCTCTCTCCCTCCCTCCCTGCCTCCCCCAGGGGTGTTTGCACTGTCAGCAAGCAGCTCTTGCCCAGGACCATTTGTAACAGGATGGAGCAGGGCACACAAACCCACTGCTGCACGCTCGGCTGCCCGCTCCAGGCTGAATCAGCTGTCACTGGCTGCATCTGATGAGAACCTTTCCTTGGCTCTCACAGAAATCTCTTCTTTACTGTGCTGAGCAGCAAATATGGCTCTAAATTCAGCCCCATAAAGGTCCCTGGATCCTCGTTTCAGCTCACGAATCCAAAGGAAAGTTCCCACTCTCTAATGACAGCCCATGCTATCCACCCTCCTGCAGGTGGCTAAGGAGGATGAATTAACTCTCCTGAGGTCACACAAAGTGAGGGTTTGCAAACACATCAGGCTGACCAGGAACAGAGCACCAGGGCAGACCACCAGGTAGGGAAGGAGCTTTCAGAAGCTTCTGCCTTGGACCAGATTGTAGGATGCTCCCCTCCTTCCCTAGCACACCCCTGTTCAGCAGGGCAGTCTCCCAGGCTTATTGACTGAAGACAAGTGGAAAAGAGAAAGGAATTAGCCTTTAGACAGCCTCACTCCTCCCCTCTTTTCTGCAATTGTAGCCTCACTCCAACAGGGTTTAAATTACACATAATTTTCAGACATCTGAAAGATGGAGAAGATGAACTCCCTCCTGCTGACCTGAAACTCACTCACAAGTAATGATGTTTAACAGAAGTGAACTTGCAGGCTGAGACTGTGACACCTGCGAGAGGAGCAAGCAGGAGAGGGACAGTCTGTGTTTCACTAGCTCAGACTCACTCTAAAGCAAGGGCAGGACATGGAGGAGCAACATGGAGCAGAGAAGCTGTGTCAGAAAGGTGAAGCCCAGAGCTGCTGATCCTTGCGAGTCCCTGAGCTCTTCATCTGCATACTCAGGGTGTGGAACAGCCATGACCCAAGCACTAAAATGCATGGAAAGCCAACACTCCTGTGTCCATCCACAGAGGCACCCAGATGTCCATTAGGGACCCCAGCCTGTGGTGCAGGTAGCAGTGTGCATGGGAACACAGCATCAGATATGCCACACCAACAAGGTGTTTTCACTTCCCCAAGAAACATATTCACACCCAAAGATAGATAGATTCTGATCTATGTATCTTGTACAGATTATAATAAAGGCTCTGATAAACTTTTCTCTCAGCTGCTTTATTCCAAAATCTGTGTTATTTTTCTTCCCTCTCTTTGTATTTTTAATTAAACTGAACTCACACAATCTAAATAACAACCTAACTTCTTGATGTCGATCTATGCAACAACAGACCCACTCAAAAGAATATTGTTTGGGTATTACCAGACTATCCCTCCATGTTTCTAACAGGATAGTTAGTGGAGCATGAAATTATTATATTAATGGGTTCTAAATGTGCAGGTGTTTAACTGGAAAACTATGATCAGAGAGAGGGTGGAGAAGCTGCAGGTGCATTTATTTAAATGGCTCATTTCCAACTTCTCCCTCTGTTTTGGGACCTGCATTCTGCTGAAGGACTCCTCCATATCTCTCATAGCCTGTGTGTAGCCAAAAATCAGAATTGGCTTGCATGACCACCTCTTCCTGCCAGATTATACAGGATACACAGCATAAAGACCATTACTTTCAGCGTGGGCACTCTGCTGCTGAATATTGCCTTTACTACCTGAAACACTGCCTACTCTTATTCCACTGCCTTATTCCTTCTGCTAGCCCTCAAGTCCCACAAGATCAAAGCATCATCCAGCATCGATGAGCTACAAGACTCAGGCTCACACGATGCCTTTGGCATCTGCAGACTGGTAAGGTTAAAGAATAAATGGTTGGGGTTTTTTTGGGCAATCCACAGAGAGCTCTGCTGAGATGAGACACTGGCTTATGAGGCTCATTATGATCATACTGCAGCACTGACCTTCAGCATGCAGCAAAGGAAAGCAGGATTTAGTGTTCATGTCAACAGCATAATGAAACAACTCAGGGGAAGGCCAGCCTCAGCCACAACTTGTATCCCACTAAAGAACTTGCAAATCCACAGCACTGAGAGAGAGTTTGCAAACAAAATAAAAGAAAGAGTTCAGCCTTTTCATCCCAGGCTCCCATGTTATAGAAGAAGTCATAAATAAGGCAACAAAACATTTTGCTAGATAAAAAGCATTAGAGAAAGCAATTCTCAGCTTTTCACCTGGAGCTTTCCTGGCAGCAGCCATTTGGGTGAGATCAGCTCCCCAAGGACCAGCAGCTCATATCCAAAACCCAGCTTGGGCAGGCAGCATAACACTGAGATGAGGGGCCTCAACAGGGCTGGAGTCACAGAACCAGCAAGGAGGAGTCCCCAACATCCCCAACAGCTGCCAGAAAATCCCTTCAGCCCCTGGCTTCTTCTACAGGTGCATTGAGCTACCTCTGCAACCTCTCACCACACCCTGCTGCACACAGATGAAGTCAGCAAGAACTTCCCTCAGCAACATCAGAAGAGCCTGAATCCAGCACTCAGCCATGCAAACACATCTAAAAATGCAGCAAGCCCTTCAGCTCCCTCTCATTAAACCAAACACATCCACAATCCCTGAGAACACACTGACAGCCCAACTGCAACCACAGCTTCAAATGTGCTCCACAGCTTGGCAGCCCTCTGCTCTTGAGCCCTGATGACTTTTTATCCTCCTAGTCAGTAAACACTGTGACAAAACAAAAGTTATTGGAGAGTCCTTCCCAGCCCTCCTGCACCACATGTGTGCAGCTGGTTCTGCTGTAGTGGCTGAAGTGTCAGATGATAATTTATTTTCCATGTGATTTAGCCAGCTTGCAATTATAGATTTGATTGACTTACTGGAAATCCCAGAAGACCACCTGCCTCAGGAGAGTCACCCCCTTAGACTTCAAATTAGTAGCCAAATTAATCAATCCTTACATAGTGATTTCAGTAATTTGATGAATTACCATCAACACTGCAATGCTGATTTACCCTGGCTATGATACTTATTTGATAAGCAGATTGCTTTGTTGCTATTTTAACAAGGTTGACAGCACTGAGGGGACACATCTTTCTCAGAAGTGTTTTAAAACTTTGCCAAGATATGGTGCACATCTGTACTGATAAATTGCACATGAGCTAAGAAGGAGGGACTTGGGCTCACCTCTCCTTATGCCCACTGCCCCTGCCTTGGGTACATCTTGTCTGTTCTGCAGCCCTTGAGCAGACCAGGAGCTGAGTTTTGGGTGATGTGAATGATCACCCTTCACCTCCCCCAGCCATCAGGTCTGGGTGGGGCAGGATCAGGACAGCCTAGGAACCTCCTGCAGAGGAAGGAGGGTATTTACTGCAGTTACTTACTCAGGTGGGTCTGCTAATGACCAGACCATTCAGGGTTGAGCATCAGAACAAGAGACAGAAGATGGCAGATTTTGGTCCTCTGTCAATTTATGACTGCGAATAAGGTGCAAAAATTGTATGATCATGTACAATGGATGGGATGACCAGCTATGACCAGGCTTGAGTGTAACTGTGAGCTATATTTCCTTTCTTATTCAAACCTGAATGCAAGAAAAGAATGTTTCAAGAAATGCATTCGTTTTCCTATATATCCTCTACTTTTAAATTACTTTAGTCAATTAACACCAAATTCTAAGAAGTCACTTTCTGGAATGCCTCTTTCAACCCAAGGCAAATAGTGAATCAAAAAATCAAATCCAGCCAATTAGCTGCAAAGGCAAGACAAGGGGACCTGGGTTAGCAAGAGGTACCAAACAATCAGACCAAACCTCCCTTCAGGGAGACAACCAGCACACATGAACAGAACAAGAAAATGAAACATCGATTACTTAAACCCGAGCTGCTGCTTGGCAATGCAAATCACAATTACAATCAGGAATTTAACAACCACTTTCAACTGAAGACCAGTGCATTGGGATGGATGATTAATGCTTGTTTACTTATGGGGTGGCTGTACTGGGGAAATGAAGCTGCAGCCCCTTCCCTTTGCTGCAACTCCATCTGCTGGGGGAGCAGCAGGACCTGTAATACATCAAGGTCAAGTCCTTGTGCCAGGTTCAGCAACAGGAAGGATCTTTAAACATCTGCCAAAGTAGCAGCAGCAAAGCTGGAACAGAACAATGACCCAAGCAGAGCTTTTCAATTATACAGATGATGTAGTCCAAATCTTAAGTAGGTTTAAACACTTGTCTTGGCTGTTTCTCCTTTTGCATAATGAGAATCTGCTACTGAAATGAAAAATAGCTTATTGCAAAAAAACCTCCCAGCAACCCAAAATTGCTGTGTTTAAGCAACTGGTGACAACTGTGCAGCCAACAAGCTTCCCAAAAGAGAGAGATGTACCAAAAAGCAGCCTGAAATACAAATCATTATCATATCACCTGTGGTCCTTTATAACTGATTCCTAGAAAAAAACCCATAGGTCTTTTAACATACTTATCTCTACATAAAAGTAGGCTTAAAACCTACCAGCACCATTTCATAAATCTGCAATTATGGCACATTTGTGAGGATGCTCGTGTGCTCACAGGCTTGGATTTGCTGTTTCTGCCTGAACTTTTCTGGGAAGACAGAAAAAGCCATCCATGCCAGGAGAGGCTTGGGAGAAACAGCTTCTAAAATTAGGAAAGCTGATGGACAGGTTCCAGTCTTTCTTTACATAAAAATTTTGTTGCATCTCCCGTGTTCAAGATGCTTAACGAGTCTGAACCCTCAACCTGTTTGAGCTCAGGTCTCTGGGGACTGGTGGTGCACTGGAGGGGATCACAATGCATGATCCTGCATCTCACAGTTAATTCTCACATCCACAGATTCACACAGGCATCATTCAGCTCCTTGCAAAGAAACCCTGGTTTGACTCCTCTGTCCTCAAGCACCACCAAACAGATCCTCATCTTTGTACAAGGTTGTAAATGCTGCTGTAGCAGACATGAAAATCCAGTTAACATTCCCTTCCAGTTTGATTAACGTGCCTTAATGCAATCCAATTAACAAAGTATTATGGTTTCTAACATCACAGCTTTTATATCCTTTTCTAACCAGGAAAAATCTATGACATATGATACAGCCATTAGAAAGGAGCAGATAGCTCTCACTCAGAAGCTCCCTATCACCTGATCCAAAGCCAGATAGGGTCAGCAAAAACACATTTGCTGACTCCAGCAGGTCACAGATCAGGCACCAGAGAGTAAAATCTATAAATGCCCTTTCACTGGGAAAGTCACATTACTGAGGTCCATGAATTATGTGGGGGTAAAAAAAAAAATCCCAGCTAAGAGCTGCAGTATTTACAACACTGTCTCAGCTGTAAAAACCTTTCCTGGGAATCAGAGGTTGGGCAGTGGAGACTGCAAAGGATTTTGAGAGAATTATGACCAGATGGATTAGCTAAGCACCATCAGGCCAAAACTGTAGAGAAACATTAGACAAGGTGTATTTGAGAGCCAGCACAAAGTCTTCCCAGGATTAAGTCCTTCCACTGTTACTCCTTTCAAAATAAGTGAAAGCAAGGTAAGATTAATTCCTTGTCAAGCCTGTGAAGAACAGACTCCAGCACAGAAATAAACACAAATTGAATTTACTCTGGTGGCTTCAGATAGGTCACATCAAGCCAGAACTAATGCAGTATTGACCTGCTCTTACTCTAGGACTACATAACAAAGCAGCCAACGGCATTGCAGGCACTGCAAATTCATTTCCTTTAATAATGTCTGGGTAGCAAAGTTAGTCTGGGATACAGGCTGCATTCAATAGGCACCTCCAGCAGCAGGAAGCATGATGAATACTAAAAATTGGACATTTAGGTGCCATGTGAGACAGACAAGTGCCTGCACTGCTCACCACAGCCCTGGCCACTGAATGGCCACACTGACACTCACCAGTAACACCCCAAGGCCTGACTGGGTAGCCACAGCCCAAGGGGAAGGCAGCATCTGCAGGCACTCAGTGAAGACACACAAAGCTGCCAAATTTGAAGTAGCACAGGCACCAAAAGAAGCCCCCATCCTGTGCAGAGCCAGGTTTGGCAGTGCTGTGCATGACCTCTGCTGTGCATTTCCTGCAGATGCTGCTGGGATTTCATCCATCTCTGCAGCCCCCAATGGAAATCAGCTGCCATCGTAACAGCTGTGCTGGGAATCCCTCTCTGAGGCCCTGGGAATCACAGAATCACAGAATGAACTAGGTTGGAAAAGACCTTTGAGATCATCAGCTCCAACCTATGACCTACCTAACACCTCCTCACCAGCTAAACCATGGCACTGAGTGCCACATCCAGTCTTTTTAAACACATCCAGGGACAGTGACTCCACCACCTCCCTGGACAGACAATTCCACTGCCTAATCTTCAGTGAAGAATTTTTTTGTTGTCTAACCTAAACTTTCACTGGTGCAGCTTAAGACTGTGTCCTTTTGTTCTGTTGGTTGTTGCCTGCAAAAAGAAACTGGCTGCAGCCACCTTACAGGAAGCTGTAGAGTGATAAAGTCTCCTCTGAGCCTCCTTTTCTCCATTCTGAACAACCCCAGCTCCCTCAGCTGTTCCTCACAGGGTTTGTGTTCCAAGCCCCTCATCAGCCTTGATGCCTCCTCTGGACATGTTTGAGCATCTCAATGTCCTTCCTAAACTGAGAGGCAGAACTGGACACAGCACTCAAGGTGCAGCCTCAATAGTACCATGTACTGGGGAAAGATTGGGGAACATTGGGGAGTTCAGGTCTGATGTTTTATTTACTGATTTTCATGCAAGGAACCACAAGAACAAAGCATTAAGTAGTATCAAGCTGATGGCTTAAGGAAGTTTTGAACAATCTCTCTACCCTTGTACTGGATGACCTTACACAGATCACACAAAAACATCTCAGAATAAAATATTTATCATATTCTTCAGTAAAGCAAGCATGCAGCTTTTAATGGAAATGCCATACAAACTTCAGATGGAGCTCAATGGACATGCACCCTTCCATCAAACCAGGGCATTGGCCTCTACTCCCTGTATTTAAACTATTATCAGCCATGTGACAAAATGGAAACTAGTGTGAAAAGCACAATGCACCAATAAATGCAGTTACACAAGATCCAGAACATCTCCACGTCATTGTGTACTTTAGACTGATGCTTATAAATTAATTTCTGCCAGCTATAATTCCATCAAGCAGTCCCTGAGACTTTGGGTCACTCTCTCTCATTATGAAATCTTGGGAAGTATCAAAGAGTTGCTCCCACAACTTATTCACAACCATGGTTGCTTGCAATAGGGATCCATCAAAGGGCAAAATAAATCACACCTGCTTGTGCAAATAAAGGGCAAATAAGACCACAAGTGCATGTTCCTAAGAAGTTTCCATCAGAATGCTTTTGAAGGAAAACTGGGCTCTTGCCAAAACTATTTATCACAAAGTGTTTCTTTTCCTCAGGGAGCTTCCAAAGCACGGGAAGGTAAACATTTGAGACAAAACAATCAGAAAACTTTCAGCCACAAAGAGAAGCTCTGCTGCCACATCTCAACAGGCAGTCCTAGAGCTGCCTTTTCTCTGCATTTTTTTCTTTCTGGACAAATTGGTTTGGGCTGCATCTCTTACCAGGCTGCAGTAGCAAGAGGGGCTGTGCAGCACATGCTGGGAGAGCTCTTCTGCACACCCTCGGGACACAACCAGCAAATGGTGAGAAGGAGGATGTGAAATAAGGATGCAAAGCCTCTCTTCAATTCCTGTTTCATATTTTCTCCTTGATAAAAGCTACATTTCCAGCAGGAAACACAAATTTTTTACTTGCCTTAGCTATTGCTATTCTAGGATACCAGAGTTGCTAATTTCTTCCCTTTCTTGAGTCAAGATCTCCCAGTTGGAAACAGGAATCATTCCAATAAGCAACTTCTCTCTTGTTCTTATTCAATCTGCAACCCCCTCCAGAGAGAGATCCATTTGGGGACCCAACTATGTAGGCGAAAATGGCTCCATAAAAGGAGAAAAAAATTAAAAAGAAGCAAAGAAACCCTTAAGATGTGTTACCTGATGGCTGAAGGAGGGTGGGAGAGATAGGTGAGGGTAAGGGAGACTGGGAACCATCAGCAATAACTATTTTCACGACCTCTCTTCCATTTCATAAGCAGTTTGATTTCTAAGTTCCCAGTGAACAGAGAAGCACAAATTATGCCCCAAAATACCTGTTTCAAACCCCTGCAGTCAGAGCAAGACCCTGTTTCAGAGGCAATGGTGGTACAAATGCTCCAGAAGAGCATCCTCACAGGCTGATGAATTGAGTTGGGGGCTCATCTGCATTGCAAATGGGCACTGCCTTGCACAGCCCAGCTCCAGCAAGGGCTGAGGGACCCACTCCCAGCCTTACCCTTCATGCCTCCAAGCAAGCATTATTTATAGCCTCACACTCAGCCTGTAATAAACGTGAATCAGATTAAAAACCCGTTAATAGCTCATATTTATTAGCAGAGCATGGAAGGTACTCATAAAAATAAGTAAATTATGTTGGTGCAAGCCTGCACATTCACTTCTTTAAATGAGATTTTGGGTTCATTGCATATTAAATCATTTGGCTCTTGGATTACACAATATTCTCACTTCAAGCAAGTTCTCTAAAGACACTGTTTTGCCCTTTTAGCCACCATGCAGTAGGGCCACCATTTAAGAGCAGTCTCAAACTCATATTGAGGGCCCCATGATATCAGTGGCCTGTGCTTCATGGCTCTGTAAATGTTGGTTACCATGTAGGACACATGTACCACCAGTAAGTTGCTTTTCTCCAGCATTATTTATGCAGAAAAAGCTGCAGCTTTGTACAGGGAAAGACCTTTAGAGGATCTTACACTTCAGGACTGCCACCAAAAGCTTATAAGGACATTCTCATCCAATCACTTTAATAAGCTGCTCAATTTTTTTCTAACTGTCCACTGCACAGATTCAACCACAGGCTCTGCAGACCTTCTGGTGATGTGAGCATAAACTTGCTGCCACAAGGGAGAGACCTGCTCCTTCCTAAACACCAAGGAGAAAGTGGCCAAGCAGCCCTACAGCACAAGGTAGGGCAAAAAAAGGAATGTGGTGAGACATGCTGCCCCATTTCAGGATCAGAAAAAACAGAACTTGTGTTTTTGTCAGGATCCAGGACAATCCTGAGGAAGAGCCATGCACTTTTTAAAATTCCCAAATAAAATCTACTGCAGCTCAGGATTCAACAGACATTCAAAAAGTGGGTAATTCCCAGAGTGAGGTTTTTGCCAGCCTATCTTTTGCTACAACTAACTAACCCAGCTCTACATCAAACTCAGGCTATGTGGCATAAAACAGAACTCACCCAAGACCTACACTCAAAGGCTTCAAAAGGAAATGCTGCTCACACAGGTAGATTTCTCAGCTCCCACGATTTCCAGTGTCCATGAGTGCAAATAAAACCATAATTTTGTACAGGGTCAGTCTGGCTCTTCACATGGGCATGACCATTGCATCCTATTTTCCAAAATCACACCCAGATACACAAAACTTCTTTTCCAAAGGTATATTTTATCACCTGGAGTGCAGGAGCAGATGAACAGCTGAAGCCAGAAAGCAAAGCAGGTCTCATCTTTTGGCACTCACTAAGCAGGGATGCTCTGGCAACAAGCAGGTACCCAAGGTATCACTGGTACCTCAGCTGAGCCCTCACTTCTTATGACAACAGCAGATACAAGGACCCATTGTTGGGAGTCTGAAACACAGCCATGACTACATCCATTTACATCCATTTCACTGCTTAGACAGAACCTTGGGAAAAGACAAGACTATTGCAGGCACTACGCTGCAAACACAACAAAAATAATCTGGTTACAACCGACTGCAGAGCCTATGATACTGCTGGCTATGGGGAAAAAAAGAGAGAGGCACTCTGAGAATTAATGTTCTTCCAGTCTATAGAGAAACAAATGAGTTTCTGGTGCTGAACAATTAGTACTCCTGTTAATTATGCGTGCGGGTTAGAAATAACACCAAGCATTTGGGACTGCTTCCATTCTGATTGTTTTCTTTCTGCACTGGATAACAAAAATATATTCAGACAGCTAAATAAATCCTTCATAACACTGATGGGACTTCTTGTTCACAGCAAGCAGTTATGCAAATTGCTAATTATGAGGCAGAGATAACCATAATCTAGCACATTTATGCAACCACATGTACAACAGGGATAGCTAAAGCAATAGTTGCCTTATTGTCCTCACTGCATTTTGAAAAGTCATGCCAATGGCTAGCTCACTGCTTGGCAGCACAGCCTGGTGCAGTGGGTGTTACAGCCCAGGCACAGCCACGTGCCCCTGGGATGCTACCAAATAGAAGGCTTAATATACTGGAAAATAACACAGTCACAGGAATAAAAACTCCATGTACCTCCTAGAAAAATAAATGGGAGAGCGGGTATCAAAGCATCCCCACTGGTTTTGAATTGTCTTTTGAGAACTTGCTGCACCCTAAGCACTTTTCAGTGGTGCCAGGCTTCAAATCCTGGGCTCTCAGGATATCATTGTGACAAGTTCCACCCACCCGAAACCTGTCTGAAATCCTGACCCAGTGTGCCTGGGGCAGAAGCAGGGATCCTCAGAGTGCCCATTTTTCCTCTCAGGCCTGAAAGGAAAAAGGCTCAGAGCTACCCAAAAAAGTGATCCCCCTACCACTAATGAAATAGGCACATGAAATGAAAGCTTCAGTGCTTATCCTGAACTGCATTTCATGAAAAGTATCAGCTTCAGGGATGTCCTTTTGCTGCATACTTGGGGGGACTGATTTAAAACACCTAACAGTTATAAAACAAAACCCAAAAACATGAGAAAGAAGGAAGACTGCACACAAACACAAACCTGCCCAGCCTAGAGCAGTTCCAGCTCATTTACTCTCAGCTAGCACACACTTGCCTTGCTATATCTGTCCAGTTTCCCAGATTAGTTATCCCAGCTCAATAAAACCAGCAATGCGTTATCATTTTCATTTAAAGCTCCAAATTCCAAAGTTTACACCACTTACTGCAAAAAAAAAAATCGAGGTAAGAGCACGAAGTACTGCAATGCTGAGGAAAGTGATGGTGACATCCAAAAAAACCCTGCAAGGGAACAGCCTGGAAGGTGGCCTGTTTCTGCCCTAATGAGCTATCATTTTGGCAAACCCAAGGGAAATGCAGTGAAAACAACCCTGTGACTCCACATACCCAAAACACAGGGAGAAGCTCTGGATGGGCTCTGAACTGGAAATGATGGATGTGGCTCACTTGCGCTGTAATTAAATCTCCTTCCACAAAATAAGAACAGTGATCTGTATCCTGCTGCAAAAACCTGCTGCATCATGGAAATGGAAAAGACCAGACAGACCTGAGAGGAATTGCCAAGGATTTTGTTATGACTGTTGGTAAGATATTAAACTCAAAAAAAGAAACAGTTTTCTCAGACCTGATTGTCTCTGGTGGGTGAACAACTAGCAGCAGCTTTCCAGGAGTGAAACCAACCAGCAACCCCAAACCAGAAACCACAGATGGACCAGGATCAAGCCTTCAAAATCTGAGGAAAAACCCCAAGAATCCTTCACCTACACAAACACATCCATGCTTGGTTATCTGTACTACAGCATTTCACTTCTTGTCTTCAAGCTTAGGAGCAGAAGGATTAGAAATGATTTTTGCTCCTTGAAGGAAAAAAAATGCAAGTAAAATCTTGGCTTCTAGAGAGGAACCATCAAAAAAAAGAATTTCAAAAGGTTGCATTCGGTAGGTTCCTAAATGTATTATGCTGTGTTTGACATTCACATGGCCCACCAAACTCAGTTTTACCCTGGCTAGTGTTTTGCAGGACTAATACCTAATCACTGGGGATAGGATGGGACATACCACAGACTGTTCCATTTCAATTGCTGATTTTTTTCCCCTCCAAAATGTAATGTAAAAGTCAGGTTAGGCAAAAGATGCAAATCTGGATGCACAGTGTAATAACAACGAGCTTACCTAAAAGTAGGAATTTCCAGAAGAGTTAAGATGAAAACCGAAGATGCCAAGCATCCCATCATTTCAAGTGTTTCCAATCATTGCAGGTGAAAGGCATTAGGAGAGAGACAAAAAGACACTGATTAGCATAACAATGCAGTGTTTGCAACACATTTTTAACACTCTTAATTGCATGCATAATACCAGCAAGAACCAGGAGCTGTCATACCAGTTTTTCTTTATAGGATTTGCTTATATTTGAGATTGGTTTTACACCGTTTTTCACAATACTGAGCTTCAATTTATAGCCCTCACTCAGGTAAAGCTCACACAACAGCCACAGAATTGCAGATGAGACAAGGAAAGCTTTGCAAAGCTTGGCCTGAAGGTACAGGTCCTCTAGCCAAGAAAATACAAAAAACCCCAAAAAGGTCCAGAAAGGAGACAGCTGTAATTTATACCCTGTGGCAAGCAGAATTCAAAGTCTGCTCTACTTTTACCAAGATTTCTATCTGCAGCTGTATGGTGCATTTTCAAATTCACTCTTTTTCCTTGTGGAAATCAAAACAAAGCCATAAGAACTTCATTGCAGCACCAGTCTGTTGCCCATATAACTTTATGTGATCAAGCCTCACATAACCGTAATAAAAGAACTCTGTAAAACACAGTTTTATAATACTTGAGCATACATTTAAACAGCTGAGGAGTTCCTCCAACCTGATGGAACACATTGCTTTCCATCTATTCCTGCAAATTTCAGGTGGCTTTCACTGTTCCTTTGTGGCTCCCATTCCTGCCCAGCAGTTAGATGGAAACTCACAGGGCAGTTACTTACAACTGACCTGGCTCTTGGAGAAGAGCAGTTCTCATCTGAGCAGTAAGAGGAATCTACCTGTGCAGTGCATCTGCAGGAGAAGACACACTGGGGGTTGCTACATAGAAATCCTGCCTGTATTGTATTTCTTTTTCTTGTTGTGTTTATTTTTTTTTCTTCCCCTCCTCCTTTAAAAGTTAAAGTGAACTGGTATCTCAAAGACAAAATAAGAAACACAGGATAAACAGCTAGAAATACTGTATGGAACTATCTCTTTACATCTGATTACACAATGGACAAGCTGAGCTCCTGTAATCATATGAAATCAGAATCTGAACTGCTGTTAAACACATAAATGGTTTCTACTCCCTGACTACCAGGAAAAGCTTGAAAACGTGATCCCCAAGGCCTGGAATAAACAAATAAAGAAAACTCAAGTTTGGCTGTGATCCTGCAAAGCACTTAAGCACAAGCTTAGCTTTGCAAAATCAATGGGACTATGTGAGCTTCTAGAGAACTTCAAACTCATGAGAGATTTGTGGGATCAAATCAGGAAAAAAATCTGAAGGTCTTAAGTCTTAACCTAATGGTATTTCAGCTTCCCTAATGCCTAAAGTTTTAATTTAAATGCTGAGGACTAAGCTTAATATGTTTGCATAAAATTATTTACTCAGCAGTCTTTAGAAAGGTGAAAGGTCTTAGAAGACCTTCAGTGGGGGAATCTAACAGAGCATCTATCAACCATCCACAGTCCCTAGGTGGGATGGCAGCACAGCCAAAAACATAGAGGACAAAATCACCACTCACATCGATCATAATTACAGCACTTTAGCCAGCACTTTCAACATAAATATTACTTCATGCCTGTCTTCAAGTCTGCACAGTTTAAAATGGGAAAAACCCTTCAAAATTGTTACTGCACTTCACTCCAAGCTGTTACAACCTTGAAAAGTAAAATAACAGAAACTGTGTAAATTTTGAAGCACTTGGGAAGAAAAAATTTAAAATGTATAAGGATTTTGCTCAAATATCTGCTAGGCACTGCGTGGCCCAATGAGTTCTCAATCAACATGTTTGCTCACACCAGCTAACAAGAAAGTGACTGTGCAAGAGCTCAGAATGAGCTTAACACTGTTTTTCATTTTCTTGTTTTCTTTTTTTGTTAATTTTTTGTTTTGTTTTCTTTTATTCAAATAACTCTCAAAACAGACATCTTTCTGATGGGAATTCACTGGTTTAGCAGCTCCCCAAGGGTCCTTGCACGTAGTTACTAACAACAGCAAAATCAAAAAATCAATGCCAGACTCAACAGTAACTTCTTCTTTTACTACTGCTGTTTTTAATGAGTCTGAACGAGAAAGTCAGTGGGAGGAACCTGATGGCAGTGAAGAGCCCTGATGGTCCCTGCAAGCAAAGGGGGAAGGAGAAGGGAAAGGAAAAGCTCCTCTCCCACCCAAAGCACCCATTGCACCATCACTGCTCTTCTTCCAAAGAGCCCAACGAGACATGTCAGCAGATCACATCAGAGCTGATATTGTACAAGAAAAACCGTAAAAGAGCAACTGCACAGAATTCAAGGAGAGCAAAAAAACCCTGAACAAAAAAAGATATTGTACTGTAAAGTGAGCTGAAGTGCTTTCCAACCAGTAACAAAGTAGACTAAACCTCTGCTATCCCCTTGTTTTAAATCTGACTATTTGCAATCAAAAGCAGGATAAAGACTGTAGTTGAAAGCCATTAGCAAACTACATTTTGAATTATTCCTTTATAGTAGCTGTTAAACCATAAACACACATTTTGCTAATGCTCATTTCTCATGTTTTGCCCCAAATGTTGTTTTTACTGCTGGATTGCAATGATAAACACCAGCAACTCCGATATTTCTTCCACTTTCTTTGAAAATGAAGGCACATTCCCCCAGCAATGTATTTACCAAGGTACCAATCACATTTTTTAAAGTAAGTGGATTTGATGATGAGAACTGCTGAACAAATCTTCAGCAAATGGTGTTTATTGCCTATGCGAATGTTAACCGTGCCACGCCAGCTGATATACTGGTCCTTAAAGCACTCAGCTGGCTGTATTTATAGGAAGAGCTCTCCTGATGCAGAGCAGGAATTAGCTGAGCAAAGCCTGGCCATTTCCATCCCTCACACACCCTCCAGTGCCGCTGTGATTTGCATTGCAGACTTCGCGCTCATCCCAGCCCACCTTCCCTGTAAAATACATTTCTGCCTGAAGCTCCGCAGAGATTAAAGAGCCTTACATTCTGCAGTTGGTTTTCCTAAAGTGCTCCTGCCTACCTTAGCAAGGGGCATTTCTAAGCAGGAGGGTTTAAATAATTTCTTTTTGATGACAGGTTATGTGATGAGTCACTTGTCCAAGTGGGGATATCCATTGTCCGCACGTGGATTTTTGTAAAAGCAGAAATGCAGTTCCTGCAGTTCCTGCAGGTCACCTGACTTGACTCTGAAGCTGGCTCTGCTACAAGGAAAGGATTGAAAAGATGGCCAGAGACCCCTTCCAACTTCCACATCCCCCGAGTGCAGGCAGACAGCAATGCATCTGCAGGCAGCCCATGCCAGCCTGCCAACCCACAGCCCAGAAACGCAGATGTGCAATTCTCTGCCCGAGCAGCGTGAACAGCACCAGCCAGAGGCAGCTGCAGGGTGCTCCAATACTGCAAGCAGTGCAATATTCCCAGTTTACAGGCAGGTTGCTCTGACACAGAGCAGTTATTCTGCCATCTCTGCAGCCCCTGCAGAATGCTACATCTCCTAGAATGAACCATGGGCTGAACAGCTCTGGATGCACACTTTGTCACTTGGTTTGGGCACAGGACAGAGCCTGCACTCACTTTCCTCTGTAAGATCAGCTTCTCCAGAAACATAAACTTTGTATGCCACAAGGCTAGGAAAAAATATGACAAGAAAATATGAATATTAAGAATTATTCAAAGTTAGTCACTGAATACCCTAGTCTAAGCTAATTTTTAATAACCTGAACACTATTCAATTTGTCTGTTTTTCTCAGTCAAGAGTCCGTGTTTGCAGAGATCTTGAGAAATTGGATAAACTGTGCACACAGCGAAACAGAGCAAGTCAAGGACAAAGCTACAAACCTGACTGTCCATTTGGAGTTTGCAAGATTCTTAAGAGATATTTTTTCCAGTCAAACTGATTAATGCTGTTTTAATGTGCAATATTTTGTGTTTAATAACCCCGGCCTTGCTTTTGAAAGGAGAAAAGGGTTTTACAGTTCAGCATTTTACAGTCGGTTTTGCAAAGGGCTACCACTAGATTGCATCCATAATTTTTTATGCTGCCACCTCCGACAGCAGATGGCAAACTGCCAAGGTGGAGTCCAGCATCCTGCCTGGAATGGCAATGTTTTGGGGCAGAGTGGCACAAAATGTGGCTGCAAAAAGAAGAAATGCATAACAAAAGCAAAGCAACATAACTTGGCCAGGGCTGCTAAAATTAATTAAGCAAATATATATTTATTTTAGAAATCTTCATCCCCTGGGAACTCCTCAAATGACAAAAAAATGGAAAACCATTTCACCTCCCTCAGTCACTGCCCATCCCAGCCTGAGTATGTGCACTAATAAAAGCAGGGTGGGAAGAACATTAAACATTTGGTGAGAAGCAATCAGGGTCAGTGTTCTGCATCACTGCTCTGGAGGAGCTGAAGGTGAAGAGGGGAGAGCTGCCCCAGGAGACTCATTGCCCACCTGCCACTGCTGCTCATGAGACAGATGCTACTCAGGGCAAAAACCCCATGCCAGGGGGACAGGCTATTCCTGCTCTACATTTCCAAACCACCTCTTGCAGAAGCTTACATCCAGACCCAAAGCCAGTCCCAAAACACAACCAAGAAACCTGTGCTGAAGATGGTTTGCTTCAGTTAACACTTCTTTGCATTTCCACAGAGCAGAGAGCCAGAGTTTTATTGCAATAAACCCCTTCCATGAGAAGGGCTTCACTTTTAATTATACCATTTTAAGGTTATATATTGTTCTCTGGCCCTTAAATGTAATTAAATATAGATGTTCTCAGAGCTTAATGTCAGTTTAAATTCCAGGCCAGAGCAAGTAATTTGTTTGCATGTTCAATGAACAAACCATTTCTCCCACATTTCAAAGACCTGTGCTCATGCATCATGTATAAAGGTTGCCTTTCTCCAAGCTGAAAGGTCAAACAGATTTGAAATTACACTTGGCCCTCTAAGGAGGAAGAAAGGTCCCTAAAAACCAGAAATCAAAATTTTGATCTTCCTGTCGTGAAAACCTTATAGTTCCAAATTTTCTAGTCCAGTTAGTTCCTGACTCACCAGTGTGATCTCAAATGTTTCCACACTGGCTTGTGTCAACATGAGCTGCAGACAGCTAAGGATGCAGGCACTGGGGGGATTGTGCAAAATTTGGGATTATACTTCCTGGGGTCATCCAGCTCAATGCTGATGGTGAGCCACAGTCCAAGACACACCACCAGATTAGATGTAAAAATGCACATAAAATAAACACTGGCATCTCCCAACCTTTCCACCACCAATGTTTGCTCAATTATAGCGGATTAAAAGTGATTAAACTGGTAGCTGGAGGCTTGTGAAAAATGAGCTGCTGAGACCAATTCACAGCAGGAGCCCTGGGGTCTCCTCACCTCAGAGCTCCCAGCTGAGCTCTGTGTGGCACAGGATGGCACAGAACCCCTACACCCCACATGTGCAGTCACTCTGCCAAGCAGGGCTACAGCCCTCCAAATAACCAGGTTTATCTTGGTAAAACTCTCCTTTCTTGAAAATGTTCTTCTCTGAAGGCCTGGCCTGCTATTTGTTCATTGATAAAATTTATTTAAGGCTGCTCCTCACAGACTTGTCTGAGTTGCAATGACTCCTGCACACAAGCAGCTACCACCAAAGAGATGTGCATGCCAAGACAGCTTGTCTGAAAATTTCAGAGGAAACTTTCCTGCTCTGTAGGGAGCATCCCTCTCCCAGCATGGGGTTAAACCATGTCCAGAGGCAGCCTCACATGGAGCAGGCTGTGCTCTTCCTGTTCCCCAGCCAAAAGGCCCAAGAAAGCTTCTCCCATGAGCAACAATGAGTTACTAATCCCAGGTTTCGCTTCCTCATTGTGAATGCATCCTTTTCTAAAAAACACTGTTCGATCCCTTAAAAAAAGCACTGGAAAGAAACCAAAATCATTGTGCTGCAGTAATTGCTAGTGATTTTGCTCAGCTTACAAGTACAGAGCTTTTATTTCAATACCACTTCAAAAGTCAGTTGGCACAGGAAGATTGGCCCATTTCTTGATTTACTTTGCATCACTCTTGGTAAAAAATATTTTACAACTCAAGTGCTCCACTGAGACTGAGTGGTAACTTGTTTGTTCTCAGATGCTTCCTCCACTGGGATTACATTGCTCTCACTGGAATTGGCAGTGAGGGCACTGGGGTGAAATCACACCTTCACAATTCTGAGACTTCCACAGAACTGTTATTTAAAGTTGAAAACTTTATTCATCTAGGGAGGTAGAGGGGCTGTGCAAGCAGGCAGATTCATTTCCAACCACTGTCCCTTGGGATCAGCCTCCCTCTGACACCAACTCTGCACAAACCATGTCTGCAAACAATTTAGAATGTCAGAAGCCCCCCCTTGCACTTGACCCTGTGAAGGCTGCAGTGCTCCTGTTGTTACCTGCAGCTTCCCATGCTCAGTGAGGGAGCTGCTCCAGCCCTTTATCCAACACACAATTCATTACTCCTTCTCCTTCTTCTCTCCCATTGCTCATCCTGCCTTGCCATTGCTTGTTTCCACCTCTGCAAGCATCTGCTGCATCAGGGGCTCTGTAAACACCACCCATCCCAGGACCCAGCACATAAAATTGAGTTTTATCCATTTCAAAGCACAAAGAGGAAACCCTGCAGAAAAATCAGGAGCACCCTGGCAGCTCTGAGGCTGTATCAGTATTTCTTCTCTCCTTTGTTTCACTGTGCTTTTTGTACTGAGACTTAAAGCACAGCCATGCAAGAAAATCAGGCTCAGGTTATTCAGCTTCTGGCCTCTGGCTCTTGCTATGGATCCTGCACTAGATTAAAGAGCTCTTTAAGAGAAGTGATTTTTTCTGCAGGAAGGTATTTAACCACAGTCTCTTGGCCACCTTTGTGGCAATTTGAAAAGCTCAAGGAGGTCTGCATCCCACTCCAGCACCCACTTTTGGGCATCTTTTTTAAGGAGGTGGTCCCTATAGCACCCTATAATTTTTTTTAAAAAAATCAAATCTTCTGACAGGTTTCCTCAATCTATTTACTTTCATCTTTTTAAAAAGTATTTCCTGATCAGCTGCACAATAAATAATTTGCCATGACATTAATTATGCATTATTTACTTAATACATGGTAATTTATGTTGACAATAGCAATAATTCTCTGTGCTGAAGGTGCTGGATGCTGACTAGTCACCAAGGGAGATGCTTCTACCTAGCTGAACAAAATACTTCACAGTCATTTCAGATATTAGTAGTTAGATACTAGCTTTGAGGAGACAGAAAACAGCAGAAATGTCTAAAACTCCTTCTAAAATTTCTCTCCACTGAGGTATTAATATTTCATCACAGAAGCAACAGGATTTGGTACCACTTGATCATCTGGGGTTAAAAAGGAGAGGATGGAGGAAGGTTAAGTGATAGTCGTACAGGAAACTGTATTTTGCTATCAATAGTTAATCTACTGTGTCACATTTCTTAGAGAACTAAATGAAATGCAGCAAGCACTGTGTAAAATTGGAGCTAGGGAGCAGAATGATTTTGTAGAGCAAATAACTGTCTCATACTGGCTGTTTTATGCCTTATTGAACAACCAGCAGTTTATGAAAACAAAGTTTCATAAATACTGGTGGAGATTTCCTTCCCAGAAAGCATTCTGTGGATTTACAGGGGCTCAAATGAGTGTGGGAAGAGCAACCTGAGGGCTGAGGAGTGAGTCCCTGGCCAGTGCAGTGGGTCTGGTGAAGAGGGAGCAGCAAGCAGGGGCAGGCTCCTTCTGCAGCAGCATCACTGCTCTGCTCTGTCACAGCTGGAGAGGCTCAGCAGCTGGAGCAGCCCAGGGAGCATAAGGAAAAACAGTGGTCAGGGTTTTGAGCATCTGAGCCCATAGAAGATTACATATTAGGAAGAAATTAGAAATTCATCCTTCTGAGGGTGAGGCCCTGGCACAGGTTGCCCAGAGAAGCTGCGGCTGCCCCATTCCTGGAAGTGTTCCAGGCCAGGCTGGATGGGACTGAGCAACCTGGGATAGTGGAAGGTGTCCCTGCCCATGGCAGGGGGGTTGAAATGATCTTTAAGGTCTTTTCCAACCCAAACCATTCCATGATTCTATTTTAAACCTTGCTGCTGCTGGCTGGGGTTCCAGCACCTGTGAGAAGGGACAGAGCACAGCACTCAGCACATGGATGCAATTGCAATGGGGGGAGAAGGGCTGCTTTGAGGGCTTTCCTGGTCAATTCCTAGAAACAGGATGGAGGAAAACTCCTGGGAATATCCTTGAGGAATGTGAAAAGTAGGATTTTAAATCTTGTTTTCAGAAGACTGCAGAGAAAACAAAAAGCACCCATGGAAATCACATACAGGCTCACTGAGGCTTCTTGCCACACACCAGGGCTCATCCAGGAGGAGAAAACACACTGAACCTTGCAGAGAATTAAAATCCAAATGGAAAAAGCCTGGTCATTAAATCACCTGGTGTTGTGGTACACGTGGTTGTTTGCATTATTGACTTATTTTCACATACAAGTCCCAAGCCTTTACCCAGAGCTCTGAATGCTCCCTATCTCCCATGGCATGTGACCTCAGATGTATTGCCTTCATCTCAACTAAAACCTGTTACCTCCATGACTCAACCTCACCTACGGTGTAGGAGTAAATCTGACTTTACTTATAAAACCAGGATTTTTGCCAGATGCTATTGCAATTAGAAATACTATTTTTAACATCTCAAGTGCAGCTACTTTCTAAAAAAAAGTTAAATCATGGTGAATCTAAATTAACTTCTATTAAATGAGTCAGGAACAAACATTTAATACTGCAATCAAATATTTCCCTCTGTTCCCTCTTGCCCTCCTCACCCCCAAAAACAACCAACAGCATCAGCAGAACACACAGACACACACCAGCATAGTTTATGGGATGCTCCAAGACACACAAAACAACTTTCTGCATGCATTTCCCAAGGACAAGCAAAGTTTAAGAAAAACAAAGAAACCATTATTGTGAACCACGTTGGTAACGCTTCAAAAATCTGGACTGAAGAATTATTGACCACCTCTGAAAGCCATTCCACTGTGAGAAAAACACAGCCTGAGCGTCACTGGGTCTGAGGAGAAGTGCTAACTCCCAGAGTATCAAGGCCCTGAAAGCAAAGCAATAAAATGTATGTTTTATGAAGTTTCCCTGCTAGAAGGCTCCATCAGTTACAGCCCCCACGGGAGGCAGCAGGCAGCCAGCACCAAGGGCTGTGTTTTTGCCATCATGTGCTAATGCTGGCTGTATTTTACACCTCTCTGGACAACACCACAGCACCCCAGCTCTCTGCTCTGCAGGACATAAGGCTGAGATTGAGCATACCATCATTTCAAGCCTGTCTTCATCTCTCTGCTCAAGCTACACCACAAAACCCACCCTGCACCCCTCTCCCCTCCTGCAGCTCTGCTGGGCTCTCCTTGCCTGCTGGATGCAGGCAGCAAGTGTGGCTGCTGTGAGAGAGGGCGAGTCAAGGAGAAGGTTGCTGTCGACAGCTAACTTTCCTGGCCTGACCCTCTGATAGCTTTTTTTATGCTTAAATGATGTGATAAAAATCAGCAATGAATTATGCAGCATCACTTGATAAGTCCAACCCCAACAGTTCTTGAGAATTCCATTTTAAAGTTAAATTGGAATTTGATCCTTTATCTCAAAGCTTTAATAAACTAAGCAAGCCATGTGCTGTAGTCTCCACTGAATTGTTCCTCAGCAGGCTGGGGTGCTCTCTCCCTCCCCATCCCCATGTGGAAGCTCAGGAGCTTCTCCCTGACCTACACAAGAGCAACTCCTGCAAAACAAAGGTCTTGCCCTCCCCTGTGCTGCAGGCAGTTTAATTTGCCAGCCAAGTTTTTCCAGCCTTGCATCCACCAGCTCTCCCTAGGAAACACTCATTACTGTTGCTATCATACCATACCCTACATGTCATCACTTTGGGAAGTGAAACCATTTTTCCTTGGCCTCTGCTTGGTTTCACCCACTCTTTGAAGACATCTTTGCAGTGTCTGTAATCCAGCAAGTCTTGCACCCAATCTTTATCTCAGTTTAGCACAGTTTAACCTAGAGAGCATCCCTGGTCCTACCCCAACACGGCTCTCCCAGTCTGGGAGGGTGATGATTCCTGATTCCAGTGGAATCATCAGGAAGGAAAATGGCTGTAGCCATTAATGGGGCAAGTATTTTGATGGATGAACTATCACAGCAATGTTTGCTGCAACATTTCACACTGCAGCCAGCTCCTCTCTTGCCAGATGATGGAACAACAAACCTGCAAAAGTAAGGGTTTCTGTTTGTCCATCTGTTTCCCCCCTCTGGGCAGCAATTTTAAAGATTCCAGCCATGAGTACTTTAGTGGAGAGGGTGAACAGGTGCCTTGCTGGAATGCTAACCACAGTTCAGGTTTCCAGGCTTCTGGGGCTTCCCTCTGAGACTTTTTGGAGATGGGGTGCAGAGGGTGAGGTGTAAGACTCCCAGGAACCCAGCACTCAGCAAAGCAGTCCTGGTGATGCAAGCTCAAGTTTCATCTTGTGAAAGCAGAGCAGAGCACTGCTGGACCATTTTCCATTCAAGAGGCTGGAAAAAAGGACATTGAGAGCACAAATCCAAACATCCAGAATGAGAACACCTGCCTCAGCCCCACTGCAGAGCTACAGCATTAATGGAGCCACCACAGAGGCAAAACAACAACACACACCTCTAACAAAAGGCTTTATAAAGCACTAAAAGGCTGTGCTAGCCCACACCACTCCAGGCCTTGACTTCCTGTGCCTTGCCTGTGACGTTACCAAAATGGACAATGTAATTAATTAAATTAAAATACATTAAGCAATCCAGCAGGAAAGCAGAGCTGCCTATTTCAGTTCTCCTGAAGTACCAATTATTACAGCAGGGGGAAAGAAAACAGCCATCATCATAGCCCTGGTGCCATTAAAAACAAAATCTAGGGGGAAAATAAGCATAAGGAATAGCAAAAGCACAATGTGAAATCGTGGCCCAGTAAAAACTGGGAACAAGAACAGTGACTGCAGAGAAAAACAGGTACAAACAGGAGTGAAACAGGCAAGCTGCTTGTTCTCTCCATGACTCCAGGGAAGCCCTGAACAAGCAGTGGCCAGTGGCTCATTATACCAACCCACAGACTGTGCTGGATAGCCAAATCACAAACCCCCAAAAGGAGGCAATCTCTCCATAATTTGAAGCCAAATTACTTTGGTATAGTACCAGGAACAGAACATGGCCTGGGGATCAGTTCCTTGTTAGGAAAATTCATCTCTACACCAACAGCATTTTGCCAGAGAGGTTACCCCCAGGAATGGCAGAGGAGAGCCCTGCACCCAGCTGGGACCCCCAAGCAGCACCACCAGCACCAAGCCTGCCTGGCTTGGTGACAGACATGAAAACAAAACACATCCTTGTGAACTGATGCTGCATGTAGAAGGAAATCCACTGTCCTTGCAGGAAACAGCCTTCAACTTGCAGCCAATAGACTGAACAAGCTGTTTGTTCCTGCAGCTGTGGCAGCAGCCTTTGGTGGCTGCACAGGTCTGGGGCAGAGCAGTGGCCCTGCATGCCTGGCACACAGAAACAGCCTGGAGCCACCTGAAACCCAACACACACCTGCAGGATTGCCTGCAAAGGACGAAGCCTCTTCCTGAGAAATTATTTTGGGTGCCATTCTTTTGAGCTCTCAGCAGTAAACTGAACAAAATGAACAGTGAGATATGTCCCTGGATGTCTGGCTGGAAGCTGATCCCTGGCTTTGCCCACAACATGTTGGTCCCTTCCTTGCCCAAATCTTCCTGCCCCAAAGCACAGGACCAAGTGATGCCACTTCAATTCCACTGGCTGATGCATTGTTTGAGCCAATTGTCACAGACAGGTTGCAGCACCCACATGCAAGGAAGGCCTTATTCTGCATCACCCTGAATCCTGATGCACAAGGAAGGCACTGGGGCCAGTAAAAGAGATTTCCTGTGGAGAGCATCCTCTGCAACAATACCATGCTGCACTCTCATGCCACATCTCCTCAGTTTCAGCAAACCACAGTAAGGCAGAGGGCTGTATGGATTTCATTAAAACCAGACCTTCCCTGCCATGTCCAGAGATCTTGACATGCAGCATCTGCTATTAGAACATTTATCTTCTGGCACGAGGTGTGTCATACATGCATCCCCAAGAGCCACAGGCAAGAGATGTGGGCTTGAGCTTGGAATAGCTTGCTGATATTTTACTTTTACAAATAAAACCAGAGAAAGGACTGCAGGCATGGGATGCCCAGCAGATAGCTGAAAGAACTGATTTGGATCGACAGCTAAAGGCTCCTGCAGCCACAGGAGAGAGGTTAAGACAGAAAAATGTTCCCATAAAATACCAGTTTATCACAGTCACCTCTGCCAGACCTCCTCCATCCTTCCACAAGAATAACAATAAATGGTTTCTCCATTATTTTGCTATTTCCCATGCTGCACAGAGCAAGCACCACTGCCAAGATGAGAAAGTTCCTGCAAGAGATTGCAAGCCTGATTCCTCTGCTTTGTCCTGCAGACTTCTGAGGGAACCTGCAGAGCCATTATCAGGGCTGGCTCCCATCAACAAGCCTTTCATCTGCTAAAGCCTCATATTGACACCTGCTTATTTATAGCAACTGCACTGCACCATTCATTTAAACACATCAGCATTTGTGAATAAAAGATAAAGTGGACTTTGAAGCAGAGGCCTCAAGACACACCAGCCAGAAACAGGAGACAAAGCTCTCTGAAGGTGAAGCTGCAATTGGTTGTTGCCCCTCATCTCCCTGCACCCTGACCTGTACCTGCAGAGGATGCACATCCATTCCCCAAACCTCTTTCTTTCAGACAATCTAAACAGCACCAAAAGGTTGCAAGGACTCCAATATTTCTTGGCTTCACCCAACCCATCTTTAAATTAACTGCTCTTAATTACTTCCTTTGATTTAGTACACTCTAGGTACAAAACACCTGCTACAGATCTTTGCCATCAATGTTCACTGTTGGCTGTCAGCATTTCCATCATCATCATAATTCTATTTAATCACCACCTCTCATTGAGACTTACCAGCAGAAAAACAAACAGAACTGTTCACAACTTGACTGCAAAGCCAGCTGAAGGGAGAGAAAAAACCCGGCTCTAATCCCACAGCAAACATAACTGAGTTACAAAGGTAATCCAAAAACATTGAAAAAATCCAGGGATAACATGAAATATTTAGCGACCATGGTGTCAAGTTCATGTACTTTTCACTTCACATCATGCACTAGTGAAGCCAATTTTTAATTAACCATACCAAGGATAAAACTCCAAGCCTGGATCTCTGAGTGGCAGAAGGGCAAGATCGATGCCAAGGAAACTTGGATGCAGAGAGGAGCATCCAAGAGCGTGGCATTTCCCAACCCTGTGCAAACATGAGAGGCCACCCAGGACTGAAACAGCCTAAATCAAGGCCCATCTTATTCAGCCTGAAGCAGCTGAATATGGTTAATTTGGATTTAAGTGAGTAAAGGAGAAGAAAATCAAGCCTCTAGGATTCAGCATTGATATTCATCTGGCTTTATGGCACAATTCATAATATTGTATACTCTTATAGTTTCAGCTTTTGGCATCTGGCTTTCTAGCTATAAAACATTTGGGTCTTTGTCAGTCTGGAAATGAAAAATGAAAAAACCAACAAAAAATTTGATTTGATTCAAGTGCATCTGAAGAACTCAAAATACAAAAGAAGTCGATGCTCCCTCATTCCTGTGATTTTAATGTTACAGTCAAACATATTTCACAGGGAGAAGCTGCTGAGTGTGAGCTCAGGTCATGGCTGCTGCTACATGGAGCATCATGCACACATTATTAGTCATGCAAATCGTGATCCAATTTGAGCTTAAATCCTCACAGAACCCAAATCTCTTTGAGAATAGTCCAAGAGCTCAAATAAAAGGCTGAATTTCAACTTGGCTGAGCCCATTAACAGCTGATCAGCAGGCACCTCCAACATGCTGCTGCCATCCCAACTCTGGGTAGATCTCAACTCACTGGAGTCCAGTGGGAGCACCTCCCACAGTGCAGTCAACACTCCAGCATCCAGATGTGCAGGAGAGGGGTTTTATGACCTGATATTATCAGGTACATCCTATTTTACTGGTATTTTTCTGGGTAACTTCTGAATCACAACAAAGGGAGGTGCATTCTGCAGCAAAGGAAGTTGAGCACTAATTTTCTTAAACTTTTATCTTGTTACTTTGCTTCTGAAAAAAATAAGAAGTACAAGCAGGCAAAAAAAGCAGTAGCACCATGCATGAACCATGGGAGCTGTGTCTTCTCTGGGCACACAGACCCCAGCCTTTCACACTGGCTGCATCACCAAACCTGGGTGAGTGCCACTGATGGGATATAAGAGGAACAGTTAATTAGGATAAATCTTCACATGTAAATCTACATAATGGCAATGTTTAGAAGCATGGCTTTCCATCAGTCTGGTTTACTCCACACCATGAGCTCAGCATTGCCAGCTGCCTGCCTTAATTATGTCAAGAGCCTGTGTGGGCCAGAGAAGCATTTCTTTCTCCTATCTCTCCTAACCCCTTTAAGACCATCATATTCTTTTCTGTCACTGGCACCTGGATGCTCTTCTTGCTAGCAGGACGCTCAATCCCTTTTCAAAACAAACCCAGAAAAATCCTGCATTTAGTTGGCCAGTAAAAAGAAGGAAAGCTTGCTTTTTTTCCTTCCACAGCACCACAATATGTGATAAAATGTTATGCTTTTAAAAGCAGAAAGATTTCATTGGAAGCAGCATGTTACCTAAAGCATCATTTTCAGCACAGAGACATCAGGAAAACACTACTTTACCATGGGAAGAGCTCTCTACAGGAATAGGGTAGGTTTGAGATAACCTGCTTTTCCCTGCACTGAGGTGAGCAGCACTCTGGCAGCCAGAACAAGGGGCAGCAATATGATGCAGCAGCTCTGATGGTCTTACCAGACACAGAAAAATACACATATCCCCTTTAAACATCTTCTGAACCCTCTCTCCCACAAGTGAAATGACAGCCTGCAGGAAAAAAAACAAACCCTAGTTTGTTCAACACTAAGTGCACAATTTTGTGCTAATGCACAATTCTGGGTCAGCAGGAGTACCAACACTCCTGTGGACAGGCACAGCAGGAACCACTGCTGAAATCAATATTGCTTATCAAGGAAGGGGAAAATACATCCAAGTCTTTGAAGACTTCTAAGCTCATTGTAATGAAGCTTCCTGCTCTAATCTAGCCTGTGCACACAACAAAATCAGCCAGACTTCTGTTTGCAATTCCTGCATTTTAAATAATTCACAAAGAAATCAAGACAGCTTATCATGGTGCACAGGGAATGGCAGTGGATGCAGTCTTGCTGCAGTGCTCTTCCCTCTGATGCCTGTTGCTCCTGGTTCTGCAGGACAGCCCTACCCTTTGGTGCTGTAAGGCAAAGGACCAGCTAGACCCTCTGGTCCAGACACCCTCTGGAGACTCTCCCACCACTGGGGGAAACACTGAGATTTTATATAGCAGATTCTTCTAGCAAAAGAGCAGTGCTGGGAGAAAAGGTGAAACACTCAATAGCCAAAAGAGAGGCAAAGGCAGACCTTGCTGGGTTCTGCATGCCTGTGAGAACATAAAGCTCGTGGAGAGCTCCTTAGCAGAGAGGGCTTCAGCAGTGGGGTCTGGGCAGGATGCAGCTGCTGGCACTGCACCCCTGGCACTGCTCCCTGCCCCAGGTGCCCTGGGGCTGGCCACAGCAGAGTCCTGATCACTGCCAGCAGCCTGCTCCATCCTCAGCCCAGGGCAGGCAGGAGTGTCCATGCAGAAGCCTTGGAACAACAGAGAGCACACAGCACTGGTGGATGGCACACGTGTGGGTACACGTGTGGGAACTGGAGGGAAGGCCAGGGAACCCCCCCAGGGAGGCACAGCCTGACACCACACTGAGAATGCAGCTTCAGTGCAATGTTTTCCCCTGTTCTCTTGTGCTTCAGCATTTCCACTCAACCATGTCCAGCCAAGCTGTTGTTACTGGCCACAGCATTGCTGCCCTGGGGCTGAATTAGTGCTTCTTCTGCAGCCAGCTCTGCTCTTGCCTGAAGGGCTGCCAGGGAGGGAGTGCAGGAGGGCTCCTTCCAGCAGCCACCCTCGAGCATGGATGTGCAATACTTGTGTAATTCACTTTGAAGCTCCCTGCCTCTGGGCATGAAGCAGCTACCAACATACAGTTGATCTTGCTCTGTAAACTCCCAGCCAGCAGACAGCATTTCTCAGCACTGGTGTCTTCCCTGATGTGTTTGTCAACAGCTTTTCCCCTCCAAAGAACAGTTTTTTTGGAGGTGAGGAGGTAGCAACCCTTTACTTGGGTTGCCAGTGGTCCAGCATCCCTGCCCATCGAGGCAGGGGCTGCTCAAGTGTCAGGGGACTTGGCACACACCTACTGCAGCTTCATCTCTTGCATCTCTATGTTTGGCTTTCCTATGAAAAGCACTTACTGCCAGAAGCTATTTTTCTTTTTCCAGTTTTAGTTTTAAAACCAGGAAAAAGTCAGCTTGCTTTCCTGATAAAAATCAGGAAGTCTTAGAAGCAACTTTGTCTAAAGAAACTGTTTTTAAATGATGAAGAACTGTGAGAAACTGCTCTCACCAGCGTTCACCTGGCTTGGAACCAATTCTCTGATTCTTTTTCCTCCCTAGGTGAATATGTTCATCAGCCATGTGGTAGAAGCTCCATGAAAAATACCTGTGCAGGGACTCACCTACTCAGAACCTCTTCCCAGGGCTCCATTTCCTGAGCCCACCTGAAGAGTGGAGTGCAGTTCTGAGGCTGCTCAGCCCTGGGCTACAGCCCAGAACCCCTGAGGTACCAGGAACAACTCATTTCTCCCCAAATTTCTTGTGTAGCTGCCTCCAACTTACAGAGAGCACCATGTACCTAATGTTTCTCATGCATTTCTGGAACCTAGAGGATGAGGAGTAGAAGATGCCACAAGTGGACTCCTGGAGCAGACCTGAGCAGGGGAGTGGGATAGGCCAGTAATTCCTGCAGAAAGCAGAGCCTCCCCTGTCAGGCCTTGGGCAGAGGGGCAAGCAAACCCCCAGAGAAAGCTGCTGACATTCTACAGCCTATTTCCTTAAATCTAGCACATTTTCCCCTTCCCTGAGAGCTAAAGTACTTCTCAGCCCCAGCTTTTTAATCTGGTGCTCACATTTAAGTGTTCTGCTAATTAAACATTCCACTGCAAAGCTGCTGTTGGATGCCTCCCTCTCCCCTCACCAGAGCAGGGCAGCACTGCAGAGCAGCCTGATGGTTCTGACAGCTTTGGGAATAAGATGGCACTGGTCCCAGAGAGCACCAAACCCCCACAGCCTGGGGATTATGTTACACTTCAACCTGTCATCCATCAAAACCCAGAAACCAATCTCACCCAGTGGAAGAAAAATCAATAGCTTTCTCTTTCAGCACCAGGGGATGTATTTTGTCTCCTATCCCAGGGTCTTAATCAAGGGACATGATCCCAGATAACTTATCAGTGATGGTTTTGTAGCAGCTAAGGACATCTGGCACATCACAGCGGGTTTTAACCATGGGCTTCTTCTCTGGTTCAAAACTCATTCCTGTTAAGAGAGGTTCAACCAAAGCATTAGATGGAACAGTGCATGTCAAGCCATGCAGGTCCCTACTAGAAGGAGAGCACCACTTACTTCAGGAGCTGAGCTGAGACAGCCCCAGTGACAATTTGGGTTCTGACTGGAGGGCAGACCAGCAGCACCCCTGTGCCAGCAGGTCAGCTCACCTTGCACTGTTTCTGAGATGAGGAGCAGGAGAACTCAAGGCAGCACAGGAGGCTGGAGATGCTGAGCACTCCTTGGCAGAAAGACAGTACCCATAACCCTATCACTGACCACCCTGATGGGGCTAATTGCTACTTTAGACATCTGAACAAACAACATTAATCACCACGTTAAACACCTACAATTAATGCTGTGCTGATGAGCAGTGCCACACAGCCTTCACCTGCAGTGCCCTGCATGACCACCCCCACATCAGGGTCTGAACTGGTCCCAGTAATACTGGACATTGCTGCTGACCAAACCCATGGTGGGGTCATTTCCCCTGGCAGCCCACAAGCAGAGCAGCAGCACACAGCATCAGTGACCTGCTTTCCTTCTTTTGGCATGTCCTTTGCACAACACAGCTGCAAAGTGGGCAGAAATGTGTTGCTGAGTAGTGTTTTATTTTCAAAACCTTTTGCATTTTGCTTCCTTCTTCTGGAGCAGACAGGGAATACTCTTTGGAAGGGAAAAGCGTTTTAGCACTTTGGTAGCTTCTGAGCTCCTGGAGAAAGTGCAGTGACAAGGGACAGACAAGGACATGACAGTGCTTTTGCTCCTGCCACTGCTCTCAGAGCTGGATCCTGTTCCCACACCAGCAGTGCCCAAGGCAGCTCACAGGCAGCCCCATAACTCTGCAGGGATCAGCCAGCATGACTGAGCCTCCCATCGACCAGGAGACACCAGGGAGAGCTGGACTGTTTTTAGAGCCTCTGGCTTGGCAATGAATTTAATTTCATTTATTTACAAAAACGGCATTTTTTGCGACAAGCCTGGGTTAAAAGCATAAATAAAACATTTTATGTCACACTGGATTTTCACAGAAGGAATCAATAGAGTTTTGATTTAGTAATAATGAGAAGAAAGCCCTGTTTACTACCTGTCAGAAGGGCAACAAAAAGCTCCAAAGAGTCTCACTCCCTCTTGGCACTCTGAAGCTGCCACTTTGCACTGGCAGTGCAGGGAGCAGCCTGTGGTATCCCACATGGCTGGGAGAACATTCCAAACCAGGCAACAGCAGGCACAGCTCATTCTTATATTTTCCCCCTTTTAACTTTTCCCCATGGCCTTGCTGGTTTGAGGTCTCTGGCCCTTTTCCAGCAGGGTTTCCAAGTGCTCACACTGAGGGGGTTTGCACTAAAAGCAGCACCTACACCTGAAACATCTTTGCTCCAGGCACAGAACCTGCAGCCAGTGATGGTAGGGAACAACTCAATCACCCCTCTGCACTAAGGTGCCCAAATCCTACAAATTGGGCATGTTGCACTCTCCCCTGAAGATCCCTGCCACCCTCCACAGCATCTCCAGAACCCCACATCCAAGACTGAAGATGATGTTGCCAAGTAAAAAGGGGCCTGGAGCACAGCACAGCAAGAGCAGAGAGTTTCTAACCTTTGGGGTTTTTTGCCCCCAGAATCCATCCTGAGTTGACCAATGCCAAATCCAATGAAGAAACAAGGCAGCAGCTCTCCAGGAATGGATTATGGGGAAGACAAGGTGTCACTGAGCCCTCTCCCACTGAAGACCCCATCCAGTCTCGTGCTGCTGCTGCTGGATGGAAGCAGGAATGTGGGAGAAGCCAAAGCACTCCTGTGCTGGAGGATGTTTTGCTGCTAATTAGGCTGGAAGCACAGCCTTGGCTCTCCGTGGCCCTGGCAGACGTCACAGGCTGTGAGTGGGCACAGGGGAGACACAGCAGGCACTGTCATTAGCACAGACCCACTCCAGCCTTGCACACCCTCCTCCAGCTCCCTCTGGATCCTTGTCACTGGGACTGCAAAACATGGAAGCAGGAACTTGTTTGTGAGCTCACTCATCCCTGTGTTTCCTGGTGAGGAAGATGAAAGGTTACAACAAGCCTAGAATGGCACCAAGCCTTTGCTTGGGCTTGTCCCCTCCACACCTGAGAGAGTAGGAGGCTGTGAGAGAATAAAAGCCCCAGTCTTCTCCACAACATCCAGAGTGATTTCAAATCAAGTCTGCTCACGTAGTCATCATCAGATACACGGGACTTCCAGTTAATTAGTTTCTAATGTTATTAATTACCTGTCTTGCAAGCATTTTACATCAGACGCACAATGTTTAATTTCATACATAAGAACCCAGAGCACTCCACTACCAGTATTAATCAGGAGGACTGTTTTTAATGCCAGTCTCATTTTCACAGCACAGCACTAGCACTTACACGAGGAAAGCTCTGCTACATCCCATCATCTGGCACTCAGTTATCACCACCAAGCACAAGAACCACATGCTGTTGTTTAATTAAGGCTCTGTAGCACAGGGGGTTGCTGTGTTTTTTGTTCAGGAAGGACCCCCTGGGTACTCAGCACTGCTCCTGCAGTACCCTGAGTCCCTCCACAGGGCACAGCTCTGGGGACTCTCCAGGCAGCTTTTGTGTTTTCCTCAGATGTTTGTTCTCGCTGCCTGCCCCTGAATGGGCTTGCTTTGCAGTTTATTTTGGGAGGCTGAATATTGCACTTGGAGCACGTTTCACAGAATGCTTATACCCCACTTTGTCACGGAGTTGCATGCTGCTTCCTTCATCCATCACTCATCCCGAGCCTGAGTGGAGGCAGGGAAGAAAGGGTGGGTGTGGGAAAATGATGGTTTAGCAGCGTCTGTAAAATAAAATGAGGCATCTCTCCACGGGTCCATTTGCACAGAGAAAATGCCCAGCCTCATTTGCACATACTGATAATGACCACAGCCATTAACACTCCAAGGCACAGGCTCTGAGCTCTGTGTGAGGAAGCAGGAGACTATATTCCTTACAGACAGCAGTCCCACGGACCAAACAAGCCATCACCTGGCTCACCTGGTACAGCTGAGGGTGGACCAACACCACTGGGGGGTCCCAGCCCTTGCCACACTGCACCCACATTCCCCTGAAGCAAAAGCACCCTGGGGTTCCCCTGTGCTCTGTGCTGACTCCAGGCCAGCTGGGTTTTCTCTTTGCTAACTTGCTCAGAAAACCCCCCATGATACTTCAAGCCAAGGGCCCTCAGCTGCTTAAAACAGCTCTACAACTGAGTGAAGTAGGAGACAGTATTGGCACAATTTTGATGATGAGCTGCTGTACAAACTCTGTTTCTATGGCAACACCACATTACAAAGCTATTTGGATATTCATTATGGTTTCCTAATTCTTAAAAACCTACTTAGTCCATAATTCCCATTTATTCCAAGATCCTCTGTGTGATCTGTGCAACTCTTTTCAAACTGCACAGCAGAGCCTTGATTTGAAACACTCTGCTCACCTGCCCACCAGGGAGGAGACCTTCACTCCAGGTGTGCTGGGGCCAGCAGGACTGCAGAGGGAACTGAAAGACCCTGCTCTGTATCTGGACTAAGAGATTCAAGAAAACAGTGACCTTCTGTGACACTCTTTGAAACTCCTGCCATGGCATGTTAAACAATTTAAGCCTTAAAATAGACTGAGAACAAAAGGATAATATCATTAACAAAAAAAAAAAAAAAGAATAAAAAGAAAAAAAAAAAAAAAGACTAAACCAAAACCAAGAAAAAAATCCAGACGGTAGAAAGGCTCACAAGCATAAATCAAGAGAACAGAAGAAAAATGATCACCAAATGAACACCACTGCATTTAGAAAATTACCAAAGGACAGAGCACAGCCATCTGCTAGAACATGGGTCTCATGAAGTAACAGGGCAAGCACAGCACTGCTTATGTAAGGAAAGTCTTTGTTTCAAGAAAAATGTATGCACTGTCATCACAGTACTGGCTCTTGCACCATGTCACCCCAAAGGCACAATCTCCTGAACACTGGGTTACTCATGAACCTCAGGCAGCTTTCTCTGGAGGAACTCCTTCCCCATCACAACCAGAGGAGAAGGGGCTGCACACACTAAATTCATCAAAAGAAAACTGGAGTCCTCACTCTTAAATGCAGAGATTCCTTTTTTTCCCTACCACCTTGCCCCTTGCAAAGAGAGCAGACTGAAAGAGGAGCCTCAAGGTGCATTCACAGGCATCCAGCTCAGCCTGCAGCACCTCAAGTGATTGCAGCAATGAGGTCAGCTAGGAGCAACTGCAGACCTGAAATTACAACATACTTTTATTAAATAGTAAAAAAAACCCAGCAACTTTATTTCTCCTCCCAGTGTGTCCAGCATGTAAGGCTATAGCAGAACTCAGTGCTGCAGGCAGAGAGGAGGCAAAGATGTCCATAGGTCTGAGAGAAGGATCTGCCACCGCCAGGTATCACCAGGATTATCTCTAGGCTTGCCACAAAATCCAATATTCTTTGGAACAAAGACTGTGGTTTCAGTCTTGCAAGTAACTTATCTTCCTGGGTCTAGGTCATGGTCTGTCTGCATATTCCTCTGAACCACTGTGGATCTGATCCCATTTAGTAATACTCTGTTTACTGCAGGGCTGGCATGGGGACTGGCCCATTTACACCTTGGAAACAGACAGAAAGCAACTGAAAGCTTCAGACATGAAATCATACACCAAAGAAAACCCACAGTGTTATGCTGCAAACACCACAGACAGGACTCCAGACCACTCTGCTGGTTATTTTGGGTGTACAAGGCTCCATCCCCAGCACTCACTGTTTGCAGTAAGACCTATGACCATATCAGCAGCACCATCTGTGACTCCATCTGAGCTTGTAAGCTAAGCCACACTGGACACAGTGCTTTCAGCTAGAGCAGCTATTCCCTGCTTCCCTGGTGTGCAATGCCAGTGACAACAAAGTGTGGCTGCCTATTACATCCCAGAAATGGCCCCACTGCAGCAGCAGAGCTTACTCAAAGTTAAATCTAATGTAACACACACTTAAATATGCACATGCAAAAAAAATCCACGTGGCACTTTAGGCACAAGTATTTCTAAATCTAGATGTCTATTACCAATTCAAGGTATTAGGTTAAGAAGAGCAATAAAAATGATCTCTGCAACTAAAATGGCCATAACTAATAATCTTGCCAAAAGTAAAAAATTTATGGTGCACTATAATTACATTTCCAAAGTTAGAGGAATCACCACATGAAACAAGAGTTCATGAGATGCTACAAAAACGTGTCACCACAGGAACACATCTCTGCTGGTGCAGGGAGTGATGGAAAGCTGTTTGCTTATTCTTAGCCTCTAGAGGTCACAGCCTCACAGTTAAATCCCTGAAGTCAGACAAGCAGTCGCTATTTTTGCTCCAATACATGATTTATAAGACGTTGCAATCTTTTAAACAGCCCAATTTAAGGTCTCAATTTTGTGGACATCAAAAGAAACTTTGCTTGGCCTTTCTAGCTCCATACAATGCACAGGGCTGAGCACAGGAAGGGTGGCACAGCAATGCCTCAGCTCCTGCAAGCTGCACGGGTCCCATTTGCAACCCACAGAGCTGAGATGACAGGAGTGGGTAGAACTGCCGAAGCATGAAATTGGTTTAAAATGATGAAGTGAAGATCTGTTTTTCTTTGAGATCAAACCACATCTGAGAAGACCAGCAGCAATCTATTCCCCCCTGAAATCTGATCAGTACCATTGTTTTTCATCCTCTTATTTTCTTGTTTGGAAACCAAAACCTACCTATACTCTTACCTGTGAGTTTTTCATTTGACCAAATGTCACCAGGCAGTTTGCAGCAACGGAGAGGACAGAATTCCTCCTTGCCAATTCCTCCAGACCATGAGATATAAAGCACCACGACCTATCCTGGAGAGACTCCCCAAGTCACTGTAAGTCAGGGCCACGCAGGGCCAGCTCAGCAGAGCAATATTTCTGGCAGTGATGGACACCTCAATCCAATCACCCAAGCATTGCAACTAGCTGGAGCCATTTCAGCATTCCACGGAATGGTTAAAGGCAGTGTGTCCTCCTGAGGATGCTCAGATGATGATGGATGCTGGGCTCCCCTGGTGCCAGATGCCTTACCCAGACCCATGGTGCCACCCCTTCTAGACTTTGCATTATCAGAATGTACAACATAAATGCATGCTCCTAGACTTTAAAAGGACTTTCTTCCAGAGACAAACAAGCCTTCCCTTTTCACACTGTTCTTTCCTTGCTTATAAATAGTTCAAACTCATTAATAACTTAAAAGCAGGTGATGCTTGGTGTGGTTCAATTACAGCTGCAGCATTTAGTGTACTACCACTCTCCAGCATGCCTCCATCATGTACTAGCTTGTAACCAGATAACAGGCTTCCCCAGAGGGAGCAAAACCCTGACTTTCAAGCAAGAAAGCTGGTTTTTGTCTAAACCAGAAATTTTAGCATGACAGCACTGCTGCAGGTTCTTTCTGGACACAGAAAAGCTGTGTCAGAAAAGCAGAAGCCAAACCCAGGCCAAAGCTGAAGTACAAAATGAGGTTCCTATTTTACAAATATCACCAGTTAGGCAGTGAACCTGTTCTTTCTTCCTTCTGCCTCAGTGACTGCCTGACCACACTGAAACACATTGATAGAGAAGTCAGACTTCAAATAAAAGGACCTATCTGAGCATTTCTGTAAATTTCTCTGAGGTCTTGAACAAATGTTAGAAGCTCAGGTCATAACACAGCACTTGCATAAACTTCATCAAGGCACCTTCATTTAAAACCTACCTTTTCTGGAATCCTCTTGCTGTCATCATTTCTGCAGTATGCAAAGCTCATTCAGGCCAAACTGTCCTAAAGACCCCACACAACTCCAATGTCTTGGAACAGCAGCCAAGAAAACATTCTGAAGGAATAAAAATCAATCCACTCCTGCTCCCTTTAAACATTACATTTTATTGTTTGGCTGTTAAAAACATCATCACCACACCAAACACAGATGCATCTGCCAGGCACTTCAGCTTCACTCAAGATTCACTGTTGGGAATGAGCTGTTCACTCCTCATTGTGTTTGTCCCCATCCTCCTGGGGAGCAGAGCTTCTCTCCACCCCAGGCTCTGCAAGGCAGCACCCACAGCCAGGCACCTTTCACAAACCCTACAGCAATCTTCTTGTCCCAGAAAATGACTGGGAACAAGAACAAGAAATAATACTTGTGATTATTATCAGATAACCATGTTCTTGCCACAATGTGACCACAGATCCAAACCAAAATAAAATAACAGCATGACTCAGCCCATGTCACCCCACAGAGCCCACTGGGACAATAGCTTCTATTGGGAAAACTGTTAATCCACTGGACAGCTTCTGAATCCTTTAACCAGTTGAATCTGACAATTGCCATTTGTGCTTTGTCAGTCTTTTAATATGCCTGCATATCAAACTGCCTCAATGAAAGGTATATAAATGCAGGTAAAGCAAAGCTGACAGGTTTGTCTCCAGTTGCAACGGACCAGATTTTCAAATTTAGCTCAGTATTTCTAAATGCAGACAGGGGTGCATTTCCTACTGGAATCAGCTGCAGTTCAATATAGGAGTTGATTAGGTGCTAACTGTGACTGCTCCAGATTCCCATATTGAAGATGGAATCCTGCTCTTCCTGGGTCACAGAGCCTGTGGTCAGCTCTGCTACTCATTTTTATTATTACAAGGATGTAAGAAGAGTCTGAGAGGAGCATATATCACTATCACTTCCAAATTTCTCTTTTTTCACAGCTCCTAAGCAACTTCTCAAACTCAAACAAATAAAGACAGACTAGAAAATATGCTCTCTGCACCTGTTAGCTAGGCTGAGTAGGTAATTAAAGCAAGTGGCTCTCTAGTACAAAAGGAAAAGACCATACCTGCCTCCATCATCTCTATAATCATGGAGCTGCTAAACAGCACTAGTCCCTCTATCCACCCCAAAGGAATCCCACTTGAAATAGCACCTTTAACAACTCTCCTGTGCATATGATGATCCAGCCAGTTCCACCCATCTTGCAGTCCATCCATCTCCCTCGTTTGGCTACAAGGATGCTGCAGATCAGTCCAGCTGGCACTGAGGTGGTCCAAATTCTCACCATGAGCTCAGACTGCAGCTAAGAGTCTTCCAGCTGTTAAAGCAAGCTTCATCCACCTCCTCCCTTTCAACCTCTGCCTACTGCTTGCTGACCCAACTTCTGATCCTGTCCCATAAGCTCTCAGCAAATGTTTATAAAGCCACAAATGCCAACATACCCCATAGCAAAAACTGAAAATAACACATACCTACATCTGCACAAGACATTCACATTTATGTGGTATGAGCTGGCCTAGAAATACCCATTTTCCCACAAATCACTGTTTAATTAAAAAGCAGTACCTCAGCTCAGTACCATAAAACTGGTACAGCAAATCTGCATGCTGTTTGCTTGAATCAGTTTAAAAGACTGCAATCAGCCCAAGTGCATCTAACTGAGCTGAGCTGGAGAGCTGCTTCTCTGAAGGTTGGTGGTGGTATTTTTAGGGAAACATATACTAAAATCTCTATTAATAGCCACATTAAAAATTACTAATAGCTATGAGGTCTTTCTTTTTTTTCTTCTTTTTTAATATGTGCCTTGATACAAACAACCTTCAAAAACCTGAATCATCTGCCTGCTATCAGTTTGAGCCCAACGGGTGTTATTTTGTTATTTTTGAACACTCAGGTGAATCAGTGCTCATACATGCACTTAAGAAAGTGAAATCTGGAAAAATCACATCAGGACAGACTTCTGGGAATGCTCTAAGTGCAGATTCATCAGATTGTGCCTCAAAACCAAACCATCACTCTGATAAAATTTACTCAGTTGTATGCCCCTGTTCATTTGGAAAGACGATGCTATTGTTAGGAAAACACGTTAATTAGGATTGCTGTGCTAGTTTCAGCCTAAGTTTCTCTTCAAAATCTGCCTCTAGCAAATGCTGAATCCATTGCTTTTGTTTAACTAAAACAGGCTTATCATTTCTTTTTCCTTCCCTATATTTTACAGCTCAGATTTGAATAAGAATTTCAGTTTAGAAGTGAAAGAGCTCTTGCCAACAACACATTCCTGTAACATTGCAATTTGACGGTTTGTTTTATTATTTTTTCCCCACGTAGATGTTTATTTGCAAATGATTAACCATCCCATATAGGCACACAATGCAAGTTAGTGTTTTTTTCCCTATTCTTTGTCCGCAAGGGCTTAGTTACCATGAGCCAACCTGAATATTTAATGCACTTTAAAACAGTTCTATTTGCTGCATTATTGCTGTGGAGTTTTGGATGGCATCCAAGGGTACTAAGTTTAGCTACAAAGCAGGCTCTTTTAAAATAATTTCCTTGTTAAGAAGCTGACTGCAGAGCCTCTGGCCACTGTTTGGCATGGCAAAGCAATAAGCAGGGTGCTGCCAGCACTAGGAAAAGGCAGCAATCCACAGGCACATGTGGCATTTGTCCCCATGGGTGACATCCTGAGCGGTGCATCTGAGGGAAGAAGCTGCTGTCCTGCCCATTCCCCACCTGTGCTGTTTGATGCAACACCCAGCACTGATCACATCAATGCTGCCTGCATGGCTCTGACAGTGATTTACTGCTGGGCAACCTCAGGGAACCCAAACCCACCTGCAGCTGGAAAGCAATTTCAGTCTCTTAACAACGGGCAGGAAAAGCTGCCTGTGAGCACTCCCGTGCCCCTTCCTGCCTACCTCCTGTGAACAGAGCAGTGTGGCAGCATGTCACACAGGCACAGGGGGACAGCATGCTGGCACAGACCCTCCTCCTGGCTGTCACTTCAGGTGAACACTCTCAACACGCCTGTCAGGGTGGGGGTGCTGGAGGCCACCCCTTGGAGCATCCCCAGGGCTCAGTGCACAGGTCAGTGAAGGCACACCTGACAGCTCCAGCAGAGATCATGTCTGAAAAGCCCTAAGCCAGTCCTAGCCAAAGGAAAAGTGAGAACAGACCTGACACCTCTCCTTGATAGATCTCTGACAGACCTCCACAGAGCTGGTCCTGAATGCCCAGAGCATACAGATATCCTAGGCTCTTCCCTAAGATTTAACTAACCCATGATCTGTAAAATAGTATGCAGCTGCATCAACAGAAATATAGAGTTTTCTGTAATTAATTACTTGGTATTATTATTTCTTTTATGATTTCTGACTTAAATTAGTGATACTGCAAAAATACCCTACTCCTACCCTCTCTCAGATGTGACTGGCAGAAACAGAAGGGATTTCAGGATTTTTGGAAGGTTCATGCTTGGGGTCTCCTGCAAATAAATCCTTAGTAGTTTGGCAGGAATCCCAGCAAATATGTAACACCACTCCAAGTGAGATGATCTCCAGGCCATAGAATACTATATTCAATTCTTTCTCCTCAGAAAAAAACCCACACAATAGTTAATTCCTTGGCCCCTGTGTAGAAGCATGTTTCTTCCACTTACTTAAACTCAGCTTTTATGAATACATTTATAATTAAATTTAACTTTCACACAGATCATCCTCTACTAGGAAAACTGAACACTATACTAATCCCAATTAGATTTTGGGAGAAAGAATAGTCTATCTCTTTATAATTATTATGAGAATGTATTCAATTTGCTACTTTCATCTAACAGCAATTACAACTGTTTACCAGTTCTAAAGCACATCCTTTAGGAGGCCATGAGTCATATTTCATGCTAATCACTATTTATTTGGTATTCTCTTCCAAAAATAAAGGGATCAGCTCACAAACCCTTAAACAGAAATGATAAGAGAAAAAAAAAAATCTAATGAAGCGGTGCATAAGAAAGAGATAAAAAAACTAAGATCTTCCACACACTAAACAGTTTTACAAAGCATCCATTGTAAAATTCATCCCCAGGACAAATGCTGACTGCAAATAAGACTTTTTAAGGCACTGCTTTGAAGCTACTTGGAAAAAATTAGCAGGCTGCTGGTACTACAAAAAATAATCTTCCTTCGAGGAGATTTAAGCTAAGTTTTAGAAGAAGAAAGATTCCAGCAAAGAGATGAGATAGCCATGAACAGACCAGTAATGAATACACTGTCTCTCCTGGGCTGTAAAACAATTCTGTCTGCTCCTGTTTGGTACAGTCTGGGGGTGATGATTGTGCTCCGACAGCAGAGGAATACCCTCGTGTTTCTGACATCCTGAGGCACAGCAGGTTGCTGTGAGCACTTTGCATCCAGCATTCCTCCTGCTCTCCTTGCAGCCTCTTCATCAGCAGGTTTTTAACAATGTCCTTCATGCCAGAAACACACACAGAACTTCTCCTTTGAAATCTAGAGATGTGAAAATGTCACACAACTTGAGCAAGAGACTGGTACAGTGTGATTGGTGATAAGTACAGACTGAAGGAGCTCCTACAGGTTTGTACATCTCAAGGAACAACACATTTGTGTGGCAGGTCCATGTGTCTGGCAGGGATGTGACCTGACACTGGCCTCAGCCATGGCTGGCTTCAGGCATGGAATGCTGTCTAGATTTGAAAGACAGGTGTCTGCTAAGAAAGGCAGGAGCCTCTCTTGAAATGGAAAATGTAAACACCCTCCCTTCAAATCATTAAAATTTTGAAATTAAGGGGCTCTCAGACAAATATATGGGAATTAGGAATAATAGTTCTTTACTAGGAAAATTAAAATAGAAATGCAGTATTACAAAGAACAAACCCAAAACACTGACAGTCAGAATAAATCTGACACCCGTCAGTCAGTCAGGGTGTTGGCAGCAGTCCCATTCAATGGTGGCTGCATCCTCCTGCAGGGGCAGATGTGGTTCAGCTGGAGCAGTGCTCCTGGAGAAGGTGCAGTTTCCTCTGAAGGGCCAGAGATGACGTGGAAAAGTCTGGCTTTCCTCTGGAATTCAGTGGAAAAGGCTGCCTTGGTGTTCCAGATTTCAGTTTTTACCCAGGTAGGAAAGACTTGGCTCCTCCCCTGGCTGGAGCATCTCCCAGTGGGATGATGTAATTTTATCAGTCATGCAGTGGGACTGAATGGGCCATTAACAAAAGATATATCCCTGGAGGAAGGATGAAGTGTGGAAAAGATAAAGATGACTGCCCCATCTGGTTTTTAACAGATGGTGATAGAATACATACTTTTGGTCACATCCTGTATTGCAACCTAAGACAAATGCTGACCAGTCCCCCAGGATCTCTGTGTTCTGGCTGTGCTGGGGCAGGTCAGAGCCCAGACAGTGAGAATTAACTTGACCTTATCTGGAGTCAGGTATAGACAGAGCCCTGCTGGAGGGTCAGTGGAGCTGGTCTGCAGATGGTGACTCTCCTCTGGGGTTGGAACACAACCTAAGATAACTCTTCCAAGGTTGAAAGCCCTCACATGGATGGGGTGAGTGACTGCATGTTCTGGGTTATGCTTTTTAAAAACAGGTGAATACTTTAGTGAATCACGTAATGAGTTTTGACATCATATCACTAATCTGTACTCCCATGTTGACAGGGCTTCAATTGGTTTAATTAGTTTATCTGGTTTAACTGGTTTATAAAATATATCTAATTTGAATATATAATTTGTCTCAATTTTATAAGCTGCTGCAGCAGGTTGTCATCTCTAACCACCCATCATGTACACACACAGATCAGGAAACCAAGAGCTGATGGATCAGCAGTAGCTGGCAGCCCTGATCAGCTCCATGTGCCACTTGTGGCCTATTGTGCTTGTGCAAAATCAAGCTCCAACTATCTGTATTGGCTAAACTAACAGGAAGCAAATTTCAGCTTAATCCAATTATTTGTGCTAATTTAAAATCCCTCACTAATCCTTCATCAATGCCTGGTGATTTTACAGAGGAGAGAAGCTGGGAGTTCCTGTAATTGGTGGGAAGCAGCACAAGGTAATGCAAGCATGGGACCTGCTGCATGCCAGGCACGAAGGGTGTGACCCAGCAAGAGAGACCCCTGGGCTGGACACAGGCTGCAGGACCACACCATGGAGCAGCAGACCCTCCTCTGCAGGCTGCACAACTGCTCAGCCCACAGCAAAACAAGGAAAGGGAAAACTGCAGAATTACCAAGGCTGAAAAAGACAGCCTGGCTTAATGAGCCCAGCCATGAACCCAGAACTGCCAAGCCCACCACTAAACCATGCCACCCTTTAGCATTCCACATGCAAACATGAGGTTGGTGTGGCACGTGCAGGACACAACTGCCTTAAATAAATAATTGTGGCTACGTCGTAAAATAACAAGAAACCTCAGCTCACTGCAAAGATAAAATCTGGGTTCTTGTCCTGATGCAAGCAGCTCCAACTGGAACTGTATGTCCAAACTGGGGTCTGGGCATGCTGCTCATCCCTCTCTTTACTTAGACCATCTGTCTGCAGCTCCTCCTGCATCCAGCCAGGGTAATCCAGCAGGGCAGAGTAAGCACTCCCACAAACACTGCCCGTAGTGCACGTGTGTCAGGACACACAGACATCAGTGCTGCCACCTCAGCCATTCACACCAGAACCCCCAGCAGCCACCACCCACGCCTGTTCCACAGCACCAAAATAAACTCATTCATCTGAACACTCACAGCATTTTCCCTGCAGAGGAGGAAGATGCATGAAGGCTTCTTCTGAAAGCAGCATTATTCAGGGCTCAAGCTGCTATTTATTTGTTAGATGATGAGCAAGAAAAGGAGACATGGATGTTCAGCAGTGCTCTTGAGCAGTGTGAGTTTATTCTGAATGTGGATGACGGTGGAGTGAAGGCAAGGGGTGCTTCTCAAGCCACAGTGAGGCAGGAAACTCTGCTCCCAGGGACTCCAGGGCCCAGCACATTTCCAAAAAGACTCCCTAGGTGGGTCACAGAGGCCTCTCAGCACACAGGCACTTCCCTCATCCACACACACTGATATGACCCAAAGCCAGCAAGACAACACAAACCACGGCAACAACTCCAGCAGCCACAGGTCAACAGCATTTCTGCTGGAATAAGACAAACATCAAGCTTTTTAAAATGGCAGCTTTCTAAGAGGAAAGAAGAGAATAAGAGAAGAAAAAAGTATTTCAGCCATAACTAAAAAATAATGTGGATTATATTTACTATGCATATCCAAAGAAGTGCTCTTCTGCTTTAGGAGATGTTGGCAAGGACATGACCTTTAATGCTGTGAGTTAGAGCAAAGGATGCATTTAGTGTCAAAGGAGCATCTCCTGTGGAAAGAAGTAATTACAGCAAAAACCCATCTCATGGGGATTTTTATCTAAGAAAAGGTTTTAAAATATAAACCAAAGGTGCTCCTGTTAAGTACAAGCCCTAGAAAATACCTGGAGATTTTGCTCTGATCACCATAGGTTGTGCTCAGAATTAAGAAATAGTCTCATAGTTATAAAATAACCTGTTGGAGGTCAGGATTTTTCTTTTTCTCTCAGAAAATTTTCTCCCATCTGTTGACTAAGAGATAATAACAATCAGTACTGAAGTGAGACAAAAGAAGTGGCCAAGGTGGGGTGAAGGGGTGCAGTGGCTGCAGCCCCTTAGCTGGGGGCTTTTCTTTTGGGAAGGGCAGAGATACTTTGAGATTTTGGCTGGGGGGTTTTCTGCTCTTTGTTTGTTGTTACCACTGTTGTTGTTTGCCTTCTTATACATATAAGATATATACATATATATAAGATATACACATATAGACTAGTAAAGTACTGTTGTTCTTTTTCCCATATCTTTGCCTGAAGACCCCTTAATTCCAAAGTTATAATAATTTGGAGGGAAGGAGGTCATGTTTTCCATTTTCATTTCCATTTCCCACCTTCCTTGGCAGACACCTATCTTTTAAAGATACAAACCAACACCCAAAATCAACCAGCAGTGACTCATTGAATCCTTACTAATCAAAGGAGAGGAAAAAAAATTCCTTATCTTCTAGACATCAGTAAAATGAGGTTTTGTGAGGTCATATGGTAAAACCTTAACATTCAAATGAGACCTCAAAAACACACCAAGGAGAACCATTACAAGAAATCTGTGCATGCATCCCTCTCTGAAAACATGCTTTTCACTGGCTCACAGACATCAGACATCAAGGCATTGGCTCAAATAGCTCATCTCTCCCCTCCATACATCTCAGAGCAGAAATCAAATATTTGGGACATTCATAATTCAAGCTTCTTAAATCTCAAAATTAAATTAAATTTTCTTAATAAGCTACACATCATGCACTTCTTCTAAAGGGCTTACCTTCCGAAAGATTTAATAAACCTTAAATAAATAAATAAAACATTGTACATCAAGAAGTCATAAAGTTCAAATATGATAACCTTGAATTTAGTTTCCTGCACAGGGTAATGAAGCTCCAGAGTATTGGAAATTCCTGCTGCTGCAGAGAAAAATAAATTGGGCAGACACAGTGAGTGCTATCCCTTAGTACAAATGAACATAAACAAGATGCAAGAATGCAAAGCCAGCATGTGTGGCCAGCTATAATTTTCTGTGATTAGAGACTAAAATGAAATGTAAAACAACATCCCAGAGTGTCAAATTAGTGAAAAAAGTCATGGACAACATAAAAAGAGGATTTTTGAAAGTCTTACAAGAGCTTATAAAAATGATGAAAATGAAAACCAGACTCATCTGGGTATATTCAAATGGGTTTTCTCCTTAGCTTCCTCTTGCATCCACTGTTGGATATTTTAGGAGGAGGCTTGGTGGGGTTTGTGAGGTGCAGGCAGGGTCCCAAGCATCCCCCTGCTCCCCTTGGGACACAGTGCTGCAGTGGCACAGACCCACAGCCCTGCAGTGTCCTTGGCTGGGGCTGCTTCCCAAACTTTCCATCAATAGCATTGAAAAAGAGAGGGATGAAACTGGGGTGTTACAGGCAGGAAACATTGCAAGATGAGCCCCCACCCAAGAGCAATAAAGCAATATATTACCATATAGAAAAAGACCTCCAGGAAAAGAATTTGGGACTAGAGAGCATTCCTTCATCCAAACCCAGATACCCCAGCAGATGTTCCTGCAGTGATCTGGCTGAGCTCACCAGGAACAATGCCACACTCACAGGAGGTGACACAGGACCTGGCCTGCACATAGAGCTGAGTGCTCTCCATTGGGAGCAAGCCACATCCAAGGCCAAAAGCACCTGATGAGCTCAGAAGAGGAGGCAGGCTCAGTCCAAAAGGAACAGGGGAAACACAGGGCCACTGTAGCCTCCCCAAACTGGCAGAATGTACAGGCAGGTGGACATGTACACGTGCAAATCCTCATTCCACTGTTCCCTCTGCAACCACCAACATGCCCAGCAAGGTGGGATGCTGGTACCTTAACAGTGCACAAAGGGGGCAAAGTGCCTCCCCAGGGAAACAGGAGATGTATCACTGTGTGCCATCATCAAAAATCACAGGCACCTTTCACGTCACTGGATGAGAAGCCTGATGGTAAAGAAGGCTACAAGGTTTGGAACAAAAATCTTATTCTGCTGTGGGGTGCTGTAGGAATGCAGGGACACCAGCCTGGAAACATATCCTTACACTGAGCTCTCTCCCAGGCAGCTGCATGGCTTCCTCTCTGCCTCTAGGAAATGAGCAAGCTCCATCCTGAAAATAAGCAGGATTTGTCTTCCCCAGGAGGCTGTGAACAACTGCTTGGTCTAATGAACATTTCAACATCCTTAATTTCTAGCCAAAATGTGTTTCTGGGCAGCTCATCCCCACAGTAATACACTGGCCATAAGCACTCAGCTTCAGGTCTGAAGCCTTGCTAGCAGATGAAGATGCATCTGCTTCCCTGCAGATAAACAGCTCTGCTGAGGAGGCTCCAGACAGCACATTAATCCTTCTAAAGTCAGTTGCAATTTAAGGTCATTAAACAAATTTAAAATTAACAAACTACATGCAAAAAGCTGGTGTAGTGGGTTCCTATGGACTGTCACATCTATCAGCACATCTGTGCATCAGGCTGCTTCCCAACATAGCTCTTCATTATCCCAAGGTCTAGAGAAAGCAGTCCTTGATCTCTGGAGTCAGAGACAATGGGAGGCAATATGGAAAGATTTGCTCTCTCTCCTTCTTCCCTTCCATCTCATGCACCCCCTCTGTAGGACAAGTGGTAGAGTATTAAAGCAGCAGGACCTTATGCCACTGATTTCTGACATTTCCTTGCCTGAAAGACCCTGGTGAAGAGTCTAAGTGGAAGCTGCAAGTACAGAGATGAAAATTCATTGTTTAGCACAATAAAACCAAACAAAGCAACAGCCACTTGTTCCATTTCACAGAGGAAGAGGCAGCATTAGGCTAAAAGCTGCTCCTGGGCAGCAGATGGCTGGGGTGGTGGGTCCCAAAGCAGAGGAGGGGTGTCCCTCTGCCTTGGTTCAGATGGGCAGGTGATGCCTCAAGATCTCAAAAGGAAGAAGCAGCACAAAACACAAGACTTCATCAGCAAGGGTAGTTAGAAGACAGGAAAATGCAATAACAGGGGCCAGATTCAGTTTTCCACAGAAACATCCTCACCAAAAAGGACTTGAAGCCTTTTGCCACATTCTGAAAAGAGGTTCCAAGACCCCCTTATTCATGGCCATCTCAACAACAGCTTCTCCTCCCATGCCCAGTTCCTAAGGAGCCCCAAGAGGTTTTGCATGTGCCCACTTATGAGTCCCAGTAACACCATTTTCAGTCCATAGTTCTTCATGCACCAATGACAGACAAACTGCATGTGAAACTGCTCCTTATTTACACGAGATGAACTGGTATCAGGGTGGAGATTTCAGAGTATGTGGAGCTGAAAAAAGAAAGGTGCATCTTTATTCATCCCTTTCATCTTTGCTTCAGGAGCCCAAGGGTCTTGACAGATAACTTTTGTTGGTTTATCACCTTGAGAGGGCAGGAGTATGCAGTACAGAAATGTGCTCAGAACTGAGATCACACAGGGAGCAGAACCTCTCTTTAAAAGCAGAAGTAACCTCCAGCAGAAAATCAGAGAAGATAGGGCTGAATGATCCTGTGAGGGCACCTGACTTGCCAAACTGTCAGTCCATAACTCATGGGCAATGCTTAGCCTTTCCCACCCAAGAACACCTCTCAATTGCTAACACTTGCAGCTTTAGCTGACAGTCTCTCGTTGTTTCTTAACCTTTCATGTGGCAGCAGTATCACTCATTACAGATTTTTCTTATAAGATATTTAGCTCCAGTACACCTGAAGGGGAAACAAAGGGGGAGACAGCAGGTCTCTAAACTTATTTTACTGCTGCCACAAGATTTTGATATGAGCTTTTCCAGGACAGAACTACTGGAACTCCAGCCATAAGGCACTGTGCAAGAGCCCTGCACAATGTGCTTGAACCAAGCACTCAGGACAGACCAAGTTTTAAAGACACTCTACAATAACTACAAATCATCACTGAAATACCCCAAATGCCTGTCTTGTTATCTCTGGGTTTGCTCAGGAGGCTGCACATCACTGAAGGCACAGCTTGCCTCTCTCAAGGAAGAATTCCGGCAAGAGCATGGCTGATTTCAGCAGCAAAGCTAAAGCTTCTTTAAATCATAAAGACTGATACTTGTGTAGGCCAAAGATCTCTCTAGCCCAGAATCCTAAGGTGATTTTGTTCACTCTTTGAGCTCATATGAATCTGGAGTGCCCACAGTGGAGTCATGAGGATCCACCTCCCACCGGTTGTTTGAAGCTGATGCTGCCAGCCCGATCCCCTGTCTGGTCCCTCTAAGACACATGTGGTTTTGCAGGTTTTGATCATATTCTCACTCCCCACCATCCCTTTCCAGGCAGTGTGAGCTCTCCTTTGTGTGTAACTCTGAAGCTCAGCCCTGCTGCTGGAAGTACAGCTGCCACAGCTGCTCCCCACGGGGTGTCACCTGTGCAGAGACCCTGCTGTGGTTCTGGGAGGGATGGGACATCCAGAAGTCAAAAGAAGAAGTCTCCTCAACTGACAAGAGGCTTAAAGTGTAATGGTAAGATGCAAAAAAAAAGAGAATAATTAGCTTGTGATCAAATCTATTCATCTTTTTTCACTTCATTTCCATAATTGAAGCCCAAAGTCATGGCTGTTTGAGGTGCTCAGCAGCACCCTGTGGGAGGGGGAAACCAGCAGAGTTGTAACCTGTCCTTCAGGCTGTTTACTACATAAAAAACAAGTTTTCTCCCCTCAGACATAAAACTCACAGATTGCTTCTCACACATGCTGCAGCATAAAATCTGAGCCCTTACAAAAGCAAAGATGGTGGGACAGAAAGAACCCTCCCATGCTGCAGCCTGGACTGGGCAGAAGCAGCAGCAGGTCCTGCTTCCCACAGGTTTGCCTGACCTGCAGAGGGAACCCCCAGGGAAATTCCCCAAGGGAAAAAGGCAACAGGCCTCAAAGGTATTACAAGGAAGAAATAATGCCAGAAACATTGCTCCAGTCCAGTGTTTTCCATGGAAATCAGAAGACTATTTCCTGCTTAGATAGAAGATAATGAGTAAATACAGAGTGGTGAGGACAAAGGTTTTAAATAGGATTTTCCACTAATGACTAAGTCTTTGTAATTTCCATTTTCCCACCTCTGCAGGAACACTGTCCCAGAGCCTTCTCCTGGGATCCATCACATGATGGTGCTTGCACAGCACCTGGCAGGGTGAAAAATCAGACCCCAGCCAAGCTCCCAGCACATTACTTTTTATAAATACAAACTTTATTTGAAACTATAAACATCTCTAATTTAGAATTTTATTTAAGATATAAAAATCTTGAAAGACTTTCTCTAGATGGTATTTTGCTTATAGATTTCCCCCTCAGCAATCTGGATGTCTTCTTAGTGGTTATTCTTTCCTTTTTCCTTACAATAGAAAGTATTCCTCAGCCCCCAGGAAATCTGTCTACACAGAAGGGCAAAAAGAAAAGAAAATGCTCCATGGGCAAAAAAAAAGCAGAGCTCTACAGAAACATTTTACATTCTCTCAATAAAGAAGAATTTAAGTATTAACAAGCTACAAATGTTGGAGAACTAATTTCATATACTTTTCTTTCCCCCAAATTAGGCTGTTATTCTTTAAAATAGAAAAAATAGCATTTTGCATTGTAAATTACTTCCACTTCTGTGCCATGCAGCCTCAACAAGCTGCACTGAAATTCACACACACAAAAATTTACACTTTGCCATGAGCCTGAGTACACACCCTCCTCCTTTGGAGCACAATTCCTGGTAATTCCAGGAGACTTTTAAAATGACATTCTGAGCACAAAAAATCCAGCAGCTTACAGCTGTCAGAAAGGCAATGTGGGAAATTATGTGCACCAACTTTGTGAATTAATTGGGGTGTGATGGCACAGGGAGCAGCACAGTGTGCAAAGAGAGTGGGGTGTGTGACCAATTAGCAATTCCCTGCTCCTCAGGCACACAGAGATGTGACTGCACTCCCCTGGCATCCACATGGCAGCCTGAACCCAGGGCTCCCTTAATGAAACATATCACCAGGCAGGGGCAAGGATTTGGGGGGTTTTTGACAGGAAAAGAAGAAAGGAAACCAAAATATTGTGGTATTTTGGACTTACTTTCACTGCAACCTAAACAAAATATATCCCCAGTGTCTTCTTCTGCAGTGAATATCTTGGGATCTACTCTTCTCCTACAGGGCAAGGTGCTCCAGGCAGGCCAGAACTGAAGACTGACAGCATTTAAACAGAGGAAATACTTTCATGCTGGTACATACCACTTCTTGAGTCAAATGTGTGTGCAACTTTTTTCTATGAAAGCCTTGCATATTGAGCAAAATGTCCACTTCTTTACAAAACAATACCCTTAAACCATCCTATTAGCACAGTGGGTACTCCACACATACCATCCTGGAATAATTTCTGTTCATAAAATATCTCCTTCAACCTTTAAGAAGCTCCCTTTCCATAGACACTTTCAGTGACAGTACTGTACATTGCCAGTGAAAAATCAGAGGTGACATCTACATTTTAAGTTTAACAGAAAATGCAATTTACAACTTCCATACTTCCAGATGAAAGAAATCTAGTTATCTTTTATGAAAGCAATTATTTAAGCTATCAGAAATAAAGCAAAGCAGCAACATATTTGACAAGCTACATGCCCCAAAACAGATTAAAAAAAAAATCAGGTAATCCCTTTTTTCCACTAGCCTATATTAAACAGGAGCAAGAGGAAAGGGAGGGAGAAATGCCCCCACCTTTTCAGGCATAAATTAAATTGACACATTCAATATCATCTGTATTAGGAGAACAGTTTAACTGAAACAACTCAAGCTAGGGGAGAGCCCTTCCCACTCCCCCAGCGCTCAGAAAGGGGCGTTAATGCGGGACCACAACCAAACGCTGCCATGTTCCATCTCCAGCAGCTCAGCAACTGCTTTTATTTCCTATGGCTTTTCTGAGAAAGAGGGGCAAGAGGGGGCAGAAGCAGCATGGAGGAAGCAAATGTCATGTCTGGTTTCCTTCTGAGTAGCTGATGAGAGGGAACAAGGGCGTGCAGTGGTTACGGACGGGAAGGATGCGGCGCCCGTGGAGCGAGGGGCAATCCCAGCCCAGAGCTCTGCTGCCTCCTCATCCTTGAAGGCACAGAGAAATCTCACCATGTCTAGAGCACAGTCAAAGTAGAGCAAATGCATTATTTATTACCAGAAGCTCGGGAGGGGAAAAAAAAAAAAAAAAAAAGAGACAAGATGCTCAGAGACTCCTTCCTCCCTGTAGCTCTCAAGTTCTTTGGTCACATCAAAATTCTTCCTGCTTAATCTCTGCTGCCTGCTTGAGTGGGGAAGAAAAGCCTGACTAACAAAAGCCAGAGTGTGCCCAGGCCCAGCAAGGCTCTGCTTCCAGCACAGCAGCCCACCTCATTTCACTTCCAAAGATATACATATTATTACCAGAATACTTCACCTGAACAGCCTTAATAAAATACGAGGGGATATTAACTAAGCTGTAAAAATCTATAAAAATTCTGCTTTACAAGAGATATTTACCTATGAATCAGCAGTTGGGTTAATTCATTATTCAGTAGGCTTGTTATTTACAGTGTATTACAGCTTTGTAAATAATTTATGCATGCTTGTCTCTGTCTGTGCATGGTTTTCCCTTAAGAGACAGGAAATGTTTATTATCTCCCACACAGGGAGGTTGTTTCAGTCAGAAGTAGGATATTAAAGTATCTGAGGCTTCACTCTGGCTTTCTTCTAACCTGCATTCTATTGTGCCGTTCCATGTATGGGATGCAAACACACTGAGATCCCAGGAAAATCCACCCCAGCATCTGAGAGGTTTCAACTCAAACCAGTCTTTTTGCACCATGTAGGTGAGGATCCATCCAGACAGCAGCTACCCCAGGGCCCCAGCCAGCCACAGCTCCAGGAGGAAAAGACTCTAAATTTCTTTTTGTGTCAAAGTGCAAATACCCATCATCAAACCAGACTCCTTTCCTAAAAAGGACACTTTTTATCTGCTAATGGTAGGTTAGGTTTTAAAATCTAATTAACCTAATCTAAAATCTAATTTACCTAATTGACAAGCATGTGAATTTTATGTAGTGGATGCCAAGAAAATCATTGGAGGGACCTCATCTCCATCCTTCCAGATAGAGAGCTGGACCTTAGCTGTGGGAAAGATTAACTATGGGGAAAAAAAAAAAATCTTTACTCAGAGAGGAATGGAACAGGTTGCCAAGAGAACTTATAGCTGCCTCATCCCCCAAAGTGTTCATGGCCAGGTTGGGTGGGGCAATGAGCAATCCAGCCAGTGGAAGGTGTCTCTGCCCAGGGCAGGGTATTAGAATGAGATGATCTTTAAGATGCTTTCCAACACAAATCATCCTATGGTTCTACGAAAAGCCATCAAACACAAGAGCTCTGCAGCACTGCTGCCCAGGGCCAGCTGCTCTGGGCACCCAGCATGGAACCTGGGAACATTAAAAGCTCTCTTAGATCCAAAAAATATCAACAGGAGCTCAGTGGGTTCTTTCATGCACCCCAAAAATCAGTCAGCCACCCAGGTCCAACAGATGCCAGTAGCAGAGGAGATTTGCCAGTCCTCACATAGGTCTACCAAACAGGGCTTGGCACCCATGTCCCTTGAATATACTCCAGTGACTGCTCTGATCCCACCATTCCTTTCCTTAGCAAGTCATGAGAAAATAATGATTAAACACTGGGTTTTTAAGGCATCTAGCAAATTTAAGACTTTTCATCAATAAAAAAAAAATTAAGCCCACATTCCTGTATTAATGAAATTCCAACCCCTGTGCAAATGCAGCTTGGTGCCCATCCAAAATAAGCAGTTCATTGTAAACATGAGCCATGTTTATGGAATGGCATTTGCCATTCCCAACATAAAAATACGTGCAGATGGACATGTGCTAAGCCACACACTAACTCTGAGTGTGCTTCCCTGCTCAGCAAGTGTAACAACAAATTTAGAGCAGGAATGCTAACAACTGCAAACAGCTCGTTTTAGTACTCCTATCCATTGATAAATGGGAATTACTTAAAAACCATCAATTTAACCTGGAAGGTGGAAAAATATTGACTCCAAACATTTCTCTTGCTGGCTTGAGTAGTGATGAGAGACCTCAAAAGTGGAGTGGATGAGGAAAAAAAAGGGGTGGATGAGCTTCAGTGCAAATAAAGATACCAGAAAGGTACCATTGGAAATACCCAGGGAGGAGCAGCCAAAAGACCTGACAGGGCAGAGCAGAGATGGAAAGGGCCAGACTAATCAGCCCTTGGGGCATCTTTAATGCTGGAGGCAATCAAAGACCAAATCTGCTCAAACTGCAGGCAGGCAAGGAGGTGAGAGCTCTGGAGGGGCAGAGGAGCCCCTGCTCCTGCAGACCTGGGCAGGCTGTGAGCAGCTGGCACTGAGCTCACACCAGCCCTGCTTGCAAAGCACAGACACAAAGTGTGTTTAACTTGATTAAATATTAACAGCCTGCCTATGTAAAGTCAGCATTAAATCACTAATCGCATTACCAAATTTTTAAATACTATTGGCAACGTCTGGCCCAATTTATGTCAAGCCACTCCAACAAAGAACTACAGTCTTTTCATTACCACTAAAATTACAGAATTTCTGACCTCAAAGAAGTCTGTCACCCAGCTATTGTTTCTTTTTTCTCAATCTACTGATCGTGAAAACTTAATGAAAGTGCTTATAGATAACTTTCTCCCTTTTGAATTAAGTGAATGGATTTCCTTCCCATATCAGAAACCACAGCAGCCCTGAGATGGCCCATTTTTCACTCTCACAGTCAGAGTTCCTATCTTTAGGTCTTAAAGAACAATGGTTTGTTGTCTTGTAATCTTTTCCTTAGTAAACACCCAACGTAGAGTTTGTTTATTCTTACACATGTTGATGATGCTATGGTTTCTCCATTCATAACTGACTTTCCAAGATAACAAAGATTTTTATTGACAGAAACTTGCTTTTCCCCTCAGCTGCCTAAAAAGTGAATTTATCAAAAATACTTCCAGTGCCTAAAGGTCTGCACTTACATCTGGGCAACAAATTTTCTAGTGGGTCTCCCACATGAATGTCACTGCAAGACCAAGACCAGAATCTGAAGCAACAATTTGTGTCAGGAATCTGCATGGCTGGATTCTTTTTAACAAGAAAGTATTCTCAAACCACATCACAAATACATTATGTAGTACTCTTTCACTATCAGCTGAAGATTTGAAATACTTCTGTTTATTATTTGTTACCAGAAATGAGATTCTAAAGAGAAAACTTTTTAAAAATAAGTTTGGTGATGAAGTTTTACAGAAACTGAGCCACCAAATTGGATTAAGGAAGGTGATTTCTGTGTGCAGCGCCTCAGCAGATCCACCCTGTAAGAAGGTACTACAGTAGTCCTAGACAACAACTTTAAACAATTCTCAAACAACTTTATCCTCTCACACTTGAAAAAGTAACTGGATTTAGACAAACTGGGGAGCTTAGTAGAGTCTTCTCTTATGAAGAAACAGTGAGATGAACTAATCCTCAGATTTCAGAAGCATGGTACAGACAGGCCATCAGACCAAATTTTTCACATTCTAAACTTGCTCATTAGAAGCACAGTTCTAATGCAAAGCAAAATATTTCTTGTGTGCATCTGATATACTTTAGATAATTATATTTCAGTACAGCTATGCAAATGCTATTTTTGTGCATAGTAATTGAATTCCAGTTTCTTTTCAAAGAGTTTGAGACAAAATCACAGGCAAAACAACAGTAATTAGTATGTCAAGAATGCTACAAATTCTAACACACACATATAAATATATACAACGTATTAAATATGTATGCATAGACACTAGATTTTTTTTCATGGATAAGAAAGAGGGAACACCAAATCCAATGTTGCACAGCCTCTCTTCCTCAGTATATTTTATGGCCATCCTGCCATGACAATCGCTTAAATATAAATGCAGACTCAAGATTCAAGTAAATTATTTAAATGAAGGCTGTTGCCTTCATTTGTAGTGACTAAATCCAGTAGTTTAAATCCATCAAGCCCAAATTTGAAGTCTTACACAAGCCTGTCCATCACTACACCATTGGTGCTGTGCTTTGTTCGCCTTATCATTTTTAAGCAAAAGGGGTGAAATCCTGTCTCTGGAGGAATCCTGGGGATTGTAACCATCCTTTTACATGCCCACTGCTCAAGGATTGTCTGGGAAGCTGCCAACCCAGCCTCAAGCCATGCACAACTCCCAGCCAGTCCCTGTGGCAAGGAGATGGCTCAGCTAAGTCACAGCTGGCCAGAGCCAGGACAGAGCCACAAGCAGGGTGATGAGGACAAGGGGAAGGTGCCCCAGCTCCCCATGGATGTGCCAGCAAGGATTCCTGTGGATGCAGAACTGAGTGCAGCCCTCATGAGTACCAAGGCAGAAGCACCATGGGCACCCCAAATAACAAAACCCCCCTGACAGCACTGCATGCCTGCTTTCAATCCATAAATTCAAAGTTCAGAGCCAGGCATGACAGTAGAGGACCTTCCCTGTAACTGCTTTGCTGCTTCTTAACAACACTCTTAAACTAAACTGAAGATGGAACCAAAATTGTGCTTTTCTCTCTGCCTTCCCTGCCCACACCTACCCCCCAATATGTAACACATCCCTCACTGCAGCTCCCTGCCTAGGAGCTGTTTCAGCATTTAAACTCTGGATTCCTCTAACAGGAATCATTCCACTGTCCTCAGAGAAAAGCAGGTTTCCCAGCTGTGTGTATCGACCGGGTATCTGCAGTGCAGAAGACTCTGTAAGCAAACACAGAACCATGCCAGCTCTTCCCCCTGCAATCTGCTCCCTATTAATTTAGAATTATTTGAAAACTCCAATGAAATATTGAATTAAAATGTAATTGCAGGGGTTGGGAAAGGTTGTGGCACTAAAGCTCTTATGAAGCTGCTTCATCTACATGACATTTTGGCAGCATTTACTGCCAGCTATGCAATTTAAGCGTGGAAGCTTAATAGCCAAAGGGAGAAAGATCCCAAAGCTGCACATTTTGGAGCGTCACCCCACATTGTAAGATAACCATCTAGAGGCAGGATATCTCAATATACCAATTCTAAGCCTCCCCTGCAGTGAAAGAGAGTTCATATAAAGGAAGAGACATTAAAAAAAAAGTGTAAAACCAGAAAAAACAGCTCTTGATTGGTTTCCATGTGCCATCTAAGGCTCAAAACATGTCATGTTCTTTCTTCAGCCCTGTGGACACATTTTGGCGAGCACTTCCCTCAGTGGTGTGGTGTGCCATAGCTGCACTCTCCCTTCCAGCTCAGTTATTTTTACTCTGCATTGACTCCCCAGCCTGGTTCACTATAGAGCCGTGATGAGGAAGGCAGCAGAGCAGAGGCAGCTTCAGCTGATGGAGAGAAATGCTCCTGAAGCCATGGTCTGAAGCAGCGTGGGCAGACACTGAGTTAGATCCGTGTTCTGCTGCTCCTGTTTCATATTCATTATCAGCCAGCAGCAGCCACCAACGCACTCGCCCGCTCTTCTGGAGCTCAGACATGCATGGCCACCCTGCTCCCTCCCTGCTGTGCCTAAACCCCCTGAGTGGAGAAATAACCCCACAGCACCGTCATACAGCCCTTTTCCTACAGCTCATGGCAGCCACGCCTTTCTGGTCAGACCAAGGCATCCAAGGTGAGCACTGTGCTTCATCCAAGTCACATCCTGCACGTGCTGCAGCAAGAGTTAGCAACAGGACAAATATACCAGTGTTAGATACAGCTCCACTCTGGGATGGCAGAGCATCTCTGACCTCCCCAGTATCCATCTGGCTGTGTCCCATCAGCACAGACAGCAGCTCACGCAGGAGCCCGAGAGCTTTCGCACGCCCACCATCAGCTGTGCGCATAAATAGAGACTCGTCTGCTCCACAGACACTGTGTCCTGCAGCCCAAAGTAACTCAATATCCTCCCACCACGCCACCAGCCTCTCCCTCAGACGTCCATATAAAGAAGTCTTTTCAGGCATCTTTAAAAAAAAAAAAATCCCACAACTCCAGCAGAGCAGAAGCGAGTTGTAAGTCAGCAGATCCCACACGAGCCTCACGTTTCAACCAGGATGCTCTGCCCACAGCTCCCTCCTGGCAGCTACGCTGCTAAACTGGGACATGGGGAACCAGTCAGACTCCTGTGGCACTTAGCCACAGCCCTAAATAAATCCCTACCATCAACCAGCATCTATCTGGGAGGCAGTGGGGTGCCACTGGGACACAGTCCCAGCAAGAGGAGAGGTTGAGGAAGCAGTGCTGCAGGTTGTGCTGTCCCAAAATGCACCCCAACCCCATCAAGAGCTGACCCAAAGGCACTGAGTGCCACTGACTCAGCCTCCCTGGTTGCAGGGACAAGTCCCCACATGCTGTCACCCCACCACACTCAATAGGGTTTGGCCAGAACTTGTCACCTATGCATGTTTGCCAGAAACACTGTGGCTGTTGTTTTATTCAACCACGAGGAATGCAAAGACATTTGCCACAGACATGGCAAACATACCACTTGTCCAGCTAAAAGTACTAAATCCTGTCTCCCTTCAGGAAAAAGTAGATCTAGAATATGAATCAACTCAAATCTACTAAGGCTCTAAACAAGAGCTCCCCTCTTAGCCCCTAGCTCTCCACAAGTCCCAGAAGGATGTAGGAGACTTCACAGAGATGGATCTTTATTTATAGACAAGATTAGCATAGAGGACTCCACTGTACAATGTGCCCCCTGAGGCAGAGCCCAAGGCGACACCAGCCACAGACAGTTATTGATTACGAGTCAAAATGAAGAACGGGCTGTTTTGAACTGAACAATTTTATTACAGCCTTTGCTACCAAGACACAGTGGCTCTGAAGACTGGCTTCAGCAAGCAAATCTCCAGGCAATCTGTCAAAGGCAATGCCAGCATATTATTCTACAGGGTTATTCAAGTGACCTTAAAGCAACTGTATGGACCTCTGATATTTGTGCAGGTCAAAGACTGCCTTCATACATTCTGAAGACATATAGTAGATATACAGCATTGTGTCAAAAGAGGAGCTTTTTTTTTTTTTTTTTCTTACTGAAGTCTTTTAGCTCATTTAGTTACCAAGAACATGAAAAGTTGAGAAGTACCATGAAACTCACTTAAATGTTCATGCTCTCTATCCCCACAAAGAAGCCACTCTACTTCACAGCAAATACCTTACAGAGCCCAGTATCCTCTCACTCTCCAAAGCTGGTTATTTCACTTGGCTGGACATTAATTTCAGTTTCATTAGATGAGTATCAGCTTACAGAGTTAAACTGAATCCATAACATGACATGGAAACTAAACCTAGTGAAACAATTCCCATGTATTACCACTTTTAAGAACATGCTCCTGCACAGCATTAGCATGACAGCAGCTCAGCTTCAGCTCTTCATTCTCAAGTCAAGGGCATTTATTTAATGTCTGTCTTAGCTGCTTGGGTCAGTCTGTATCCACCCTAACAGATTTCTGCACAGCACAAAGTAGGGGTTTTCTCCTATCTGTCAGCCTGACCTGGGCAGCAGCTGTACCCAGGTAGGCAGCAAAGCCTCCAGCCTGCTCACCAAGAGCTCTTCCCACTTGCCAACAGATGCTTACACCACCATGATGAGTATCAAACAACAACTTGCACACCAATGAGCAGCTAAGCAGATGCTTCTTGATTTTCTAATAAAACAGCCAACAAAAACCAGTTTATTTCTTTCTGGATCTGATGGCAAACAACAGTGAGGACTCCAAATATGCAGCTTTCTACATAACACATCCACTCTGTAATAATACTTCAGTAGAAAAATAATCACTTTCAGCAGAAGAATAAACACATTAACTGAGAGTCTTGCAGTTCAGGCCTAATCCCAAGCACTGAGCCATGCAGGTGAGGGAACACACACATGAAAAGGCTGGGATCTGTCCCATAGCTGAATCATAGCAAGTGCATCCTCACCTGTGGGCTAAGTAACATCCCAGTGGCATTCCCCACAGCAGAGAAGCAGAAGAGCAGCCTTCATCCTCCCAAGGAACTGACAGAGAAAGTGCAAGCACAGCTTATTCCCAAAAGGGAAATTTGTGCAACTAACCCATCCTGCAAAAGCACTCACATACCTGCCTCTTTCTGGCTACAATTACCAGGCATTTGGTATTTTGAGAAAAGCAGGAATGCAATTAGAGCTCAGAGCCTGGAAAGGCTGTTGGATGAGCTCTGCAGAAAGGACCCACTGGGATGCACGGGTTTCTCACTTAACCAGCACATAAAATAATGATCCATCAGCCATAAGAAATACACTGTTGTTGTGTTTCTGCCATTCCCAACTGGTACATTCTCCTGCTTCAGCTACCCTCCATATTCAGAAAAGCAGATGGCATCATTCAAACAAAATTAAAATAGATAAGAGCACGCTAACTTTTTATGCCTTATGATGATCATCTTTATGATTTTGAATCGAAAGTGCGAAAACTATACCGGATCCAAGATAGTATAAAGTGCGTCATGGGAGAAGGATTAACAAACATCCTTCCTCTCCTACAGCAAATGTAGATTGCACAAAGGTTTAGCAAACCTGTAGTTTTAATATTAACTTGACTGAGGTTGGCCATGGTTTGGGAAAAGTGAGTTGAGGGCATGTGCATTTATGTATGATTATGTGCTCACAGCAGGGAAAAGTGTGCAACTCAAACATACACTGGCTTGCATCACAAAATCCTAGGGCCAAGCTGCCTTGCAAAAGTCACTGACAATTAGGGTGAGGGAGTATATAAAAAAAAAAATTTAGTTGGAACTGTTTAAGCAACACAGTAGTAAGCACTGTGGAAGTGAATAGATGGATAGACTGTGGCACTTGCACCAGAAGAGAGGGAAAAGTGGGTAGGGGGGGAAAGCCTCAAGAGAGGAGCCTCTCCAGTTGAGACAAGAAGTTCACCCCTTCCCAAACTTGCCTTATCTATAACACTAGTGTCACCAGAGGTGGTTTTTCACTGCTGTGTGCACTGGGGCTCGCACTGCAGACATCCAGCCCACACCAGGAGCCACAACATGGAATGTTTACAGCCCTGTAATCCTGTTCCATGTCTCATCCAACCTACACCTGAAGCCTGGAAAGGCTCTGGAAAGTGGAAAAGGCTCTGTGTTTGCTTTTCCAGTAATAGGGAAGTGGAGAAAGGAAAAGATTCAAAGTCATTGCAAAGGCACATCTGAGAATGCAGCTTTGTGCAGAGATGTTGTGATACGTGGAAAGCAGCCGAACTCATTTTTGAAAGCATTTTTCTTCCTCCTAAAGGCTCTGCTGCCATCCTGGCAAAGTGTACCCTTGTCAGTCAGTGGCTAACCTTGTCAAGGGGAAGAAAAGGCTGGGATGTGACAGGTTTGACAACCTGTCGGATGCCTGGTGCTCTGCTCTCCTCCTGATCTGATCACTATCAAACATTAAACCATTGTTCCTCCACGCAGGAGCGCAACTTGATGCTTGCGAGCCTCAGCCAAGAAAGATAGCGAAGCTGGTGAGCTGCCAAGATCCTTGCTTTGTCCCTTCCTTGCATGTTCTAGACTTCACTTTTATGATCTTTATGTTGAATGTGTCACACTGGTAGCAGTCCCACAGGAGTCCCAAAACAGGGACACTGAAATTGCGATTGGTTTTCAGGAAACAGAACTACAGGTGGATGACGGACCTGTAATGTGTGAAAAGAGAGATCTGGGAGACAATTGCCTGGTTGTCAGTCTGCACAACCTAGCTTGCAAACCAAATCCAAAATTTGGAGAAATCCCTGATAGACCAAAATCTCCCCCATCCCCTCAGAAAAGCAAAATAGCCCTGCTCCCATGCTACGTGTACTGAAAACCCTGGCACAGTGCACATCACTCAGCCTTTAGACACCCACTGAATGAGATCATCTAAACATAAGGACTCTCTTTCTCTGTGTTCAGGAGGGGATAAAATATTTTAATTCATCTCTTCCCTCCACACACAAAACCTCTGCTCTTCCGGAGCAGCTTTCAGGATGCACGAGCAAAAGCAGCAGCACTGACTGTAAAACCCTGCTCTTTATGCTCTTTAATTCCACTGACACTGCACGAGTCAAAGGCTGAATAGTCAGGAGTAAAAAGCATCCTGCAATCAGGAGCTTAGCCACAGCAAGTGAAGTTGGAGCTCTAGTGTACATTTGAAGAGCCCATTTAGCTAACAGATGCCAAGGACAGACTACAAGCAGCACTTAAATTGTTCTTTCATAGAATTCATATTTAACTTATGGCAAGACGGTCTGTTATCTTCCCAATTCCCAGTGGGCTTAAGTCAGAACTTGCATCTGCTTAATTTGTTTCATGAAGACCTCAGCAACAAAATCAAGATGCCTGCTGCAAAGCCCAGCTGCTTCAATGCAGTGTGGCCACCTAACAGGTAAGTTGACTTCAGCAAAAGGCAACCTGGCTGTTTGCTCAAGTCTCAGGCTTGTTAACTCTTCACAATCTTCTCCATTAAAATGAAAAGTTGTTGGGGAACGACATCCCCAAAAAACAGTCCTCAAGTTGTACCATGCTAGGAGGAGGTATGACTGGACTTCCATAGCTCTTGGAAGTGTGGTCTTGCCCAGCCCATCTGAAGTGGGGCAGCAGGTGCACAGTGTTCAGTGGTCCTGCTCAGTACTGCTGCCCTGAGACACTCAGTGCTTGGGCACACAGCTGCAGCATCCCTGGGGCTGGGATGAATGGGCTGCTCCTGCCTCAGCTGCTGGCAGTAATGAGATGGAAACACAGAGACCTGCTGGGTGGGGGCAGTGGTGCTGTGTGACAGCACAGGACAGCAAGGCTGGCTCTGCAGGGAGCTGCTGTCCTTTGGGTAAGACCAAACACACTAACTCACAGGACCAGACAAGCTCTATGGAATACACAAAACCTTTTCATGTCTTTGTAACTTGTTTGCCTGAAGACTTGTGGATTCTTTCCCTGCTCCACAAAGGAACTAATGCTGTTTGAATACTTCAGATTCTGAATTTCAGGAATTGCCAACACAAAGGATGGGTGAAGCTGCCCCTTCCTGCTCCACTCTCCTCACCTCTGCTCCCCACTGCAAACAGGTGCAGAGACCCCACACCACACATTCATCCAACCACATTGTGCTGCTCTGAACAAAGCCAAAATCAAGCTTCTGCAAAGTTTAAAACACAGTGAGAATATTTTTCTCTTTAATAAATGAAATTCCACATCTCACATCACTTATGAATTTCCAGGGCTGCTCCTTGGCTGCAGACAGCTCACTGCTCACTTAGCTTTAAGGATCCTCCCTCTCTTTATGCACCAAATTTGTTTCTTTTTTTTAAACAAATAAAAACTAAGGCTTTTAAAGACTGATTTCCCTTTTCAAGGCAGTGAGGAAATAGATTCCTTTTAGCATGCTTCATGCTTGAAAAGGTTACAGTGGCCTTTCAAAATACCACATGCTGTGCATTCTGTACAGCATTAATGACTTGGAGGATGCTCTGATACTTTCTAGTACATCTTAACCTTTTAAAATTGGGGCTTCATTGTCTTACCTTAATAAGCAGTTTGTTCACCTTATGTCACTTATGTCTCACAAAGGCCATTCCAGCTGAAAATATACATTAGATGTAAAACCACTTGTCTTATGTGCATAGTTTAGTGCATGTGGCACCAAAGCAACGACATAAAATAGAATATGCTTAGTTTCTCCTCCCATTATTTTTCTCCACTGTGACTAAAGCTACCCAATAATCCCAGAGGAGCAGTTCCCTGGCTCTTCACCATACTTCTTTTAAACACAGGGCAATAGGGCACAAAGAAAGGTGTAAGGTTTTACTCACTGCACAGAAGTTGACAGGCCAGTGCAAGCACAATGGCTCTCTGGGAAAAGGGAGGGCAGGAATCGATAAGAAATCAACAATGATTAAAGATGTTTGACAATTTTTCACATTAATCACGTTCCCATGCTCTTGTGAATGCGAAGTGCAAAATCTATAGTCATAAAAGTGTAATTGGGAACACCCTATCTGTACTGAGATGTGGGAGAGAAAATGTTAACAAAATTATTAAATATCTCATTTTAAGTGATACACACAATAGCACTTTGCTTTGCCAAGAAAACCTGGAAAGCAAACAGAGCACCCAGACATCTCCCTGCCTGCTGCAAGCCCTGCCAGTTTGGACAACACTGCCTTTGTCCAATCCACCAACTCTACCATTAACAACCTGAGGAGGAAAAAAATCATTAAAACACACACCTAGAAGCTAAGATACAGCCACAACAAGAAGTCAATCACTCTTGCTGGAGAACAAGTTACAAGATGCCACAGAAAGCAATGATGTCTTCATTAGCTTTTACAGTAAACATCCCCTTGGAAAGCAGCCTTTATGATCCACTAAGAGCAATAAAGATGTCTTTGCAAATTGATGAGACAAATACTTTAGAGGCATAGTTTCCTCCAGAGCTAGTGGGAAACAGAAGATAATAGCATTCTCTAAAATCATAGATAGAGGGAAAAAAACTTATTCATCGTTATCATGGCAAGTTCACACATATAACAAAATTAGGGTCAAGCACAGAAAGGGCTTTAAGCATATCAACAAAGAGTGAGGGGAGTTTCTGCCCAGGGAGGGTGCACTGAGGTGGCTGGAGAGGAAGGGTCTGGTTGGCTCAGTGTAAGCTGGATACCCACGGATCCAGCTGTACTCTCAAGTCTCACCTGTGACCATGAGGACCATTCTGTGCGACAGCTTTTCACCATTAATTTGGGGACGTTCCTGAGTGATAAAACAAAGGATAACAGAAAGATAACAACAAGCATCTGATACACAACAGAGCAGGTCTGAGATTCTCCTTGCACTAATCAGATATGATGCTGACCAACCACATTATACAGAAAAACCATTTTTGAGCAAGGACCGAGTTACCAGAAGCTAAAGAAATTAAATTTCCAGGTCTCAACCGGCAGTCTTAAATTTTAATTTTATCCAAGGCCTCTCCTAGCATGAAAATATGAAATGCCTGAAGTAGAATAGCTCTGTTCTTCAAAGCAGTTGTGCTATTCAGAACAGCACTGGAAACAACTGGAACCCAGCAGCACAGGTACACTGGGGAGGGGGACAGATGAGCAAAACAAAACTAAGATTCTTTCCTTGCCTTTTTTCACTCCAACTATACATATCATGGATGTTTCTAAATCACATTTTGGGGCACCTGGTGCACTGGGGTAAGCCCCAGGGACAGGCAGATCTGGCAGCAGCAATGCCCTGCACAAAGCCTGGACACCCTCCCCAGAGCTGGCTGCAGGACTGGAGGTTTTGCCAGACAGGGAACCTTAGGGAAATGACTGGCTGAAGAATTTGTCACTGTTTGTGTTACAGCTTTGCTGCCAAATTAAATACACTGCACCCCAAAAAATTACATTTGCCATAAAATCAACTCTGAGTACAGACTTCATAGACAGCTCTGCCTTGCAAGGATCCAGGGACTTGTATGCTCTCCATACCTTTCTTAACACACTCCACGTGCACTGGGTGAGCCAATCCAGTTTTGCAAGATGTATTGCTTAATTAATAATTTTGATGTTGGCAATTAAGGTGTGTTTGAAAGAAGATAATGAATATTTTTTCACATGAAAGCACCACCTTTTTAGTCTAGCAAACCTCTGTGCAAACTATAATTGATAGTTTGGTTTAACGTGGAATATGCCCGCTGCAATTATGGGGTTTTATTGCTCTATGCTACTGCACTTCGCACAAAAAATATTTTCATTATCATAAATTCCTTTGCTAGCAGATTGCTTAGGATGGGAATGGTAAAAAGCATCAGTTTCTCCAGAGCTGGAAATATTGGCTTGTTTCTTGCAGCACAGCAATGGAGCAGCTCTCACACGAGATGGTTGTGCCCGTCCTGACTGTCCTGCAGGCAAAGCAAGATTTCAGCTCTATTTCAGTCCTAGGGTATTCCCTGGATGGGAAATGTTAACCCAAACAGGTTTTTCAGTTCATTGCTAGATTTGTTTCTGCCTTAGCTCCAGGAATGAGCCTGCAAGGAAGCAAAGCAGCACCAGCTCCCTGTGTACCCCAGCACACCTTCTGGGGCTACCACTGTCCTTGGCTGGCCCACAGGTCTCTGGAGGCATCTCTAATTCTCTCTGCACGAGCTGCTGTTCATGGCAGGAGATGTATTTCCCTTCCCTTGGAAAAACACAATTTCTCAGACCAAAATGACAGAGCAGTTCACTGCCTGCCTCTCGCAGAGTTCCAACATGGTGCCAAAGAGGATTCTCACTTATCTGTGGCTCCTACCTGTAAAAAAGGAAAGCTGCTCTTCAGGACAGCAGGGCCTTGCAGGAAACCATCTCTCCATCCAGAAATCCCTCTAGAGAACCCTGACCCCAAGCCCTAGACCCACTTTCCAAGGGATGGTCCTGCAGGGACAGCCTGCTCTCACACACCACGACAGCCACTTGACAGCACACCTTCTGCAGCACCAACACCCTTCTACCACGTCCTCTGCCATCACCAAAACACTGCTACATGCAAAAAGCCTTGCCCAGATCCAAAAAAGTTATCCATCTGTTCTCAGGACAGATGACATTTACTTAAGTTGAAGAGGACTTAATACAAGAAAATTCACAGTCTTGGGGCTTACATGTGGCATTTATTTTCTAGAGCTCCTTGGTGCTGCCATCAAGCCCTATTCTTGAGCTAAAGCTCTTCCTCCCCTGCTTAAAAAGAGGGTTTGCCAGTCAAGAGTTGCAGAATATACCTAAATCCAGAAAGCAAACATGAACCAGCATGAGACAGATACAAAGTTATTTTAATACCAGACGGGGTGCCAGGGCTCCAGGCACACTTTGCCACCCTGCCAGGACCAGCACCAGCAGGAAGGCAGCTACAACCACAGAGTTTCTGCAGGGCCATCCCAAACCAAGGAAACAAAACACCCACTCAGCCAGACACTGACAGAGCCCTGTGTTCTTGCCCAGCCTCAGCAGTACAAACGTGCTTGAACATGAGGTGCACAAAGCTGCTCAAAAATTCTGCTAGACTTGCTCTAAAATAAGTCTCGGAGGAAATGGCAAACTTCACTTCATAAGCACTTAAATAAATTTAATGCTATCTATAGTTGCAGTTCTAACTATAGCTACAGCTCAGCAACCCTGCAGAGTTGCATTTTAAGACATTCCTTAACTAGAAACAATTTGCATCAAGCTGTGTAAGGTGCTGTTTCTTACCAAGAACAGAGAGGTAATTTGTGCTTTTCCCCTCCTCGTGCTGTTTAATTTCCTAGGAGGCTCAGTGGCTCACCTGGCCATTAATATCACAGTACCACTAAGTTTGCAGAACTGCTGTAGACTGTGATCATTAGAACAGCTGTGCCACAAGAATGAGTTTCTACAGCTCTGTCCCAAAACTCTGCACTCCTATGAAAGGACCATGACAATTCTGCAGTACTTGTGAGAGTGAATAAATCTATTGTGCATATGGCACAGCAGCCCACACCACTTCTGGGACCTGAACCTTTGCAGCCTGCACTAGTAGGAGACGATGTTGTCTTGAAAAGCAATGGGTGTATGTGTCCACTGCACACCCTGTGAAGAATGACTTCTTTTTAAATGCTCCTTTCCATGTTACACTTGCAGCAGCAGCCCAGCTACAATTTTTCCACAGTGAATTGGGTCCTAATTACTGAACAGTTTGTGAACAACTGCCCTTAAAATGTTAACAGCTGAAATGATGATAACAATAATTCCGTTTGCAGTTCTAATGGCCCCTCATTAGAGCCGCTTAATTAAATATTTTCCAAAACTATACCAGAAAAAGAGTCTGCTCTCTCAACTGGAAAAGCAGAATGCAAAGCAGCCGCGAGGAAGTGGTGGCTTTTCCAGCTGAAGCATTTCCCAGGGCCAAGCCAAGGCGTGCCCCCACCCATGTCCCTAACACGGCAGAGGTTGACATCATTAATGGCTTCACTCAATAGGAAAGAGCTGCAGGTCGTGCTGAGCGCATTCCCCTGTGAGCACTGTGCTGTAAATTAGAAACACTAAAACCATTTACACTTATTTAGCCTTTATGCTATCTCTCCACCCTGTTCACAAACTGCTTTCGGTAGGATGAAGCAATTATTTAGCATTCTCCCACAACAAGTCCAAAGTAATAAATGTGCTTCCTTCAACCCAAACACAGCAGGATAAAGAGAGTTTCTTTTGAATAAGTATTTATGGCATAAGCAGTACTATGGCAGATGCTCTTCCACACCCCAGCTCCCCATCATCTGCCCCCACCTTTGCAGGGCCACATCTAATCCTATTAGCCAAGCACCAACAGATAAACTCTTCACGCTACCTTCTACCCCATGCAAATGAGACCAAACACATATAATGTAACACATTATCATTTGTTAACTAATCAGGATTTAATAGCAAACCATGACTGGTTTACTCCAACACAATCAGCTTTTTACAAGCGAAGAGATGGCCTGGAAAAGCAAACACACATACTTGCTGTTGGGGTGGAACTCAACCCCAAATGAGTTATAAGTACTTATGGCACAAAAGGCAGGTGTCCTTTCTTCATAAATTCAGTTGACAGAATCACAATGTCTATATAGGCAATAATATTCCTTTTTTTCCCCAGGCATCTCCACCTTCCTTCAGGTCTTTGCAAAGCTGTTGCTAAAATCCAGTTTCAGCAATGATGCTTTACAAAGTGCCACGGACAGCAGTAGGGTTAAAGCATCCATTGAAACCTTGGATAGCCACTTGGAGGCAATATGCAAAATATATCATAATCCCTGAAGGGGATTACACCTTTGCAGTTTGACTCTAAACAAATCTCCACCTTGATTATGCATCACAAAAAGATCCATCCTGCTCTATTAATCTGAGGGAAAAAAAGCCAAACAGACTAGCTTGGACAGGTCTGAATAATTTTTATTACCTCTTCAAATACAACTTCAAAATATTTAGGGCCTTTCTACGACCTACATCAGAATATGAAATAATCGACAATTTCTCCTAAGCCATAGCTGTATTACCTTGAATTCAAACTTCAAATTAAAGCTATTTTAATAGTCAAAAGCCATCAAAGCCTCAAAATAAACTGCCCTTAAAGCATATCCATCTGGTTGGGAATTAAAGTGGAAGGACATTCAGCTGCAGCCAAGAGGTGAGAACCAGCAGCTTCAGTGTGATTCTATTTTGGCAAAATCTCTATCAAAGGCATTCACTGAAACCAGTAAACACTTTCTGAAGCACAAGAAAGAAAGAGAGTCAGGAGGCAGAAAACAAAAGTGATGATGCTAAGGAAAAGGAAGACTGGAGAGCAGAGAAAGCTGCTGGGGCTGGAATGGGGCAGGATTTGCAGGTAGCCCAGGAACAGAGCCCACACCAAGCACACTCAGAGGCACTGCACACACACGGGAAGGGCTTCCAGGAGCCTGTGAGACACAGCCAGTGTTAACACCTCCCCCTGAACTGGGGCACAACACACACACCAGCACTAACCAGATCTGAGTGGCACTGCCTTTCCTGCAGACTCTCTCAGGCAAACATCTGTCAGAACGTCTCAGTTGTTTGATCACATAAAATGCTTCCTCTTCATTTTTGGCACCTTATACTGACACAGTCTATGGCAAGATGTCTCTGTATCATGCTCCATCAGCGTAAAGCCAGAGAAAAGCTGTTTATAAATAAAGGAGGCACAGTTTAAGCCTGATATTAGGTTTTCATGTGCTTGCTAGCAGCCAAACATACATTACAGCAGAATAATGGCAAATAAACATGAGCATATGCATGGTGCAGGAAAAGCACCCCTGAGCAGTTCTGCACCAAGCTTTAATTTCCTCAAACATTATCTCCCTAACAAACTGTGAGCATGCTGAATGATCCCCTTCCTCTGCCTGGCCATCTTCAGACTGTTTGAACTGCTGAATGTTGGTCACTGGTTCTGGACACCTGAATGTAATTTTCTTTTTTAAAGCAGCACTCATTCAATATTGATTTTAACACCAATGGAAAAAAAAAGCCAAACAAAAAACAAAACAGGAAAAAACTGCCCCCGCCCCCCCCCAAAAAAAAAAAAAAATCCAAAAGCAGAAGAAGGGAGAAATGCATCCCCCTAAATTCCTACTGCAGCTCTTCACCTGCAATTCAAGAATATTTCTGTGACAGATTATATATATTGAAGATCCCGCCAAACACCAATTGCATGAATCTTAAAAGCTAACAGGAAAGCAGTTAACAATTCCCCTTACTGCTACAACTCCTATCCTATGCAGAATCTGAGACAGGAAATCACAGGATTTCTGTCTCAATAGCATTGCTAAAGGATAAAGCAGAAAAAGGCAACACCAAATGGTTTCACTAACACACTGTCACATTATTTTAGAAACCATCTCATTTTTAAAATAAGCAAAATTTAATCACAAGTTGAAAGCAGGACATGGGAAGAAAACTAGTTACAGCCAGGGAAGTTGATAAGTTGATTTGGTTTTCCAGGGAGCATCTCTCTGCTAAAGACTCCCTCTCCTGCCCACCCCAGCTGCAGTCACCACCACCACAAATCAGCTCCCAAATAGCTGCAAGGCAAATTGATCATGGTATCTCAGTCATTTATTAAAGTCCTACTAAAACCCAGCAAACCAGTGAGAGGAAACAAGCAGAAAACCATCAGTGGGTCAAACTACCCTCACTGTTAAACACTTGCCTTTCCTCTAGCTTTTGGTGCAAGCATCCTCAGTGGCAAAGTGTTAGGATTTTTGTTCCTTTTGGCAACACAACACATCAGTTCTCCACATCTGTCACATGAAACAAAGCTCTGGGGAGCAGCACTGTACCCAGAGTGATGATTCCATTCCCTGTGACTCCCAGCCCACCTCTGCCCACCTTCCTGCTCTCCACCTGCTCGTTGCCCTCACCCTCCACAGACTTTTCCCTCCCAGGCTTGGATGCACTTGTCTCTCCAGCTGTTTTCCCCATCTTCCCTCCATTTCTACACTCATCAAACATGCTTTTAACAAACCACTTGAGATCCTCACAGCCAGCCTGAATCGAAGGATTGCTGATTCTTTCTGCATAAGATTTAAAGAACAGTCTTTCCCTACCCAGCCAAGTGTAGCAGCTTCCACCCTGGGACAGCTCATTGCACAACTCAATTACAGCACATTTCTTGACCTCTTTAATGGAATCTTGTTCTGCTCATATCCACTCTTAGAGAGCTGAGGAGAAAGGCCCTTCTCCTAACCAGCAATTTCAACTGCATCTCCATTGATACAGTCTTCCATTCCTGCTTTTCTACTCAACAAGCTGTTTGGCTTCAGATAAAGGAAAACCTTCCCACCTTTCCTGACTCTTATCTCCCAGTTCTGCTGGGAAGAGTTGAATCCCTCCTCCAAGCCACCCACACCATCCACAAGCCAAGCAAAACAACCAGGCTCTGAGCTTTCTTCCATGGCAAGATCTTTTATACAGTTAAAGAAAAACACCTGGAAAGTAGCTCTGCTTCTTCTACAAGAACACTTTCAATAAAAAAGCATTTTTAGGAGCCTCCAGCTCCTTTAGGTCTCTGCTGATGTTGGTGGTCCTGGGTTCTCCTGTATCGTGATTTTGAAGGTGAGAACATCACATACCTTGGAGCACCTTTCAAAAGAATGGGAAGACCAGCTGGATCCCAAGACTTCACTGGTTTTTAGCAGTAAAAAAAATCTGCAAGGCAGAGGGACCCTGACAGCCAAGCCAGTTTGGAAGATGAGCACTACTTTTTACACATCCCACTACTTTTTGGACCCTTATGCATTTTCTGCTATACAGTGTTTTTGGAGACAGGAGGAGGATGGATGGTCATGGCATACCTGAGCTGCCCAAGAACAGCCCCAACCACTCAAGTTCTGCTATTTCATTAGGGCTCCAGCAAAACTACTAATAATTAATAGCAATAGAGTCTTCCTCATCCAGGGATACTAGTGGAATTTCCAGACCAAAAATGCTGTGTTATCTTGCATCTATTGCTAGATACAAACTCATTTAAGTCAATGATACAAAGGAGTTGTGTAAGCACTCCTTCCATCCATGTACACCCTCCCCACAGCCAGCCTATTTCTCCCCTCTCTTACAAGTCCATCTGCTGCATGCACACATTGGTGTAGAAATTTTGAAGTTCCCATCCCAGCAGCTTTTGCTCAGATGTGGCTGGTCAGGCACATTCACTAGCAGTGGCTGAACAGTTGCACATGGTGAACAGCAGTGTCTGAATCAGCCGACAGGTCTGTTTAAACAATGATCTGCTTGATTACAGCAGGAAGGCTCATTTACTAGTGCCTTTTAAAACATAGTTTTTCCACTTTTATGGGTTTCTTACCTTAAAAAGTTAGTATAACTGGGTTAACATCCATGAAGAATAGGCAGTTAGTTCTATGGATGAGATTAGCTAACAAGCATGAGCAGGTTTTACATTTGACTATCAGCTGATATGGGCACATTAAGTAATTTACATGGTCTCTGCTGCAGACGCTCATTACCTCACTGTGTAGGATTCCTCAAAACTACTTTTCTTTTTTTTTCTTTTTAAAGTCATACTTGAAGTAACCCTTAATTATTTGTGGTCTGGCAGAAGCTGTAATACTAACCTACTAATGAGAAAAATACAGCACACACAATAATTATCTGCCACTATGTGCACTGAAATGAAAGTGAGCACGTTAACTTAAGCCTGAAAGACTGTTTTAACTCTAAATTTGAAAATAGAATTTGATGGTGCATGATTAAACCTCAAATTCTGCAATCAGGCAGGCACTATTGGAGCAAGAACATGTTAACTTTATAACAGTGGGAAGTTTTATAAAATCTTCCTTTTTAAAAAAAAAAAAAAAAATCAAGCTAAAAATAAGCACTCACTCTAAAACACCGTTTTGCTCTGCTTCTACAAATCTTTATGATTTACTTTTGAGTCAATAATTCACTAAAATTAACAAGATGAAATTATGTTTTGACAAGTTCCAGTGCTGATGAACAGATTTTTATATCACGAATCCAGCTTCACCTCATTTCTCCACCACAGCTGACAGTCGAGACGTGAATCATTCATTCCTTCTGGCCTTTGTGTATTTTATCAAATGCTACAGGGAACAACTAACTTCAATTCCCTCAAGTCATTTCATAAAATGCCAAACCTAATGTTCTTTCATACTTTGATAAAATTAAGTTCTATAGGAAAGAAAACATACATCTATCCAAGCTCAACCATTTTGACCATGCTGCCATCAGACCAACCTCACCAACAGAGATTGACTACACATAATCCTGTCACACTATATATATATATATATATACATATATATATATATAAAATACACTACTGGATAGGTTTTCCACCATTCTTTGGCAGCACACTAGGTTATCTTCTGCATATGGCTGGGGTCCCACCACACCACACAGATGAGTGTGATGGATAAACCTCATCTAGGATAAATATTTGTCCCTAGAAGCAAGGAGATGAAGTAATTACAATATACCCAAGAAGACAGGCACATGTAGCCCAAAACTTAGTGGAATTTACACAGAGGAGCTCTGGAAAGCTTCTGGAAGATGCTTAACAACCAGGACAGCAGCCAGAGCACTACCAGAAGGATGCAGACCTGAGACTCTCCAAGGGGAGAAAGAGCAAGGACCATTTCTAGGCTGAACACCAATCAGAAAGGATGAGCAAGGACACTGCTCCCTGTGGTTGGCTCTCTCCTGAGCTGATCTCACTAACAACCTCTCCTCCTTGGCCAGATAGCTCAGAGAACTCCAGATTTTGGGAAAACGGTCAAAAATTAAATCAATCCCTTTGGACAAAAGTCAGACACCTTCAAGCTTCTTGTTTCTCCCAGAAAACTGGAGCTGTTGGGATACTGGCAAACTCCTGCCACACAACAAAATTCCAGGGAAAAATACACACCAAATTTTTATCACAGCCACAGAGAGAGGCAGATCTTAAGTAACCTACCAAAGTAAATGGGTCTGCAATGGAGAACATGATCCCTGTGATAACACACCAAATCCATAAAAATCTCAATTTTCTTGTACAGACTGGATGTTTCCATTTAAAGTGTTTAAATGCAGCACCTGAGGTACTATCCTAGCCCTGCTGAAGTCAGCAATGACAGCAACTTCCACCAGCTCCTATACCCCACAAGGACATATCCAAGGTCAGGCAGTGTGCAGGGACTTGAAGGATGCTGCCTCCTCCTCCTCCCTGAAACTGAGCATCTCCTCCCCTTGTACCTTTACCAGGAACAGTACCAACTGGAGACAACCAGAGTTTAGGAGGTTGCTCTATTTGCAGCTGCAAACATTTTATTTATTCTGAAAATTCAACCAACACAGCTGTGAGATCTGAAATATGACTCGGTGGAGTTTGTGTCTTACTGCAGGCAATCACATTTATTATAATAAATAACTAAATAAATAATGAGGTTGCTTAACAGGGACATTGGTAACCTGTCTAGACAATTGCAGTGGTGACGTACTCTGCACTGGAATGTTCTCCACATTAACAATAAGTCTTGATTAAAAGAATTACTCTTTTTTTAAGTGAGGCAATGATTGCTTATTTAAAAACACTAAAGCCTGCTTCTCAGCTCTGCCAGTATGCACTCAGCAAGCTTAGCTAGTAACACCTCACTCTCTAGCAAGCCTCCACTGAAGCAGACCCTTAGAAAAATCAGGGAAACATTTCAGCATGCAGAATTTCTCTACATATAACCCAAATTTTTCTATTTGAAGCAGCAAATACTGCTTCATCATAAGGCTGGCATACCCACAGCTCAACACCCTGTGACCATCACTGCACAGTCATGGTGATGCTCTGTGGAAGGGAGAACTATTCTTCCCTTCCCTGGCATTTCACTGTGCACTCAATGGAGAAAAGCAGTGGCCAGACTAATAGCTGGAACATATGACCTTAATTAATTAGCAGCCCTAGTGGAAAATGCCAGCTCTGCACTGTCACTGCCTTGTTTCAAGGACCCTCTGCCTGCGTCAGCAGCACAGAGACTCTGGGGCCATTAACGTTTGCTCCAGGATAAGGACAGACGATGAGAGGGTGGCTTTAACAACCTGGTACAGAGAGAGAAGTCTGAGACAAAGGAGTGACCTCCTGTGAATGAATCTGTTTGTGGTGAATGTCTTCCCTCTCCATAGTGATGGGCCCTAGGAGAAACTCACCCAGAACAAAGCTAAGGTCAGCTGGGAGGGATGCAGAGCTGAGCAGATGGCCACCTGCCACCTCACCAATCAGCAAAATCATTCACTTCAACTGCTTCATGAAATATTTCCTCACTTCTTCCTCTCTCTCTTTAGCTGTCTTCTTTCAACCATGCAACTGCATCCATTTAGGTTACAAGACCATTTAACACGTAGTGGGGAACAGCTGGGAAAGCAACCAAAACAAAAAAAATCAGACAACAGCCTCTTTAGATGACTCCCAAATCCTACAGGCAACTGCAAGAAGCAACACTCTGGGAATAACACAAAAAAAATTCTTACTCTATAGAAATATCCCCTGCCCACAAACTGGTCTGCAGTTAAAAATCGTTTCAATAATCAACTTTGTCAATACTGGTCACCACTCTTCAGGAAACTATCTTTTTTCCTCTAAGCCATTTGTGTGCCCTTGGAGGAAAATCCAGATGTTATGGACTTTGTAGAAATAAATTCTGCAAGCAGCAGCTCTACTAATGTTCACAGGGTGGCCACAAGAAACTTGTCAAGGATTTGAAAGACATCTGGCTATGCAGGAGAGATGTGTGTTCACATGGGCATGGTTTCATCAATCAGGTCCTAGTGTTGGTTCAAAATCTTGTGCATCACAAAAATGAAAACCACAATCACAGCTGCCTGTTGGTAATTACAAATTTATTTCCATGGGTCACATTAGGGAATAAATATTGCGTAGTTTTGCAACTAAAAACAAAGTTCTGCTGTTGTTATCACCTCCAAATCATTAGGGCACGACCAGATTTGGATTAAGCATGTTTTGAATACCTGTAATAAATAAAACAAGTAGATTCCACATAGACTACATTTTTTCAGGGAACATGACATTACCCAGATCCTCCAGGACCACAGGCAGCCTTGCAATTTAAACATGATTTCTCCCTCTAATTTCCCATCTCCTTTTTTTTTTAAGGCTCAAGTTCCTTCAGCATCCACTGCACGTTAGATTTATAATGCTAATCAAACTTCTCCAGGTAGAGATAGAGTTTATAAATTAATCCTGAGTAAAATAAATACATCAGCCAATCTTGGTACAAACATTCCTGCCTCTGATTAAGCTGAATTCCAAGACCATGTGGCATGCATTTCAAAAGGAAAGATGCACTCAGCACAGTGTATTTGCATCAATGTGACCTCAAAGCCACAGTGCCTGGGCAGGTGGCAGGATGAAACTCTAGTTATTATGCACAAGTACAACTTGCTTTGCTGTTCCTTCACGCCTCCTTAGGCAGGCAGTGAGCTCCAGGTGCACAGTGCTTGCTGGTGGCAGGGCTGCAGGGTTTGGTTCTGAACCCCTGGTACAGCAGCTGGGATGACCTGAGTTCACAGTCCCACACCAAGGGGCATAAACTGAGCCTTCAAGGCTTCCTGGCTGCTCTAAGATATTTATGAATAAGTGCCACAACTCAAGTTGTACTTTCCTGTTTTATTCTAACTACAGGCACCTATAAGAAGTGATCAATAATGGTCTGTGCCATACTCTAAGAACCCTAAAAAGTTAAGTGCAGGAACCCTCACAGACAAGACATTACGACATTTATAGAGGCTGCACTGCTGTAACAAAAGCTATTTATACACTAACTCAGCAGAGCTGAAGTGTTCATCTGCTAACAGAATTGCCTGGGTGGTTTAAACAGGACTCAGGGCCAGCTCTGTTCCCCTGTATCAGATGTAGCTCTACACTGAGCAATCAGCAGAAAGAAAATGCACAAAAGCTACAACTAAGCATTCATACATGAGGAATATAAGGGCATCAGGGGTATCTCAATCCACTGGGAAGAGGAAATTTCTAACCCTGAAATCATCTCAATGATACCATTTTACTGCAGTGGTAAGGCAAGGCTGCCCAGTTTGCCATGCAAAGCCCATGAGCACAGAAGAGGGCACAGAGTCATCCATCAGTTAAGGTGGACTCACTTTGAATTCACCTCTCTCACCCACCCACCTGAGAGCCAGAGAAGCAAAGGCTCCTCTGGCCACATCCCTACCACCCATATCAGCCCAAACCTTCCAAGACACTGGCACCACTCATTCCTCCTTGGCTCTGCCATGGCACAAAGCCTTGGTAAATTGCTATCAATGCCCTAATTTATCATTCTTTACAGAGTGTAAAGTGTTTATTATATATCTGAGAGGCTTCACTTAAGCAGACACCACTTGTTGGTGTAATAGGTACAGTTTGAAGAGAAGTACTAAGTACCTTCCTCATTAAATGAAAACACAGTGGTCCAAATCTCTGCCTTCAATTCTGCAGTGAAATTCCCTCTCTTTCACCATGGACACAATACAATTGCCAATTAAGAAGTGAAAGCAGAACTCAATACAGTACTAAAGCAATTAAACAGGAAAAAAGTCACAAGAGCAGAATGAGCATAGTCTACTGGGGAAGAAAAAAAGAAATTAGTCTTCTAAAAGCAACAATAAAAAACCTGTATATACTGGATTTGATTTTAAGAAAATGTTAGCAATAATACATATGCTTAGTTGCCCAGAAGAATCAAAGAGAAAACAGAGTTTAAGAAATACACTTAGAAAGCAGTGCTATTGTTCTGGTTTATGTACTGTCACTGCCACACATTGCTGCACTTCCAAATGCCTGAGAGATCACAAAGTTCTCTCCTATCCCCAAAATGAAGCCCAGCAAATTGCAAATTATAACAGTTAAATCAAGATGTGGAAGCCCAGTTGTAAAAACAAACAATGTCAGAAACAGCACTCTGGTTTGACACCCTAAGCAGGCAGCCAAGTGTAGCTCACAGGCCTGTCCTCCCAGCAGACTCCTCTAAAGAGCATGGGCAAATCAGGAATTACTAATTATGAGTATCCAAGGAGGATGCAGTGACATTTCTTTGCAAGGCTGGAGCATTTTGTGGCTATCACACTGGCTTTTAACCTCTCATCCCATCATACAACTCCTATGAGTTTTGTGATCCCAGCACAAACCCTGTGGAAAAGAGCTGACACTGCAAAATCCCAGCTCTTATCATTAAAGCTGACCTGATCCTGTTCTTCAAGCAATTCAAGGCAGGGCTGATGCAGGGCATGAATTATCTCCTTTCCTGGCAGGCAGCCTCCCCAGGGAAGGGGGCTCTTCATGCAATCAGTGGGATGAGCAGCATTGTCTTTAGCAGGGTGAGTTGGGCCATGAAAGCACCAGCCCTGCCAAGTGCAGGGCACACCCCATGGGAGTCTGCAGCTCTCAGCTCCACAGCAGCCAGAGCAGGCAGCTCTGGAGATCAAATCAAGATCAGAGCTGGCAGCACCCCAGGGCACAGCGTCTGCTTTGACATTTTCAATGCCCTGTGGATGCCTCCAGGAGCAAGCTGAGGATGAGCTGCCAGAGGCATAACAGGCAGTACAAACTCCTTCCCCAGGTAGTTCAAACTCACTGCAATCTTGCTGTTAAATCCCAGAAAACTTAATTTCAACACAGAACTGAAGTCCTCTAGTGTTACCTCTTCTAAAAGCTTCCCTTGTGCTCAAGAACAAAAGTAATGTTCTAAACCCAAGGGAATGAAAGGGTTACATGATCTGTGTGTTAGGTCCTAAAGCGTTCTAATGTCTGGGCAATTGGTAAGAAGGAGGATCAGACCTGAAATATCTAAAAATTCCTATGTGTTTAGGAAGCTTTACTAGTAAACTCAGCTATTGATCACAGCACTGACCCTTTAAGCTTGCACAACCCTGGAATTTTAATATCTTCTCCATGTATCAAGAAGCAACTCTAAGGCCATGTCTTAACAATACCAAATAATGTTCTTTTTAAATGTGTGTTATATCATTGCTGTTAAACTACTGACAGTGCAGCACTTCCAGGTATCCTGTGAGCATCTCCAGCACTGGCCACTGTGGAAACAAAATATTCTTGGACAACAAAGCAACCAAAGAGCTTCAGGATGCCAAACTGCACAAGCTCATCCCTTAACACAAATGTTGTTCTGAGACTCTACCATGCACAAATTCAATGGGATTCACTTGCTCATCCTCTAAATCTCAGGTTAATTTCCTTTTGACCACCTCCACTCTTGGCTTAAAACCCAAGACAGAGTGCTACAACAACCTTCAGAAAAACTCACTTTCAATTACCAATTTTGACCTCAAGGGGAGCAGCCAGAACCCTGCACCCTGCAATGCTGCAGGAAGGAGACACAGGTTTGCAGCACATGGGGCTGTCCCACTCCAGCTCCACCAGGCACTGCCTCCACCTGCACCTCCAGCACACTGAAATAAGCTCACCAACCTTCTGGACTATCATGAAGCAGAAAGAAAAAGGCTAAAACTCTACAGGGAAAAGCTGCCTGCTGGTTTGCTTCTTACACCAAGTTGTTTCTCCAGCATCAGCCTGTCCCCTCCAAATTGCTTTTACATCTTGCTGTACAAAATGTCTTTTTCTTCTCAGAGAGGCTGGAATATCTCATAGGAATGATGACAGGATTTCACAATATGTGGTTTTGAAGGTTGGTGTTAAATTTGACACTGTAGCTCCAAAGTAATTGTGACTAACCACTAAATCAGCATGTGTAATGGATTCCTCTGAACATTTATAGCTAGCAGTTCCATTATGCTCTAATCTGGAAAACGTCTAAACGACTCTCCACAAAAATTAGATGGGAACATAAATGTCTTGATAAAAACAAGATTCCAGAGATACTCCACTTAACCACAGTGACTTTTAAAACATAATGTCTAGTGCAATAACATCCACTGGAGTGCAGTCATTTGCTATTTGATTTTTAAACCTGTGCTTCAAGACATCAATCTAGAGAGCATCGAGTCCATGTGAAAGGTGAAACAATTAAGAACAAACCTCTAGGACAGTGCTGGGATCTGCAAGGAGAGAGTGGCAGCAAAGGAAATGAGGAGCACCAAGAGGCTGCCTGGGAGCTGTGGAGGGAAGCTGCCTCTCCCTGCTCAAGGGTAAGCTAGAGTCATCCTGTGCTCCTGGATGCTCAACCCCTGCACATCATTTGAGTGAAAACCCCTCAGCCCACAGGAGAACAACACGCTGTAAGAATTGCCAGTCCTTGTTCATATTCAGCCTCTTCCTAAAGCTATGATTTCCAAAATCTGAAGGTCTGGGCATAACACAGCTCCTGAGGGAGAGGCACCACCTCAGAGATTTTGTGTGCCCTCTCTTAAGCAGAAAATGATGCCAGAAAAAGGCCTTTATGCAATCAAACCCACAATAAAAATAATACAATTAGTTTAGCATACAACAAGCAAAAGAGGGAAGTGTTACTGATTCATTCCATTTCCCTGGGAAAGCTTGAACTGTGTTTAAGAGGAGGACAAGTTGAAATTTTCCATTAGTGAAAAAAAGAAAAAGAAAAAAAAGCTTGTTTAAATAGAGAAGGGGAAAACCCAGGTTAGTGTTCAAGTACAGCACAATAAATTTTGCCACAAAATCTCTGCTAGGCAGAAACCCTGCTCCCAGCCAAAGGAGCAGTGGAGCTTGAAAAAAGGCTGCTCAAATAACACAAAAACTGTGTAGAAAATAAAAGGCCATAAGAGAATCCCAATCTTCAAGCAGGGAGGGAACAGACAACTTTTTGACAGTCCTCCCAGAAAATTTTTCTCCAGTACCCCTGCCTGGGGGGCACCTGGGAACAGGGGGTGAGGAAGAGGTGGCTGGGATGTGACTGCTGCAGGTGACCCCAAGAGCAGCATTTGCAGCATTTGTGTGATCTCATCTTACTCTGGGCCAGCACAGGCGTCAGTCTAAACCAGGGACTTAAAAACACTCCACCACTACCCTGAGCTGTACTGTGCACTCCTACACCACAGCCAAGGATCAAAGCCAAGTGATTGCAGCACATCCCAGCCTTGCTACCAGCATTAAAGTGAAGGTTTTGCTTTTGTCCTTAGCAGAAAGGGATGTTTCATCCCAGCTGCCCAAGCAAAGATGAAAAACCACTTGCAAAAGAAAAGGACGTCCACATGAGCTAAAAAGTCTGTATTCTGCTCCTCACTTCTCCAAACATCCAAAATTGGCTCCCAGCAGCTATCACACTGCAGATTTTAGGATCACTTACTCTAGCACAGGTCATGCCCTGGGGACACAATGTACTCTTCAGCTTTTGTAAATCCTACAGTAACCTAAATCCAAAAGAAAGCACATCTCCCAAGTCCTGTAATAGAGCCCAACACAAACTTCCACAAATACAAAAAGGGAATGACTTCCAGCAGCCCAGAACTGCAATTCCTGCCTTTATATTGCATCCCAGATGCCTGCTTCCCCTTTCCCTAGGAAATTAAGTCATTCCTCTGTTGCAATCAAAAGTATTAGCCATGCCTTAAACCATACAGTCCTAGATAGGCAAGTCAGCTGCAAATGCTCATGTGTCCAGTGATTTCTGCCTGCCAAGTGTTTGGTGGGAGTAGATGAGGTTCCCACCCCAAAGCTGCTCTCAATAAGGTTCTTGGGAAGCCAAATACATCAAAGTATCTTGGTAACATCTGCTGCCAAAAAAGAGCAATTAACTTCACAGTGTTACCTTCCCTCCATGATCAGATTTCAGCTTGGGTGCCCATCATCATGAGATGACAGACCTCAGGTTTAACCAAACTAACCCCCATTACAGACAACTAAAATACTGGGACTGCTATATGTACTGAGACATACAAATATCCTTTAAAAGAGTTTTAATCACAAGAGTAAAGAGACCAGAATATCACTTACCTTGATGGACCATTTTATAAGACATTAAATATTTTTACTGTAAGGGAAAAAAAAAAATACTGCACTTTATACCCATAACTCTTCTATGATTACAGAGGTTTATAGCAGGAAGCAATTCACCTTCCTGACATCAGATGACACATGAGAAAAAGCAGAAGCAAAAATGTTCTGCTAATTCCAGAAAAATAATGTAATATGATGGGAAAAGCAAAACCAACCCTTCGGAGAAGAAACAAGAGATCCTTAGATTCCTTTTAAAAAGTCTGTAATTGCAATTTCCAAAGTACAGCTAATTTGTAACATTTAATCTACAAGCTGTCATCAGCCTTAAACCTCAATTTCCAGACTCAGCTGTACCTGGGAGAGCAGCAGGATGGGCTGAGCACACAATCAAATCCTCCAGCACAACTGCTGAGCCTCCACAGCCAAGCCAGAGAATCTGCTTATATATTTTACAAATAACCGGATCCTTCTATAATCCAGCTCTGAGAAATTTTTATCTCACCATGAGCTCAGTTATTCTTAAGTCCTTTCTGTGTTTTTTTCTCTAGGCTGCCTGATACACTGACCAATTTTATAAAAAGGATTGGCTGATGGGAGGTCTGGATTCAGGTCAAACAGAGTTGGCCATTTTAACGTGCTTTTTCAGATGTTGATGGAAAAGAGATCTAAAACTCCCATTTTCACCTATACCCTCAAACAAACCTGCCTAGGAAAGGTATCTCTTACCATAGCCTTCTCCTGCAGAGGCCTGGCTGTTACACAGAGTCTGAAACAGCTGCTGCTTTTGGCTCTCCTGGTCCCCAAACCAGCCAGGATGGACAACGTCACAGCCAGGATGGACAATGTCACAGCCAGGATGGACAATGTCACAGCCAGGATGGACAATGTCATATGGATCCATCAACTTACCCAAGCTGTTCCCCAGGTCTTTGGGTCCTGTAACAAGGAATCTCAACTTTCACTCATTTCAACAAGTCTCCAGACCCTGCACCTTCTGCTTGTCCTGGTGCACACAGATCTGCAGCACTGACCAGCCCCAAGGTGTAAGACAGCAAGAATGACAGCAGGGGAGAGCTGCCAGCCCAAACAAGAGCAAACACACAGTCTGCAAGTGTGCAGAGCACAAAACTTCACCACTCCAGGGCAACAAAATGTGCTGACACCATTCCTGATCCCTATTCTGCAAAGCCCTGAGCAATAAATTTAAATTCTTTGAGTCTATGCTTAAGCAATATATTTAAGTACTTTTGTTAACACAACAGAGTTCAGGCTTGACAAGACATAGTTTGTGTGCCTCTTAAACCTAGTGATGCACAACCTCCTCCTGATCCCACCTCCAGAAATATCAGCACCATTATGTGCCTTCACTTAAATGTCACAATAAATACATTTAAAAATATTTATGGCAGATTTTTCCAAAAGCTGTATTGTACCAAATCCCTGGTCAAATGCAATCACAGACAAGGATAGTTAACACACTTTCATCCTTGCAAGCAACAAAAGATCAGTAATTCAAAACACAGGACAGTACTAACATATTTGCTGGACAGTATTTTCTGCATTTCTAGCAAAACTGTGACTTCTTGCACATGGTAGCATGTTAACTGTGCCACAAAATTATGAGTGATAAAACAGCATGCAGAACTGTTCCCAGTCAAAACTCATCCCTAGCCACTGCCCTCTTGTTCAGCTCTTCTGCATCACTGCTAGCTTCCATCTCCAGCAGGTATTATCAGCACTACCCTACAAATCTAACTCACTAAGGATGTCTTCTCTAGCCATAAAATTCTGAGAGTGCTCGTATTCCAATCCAGAACACTGCTGACATCCAAAATGCATCTATCAGCATGGAAAGGGAGCCAGCAGAAGGCTGGCTCATCTCAGGAAAAGTAGATGCAGGTGCAACTACTCTTTTCATTTGTTTTCTGCCTCTTCTCTGGAAATGGGATGAAAAAAGGCTTTCATAACTCCACTTTGCAAAATCCACTAGTTATGTTTATGGTCTCACCTGGGGTCTATATGAAGCAGGACTGACTTAAATGGCAATACAGGACAGTTTTGCAAATTAACAGAGTCTAAGAGATACAAGGAACTGATGAACTGAAGTTTCTCCTAGGTCTCTGCTACCACTGTGCCTTCTGATAGTCTAGTCCCCTCCACTCTGAGCAGCTGCAGCCTTGACAGGCACCAGACAAAGCAACAGCTTAATGCACAGCAGTTCCATTCCTACTGACTTTGGTCATCTGGTGTCAGATACCCAAAGTCTCCTGTTCAGAGGGCAAGTCCTGCCTTTTTTCACTGCATCCTTCAGTCAGACCACCAGGTTCACAAACACACCTTTAGAGCATGATTACAGCTTACTTTAGGACAACTGTACCAGGCTTAGGATCTTCATAAGTTCTTCTTTTCAAAAAGTAGAGTTGTACACTGATTCATCCATGAAAAGGGGTGAAAATAAGATCATGCAGGTCTGGCCTAGAAGCACTGAGTGGTGTGACCCCATACAAGCAGCCATGTGGATAGGAAGCTTCCCTCTTACCTTCCTGGGAAGGGAAAGAACACCACAACTTCCCAGGACACCAGCACATACATGGTGCCTCTCACCTCTCACTGCAGCACATTGGTTTTATATTTCAACACTACAGCTTCCCTAAATTCAAACTGAACATAAATATTTCCAGTGCCTCTATCCTAGGACTAGTCACACGTAGGCAGCAAAGCTACATGCAGTCAGGCTAGAAAAATCCAACAACTTTTATGTTATGTACAGATGGAAAGATATCCTCTGCAAAGAGCTGAATTACACAGATAAGGCAGTGGCTGAGAGCAGATGACAGACTTGGAGATGAGGACAGGACACATCCCAGGTGTAATGTTCTGGCTTCTCAAATCCCACTCTCATGTTGATGTACCACTTTTCTTCCATGTAGACCAGAACCAGCATACAGACCCCAGCAGCAACACATCACCTGAAAGCCAAACAACTGACCCTTACTGTCAGCTGAATTTGAAAGCAAAAATTTTACCCCACATTTTATAGACCTAAGGTTACTGGAAATCAGCAAAGTAACAAAACCCAAACCTACTGAAGTTTTGGCTAAATATGTGCACTTAGGAAAAGAGAAATTGGGATGACCATGCCAACAACAAGCTTCTTCTCTCACCAGAGGCTGACTTGCAGCACACAAGAATTAAAGGAGTTAAAGACTAATTTATGCCATTTATGTTTTTGCAAATCACTCAGCTACCATCCAGCAGGCACATCCTGTTGTGTCTGACATTTCCTTGAGTGCTTTTGTCTTCTCCCTTCTCTGTGCTACCACTGTTCTGATTAGACCAAACACCCCCACAGAAAAAGAAACAGCTCTGTGAAAGGCAGAAACCCCACAGGCATCTTCCTCCCCTTCTACTCGGTGGAATCAGTTCCAGGAGGAACAAAAACTGCTGCTCCTCTGGAAATGTTGCAGGGACTGATGCCTCCAGCCCCAATTAAGCCCTCCATGGGGAGCAGAACCCCCACAGCACCTTCACAGCAAGATGAGTTAACTGCTGGCAAAAAAAATATGATAAAGTTAGTACCTGGGAGGTTTTGCTAAAGCAGGACACAAGCTTATTTCAAATAACTTTCTCTGAACCCATAACAGAAAAAAGCCTTGCAACCTCAGAATGGCTTGGGATTGCTCCAGGGACTAACTTTCCCACAGGCAGAAGGAAATGCTCTCCCCTCAGTTACCCTGAAAGAGAAACTCTCAAAAGCTGCTTCTCTGGCTCTGACCAAGGAAACATTGTTTTGCTTAACAGGGGGGTTAAAATAGTTGCTTTTCTCTGAGCCCAAGGAAAGCTGGAGAAAACAATCAGTGGCAGAGAGTGTTTTAGTCACTCTATTTGGGCATCTGCCGAAGGATCTTACAGTTCAAACAGCACTGAATGAGCAGATTGCCATTGCTGGGAGCCTTGCAATGCTTCAACTTGGCCAAAAAAATGGAGTTATGGCAGAATTGATCTTCCAGCTACTTGGACCTCTAAGAGCATCAAAACTGCACAATCCTTTTGATTACGGGAAATTAGGAGCATTTGCTACAAGGATCTCATGAAAGGCAGACTCTTCTTCATGCCTTTATGGAGATGTGCAAAATCATTTATGCTGCAAGATTATCTCCCTCGGAGCTGCATATATTTAGTTATATTACATCAAAAGTTTGGCTCCTTCAGAGTTGGATAAGCAGCTGAGAAGCAAGAAGTAACATGATTTGAGTCTCACCCCTAATGGATCTTATGATTTATAGCCTCTAAAGACTAATGATTTTTTTCTAGACTAAAGAAGAGGAGATTTCACTCAAAGCTGTATATAATAGCTTAAATGGATTCTGTCTTTAAAAGCATGAACAGCTGAGAAAGAAGGCTAAAGTCAGGGAAGAAGAAAAAAAGCTGGTCCTAAATGCCACTTATTCACAAACATTATCTTGTTATATGCATATATTCACTATCCACCCAGAGATATGGGAGTGGATGGAAAAGGCAACAGCAAATTAAGTGTTTAGACTTTCTATTTCCACAAAACCCACCCCACTTAATGTTAAACACAGGTCCCACTCAATGAAAATGTATTAAAGGAGTTCTACATTGGCTGTTTACATCAGCAATATGAACTTAAATGCAAAAGAATAGATTGCTTTGGCTTCTCAGTCTCACATTAGCAAATGCAATTATCTTTCATTAGTTTTACAGAGTGTTCACAGTAGAAATTAAATAATTTCTTCATGTCTAAGAAAAACTTTACCGTGTTAATTATTCATAAATACCAAAGTCTCCTACTTATTACTCATCACAAATGTGATTCGTTTCAATAACGCCTGAATAATTTGGTGCTACCCTATTAGCTGCAGAACACAATGTACAATTGCCAGCATCAGCAAGTCAATCACAAACAACAATCCACGCTTGCCAGCTGCCAAGGAAGGAGAGGAGGAGGAAGAGGAAGGCAGGAATGGCTTTTTTCCCCCACCCCAATCATGGTGCTGCCTCCATAGAAAAGGAGAGTCCCACATCTCCTGTGCTGGTTGGTTTTGATCCATCCAGGATGCAGCAGACTCAGGCACTGCTTGGGCAAGAATTCCATCCCAAACTGGGAGCAAGGATCCAGGCTCCTGAGGAACAAAGGCAGCAGCTGGGGATGCTCCCCTGCTCTGCTCCCCTGCAGTGGGAATTAACTGACCGAGAAGAGAAAAGGAGATTAATCCTCACAAGTGTGCAAGGAGCCTACAAGGGTAATTCCAGAAATGGCTGAGGGCAGCTTGCCCACAGTAATCCCTGCAGAGTGAAACAAAGCCCAGGCACCATTGCTGCAGCAAAGTGGTTAAATAAGGAATTGCCCAGAGTTGTGTGCCCTGGCAGCTCTGCAGGTTGAGATTCTGGGACGGGAAGAGACAACTGGAAAGTTACTGCAGGAACAAAATAAGATGAATATGCTGCAGTTACAATTTTTTGTATTATTTCTTCAGTAATTTAAAAAAGATAAACCTGTCCACATCACCAAAATCTGCTAGAGTTGCACCAAATCAAAAAATAGATATGTATATATAACTTTTTTCCATAAAAATGTCAAGAAAACCTTTGACACAAGGTTCATTTGACATGGGTTCCATCCAGCCCAGTTGTCTTGCCCTTGGCATAGCTCTCAGAGGCACCCTGCTGAACTTGTCAAACCCTGTGTCTTCTCAGAAAGACCCATTCCAACATCCCATTTTCAGCCACATATTAATTATTTTTGCTTTCTAGAAAGTTACATGAGCTAATTTGGGCCGATGTCATACAGAAATGCTGCCTTTATTATTACAGTTGTGGAGAAAGTAAATTAATGCAAAGGATTGCACACAGAGGCCTAATCCATTTGAGGTAAATCAATGCATTGCACATTTAAATTGCTCTGCTTTCCTTCAGAAAAGTACATTGAAGTGATTCATTAGGCACTGAACTGTTCACAGAAACAGACCAATTCTCTTAGGCATGCCAGTGCATCTTGGCTAGTTAAATTTAAAAAGCAATCAAATCTACTAATAAGTCCTTTTTGCCGACATTTACATCAGTAGAGAACATGATTCCTGACAATTCAGATTAAATAAATGAAGTACAAATTTATCTCAGTTAATATGTCTCAGAACAAATGCTCAACTTGTTAAACTTAAAAATCTGTCTTTTAATAAAAATAATTTATTGGTAATGCCTGACTTCCAAGCGTGTTTGATAACCTTTATTAAAAGTTATAAAGTTATCAAGAGGGATCACAAGGCACAATCTCTATTTTAATACAGTCAAAGCATTTATTCACAGTTTAATTTGAATATTTATAAATTCCAAAAGAAAAATTAGCAGAAAGGTACCCTTTTAATAAAAAGTAATCATATCTTAGTACAGCAGCACTATGCCACAGTGTTCAAATTCCCACTCTGTTCTTCAGGGAGGACCAACTCAGATAACATATGGAATAAACAATTCAAGGTGTAACACCTGTGCCTCATATCTTACTCTACTGCAATCACTGGGGTTTTTTTCTGCTACAATTAATGCTTTCTCTCTACCCACAAGAAACTCTCCAAACTTAAAGGCAGTAGGAAACATACTTTCAAATAACTAAAAGTCAATTTGCACTTTATTGGAAGAGAACTGAAGAGACCTAATATGAAAATTAATCTTTAATCCCTTTAAGAAGTCCAACACTTTATCTGCAAAACCAGCAGTACCAATTTAGAGAGCTTCACAAGTCCTATAGCCCAAACCTAAAAAACCCACGAACTTAAGTTTATAACCAAGATCAGGCCTTGTAATGGGATTAGGTGAAGGAAACACTTGTACTTATGAAAATAATCCCTTGCCCTTCCCCTCAAAGCCCCTTTTTCACTCTAGGCTGGCACACTGCTCCTACTGCTTTAGTCCCAACAGGTGCCATGCAGGAAAACTCAGCTGGAGCTGCACATTTGTGGGTGGCAAGGCAGTATTCACTGCAAATGCCACCCTGCAGCCACCAGGCTGAAACCAGCAGGGTCATTAGGAAATCTTGCTGATCAATGAAGCTCAGAGGCACTCAGGCCTGGCAGCATCTCTGCAAAAGCTCTGGGTTTGGTTTTTTGGTGGTTTGTTGTTTTGGGCTTTTTTTTTTTTTTTCTTTATAATTGTTGCCCAGTTTTACCCAGGGAGTTTCAGTGATGTGTATTTCAAGGGCAGGCAGGCACCCTCTTGGTGCTCTGGCCAGAGCCCAAATTAGAGCAGGTCACCCCATCTGCTTGCCCATTGCCTCCAGCTCAGCTGTGCTGGTCCCCTCCCTCCCCAAGCAGCCCCCCAGGCTTCACCCCAAAAGCAGCAGCACTGGGGGACTCTCTGCTTGGAAATGGTGTCTGCTCCACCAGCTCCAGAGGTTTTAATTTGTCCATCTTCTGACATAGCCTCCATTATCCACCCAAAGTCTTGGGGTATCACGGGACCCTAAAGCATCTCTTCAGCCTCCAAGGGGTTTAGTGCTGATTTATGGGGCTTAACTATTCCCCAGTTCCACCACTGCAGGTGAAACACAGAGTTAATTCACTTGCACAGGGAGAGGCACACTCAACAGCTGCTAAGAACCAAACCCTACAAATGACTTTTCTCCCCCTGCTACATGAAGGTTTTCCCCCCACACCAAAGCAGTTTACTGGGAAGCTGTTACCAATACCTTTGAAGCTATGTACACACAGCACCATTACAAAAACTCACCGTGGCAAAACCTAAAAACCAAACTAACCCCACCTCAGTTCTAGTACTGCAGACCTCAGAGTAGATGACTCCACATGTTCAGGAGCATATGGATTAATCTGTTCAGCCAGCAGAGACACACTCTAAGTGTTTCCAGTTTGCTAGGAAATGTTTCAACCTTTTTTTTTCAGATTTTTGTAAGACAACTTGGAAGGGTTTCAGTAACAGGCAGGGACAAGATAAGAACACCCACATTGCCAGCAGCTTCTGCCCCACATCACAACCTGGTGCCAACATCAGCCTCCCAAAAGCCAGCAGGCACCAACCTGGTCCAACAAGCTTGTAGCAGCAGCACAAAGCTTCTTCCAATCTCAGACTTTCTGGCTCCAGAGGCAGTTCTACAAGTTCATTCTCCTTTCAACAGGGAACATCTCCTTCCTTTAACACTACCCAGGAGGAACATCAAACACAGTCTGACCTTCAACCAGAACCACATCTCTCACCCACCGAGGGGACAAAGCCATGACACCACTTAAGAATGTTGGTACCTGCATTTGCTCCTATGTCTCATTACAGTTTCCTGTCTAACCTCAAGGCTTTTTGTTTCTTGCAATGGTGCCACTGGATTTACTGCTATAGACACTTCCCATAATAATTAGCCAGAGCTGAGAGAAATCTCTGTTCTGTGATGCACAGTTACTTTGGATGCTGCCCCCGTTCAGTGTGCCAAAAGCTTTGAGGCTTCCACAATCAATCAAGTGACCCAAGTCAGTCACTCATGACTAGGAAAAAGCACATTTCTCCTTTCTCACCACTGGTGCCAAGAAGCTGAGACAATCCTCTCCTTTCTGCCACCACCATCAGCCCATTCCACCCACCTCCCAAGTGGCAGATCCAAAGCACTGAAAGCATTAACTTTGCCTATACCTTCCCCCTTCACTGTTATGTGATTTCTGGGTGCTGCAGTGGTGAGCAGGACTGATGGAACAGGAGACAAACAGGAGGAGGAGCAGGCAGAACATGCACTCCAATGGGATCCAAGGAGAGAAACTCAAAAATCCCACTCCCCACACCCAAAGAACCATTTTCCTGCAGGGAAAGAGAAAACCAAAGAACGAGAAGATCTACCTGCTTGCTGCTTACTAAGGAGCACAAGCCACCATAACAAAGGAAAGGAAGTTTTGGGAACCTGTATGCTCACAGACAGGAAAGAACCATGGGGTTAAATCCACCTCACGATTGTGTTAAAGCACAACAGCCATCCTGAGTATTTCTACTGCTCCAGTGAAGGAATCTGCAGGTCCTGCAATTCCCAGAGAAAACATAGGCACTACAAACTAAGAGCAGATACTGCAGGATGACTGCTGCAGGCAGCTAGGTTCTTCATGTATACACCCTCCAGGCTGACCCCATCACATCCTGCCACAGGGATGCTCTGTACCTGTGCTGAGCACTGCATGGTCCAGGACAGAGTTTCCTCCAGATTAACAAAGACTCAACTTTTAAACAAAACAGAAGTCCCCTAGAGACCAGACCAGGTAACCAGCAACCTGACAAGAAGACTCACCACGCCTGAAAAGACAAACATCTGTGCAAAGTAATCACACATAGGTGCAAGCTGAAAGGTTTGATGGAACATTTGGGTATTTCCAGATAAGGCTACACAGCCTAAAGACAGTAACTACAGCTGCTTGATGCAGCTGCCAAGGAGTTCAAATCACTCTCACTACAGGTCTAATTTTTCAATTATCTCAACTATAAATGCAGGAATTTCCACCTTTGTCAAGCCAAGGTTCACTTGAGAAAATTCTTCTCTGCTCCTGATTGAATCCTTCTCCCTGCCCTCACAATGCTCCCCAAATGGGCCTTGCACTCCAACTTGCTTCCCCTTCTCTCAGGATTTGCAGGGCTGTGACATCCTATCCCTTCCCACCATCACACACACCCAGGAAGGTCAGGCTACCCCTAAAAATCTCAGTTCAGGAATAGCCAGGCTGACCCCATTGGAGCCAGCTCAGCTTCCCAGCTTAGACACCCCTATCCCACACCCACTGCTGCTCTGAAAGCAGCTTTTATCTGCCCAGAAAGGGCTTAGACTTTCTGTCTGTTACTGGCAGCAGGTAGAGCTGCAATTAACCAGTTGTCAGCTGAACTGCTGCTAAATTGAGAACACAAACTACAATTAAAGATGAGGTATTAAAATGGGCAGAAAGACTTGAAAGGACTATTGTTCATTTAAGAACTTCTCTTCCTGTATTTTTTTAAACATTTAGAAATTGGAGTCCAAACAACTGTTTGTCAAGGTGGGGTTTTTTTAGAATAACTGTAGCTATTCAGCAAGCTGTGTAATTAGGTTATTAAAAGTATAATATAATTTCGAAGGCTTTGAGAGAGTAGACCTCTACCTAACACAAAATCATCACAGCTTCATTTTCCTCCCTCTCTCCTGGCTTCAGTCCCAGGTCCTAATGACCTCTCAGAAGTCAGCTGTGACAGAGTACATTGTTTATAGGATAAGGAACCATTGCTCTGAACTCCTGAGCAGGTACATGCACCACTTCCATTCCAACTCAGGAAAGCATGTCTGGTATCCAATAAAGGAAAAAAAAATACAAAGCTAAAAGCTGCAGACAAAAATTCTGAGCCTGATGTTCCCTTTCCCCCTTGGGGGTGGTGGGCTCAGGACAAGGAGCCTCCCATTTTTCTGGAGGGCACAGCTAAGGCCAAGCACAGACAGACCTGTATCTGGGAAAGGAAGGAAACCCCTGACCCACAGTTAAAGCTTTGCAAGCCAGGCCCATTTCTGTGGAAAATAAACATGTATCAATGGAAATGGTACAGGAAAACAGAGCACATGTTATGTGATTTACGTTTCTGCTGACAAACAACATGTTTATAGGACAGGTAAAATAAACTACGTAGCTGCAAGGCTCAGCAGCCTGAAACCAGAAAGCTAATAGACCCAGAGGGCAAGGAATTGGTCCGGATGTCAGCAAATGGAATGTCACAAAAATTGGACAATTAAAATTTAAAGCAGTAGGGAAGACAAAAGAGCAGGAATCACAATAGTCAAGTATGATGAAGAGCTGCTCCTCGGGTACAGGACCATAATGATGCTAAGCATTTTTCTACTAGATGGCAGTGTAGTGTCACACTATATAAAAGGAATTCTAGAAAGAAATTGCTTTGTATTTCAAGTGAATCTGTGTTTAGACTTGACTTCAGATAGCATGATATATAACAGTAGCCTCTTTGTAAAGGGACCTGCCATTAGTCTCACAGTGCAAATAGTAGTGATACTCTAGTTTCTAATTTCCCACAAAAGAAGGTGAAAATACTGAAACCCTGAGCAGTTCTGTTACACGGTACAGCTGCAGTACAGCCCCAGACGAGCTCCTGAGTCTGTTCCAGCCGAGGTGGGCTCTGATCAAAGAGCTCCGGGAGCGGAGGAAGCAGCTCCTCACCGCTCCGGGGGAAAGGCAGCTGGGCTTCTGAAAGGCAGGGGCAACTTTTATGCCATCCCCTTATATGCTCAGGGGAAGCTGGCAACTTCAAAGGAAGATCCAGGGATAAAGAGAGAGCAGTGCTACTCAAATTCAAAATGCAAGCACAAAACAATCAAGGCTAGGGTTGAAGAACAATGCAAATATTTGCAGGTAACAGAGCCACAACAGTAACCTTTACTTTGCAAAGCCGCCATTCTGAAGCCAAACTTTAGGTACCAAAAAGATGCAGTAGCTCGCCAACACTCCCTAAACCAACGCTAATTCCTGGAGCTACGGGAGAAGCTCTGGAGGCAGCTCGCAGGCAGCCGAAGCACTCTCTCTCCGGGGGTCCCCAAGCTGTGGGGCTGCCAGGCCTGCCCTGTGTCACCGCGCTCATCACCCACCAGCGCCGGGACATCTCTTCCATCGCCTCCCCGCCGGCGGAGCGGGGCGGGTTTGCTCGCTCCGCACCCAGCGCGGCAGCCCCGGAGGCGGCACGGCTCCGAGCCGGGATGCTCGGCTCACTCCGCGCTCCCCCTTCCTCCCTCCTCCTCCCGCCGCATCCCCCCCGGCTGCGCCCCGCGGGCCATCGCCCGTCCCGCCGCAGAGCGGGCAGCGGCCAAGCGAGCTCACCTGGAGGGCCGCAGCCGCACCTCCTTCTTGCTGTCCACCACGGAGGGCACGCAGTTGGTGAGCTCGGTCCAGTCGGCGTGCAGCCCGCAGCTCCAGCCGGTGGAGAAGCGGGAGAAGAGCCAGGTCTCCCGCTTGCCGGGCCGGTGGCAGGTGCACTTCTTCTGCCCGGCGCGGCACTCGCAGGGCTGCTCCAGCTGGATGTTGCGGACCAGGTGCCGCCCGAAGGTGGTGCCGCCCGTCTTCTGGATGTGCAGGAACACGATCAGGTCGTCCCCCTTGATGTTGAAGTCCACCCGCCGCAGCAAGTCGTCGGCGGAGAAATTGAAACGGGGAACGAAACGCGCCGGCGTCTCGTCCTCCGCCCGGTACGGGTCGGCGGCGGCGGCGGGGCTGAGAGCGCGGAGCCGCAGGAGCTGGCACTCGGTGCCCGGGCAAACGTACTGCAGCACGATCACGGCGAAGAGGAAGAGCATCACCAGCGCCAGCAGCACCTTGTGGGACCGGTCCTCCATCGTCGCCGGGAGCGCCGCGCATCGCCGCCGCCGCCCCGCTCAGAGCCGCCGCAGCCGCCGCCGCCGCCGCCGCGGGGGGACCCGCGCCGCCGCCATCGCCCGCCGCTGCCCACGGCCCTTCCCGGCAGCCCCCGCGCCCGGCCCCGCCGCGCGCCTCCGCCCGGCCCGCCCCCGCCGCGACCGCGCCCCCTGCCGGCCCCGCCCCGGCCCCGCCCCGGGACCGCCCCGCGCGGCCGCTCCGGGACCGGGAACGGGACCGGGATAGCACCGGCACCGGCACCGGGATGGCACTGGGACTGCACCGGCACTAGGACAGCACCGGCACTGGGGCATCACCGGGGCAGCACCGGGGCAGCACCGGCAGCTGCACCGGGACAATACCGGGACAGCACCGGTACAGCACTGGCAGCGGCTGCTCCGACACCGGCACCGGGACAGCACTGGGAAAGCACCGGCACCGGGACCAGGACAGCACTGGCAGCGGCTGCTCCGACACCGGCACCGGGACAACACTGGGAAAGCACCGGGACCGGGACCGGGACAGCACTGGGACTGTACCGGCACTGGGAGAGCACTGGGACAGCAGCGGCACCGGGACTTCACTCGCACCGGCACCGGGACTGCACCGGCACCGGGACAGCACCGGCACCGCCTCCCGGAACCATCTTGCGCGACCCCTCGGCTCCGGGATTGGGACTTTACCGGCAACGGCCCCAGGACTGAGACCATACCGGCACCGCGCTCCAGGCACGGGCCGGGACCGGCACGGCACACCGAGTATGCTCCGAGCGCGGCCGGCCCGGGGCGCACCGGGATGCTCCGTGCCCTGTCCCCGCGCCTGAGGAGCGGCGGTGCGTGTCCCGCACCCGCCCGTGCCCATCCCGCCCGCCCCGGTGCCCGCTGGCAGCAGCGGCGCAGGGTGCTGTTCCACCGGGAACATCCCGGTAATGGCAGCGGTGCCTCTGCGGAGCCACCGTCCCGCCCGGCCGTCACACACACACTCCCATCTCCTCACACCAACACCCAGTGCTCTGGTTTTGTTTGGGGGTTTTTGGGTGCAGAGTTAGTGCATCGAGTGTTTTTCTTGATGCCCCGAGTGGTTTCTGTTGATTCAGGTGACAAATACCTGCACTATCTCTGTCAGCATATTTCAAAACCTCTGCGCAAGGAGAGCTTTCTGCAAATAAAACAATAACAACAAGGGCTCCGTGGATTTATCTCTGATTACAGTCCTGTGTACATTTGTATGCAGGTGATGTTCTGCGCTCCAGCTGCTGGCGGCTGTTCTGTGGGGCTGTGGGTGGGAGCACCTGGGTGCTCATCCTGTGTTCACCCCGTGCCACTCCACAGGGACACCCCAACACCCTGAACCAAGAGCTGGCAGGGCCATGGAGCACAACACAGCCAGCGGGACCAAGGCTTTCCTTTCCTTCTTGGTGCGACTGATGTTGGGACAATTAATGCCTGTGAGAACTGCAGCCTTGCAAGGGAAAAAAAAAAAAAAAAAAAAAAAAAAAGTTTCTGGCCAAAGGCTTTCAGCCCATCCCCAGTGTCTTGTCCTTCATGGAAAAGCAGGACCATGGGTTTGGCCACCCCCAGTTTGATTGATGTGCTCCAATACTTAACTGATGTTACACAGAGGTGCTGCATTTCAGGAAAGCCCAGTCTGAGGTAGGGCTGGAAATGTCTGAGCATCTCCTTCCTCTCCCCTGCCCAGCACAGCACCTCAGCTTTTGCTTCCCTGTCCTTTGTGATGCCTCTCTTTCTCTGCCTGGCCAACTAGCCTAGAGCTGAATTTTCTAATATGCACAGCAGGCAGCAAAGAAAATCTCTTCTAAACACTCTCCCAAACCTTTATTCATCATAAAACAAAAAACAAACAAACACCAAAACACTCAAATAAACTTGCCTCCTTTTTCCCTTCCTCTCTAGCAATTCTCTCTAAATAACTTCAGCACATAAATGTGGTGTTTGGAGGTGATTTCTTTATGGTTTTCATCCTTGAGCAACCTCTCCTGTATTTTCTATTTTTTCCAGCTGTCCATAATATTTTGAAAACATTTACACTCACAATAATAGGCAATTTTATCACAAAGATTCTAGGCATGAGAACTACTGAGTTCATTTGCTTCCATTTGGATCTCCAAAATGAATGGATTGCACCATTTAATGAAAACTCTGTGTTCTGAAATTCAAGTCTTAAAATTATAAAGATGTTCCTGTGCTTTATATCCATCATTCTCTCAGAGTCATCTGTATAAAAAAAATATGTTTGCCTCCAGTTTTATTTATTTTACATTATGAAATAACCAAGATGTGTGGTGAGTAAAAACCAATCCTGAATGCTAATACCTGGGAATTAAATGGATAGAATAACAATGGTCTAATGCCTACACTAAATTAATATATACTATAAAAGATATGATGCATACTGGGTTGGTGTTCCCAGCAGAGCCATTATTTTGGAATGGGCTAAACAAACAATGATCATCCTTTCAGTAATGAGTGATGGTCTCCAGTCTGCTGCTTTCTCACTCTCAGTATGTAAATTATGCTCCCGAGCTTTGATCCAAGGACCCAAAACATTTGCTCAGGCATTAAAGAAATGAAAATTGCTCCAAACTAGATAAAAGTAGCACAGAGCAGAGCTGTTAAGGTTTCACAGCACGGGTGAGATTCAATGGATGCTGGGGCAGCTGGTTTAAGTTAAGAGGTCGAGCAAAACCACTGAGTGCCTGGTGAAACTTCAGTGAAAAAAATCTCCATTTCTCCACACACAGCATCCCCAGATACCCCAAACAAAGGGTCCCTGTTCCCACTCCCCACACAGGACCCTTTTCTGCTGGCACAGGGCATCCCCTCACCCTGTGTCTCAGTGCATGGTCACACCCAGATATGGGTATGGCCACAGCCCCTCTCCCACCTAAAACTGTCCTCTGCCACTGGCTGGTCCCTTCTGCACAACCCTGCCAGCAGCTGCCTCCCTCCAGCACAGCAGAACCAAGCTGAGCTGGTGCAGAATCTCATTTTGGGCTGACCCTCTCTTATTACCCATGGGAATGTTCAGAAAATCAGGGGTTTGTATGCAAAGGCACAGGGTGTTTGCCCAGAGGCAGATCAATAAAACACCTTGGGCCTCAAGCCCCAGATTGATCTCTGCTTTAGGAAACTGCTGTTAGCTCATCAGTTGGACTGATAATCACATCCCTGTGTAGCTCCTAAAAACCTCTGTTTCCACAGCATCTGAATTTCACCTCTGCATTTGGCTGGCAAATGGTGACTGCTTGGCTCCAATGAAAAGAAAATACACATCAGCATTGAGATAAGCAGGATCTTCATGAGTAAAACAGAGCTTTACCAGGCATTGAGGCCTCCAGCTTATTGAAAGGAGCAAGGTTTCATGTCAGTTCAGCCTGAGTAGGTCCCAGTGTCCACTGTTTGGTACAGGTAAGGGCAGGAGTGCAGCCAGCTTGAGCCTCCTGGGCAGATGGGCAGGACTGGGCTAACCCCAACTGCTGAGGCACCCACAGCTGCTGGGAGAATGAAGTCTTTTTCAGATGAGAGGGGAAACCTTATTTGCACAATAGCACAATTAGAATAACTTGATTAAAAGAAATGCAAACGAGCCATTAGGTTTGCTTTATCTCCTTGTAATGTGATTCATCTTGTAGTACCTGTACAGGAAGGGGGAGAAGATAGATGAAATCAGTACAGAAAAGACTCCTGTGTCATGAAAATAGCATATTTATTAAAATAAAAAACATAGTCATCACCAGCCCAACTGCTGCAACTTTCCTTTATGGAATTGTCTATCTTGTCTGGAATAGCTGATGGCTAAAGAGGTTTGTGGCCAGGGCACTCAAAACCACTTTTCCCATCCTTTGTCCTCAAAGTGGATGCTCCAGCCTTGTCCCCAGCTGCCCCAAAAGGACCTCTCCTCCACCACTTCTATAAGATATGCAAGCCACAAACTTTGATAATTTTACTTCTCCTTTGAGGCTGGTAAAACCAGATTATGGAGTCAAAAGGTATTGCCAGAGACAGACAGCATTGAAGACACCACTATCCCTGAGGAAACAATTCTTAAAATGAGTGGAAAAGCACAGAGCAATGAGATGGACATTGCATGGGAGAAGAAGCAAAGCCAAGAGCAAGGAAATATCTGGGAAAGGACCAAAGAAATGCTGTGGTGGGAGAGAGATGGAAGCACTGCTAGCACCTCACAAAATTACCCTTATGTAGTAAATGGTATGCAAATGAGTGAAGGCATGGAGCAGTGGGGTGATGAATAAACTAATTAGAAAATGAGGCTTGATTATTCATGGACTTGACATATCAGAGAGCAGCTAATCAAAGGAATAATACAAGTTTGCATATTCTTTGTGATGTGGCCATCAAAGTATTCCTTTCTGTCACTATGGCATCACTGCTGCTCATTCCTAAAGCCAAATACATTTGCTGCAAGTGTAACATCTTGCTCCGTATTAGATGGGTCTTGGAAAGGCTGAGGTGTTCAAAAGAGCTCTGTTTTTTTCCAGCTATTGAACTGATCTTGCATTTATCTCTACTTATAGATCTTGCCTCCCTGAATACAAGCATTGCCCAAAGCTTTTTGGGTGTGTGGTGAACTGGGCAGCCTTTAAAAGCTTGAGCCAAACACCTGGATACTCAAGGGACCCACCTTGCAAGATAATTTCTTAGAGTTTTATTTTGCTGAGGACTGATTGCTAAATAAACTTTGTCTAAATGCCACATGGCATTTAGATGGACTTGGCAGGAGGCATTTGCACACAATTTGCTGGGTGCAGGAAGCTTTTGGGATCACCTCCTTCCCAACACATGGCATCAGAAACCTTCTGTCCAGGCTGCAGCAAGTCTTGGAGCCAGAAAAAAAGGCAGGCTAGCTTTCAAGTTACAAGGCATGAGCAGAATTTCCATTTCACACATAGATCCTGGTCCTGTGAAAGGTTTTAAAGGGGGACCTGATGTGGGACTGACACCTGGCCATGCACCAAGTGTCTGGGCAGCAGTTGGAGGGTGAATAAATGATACTGCCCCATCACCACTGATTCTTTCCCAGCATGAAACTGGCTGAGAAACTGCTGAAACATCAAATTCCCTTTTGATGAGGACAGCCTGGGACAACTCCAGGGAACAGGATCCATGGGGATGAAAGGGCTCTTTCAAGTATGCCTCTGAATCAGTGGGAAAAGTGAGAAGTTGGGATTGCTCCTGCCACTGTTTGCTTGTCTGGATAATTGCAGTGATGGGTTTATTAATACCATCTGGCATTAGATCCAAACAGCAACCAGGCATTGAAAGAGATTACTGGTGAGGTGTGTGAAGAGTCCTTTTGGAGGTGCTTATGAGCAGATTAGGAGGAATTAGAAAGGGTGTGAGCCAACAAATCCCATGGCTGCAGACCATATGGTCCAAGGGACAGTTTGTGTCCACTTTGAAGATATATAATGGAAAAGTGATGTATCTGACCCAGCTCAGGACAAAATCTGCAGCATTTGCCTGATTAATATAGGTAAGAGATTAAGATAGTGCACAGTGGTTTTCAAAAGTGGTTTTACACTGAAGAAAAAGGCTGTTAAAAGACTCATACAAATATTTGTTGACTCTTCCTAAAACCCAGGGGGAACCACGTGGCCCTGAAAGAACAGTGAGAATAGTCATAATATTGCCTCAATAATAATATAATATACATTATCTCAATAAGTAGTCCTGTGTAAAGTGAAAGCAGTGGGATTCAGTCCAAGGGCATTCAAGATATCTGAAAGGTGAAATTTGCCCTTCACAGTGAAATTATTCCAGTTTAACAACAGTGGGTTTGAAATAGATTTAGTTAAGCTAGTACCACCTTTTGCCTGGGCACTCCTCAATCCTAGAGTAGTTAGTATCAATTTAACTTAATTTGATGTCATTCTGTGTTCAGACTGCATCTTGGATGCTGTATAAATATTTGCTTGTTGAAATTGATGCTGAATTTGGGCAACACAGTGTTGTGGAATTAACCTATGTGACAGAGGATCAGATGCAGGAGCAAAAAAAAAAAAAAAACAAACATAAAACTCAGGAAGAGGTCGTAAATTTCAGATGACTTCTTGCAATTACCTAGATTTTAAAATGAATAAAAGAATAAATGAAGGTGACGCAAAAAATGATCTCAAGCACTTAATAATAATAATAATGATAATAATCAGAAGAAGTTTTAAGGGCAGCTTTTTTCAGCAGCAGGGCTGATGAATTTTCAGGGAGTGATCCATAGCCCAGTGAAACAAAGAAATGCTCGTTTAGCAGTGAGGTTTTGCAACTGAAGATTTACCAGGAATAGCAAATAAATAATTCAGTTTCTGAAGATGCAAAGATAAATTTTCTTTCTTTTACTTCAAACCTAGGATTGCCAAGCTGCTAAAGCAAACATGCCCCTATAAAAAAGAAAATGAGGGACAAAAATGAGGGAGTTTCACATTCCAGTTATGTGTAAAAAGACTCCTAAAAAGAAAAAGTCTCCTTTCCTCCATAGCCCACCCCCCTCCCCCACACACATACTGCTGTTGTCAGTCCACAGAGAAACAGAATATTTCTGTTATATTACACTGAAACTTCAGGAAAAGAAAACAAAAATACAATCAAACATGTAAAATTTCACCACAACAGAATTCAGTAGAATATCCCCAGCTGGACTGGATGTAAATAACAGATACTGAGTACAGCAATTTCTTGTGGTTTCTCAAAAATACTCAGGGTTCATACCATTGCAGCACTTTGCAATAACTCACAGAAAATTGGGGCAGTGTGAATTTATACTCTCTGATCCTAAATTCTACCACCTTGGCCTGGGCCAGCTTTCCCTAGGTGCCCTGGGCCAGCCCTGTGTGCATTACTGCAGCCACAGGCTGAATCCCTGAATTCCCCTTGGAATCCCTCCTTGCAGGGATGCTGCCAGTCCTGCACGTGCCTGAGCTGCCACTTCACTGCATAAAAATAGTAGCAGCTATTTTAATCTGCTGCTGGAATACATCTGAAGAAATTCCTTGCAATCCCTTACTTCTGTTCCCAGCTGACACAGAGCCATGTGGCAGGGAGTGACATGCAGGTGCTCCCTGTCCAGAGCTTTCCTCCCTTGCCTTGCACAGGAGAGGCATGTGGGGTTCCCAACCCATGTGAGCACCACTCCAGCAGCATGGGCTGCACATCCTGGGCTCAGCCTCCTGCTCAGAGCTTTGGGAATGCTGAATCCAAGGAGAGAATGGCTGGGAACCAGCAGCAGGCTCACCACAGCCTCAATGTCCCCTCACCTGTATGATCCAGCCTGAGTTCTTTGTGCCCCAGGCTGAGGGTTGCACAGTCAAACACTTGATATAGTATCTAGTCCCACACTGCTTGAATCAGAGAAGACAGGAGCCTTTGTGAATTGTACCTTTGCTAACTGGTCACTGATATAATCAGAAATTAAGTGGACAGAGGAGAGGGGGGTGGGTTGGGTTGATGTGGCCAGAAATGTGTATTCTATCACCATCTGCTGAAGCCGGGTGGGGTAGTGAGTCTTCATCTCCTGGCACATATTATCTGCTAATGGGCCATCTTTAAACCAGCTGGGGCAATGTTCTTTATCTTTCCCATGGCCCACCCTTCATCCAGGAGGCATCACCTGTTAATGGGCCATTGTTAAAAACTGGGTGTGGCAGCGATTCTTATCCCTGTGGGAGAAATCTCCTGTTAATGGGCCATTGTTTAAAAAATGGGTGGGGCAGTGACCCTGATCTCCTGGCACATATTATCTGCTAATGGGCCATCTTTAAACCAGCTGGGGCAATCATCTTTATCTTTTCACAACCCATCCTTCCTCCAGGAAGATATCATCTGCTGCTGGCCCATTCAGTCCTAGTGCATGACTGATAAAATTCCATCATCCCACTGGGAGATGCTCCAGCCAGGGGAGGAGCCAAGCCTTTCCTACCCAGATAAAAAATGAGATTTTGGACAGCAAGGTACCTTCTTTCTACTGGATTCCAGAGGAAAACCAGACCTTTCCACATCATCCCTGGACCTTCAGAGGAAAACTGCACCTTCTCCAGGAGCACTGCTCCAGCTGAACCACATCTGCCACTGCAGGAGGATGCAGCCACCATTGAATGGGACTGCTGCCACCACCCTGACTGACTGACAGGTGTCAGCTTGGATTCTGACTCTGGCAGAGCTGGGATTGTTCTTTGTAATACTGTATTTCTATCTTAATTTTCCTATTAAAGAACTATTATTCCTAATGCTCATGTCTTTGCCTGAGAGCCCCTTAATTTCAAACTTATAATAATAATTTGGAGGGAGGAGGTTTACATTCTTCATTTCAAAGAGAAGCTTCTGCCTTTATTGGCAGATACCTGTCCTTAAAACCAGGAGAGGGGGCAGTGCTTTGTTTCCTGTTCTCTCATAGGGAGTGTGTGTTCTCTCACACTGCTGTGTGTGTGCACTCTTACTCACAGATGTGCACTAGGTTATTGTGCAAGAATTACCAGTCCAAAGAGATGATATTATAATGCATAGGTCTGGCTCCAGTCATTTTGTTGCTCATCTTTTCCTATTAAAGATAAGCAACACATAATGCTGGCCTTACATTTTAAGAGGTGGAGGGTAGCATTTCTCAACATCAAAATTTAGATCATCTACAATAATATGTGTCCTCCTACTGCACACAGCTTTTATGGACCTGCCTAAGTCCCAAGTGATATAACAGATTTCCAAGAGCTCCCTCTAACTCTCAATTTTTGAGATACTCAGGGTAATTAATCTGCCTGTGACACTATGCAGAACACTGTAACAAACAGAAGACAAATAACTCATCAAAAATATTATTTTCTTTCATGCAAAGAATCAAACTTTAAATGATTCCATCTGTCACTTTCATCTGCACCCTGTTTCATTGGCTGGATTTTGCTCATTAAGATAAATTTCAAGCCAGCAGATCATTTTTACCTTCAGGGCTTTGATGAAATTTAACGTTTGGGACTTCCTCCTTTCCTCCATTTTAGACAGCCTTGACAGAGGAGCAAGTGTTTCTCTCTTATGCTTCTTTGCAATTGTATGGAATGGCTTTGACTTTCCAAAAGGGAAACACACTACAGTCAAATTCCTCCTGCTTTTCCCATGGGACTAGGACCCAGCCAAACCCTTCCAATAGAAGTTTCCTAGTCGACCTTGCATCATAAAACCCTCTTTTCTTTATTACTCCATCTCCTCAAAACTTCCTTAGCAAACCTCTACCCCTGTAAAAGGTGGACTGGAGAGTTTCTATGCTATGCAAATGGTTCCACATCTTTGTTCCCTGAAAGACATAAAAGCAATTTGTTGGATTCCTTACCACGTAACCAAACACAACTGTACACTGTGCACTCTGTGTATCACATCTCCCTGTGCTTCCAAGTCCCAATGACTTATTTTACTGTAAGAGTTAATTATACATTGGAATGGTTTCATGAGGGATGTGATAAATCATCTGCCACTTAAAGTCTTTAAATCAAGGCTGGGTGTTTTCAGTGGGATCCTGCTCTGTGTCTGGAGCACACAGAGGCTCCCAGTGCATTTACAGGAGAGTTTATAATCACAGGGTCATGGTCAGCCCTGGTATTGAGGAATTAGGGGATGAGCAGGATGGCCTTTGTCATGCAGGATGTAAGATCAGTTGGACTTAATGGTCTGTTTTAAATCTATGAATAGGGAAAAGCAAAGAGGAAAAAGAAAACAAAAAAGAACAAAAGTTATAGCCAGCATGTTTCTGGCTTCTGAAAGCAGAGCCAGAGGGACTGCAGGCAGCTGGGGCTAGAAATGAGTGCTGGGCACTCTTTTGCACTGTCCCTGCTCCCAGAGCTCCCCAAACTCTCCTAAGCTCCCCAAGCAGGTTCTTGCAAGCAAAGCCAGGAGCCCAAGCCCACTGGGATTTGCTGACGTCTTTCGGAAAACAACAGACGTGAGCACACACACAATGCTCAAATGATTTTCAATTTCTTTACCCCCTTGAGGTCATTTTAGGTGTTTCAGAACTAGAAATCTAATGCCTTTTCTATTTCTAAATTAAGCTAATTAAAATTTTAATCTGGTGGACATTATCTTATTGCATAATTAGAAGAGCTTATATTGCAGTGGTTTGGTTAGTACAGATCCTTTTTGCTTTAAATTGTGTTTCATTAATTGAACAGGGCTTAGATAGCTGCTTATAAGGTCCTAAGCCAACTATCTGTTCTTAACAAAGTACTCAATTCTCTCTTTCAGCTGTACCTGCTCTGAGCCTGCAAGCTTTATGCTGTAATAGTTTTCCTTTAATGAAGGGTGGGTTATTACACCCATTATCCACATGGGGATTTCAGGAACTATAGACATCCTCACAGACACCATTGTAGACTGACTTCATGGAGCAAATACAAAAGATTCTTGCTGGAAAATGGAAAATCCAAACCCTACCCACTGACTTGCTGATATCACCTGCTTAAGCATGGGTTATTGCATAATTAATTATTCCCAGTTTGCTGCTAAGTCCCAAAGAGTCTTTCTATAGAATAGACTGGTATTACTCTGCCAAACATTTAAAAGAGATTACTGTTAATTAATTTAGATCACCTGCATACCTAAATTTCAGCTAAGCTGTCCATTGTGTTACCTGTTGTCATTTCAGACATGTAGGACTTCCAAACTCCTGTAGAAACAGAAAGGGATTAAATCCATATATAGAGATAGAAAACAAGAAGTTGCTTTTCAACACTTCCCACAGGGCCATGTGCAGAGCAGTGCTTGGGATCTGGCAGAACCCTTCTTGCTGGTCATCCATCCCACCTGGAGTCAACTTCCCTTCAAGACTTTCCACCCAGTGCTTTCCAAAGGCACTAAATTTCCTGAAAGTGTAAATAACACATTAAACCACAATTTATCTACTCCTGGGGCTAAGGCACCTGAACCGGTGAACATAAATCACTCCAAATATTTATGATGTACTGACACATTTCCATTCTAAAATAGGAGTCCAACACATATAAATCCTCATAAATGCTTCTCTGGAGCCATCCCCATCCAATTCACCCCAGACAGAGTCACCAAATCTGCAAGAGAACCTCCACAATGCCCCAGGCTGACATGGATAGGCCAAGGGCTCTGCTTCAACCACAACAAATGAGAAAATAATTACATTAATAATGAGCCAGACCTTCCAGCTGGCCAAGTCTCAGGAGCCAGGGCACTCTCGCTAAACAATTCCAGATTAAAAAAAAAAAAAAAAAAGCGAGCAACCTGCTGTCAAAACTAAACATCTCCATGCAGTAGAAATCCCTTGGATAAAAATTGCTATTTCTCCATAAGGAAAGCAGAAAACAATTCAGTAAAAAAAAATTATTTGGTTCTTTTTTTTCTGGTTTGTTTTTTTCCAAAACACACACAAAAACCCTCAGAAGAAGATTTGAAAACACTCATTATTCCTCAGGTAGCAGCTTCTACTGAAAAGATGGAGAGTTTCAGTAGAAGGTTGCGTCCAAGGCTTGTTTTTTTTTAAAAAAAGCACCATTTTGTAAGGCTCTGTTGTCAGCTCCTCTTCATGAGCTGCTTTGGGATTAAGGGGTTGACAGCAGCCAGGTTAGCTAGCAGGGAATCATGTGGATCTGTGGGGATGTGGAACTCTCAGCAGGGCAGTGAGCCTTAAGGCACAGCATGCCTGGAGCTGCTGTGAGATGGGGAAAACTCAGAGTTGCTGAGCTCAAACACTTTGCCTGCTCTTCAGGTCCTGTTTGCAAATCAACACAGAGTTGCTCCACAGTTACAAAACAGACAGTACTTAAGCAGAATCCATTTCCTAACCAATAACTCATTTCCAGAGCAGTCAGTGACTCTGCCCAAGGTGAGTCCCAGCAGCCCTCTCTGCATTTAATTTGCACACTGGTTTTGTTCAGGATGCAGTCCCTGCATTGCCACCTCTTCAGCACTGGCATTTTCCAGGCTCACAGCCAAAGGGATGCTTAGGCAGACATTCCTGCAGACAGGAAGCTAAAGCTGGTTTGCTTTACATTTGCTGCAAGAGGGGCAGGATGGAGAACAATGGTTTGTATCCAGGCAAGATATCTGAGCTCATCACTCAGAGTTTGCTTGCAATGAATGTTCCACCATGCATGAAGCAGGGAGTGGTCTCTGCTGACCAGACCCTCTACCCCCCTGCCCCCACTGCCTCTAGAGTTGTGTCTATCACTTAGGTGATGTCAAAACTCAAGATGCATTTGCTATGAAGACAAGGACTCACACCCCATTGTGTCACTCTTCTCAAATTCCCTTCCATGTATCCTGAAGAGTGGGACCACAGCAATGTTGATGGGAAGAACATCTCATCCAGCCTCCTCCTCAAAACAGGGTTATCACCACCACTAAAGAAGCCTGGCCATGGCTTTGTCTAGCCAGAGCACGAAAACCTTCCAGGCTGTGTGTGATGGTTTTGAAAGCAAAACCAGTGAGAGACTCCAAGTCAGAAATACTATTTAATAGGAAAAAAGAGAAAAATAAAATACATGCAATAGTACAAAAGAAAAACCACAGAATACAACCTGACACCCTGCTAGTTAGGTGGTGGTAGCAGTCCAAATAAAGTGGTCTTGTTGAAGTAGTGGTCCTGTAGGAAGGTCTGGTAGCTCTTGTTCTCTGAAAACCGGTGGCTAAGGGCTGCTTTGGTGCTCCAAATCTCAGTTTTTATCTAGGTAGGAAATGTTTGGCTCCTCTCCCTGGCCAGAGCATTTTCCAATGTGATGATGTAATTTTATCAGTCATGCACTGGGACTCAATGGCCCATTAACAGAAGATATCTCCTGGAGGGAGGATGGGTCATGGGAAAGATAAAGAACATTGCCCCAGCTGGTTTTAATAGATGGCCCATTAGCAGAGGATATCTCCCCCAGAGATAAGAATCACTGCCCCAGCTGGTTTCAGCAGATGGTGACAGAATACATACCTTTGGGCATATCTTTACATTGTAACCTAGGACACTGAGGCTGCCCCAATCCCACTGGATGACCATGCATCTGTCCTACAGACGTTTCCCTGATCTTCAGTTTGAATCTCCCAAGCTGCTGTTATAACATCGTTTGCCTTTACCAAGAAGAGTTTGGCTCTGTCATTTCCGCAGGTAGGTCCAGGTTGCTATTAGCTTACTCCTTCACCAACCCAAACTAGCCAAAGGCACATCAGCCTGAACCTTGAAGGGCATCCCAAACCCCAGAAATCTCCCTCCTTTCCAGTTTCTTCATTCAAACTGGGATCAGCCTGTTCTGGTAGCACAGGTCTAGGTCTTGGTCTGTGCCTTACGACATTCATCCCTGTCCCTTCGACTCAGCCAAGAAAGCCTGCTCAGGCTCAGGACACCACTGAGAGGGGCAAAAAGTTCTCCCACACATATTTTCCAACAGCAGTGCTCAGGCACCCATGCTAAGCAAGCAGAAAAGAGAAACCATGCAGTTATTATTTGTCCTGCTCACAGAGCTGTATGGAAACTCTGTTGTATGGCATTAAAGTAGCTACAGCCTCAGTGGCTCAGGGAGGATGCCCACTATTTGGTGTCCCCCAGCTATGTCCTAAAGCCTTCTCAGTCTCCAGCCTGACTAAAGCCCGCCCTTTCCACTTAACTTCCTAGTTTACATGGCAAAACAGCTTCCCAAAATATCCCTGTGCCACACCAAATAATCCTGCTCTTGGGTCTCAAATTTCAGTGATTGGTAATGAGTGCACCAAGCATCAGAACTGGGTTATTAAAATATCTTTCATGGTGAACAATGTAAAATAAATGCGGATAAATTGTATTATTCTGGGTCATTTAATTTTAAGTGCAGCAGCCTCTGTATTTTTTTGCCACTTAAATGATATGCAGCATGAAACAGCACAAATAAATACAGATGTAGAGAACATTAGATACACTTTGTAAGAGCAAATTATGCACGTTCACATTTCATTCTACTTAGATCAAAATTAGATGGTTTTCCTCCATTATCTCAGTGGATACACTAAAAGTCAGTGATTTATGAAAGAAACCGGTGTGAATGCCATTATAATTGATTAACTTAAGAGACTGGTGACCTACTTATAGATATACAAATATGATTATAATTGTGCAGTAAGTAATTGAATGTTCTGCAGGACTTCTTTATAATGTGACTGTAATGCATAAAAATAAGAGGTAGAGAAAAGGCTTCAATACTGTGCATGCTCTGAGATCCTAGGGAGAGGTGCTGTGTGCTCCTGTTCTCTCCTGCCAATGTGAAATGGTGTTGAGACCCTGCAGAATCAACCCCCTCCTGAGCAGCAGCATTTCCCTGACATAGGCTGTCCTATGGGCAAAAGGCTCCACTGTCCTTTGTGGCTGGGATGACTCTGGACACCCTGAGCAGAGCTTGTCTGGGAGATGCTGCACACAGACCTCTCCTGAGTCATCTCTTCTGGAGCCCCTTTTCAAAGACTTCCTTTGAGTCAAGAAAGGGGGACAGGCCAGAGGTCTTTGAGAAATAAAATGAATTTATGGGTCCCTGTTTCTAAAGCAGCCCTTTGCAGTGGGACCCAGCACTGCCTAGTGGGTCTGGGAGTCTGCCAAACTCAGGTCTCTGCCACCTCTGACTGAGTCCAGCACTGCTGCCATGTCTGATAGTGGGTACAGCACCCTCGTGTCTGTGCTACAGTCACAGCACACAGCAAAATGCAAAAACATCTCCCTGCCCCCTGTGGTTTGGAATCCACATACAGAACTGGGACAACAGATGAAGACAGACCCCAGGTGCTGGTAGCTCATGGGTTGGAGCCTGAAGATCTTACCTAGACCATGAAAAGGGCTATAATCTTCAATCCCAGGCAGTGCTCCTTGCTAATTAACTTTCCCAGCACCTCAGCAGTGTGTTTCCTGCTGGACAATGTGCCAGCATCACCCAGCCCACAGCTGCCTGGAGGCCCTCATGGCATTATTATGTGTTACAGATTTTGCTCTATCTTTTGCTGCCAGTCATTTCTTCTGACTTAATTTGCCTGAACTCCTCTGCATGGACACGGGCGGCAGCACTAACCTCTGACAATGACACACACCAGCTCTCTGCAGAACAAATTCTAGATTCCTAATTTGAATGACTAAATATACCAAAGCCCAGTGATGAATTATTTAAAATCTATACAAATTTTGATACTGCATACTGAGCTAGAGACTTGAATGCACCTCTGCAATTATGAGTCCCTCTGCCTACAGCCCCATCATGGAAAAGCATCCATTTAAAGCCCATGGGATAAATGATCTGTTACAATTCCCTGGACTGGAAACCCTGGAGATGATGTGGGAGCCAGGAGTTGCTAGGATGGGATTGAGTTAATTAGCACTGTGTCTGAGGAGAGCTGTAACAGCATAATGAAACAAATAGAATAAAAGCAGTTTAAAGTGACTCCAGTGGATTGATGGGAGGGCTGTGCTGACTGTGGAACACTTGGATTGTACCCATGTGTGCATGGCTCTGCATTTGCCATGCATTGCTCACACTGTGGGAGAGGGATGAGGAAGAGTGTGGGTCATTGCAGCTCTGCAAGGTCTCTCTAACATGACAGGTGTGAGGAGCAGAAAGGTGAAAACCATTGTCAATAGTCTGGTTCAGTGTCAGCCTTGCTCAAGTAGAGCCAAAGCCACCACCCCCTTGTGATGGTTTTGAAAGCAAAACCATTGAAAGACTCCAAGTCAGAAACACAATTTAATAGGAGAAAAGAGAAAAATAAAATACATGCAATAGTACAAAAGAAAAAAACTACTCATAGAGCCAGAATACAACCTGACACCAGTTAGGGTGTGGTAGCAGTCCAGATGAAGTGGTCTTATTGAAGTAGTGATCCTGTAGAAAGGTCTGATAGCTCTTGTCCTCTGGAAACCAGTGGGTAAAGGCTGCTCTGGTGTTCCAAACTTTAGGTTTTATCTAGATAGGAAAGGCTTGGCTCCTCCCCCTGGGTGGAGCATCTTCCAATGGTAATTTTATCAGTCATGCAGTGGGACTCAATGGCCATTAACAGAAGATATCTCCTGGAGGAAGGATGAGTCATGGGAAAGATAAAAAACACTGCCTCAGCTGGTTTTTAATAGATGGCCCATTAGCAGAGGATATCTCCCCCAGAGATAAGAATCACTGCCCCAGCTGGTTTCAGCAGATGGTGATAGAATACATACCTTTGGGCATATCTTTACATTCTAAAATCCTCATGCAGGATGGGGTCAGGTCCAGCACACACAGCTCCTCAGAAGCCACAGTCAGGGATGCACTCTAGCACTGGGTCCCCAAGGATAACCTTGTACACAGCTCCTGTACCTGCTGTAGGTGTCCCACTGCTGTGAGAGGTCCTGGGAGGGCTTGCAGGGCTCCTGCCTCTTGCATCCTGCCACGGATGGACTTTGTCAAGCACTGCTGGCAATGGTTTTCCTATGCCCTGCAGCAGGGCAGTGTGTCCATTCAGCTGCAGAGCCCCAGACATTCAGAGCACATTCCAGAGAAAAGTTTGTATCTTACTTCCCAAGGAGTTGCCTCTGAGCTCAGCGTTCAAGTGACTGGATATAGATGGCCATGTTTGACTTTTTCATCCATTTTCTCCAGTGCTAAGAGATGCCAAGGGATGACTGACAGGTTCTGCTTTTACAGTGTGCTTTGCATTCTTTTCAATATTCAGTTGTCTGGAAGAGGAATATGTTGGTCCCAGCAATGCTGCATTTGAAAGAGGTGCTGGCTTCTTCAGCATAAATTGTTCAGGGTATTTTTACAGTCGGCATAAAAATACTGACACTGCTGGTATGGATAGCTCTGTTATCATGCCTGGGGCTAATAAAGAAAGTGTAAGGAAAGAGAGAAAGCCACAAGTTAAACCCCTGCTTTACAACAATCACATTCTTCCTTTCAATTTTTAAACTTCTTAAATTTCGGCTTCCATTAAAATGAACCAGTAAAAGATAAACAGAACTGCTAAACTGCACTGTTTTGAAGCAGAGAGATGACTCCAGCTTGGCCAACTCCTCTGACTGCCAGATATAATGTACAGTAAAATGACAAAACATAACAATGCCAAAGACCACATACAATCTCTGTCTTTACCACAGGGACCTGGAGCTGTGCCCAGCAGTGGTATCTAGTCCTGAACATTGTCTATCTATTAAAAAATGGAGAGAACTGCTGGGGACAGGTAGCAGCTATTAGCTGAGCAACTGAAATGATATCTGCAGCTTTGCTTAAACAGGAGGAGCATAAATAAACCCAGTCTGGCTTTCTCCTTAGTCAAAGTCCTCACTGCTGCTGCAGAGCCATTTATGTTGTGGCTTTGCTCAGCTCATTATTGCCAAAGAGCCTGACCCATACAAGCCACACAGGAATTTCATTGCTCCTGCACTGTGACATGTCTCTTTCTACAGAGCTGTTCCTCATTCCTACCAGCAGCATCTGGGCCAAAGCCTCTCTTTTTGCTTTCCCTCTTCAGTCCTCTCCCCCTTTCAGCTGCACTCCACAAATCCAAGCTAATGAGAACTGTGGGGCCAAACAAGTCCCTATGGGCAGTACCTGTGCCACTCTCATCCCTCCACATACATCAGCTGCTCTTCCTTCCTGACCATTGCTTGGAGTGAAGACAGACCTGCAGTGAAGCAATCTCAGTTTCAAGCCTATTGCAGAAATTACAAATGACTCGCTTCCAGTTGGATGCAAGGCTTACTAATTTCCCACCAGCACTCAGGTGGCAAGTTTGCCACATGAATAATTGTGTGTCCAGAGAAGTGTTCCACTGGTAGGGTTATTAGCAGAAAAACAAGAATTCAGTTGGAAAGCATTAATAAACCTTAAAGACAACAGTTGTTATGGTGATTGATCCTCTATCCAAGTGTACACAACTCATACAGGATGAAGGAGCAGAGGTTATTGCACAGGGAGGATATATTGAGAAGTGGGAAAGGAGGCAGGGATGCTATTGAGGCCAGGGATAAAAATTGGTACTATCAGGTTCAAAAGCATTTAAAAACCCCACATCTTTTCCAAACCTGACTCAAAATTAAATTTTAGTAATTTGCAGCATTTGTTGCTTAAAATGTAACTTGCTTTCTTTTAATACATATGGGCAATGGCAGCAGAAGACTTCAGTGAATGACCAATTTCTGTTTATTCCCCTGGATCAGCAGATGCTGCACTGTGCAGACTGCATATTCCCCAAGGAGCACATCCAAATGTGCCCAGTGCACCCATCCCTTCTCCTGAGGGGAGTGATGAAATCACCAAGCTCCTTCAAGGGCTGAAAGAAGGATTAAGGAGAGAACTGAATTGCCCACTGAAATGTCAGGAATTTCTGGTCACTGTGTCTGGTGCAGGGCTCTCCTGCTCAGACAGCTGCACACTGGGAGCATGAGTCCTTTCTCCTTGTGTGCATCAGGAGTTTGTCCTCTGGCACACACTGAAGACAGTTTTTGATCTGTCTGGGTAAGGATACTGGTAAGAAAAGGAGAAAGTGAACCTAAGGGGGCATGTTTGGCTTGTAGGAACAGGCAATGCTCTTCTGCAGCTCTCTTTGCCTTCCAGGAAACATCCTTTTCTGCAGGGATAATCCATCCATCCCAGCAACATTGCCTTTGGAAGGACAACCCATGGTCAGAGCAGAGACAGAGCAGTGGAATTCAGGTCCCTCCACACAGGACCATCACTAGGGCTGGGTGCAGGCTGTGATCCACCCCAAAGAGTTCACACCATGGCATTACAGGTTATGCCAACTGCACTCTAGGGTGTTGAGCTCACTGCAGTATGTTTCCTTCCAAAAGGAAACAAAAACAAACCCTTTCCAGTTTATTATTTCAGCTAATTATATGAACCAACAGTATTTCATCCAAACCATTTTAGGAAAATAAGTGGAGAACGTTTGCAAAACCAAAGCAACCATTTTTCTCCTGCCAGGGTGGCAGATGCAAACATAAAGAGTAACATGTCCATACATCTCCAATCTCAACTTCTTATGAAACAAAATAAAAGCAATCTGGTTGTGAACTGATCCAAAGCAAATACAATATTTCAGAACACGCCACATTTAGTTGGTGGGGCTGATTTATATGATGCAATTTAAAGACCAGTGTGCAAATATGGAGGGGAAGACTATTTCCCCTTCACACTTTTTTACCTCACAGACATTGTTTTTGTTCTGCATGTAAGTGAGGAGCCCTTAGCCTATGCAGCAGCTGCCTTTGAAGGATGAGCACTGACAGGTTTCTATGGCACTTCCAAAAAGGGTTGTTTTACAGGCCAGAGGTTCCCTTCATCAGACAGAACATTTGCCATTTATTGTGTGATCCATGAGACATTGTACAGTGGTCTTCAAAATAAATACTGCCAAAAACATCCCCTGCCCAACTTCAATTTGCAGGCACTATGTCTATTCCTAATTTACAGCTGGAAAGAGAGGCAGGGAGAAGTCAGCAGAAGGATCTCAAGGGAAGTGGTGGAGTCATCAGCCCTGAAAGTACTCAAAAAATGAGTGGATGTGGCACTTCACAATATGGTTTAGTGGGAATGGTGGCACTTGCTCGAAGGCTGGACTTGATGAACTTGGAGGTATTTTCCAAGCTGAATGTCTCTATGGTTTATGACCTTCCTCAGGGCACCTCTGTGCACTGAACATCAGTGCTGGCAGAGCTGCAGCCACACTGAGCCTGAGATGCAGGCTGGGATCACCCCATCTGCACCACCTCCTTTGTCACACATCATCTGAGAGGCAAACTGCTCATTGTGCTTGACGTTTCCACAACTCTTTTCCTGAGGAAGTGCTGCTCCAGCCATCATCTCTGCTCTGTTTTTAGATTTCATGGTCAGTTTCCAAGATTTAGTGGCATTTCAGCAGGCAGAGGAGTACCTTGGTTGTGTGGCACTGCAGTCCTACTTAGAGATAATTGCTGAAGTAAATCAGAAACAAGGGGAGACCTAGTAAAAAAGATGGAAATTGCGTGTTTTAAAAGTCAAATTAAAAATAAAATAAAAAGGGGGAGAAAGAGATACCCCCAGGATAATTGCCATTTTCATTAGGGACTTTACTAAAGTATTTATAAAACAGATCCAGTTCCAGTTTTCAGTTTGCATCGCTAAACCTTGATCCATCATTTTGCTATGAACCTAGGCATCCATTTGTTAGGGACCTGCAGGCTTTCTGAATGAGCTCCTCCAGCATCCCTCGTGGGCTCAGTCAGGAAGGAGGCCAAGTGCTCTGGAGGGCTGCTGCTGCTGCTGCTGCTGCTGCTGCTGCTGCTGCTGCTGCTGCTGCTGCTGCTGCTGCTGCTGCCTTGAACAGCAGAGCTCCTGAGTCCTTCCCCAGCTCAACCCCATCCCACTCCCTGCTCCCTGGAAGAAACAAAGCTTGAGGTCTACACGTGGCCAAATCCATGTTTTACACCCAGACACCCTCATTATTTTGGGTTGCATCAGCCCTGTAGCATCACAGGTAATGCAACACACCACCAGGCTGGAGTTGCTCTAAGTTACACTTCCCAGGAGAGAGGGAGGCCAACAACAACAGTAAATACATGAATTTAGTGCTGTCTTTGCTGTTTCCCTCTTGTTGCCAGCAGTTGCCTTTGGGCATTTTGCACAGCAGTGGTGTGAGGTGCTCTTGAAAAGGGCTGAACCTCTGGACTTGGAGAGTCCCTGACACCTGGATTTCATGAGCAAGACAAAACAGCCACTCTGAATTAAAGGAACATCTTATGGCAGTGTCAATAAACAGATTTGCTAATTAATACCAATTCAATCACATTCATTTAGTATTCAGATTGCTAACCAAAGCTCTTCTTCCCTCACATCTGCAGAACTTCAAGCAGGGCTGGGCATGTCCCTCAGCTTCAGAAGGAATCTGGCAGCTCCTGGGCATTGAGCTGTGATGGAAACTGCTGGACTGCCCAGCCCTGCAGGATCCCCAGGACATCTCAGGACTTCTCTGCAGTGAAATATGCTTGATATGGAGGTTGGGTAAACTGTGCTGTGCTGCATTCAGGAGCTTTTTCCAATTAGCACTGAAGAGAGTCTCCAATATTAAAGTTCAGATATTCTAAGTCTGAGGGTTGTTTAAGATTGAACATGGTTGAGCTGGGCTAAACCTCCATTTTCTAAACACTGAGTTTTCTGTAATTTTATTTATTATACCTAATACTCCCTTAATGAAGATTTTCCCTGGACTTCTTCTGAGATGTGCCATACTCCTTTTTCTTGTGATGAGAAGCATTCCCCTGCCAGAACACAGCCATGACTTGATGACTCAAATTTGTGAAGTCACTTTGTTTTTTATAGAAATCTGATTATCAGTGGAAAAAGAGGCCCTTTCTTTTTCGTGACAAGTGACCTGTTCTGCTTCAGACAAAACTCTGTATGTTTCCATAATTACACACTGACCTGTGTTGAACAAGCCAGCTCAAAGGGTATTTTATCTCAGCATGACCAGATTTTATCAGATTTATTCTATCTAAAGAAAGTTACATCACAAATGAATAACTTCAGTGGTAGATTGCAGCATGAGAAAATCAAATTATTTGGCAACCATTCCCCTTTTGCCTCCTTAGTCACCTGGTTTATAGAGCTATTAACAAATTCACCCTGGCTAAAAATGTAACCTTAGAATAGAAGAGACAACCTCACAGCTTTTCCACTCCATGAAGTTTTATTTTGAGTTCCTTTTTCCTCTTGCCCTCTAGAGACTTCATGTCTCTGCGACACTTTCTGACTCTCTGCTGCCAGTCTGGGAGGGTGGCCAGGAGATGAAGCAAGGGGAATTTTTGGTGCCTTCCCTGAAGGACAATGGCTCCTTGCTGTAATTACAGTTCTGCAAGGTGTTTTGTGCTTACTGGCACCTCTCCTCCTTGCACACAACCTTCCTTCCACCCATCCTTGCCCCAGATTTCTCCCATGTGGGTTGGGACTGCATCTGGTGGGAAGCAGATCCACAGTGGTGCCCTGCTGGGTGGGTCAGACCAGGCTCTGCCTCTCCATGCTCCTTTTATTGCCATGGTCCCTTCTTGCTGCAGGCATGATAAATGCCAGAGCTCTTCAACCATTTTCCTATAGGAGAATTAAAGTTTTAATGATTAACCTTTATAAATTACAAGAGCTATACTCTAAATAATAAATAGTTCCTGGCCAGGTCTGAGCTATTATGCTCCAGCATGATATGCTGAGCCCCCATCTGCATTTATTTTCCATACTGTATTCAAGTCCTCTTATGTCATTGAGATAAGCAGTCAGGAGATATGTGTTTTCCAAAATGATGTCCTCATTCATCATTTCTTCCTCGCTGCTCAGCCTGATTACATTTAATTCAAGAAGAAAGAAGCCTCGCCTGGGCCCACTAAGCATATAAGGTTAAAAAAGCAATACAAATGAAGCAACAGCTTCCTGGAGAAATGGCTACAGAACACAAAATAACAGCATCCCTTATCAGCACCGATGCTGTGTATTTTCCTCCTCATTTTCAGAGAAAACTCACAGCACAAATGACCCATTCATCAAGATCAGCAGGTACAACTCTGCTTTAAGCACATATGCACAAAAGCAACCACCCTCCCCATTAATAGGGAACAAGCTTTGAGCATTAATTTCATCTGGTATTAATGCAAAGCTTAATTACAAGCAGAGATAGGAGAGCAAAATCTTGCTGCAGCCTGAACTGTTTCCAGTGGCACTTGGCTTAGGGAGAAATATCTTTTGTTTCTACAAGTTCTTCTCTGTCGCAGTATTTGGCTGCTCCAGGATGCAGCAGGGAGAAATAATGCCAAAATGTGTGTGTGCACAGTGAGAGCAGCAGCTTCCCAAGCCTGATGGAAGATCTCTTGTGACTTTGCACTCTCTCTGTGGCAGCCTGGGATGAGAGTCTGGGTGGATGGAGGGGACTGGGAGAGGCAGCCTGCCCTGAAATGCTTGCTCATCTTCTGCAGGGATGCAGCCACTGTGAGCTGCTCTTCACCAGCCCGTGCAGAGCAGCTCAGCCTGTGCCAGCTCTGAGCCAGCCCTGCCCTGGGGCCCAGCCCTGCACTCTGCTGGGTGCCAGCAGAGCTGCTCTCATTCCCACATTGCTCAGTGGCCAAGGTGAAGCTCTAGGGAAGATTTGTGTGGCTTGGCTCAGCGTGGGAGTCTGCAGCTCCTGGCTCATGCATGGCTCAGGAGTGGCAGCAACAAAAAACCCCCCAAGCCCACTGGCCCAGACAAGCTGGGCTTGCTGCTCCAGAGCCAGACTGGCACCCTTGTGTTTGTAGAAGGAATTCCCCACTAGGAAAGGTGGTTTGCATATTTGCTCTAATCAGACTTCAAAGAAATGCCAAAGGAGCCAGGGAAATGAAACACGTTCTGAGCCAGCCAAACAGGCAAATAAACAGAGGAAAAAAGGTCTCTGACCAAATGAACTCAGACCAACTCTGGATTTAAAATGAAAAATGAAAAGGATTCAAGAGATGGGCTGTTTCCAAGCATGTCCAGGGGGCAGCAGATCCACAGCTCCCAGCTCTGCCCCACAGCACCATGCAGGTGTGCAGCACCCCCAGGGCAGCACAGCTGCTCATCCCACCCCTCCAAAGGGAAAAGCATTGGGCTGCCAGCTACCACCCACTCTTCAGGGCTTAACATGTTGGTTTTTTCCCAGAAAAGTTGATGTTTGGTGCAGAAAAATCTTAAAGAAATACCTAGCTGGGATGCCCTGGGTTTCCTAAAGCTCCCCTCCTAGCACTGTGACACAGCCAACAAAGAGGGTGTCAGCTGCATCACTCAGTTCTGTGATGCTTTCCTCACAGTGCCCCATGAATGCTTTTGAAACACATCCTCAAAGGAACAGTGACACTGAATTCCCACTGAGGCAGCTCTGAAGGACAATTCATCTGTTTTTTCCCTCTCCCTGGGTATGGTTCAAGCTCTGGCCAAGCTGTTCATAGGCTCAGGATTTCACTCAAAGCTGTGGCACTCACTGGAAATAGTTGCAATGGCAGACCATGACCTGTCTCTCCCTTGCCTGGACCAAGCAGGGCTGTGTTCAACCTGTCCTCACTGGGGAACCCTGACATGGATGGGGCAGTGCAGCTTCTGGCAGTGCCACAGGCTGGGAAAGCAAGGGATGTTATCCCTGTTGTCCCTCTGAAGCTACAAAAGCAGGCAAAATGTAATTATAATCACCCAAACTGGAGCTCTGCCAGGACATCAGGGCTAATGGTCTTGTTCTTCCAAGAAGTGCCATGGGATTTTTCTAATGATCACAAGTGGTCAAGACCTCAGTTTCACATCTCATTTGGAAGATAATGAAGAACTCTCCCATTTATTTATGGTCCAAAGGGAGGTAAGGACAAATTGACTGTGTCAAAGGGCATGAGGACTTAGAGTCATAGATTCTTTTGCTCAAGATATCACTGGGAGCTCTGACAGCCAGGAGGGATAGCAGAGGGAAAACAAGAAGCAAGGAAGAAGCGTGTGTGATTTCATATGACTCCTGTTAGTGTTTCAACTTTTTCTGAATCTGCTGTGACTCCAGTGACATTGCTGAAAGGAAGGTGAATCTTTTTTCATATGAGTTATTCCTGCTGTAAAATATATTTGGAGGGAATGAGTTTATAAAGCTATCTTAGAGATAATTGGCAAGGATACTCCACTCTCCCATGAAGGTTACGAGTGGGTTACAAGAGGGTCTTCACTTTAAACTCAGAGCAATGAGAAATTAATAGATCTTGCAGTGCCAGTCCCAAGGCAGAGGATCATGATAAACTGGAAACAGGCAGAGAGACTCTTTTTAAGTTATGAAGAGAGAGAAGAGAGATGTATCAAACTCCTGGGAGTTACACGAATTCAGACTGATACATCAGCCGAGCACAAGCGTGGTGATTGCCAATAAAAGGTCAGTGCAATTGGAAAGGACAAATATTGCCTTATACTCTGAGAAGAAGAAACCTGACATCTCCAGAGACCCTGCCTGTTGCTTCCCTGGAACAGGGAGCTCTGTCCTGGGAAGCTGCACCATAATAAGGATACACAAATGCTGCCTTTTAAGTGAAAGCTGCTGAGATACAGAGAATGATTTCCCTCTTTCCAGCCCTGATTATTTCCACACCTAAAACATTTGCAGAGCCCGTCTTTTTCTGCTCTGAGCACAAGAAAGAGTGACCATAACCTGGAAAGCTGTATAAAAGGGTTTGGACAAGAGGAGAATTAGAAAAGGCTGTTCTGGAAGGTCATTACGTGGGTATTGGCTGTTGTATAGATGGAGCTGCTGGAGTGGAGAAAGAACTGGCTGTGATATTGATGAGAATGAGTGGTTAAATGAGAGCAGTTTGGGTTGCAAAATATAGACTGCCACTGAGATCAGCACTGGAATCAGTTTAATTAATTTATATGATCAATAACCTGGAAGGGTGAAGGCACAGACCAGCAATGCAATTTGTTTTTGGTACAAAGCAATCACAAAGGAGCCATCAAAAGGTGAGATGATGATCTCAGCTTGGGCTGGGACAAGGTGCATACAAATAGCACATGAAATGCTGGGCAGCCAGAGTTGGGCTCTGTCTCAGTGATCTCACACAATAAAACAGAGGGGAATAATGAGCAAAGCTCAGCCCTCAAGCACAGCACTTGGATGCAGGGAGCATGAAAGGCACAGTGCAAGGGCGTGCCCTAGGGACCTCAGACAAGGGGGGAAAGATGGGCTGGTGTCAGCAGGGAAATGGGCAAATCCTGCAGATATACAGACTTGGCTTTCTTCATATAGAGAAGAGTACAAATGACATATCAAAGGTAAGAAGAATTCACATTTAGGCATGTTTGCATGGAGCAGAGACTGAGCAGTGAGGATGAGCTGCCCCAGGATCTGGCACAGCAACTGGGAGACTGACCTGTGAGGACAGGGATTCCCAAAAACATGTGATGGACAGGGCACGGTGTGGTGGAGGAGAAGGAGGGAGAACTGGGCTTCATGCTCCTTCTTTGTGTCCCAGAACATCTGATTTCAGTTCAGGTGAGCAGGGCACAGTGAAAGGTGAAAGCATCAGGGCTGTCTCTGGCTGCACCACAGGAGAGCCCTGCAGAGAAGGGGTTTGCTGGTTAGGCAGATTCCTCAAAAGACTTTGGATAAAACAAGTTCCCTCTCTCTCTCTCTCTTTTTTTTTTTTTTTTTTTTTTTTTTTTTTTTTTTTTTTTTTTCTTTTCTAGTCCTCCTTACCCCCTGGAGGGGAAAGCCCATCTTTCCCAGACTCTGGAAGAGCCATGTGCACATTTCTCCTGCCTGCACTCATGCATGAGCCCTGCAGGGCTGAAACCCACCCCAGAGCATCTGAGCTGTGCAGGGATGAAACAGGGATCTCACAAAAACCCTCCCATCACTGAGCTGGCAGAGAGGGCAACACACCTCAGCCATGGGCAGGGACACTCATGGGGGTCCAAAGGGAAGGGAGAGAGCACACAGCAGTGTAAGCACATAAGTGTCAGTCCCTGGGGAGAGAGGCTGAGAATTCCCCTGTGTTTGCTGATCTGCAAACCTTGTCAGAGGCTTTCGATTCTCTCGGAGCAGAGAAAGAAAGAGACAGATGCTGAGATAATTACTACCCTGGCAGAGAACTTATTCTTGTATCCAGAAGGAGAATTACAGCCTCACAGCTGTCTTCAGGATAGAGTGAAAGCATTTTCTCCATGGTACATTGCAATGGCAATTAATTTTCTTGATAAGCTTAAACTAACCTTTATTTTAAAAAGGAAGATAACTTGAGAAGCATCTTCTAATCTGGCATTTACCAAGGGCAATGGATAATAATTTGAAAAGCAATTAAAGGTAACTTTTTTAAGCTTTCCAGTGCCTCTTTAAGGTGCTGCAGAGCCTATGGCCCCTCTTGCTCAGGATGACTCAGCGCTTCTCCTTCTACATTTCCAAATGTGCAAACCCCAGACTTTGGAACCAAACTTTGGTGCACAGAGTCTCAAAAATAAGCAAGAATTTATCCTGAAGGTTTGTTCAGAATGTTGGACCATTTTCTTGCATAGCAGGCATGTGAAAACAGGAAAGTTCTTCTAAAATATTAGTTGGAAAGCCTTTTTGAAGTGTTCCAGTATTTCAGCAGATGGTGATCAAATGTTGCATTCTGAGAGCTGTGCCCCTGACCCCTGTGCTCTCTTCCAGTTTTTTGTAGAAAACCTTTTCCCTAGATTAACATTGCCAAAGTGCTTAGAAGGGAAAGAATGTCACATAAATGCTGAGCAGTGTTCTGGTATAGTAAATAATCCCTTTATCTGAATGGAAACAATATCAGGACTACTTTAAATAATACATTCTAGATTTTTAATCAACAGAACCTTTATAGTAATACACATGTAATTGTTGCCAAGAACACCATTCTAAACTAAAACGGAGGAGGCAGCAACAAGCTGAGAAGTACAGTTCATGGAAAAACTATCAGCTTGGTGTTGCTGGTGCATTGTTTATGAAGCATTTAGTCAGGATTTAGCAGACAAATGTGACTAACTCCAAAATCAAAGCAGGCATCCCCACAAGAGCACCAAGGTGGAGACCTTTGCATCCAGCACTACACATGTATCAACACATCTAGGAGTGGAGAGAAGGAAGGGAACAGATAATTTACCCCAGGAACAACTGCTAGCCCTGAAAACATTGTTTATTTAAAAGTTTTCTTACTGTCATGTCTTTGACGTGTAGCACACAGAGCAATATGATAAAATATCCCCAGTCCCTCCTAATTGTTTTGTGGGACAACCTGTCAAAGCAGAATTAGGTCATTCCATGCATTGTTGTTATGGGGAGGGTTTGTGATCCTGGAATGTCAAGCTGCCACGGAGATAACCTAACCTTTGAAATATCAGTGTGTTAAAACCAGGAGTTATTTATTGTTGGCAATGCTCTTAACACAATGTTAGTACAGAAGCACTGAAAGGGAAAGGCAGACCAAAAACCCAACGTTTAATAATGACCATATGCAGTGATAATTACAGACTTGCAGCAGAATGGGATCTGATAATGTGGTGTCTGCACAAGTCAGCTGCACTGCAGAGAGCTTCAGAAACCCTTGTGGCACATCCTACTGCACCCTGACCCACCTGCTTTAATATTTGATCTTTTGTACTGCTCCAGCATGATATCTTGATGTTTCAGATCTCAAAAAACTATACTGCTGGATTTTAGACAAATACAGAAAGTCTGGGTAAAACTGCTTACCAGAGGGAACTAGGTTACAATATTGCTTTAGGCAGAGAGACCTATGGGGAAAAGAAGCTGTTTTATATAAATAACTCCTCCAAAAGTGTAAGGTGGGCCTGGGATGAATTGATAAGAGAAAATAAATTGCTTGTAAACAGAGATTTTAACAGCTGAAAATACCTGGGAGTCAAATCAGCCAGTGAAGGGGCCGTGGTGGGGGAGACTGATGCACACCTGCACATAATCCTTAACCTTCAGTTCACAAATTAAATGAGACAACTCTCACAAACTCCAGTTTCTCAACACTCTGATCGTCCTTGTGCCTCTCCTGCAACATTTTGCAAGTTTTCTCTGTGCTTTCTGAAACGTGGACACCCGAAATGAGCACAGCACCCAGAAGCTGTGCCAAACCTGGAGGTAACACAACCTCCCTCCTCCCACTGCCTGCTAAACTCAGCCATATATCCAGGGAATCTCACTGGGCTTTCAGCTGCAGCCACAAGTGGGAATTCATATGCATTTCGTTTTCCACAATCCCTTTCCTGGTTTTCCTCCTCCACAAGCCAGACCTAATTCCTTGTTTCTAAGTGCTTGACCTTGTATTTGCATGTCTTCAAATGCATGTTTGCCTGCTTGTCCTTGGCTTAGTGAGCTGCCCAGGCTGTTTATCGGTGATCCTCTCTTTGTTTACCACATTACCAATCTTCAAATCACTTGGGAACCTTATCAGCACTTTCAGAATATTTTTTCTCCACGCTGTAGATAAAAACATTACAAAAAAGCTTAGGAACAGGAGCTGATCTCTAGGAATAAGAAATGAGAGAAACAACTTCCATTTTTGATGCTGGCTGGTCACTCTTTAAACCATTTAATGTGTGCCCTAATGACTAAATATCATTCTTGATCGATACTTAGAATTTGCAAAATCATAAATGCTCACAGACCTCAACGTATACTAGGTCAATACTATTGCTTTTATTGATCCCAGGGATAATCTAATGAGAAAACAAAATCATGTTAATGTTCTCACAGCCTTGCATTGACTGATACGAATTATCTTACCTTCCTTCAGCACTTTATTCACCAGAATCTGCCCTCTCATTGCTTTCTGACTACAAATGTCAGCTCCAGTCCATGCCACTCAACTCCCCTGGACACTGGAGAGATGAAGGCTTTTCTCCAGTCCCTGATTTTAATATTAATAATTTCTGTTCAGCCTAATGAATCAGGATATTTCTGAGAAGATGGTGAAATGCAGCTCCTCTTAGGACCCTCCATCAGAGCAACTTCCAGACATCCCAGCTCCTCCAAAATCTTACCCTGTGGAACCAGCACTGCCATGTTGAAGATATCTGTGTGAAAATATCTCTCCTAAGTTTGGATCAGCACAGTAACACCACAACAGCCTCTGGAGGCCCTTCCTACACTGCAAAATTAAGCAGCCAATCATGCAATGACCTGATGAAAGTTTTCCTGGTGGAAACCTTGAACCATCTCACTGCCTGCCTGTTTCTCACAGAACAGCCTTCAACCACTTCCTAGAAGAGAATTCCCTTAACATTTAATCAGAGATGGTTATTTGGCAGGAAATCAGTTCAACATTAATAGGATGAGTATCAGACATAAGATTGTTATTACAATTGTCAAAATGTTTTTGCTAATTGCCAGAGAATTAAGGACAATATTTTATCTTCCCTTCTATTGTGTGATCCCAAAGAAGTTAACAAAATGAAAAATGAAAGAGCACAGGTTTTTATCAGAGCTTCCCAAACTTCCTCTTTTTTATGAAGGTAAGCCCTCATGCTGCATTTGGCTGGACTAGTTAGTTTTCTTTTTAGTAGCTGGTATGGGGCTGTGTTCTGGATTTGTCCTGGAAGCAGTGCTGATAATACAGGCATGCCTTAGTTGTTGCTGAACTGTGGGAATGTACAAGAAATTGGAAGAGACACAGCCAGGATTGTTGATCCAAGGGATATTCCACACCCTGAGATGTCATACTCAGCAATAGAAATAGGGCAAGGTTGCCAGAAGGGTTGCCAACCAATTGGTAAGCAATTGTTTTCCTTTGTGTTACTTGTCTTCTTGGTGCTTATTTATCTCTTTACCATTTTCCTTTTCACTACAATTTTTCTTACTATTATCATCACCATCACCATTCTTCTTCTTCTTCTTCTTCTTCTTCTTCTTCTTATTATTATTATTATTATTATTATTATTATTATTATAATATTTAAATTAATAAACTCCTTTCAATTCTCTCCCCACCATCCTTCTGGAGAGCTGAGCAAGCAGCTGTGTGGTGCTTGGCTGCCAGCTGGGGTTAAACCACAAGATCCTCATTTTTAATAGACATGGTCATTACCAGCCAGTTCAAAGGTTCTAACACTTAGAGCTTCTACTTCAAGAGATGCCAAGTGATTTCTTAGCCAGGCACAATAAATCTGGTTTAATGCAAGACTCAGTGGAAGGACCCATCCTCTCCCTGGGATTTCCAGAGCAGACCAAACTATGAGGAGAGGTCTCATCAAAAGCCCCCCAGGCATTTCTTACCCTTTCCCACCGTTTGAAAAGAGCTTCCAGACAGCTCACAGCAAGTCATGCTATGTTCTCACATCCCTCCTATGCTGCATTCCTTCTAAACTTCAGTTTGCCCAGGGACAGAGGTTTTGTTTGCCTCTTATGACTCCTGAGTGCCCATGACCTCTGAGATGATCAGCAGCTGGTGTTTCTCTTGCCCTTTGCACCTTCAGCAGCAAGGCTACGACTCCGTGCCATGTTTTTCATCCAGGAGGTTATTGATATTTATAGCAGTGATATAGCAGATCATTTGGACATGGAAAAGAGACAGGAAATCAATTAGCATCAATACATGTCTCCAGACTGTTAACTTGCTCATACAAATACAAACGACCTTCCCCTCAGGAGGGGAACAGACCCTGATCGTCCTCCAGAGGGGTTTGGAAATCAGGAGGAAACACAGATGGGAACTTCTGGAAGAAAACAGCAATTTCTTTGCACATACTGAGATGTGTGATGGCCTCACTAAGCACTAAACAGAACTAACAAAGCACCAGCAGAATAACAACAGCACAAAACCACTAAAACAGAGCCATAAAAGCAGCATTACTGATTCACGTGGCAAGCACAGCTTTTCCCCCTCCCTTCTGCCTGGTCAGGGTGCACACAGCAGACAAACACCACTGCTGCTCTTCCAACCCCAATGCAATCAAACTCACTGTCCTGGGCTGAGCCTCAGGCCCAGGAAAGGCAAAATTTCCTGTTGCCTGGAACCCGAAATCATGAGCTAAAACTCCTGTATGACAAAGGGGAGGGCTGAGAAAGTGGTGACCTCTGCTGCACAGGCATTGGGGGATGCTAAAAATCCCTGGGTGCCTCTTGCCATCATGCTGCACATTGTGGGTATGACACATTTGGTCACCCTTGCTGCCAGGGCAGTGCTTTACACCCAGACATTCCAAGAGGCTTTCTGATAGAAAATATTCCAATCTGAGGGAGTAGGAGGGTGAGATATACTGCTTGAAGATAAATCTAGTCTTTCCAGAAGTTGTAAATCCCTGCTAAGCTCAGGGAGCTGCAAAAATCAAACCCCCAAGGAGCTGAGAGATATAATATGAAACTAGTTCTTTCTGAGTATTGCTTGAGAGTGAGAACATTCTCACTGGAGCTAGGCATAGATGGAGCACCCTGGCCCATATTGGAGGAAGAAGGAGAGCAGAGCAAGCAAACAACACTCCCATGCTATGACACCCACAGATGTCACTGGGCAGTGCCAGCAGCCCATCCCAGCACTCAGAGCTGGAAGGAGCATGGACAGTGTGAGCAGAGCATGGCCAAGGGCTCTCATCTCTGGGGACAGCCAGCAGGGGTTGAGGGCATCCAACAGCTCTGACAATTTGGGTGCCACCTTCCAGGCAGGGGTTTTCACCTTGGAAAGTCACTCCCTGCTTCTCCAAGGTTCTTTCTTTTGTGAGCAAAACTCCTCCTCCTCCTAAGTGAGGCACCTCACAGCCCCCGTGGGAAAGCCCAGGCTTCTCATCCTCACTAAATCCCTCTTCACTCAGGAGCCAAGGCAGAGCTCAGCAGGAGCCTTGGCAAGGCACAGGGCTGTGCTGAGGTGCTCTGTGCTGCTGGGCTTCCCCAGAGCAGAGATGAATCCATCCCACAGGGGCTGACTCACTGGGGAATGCTCCTGTCTGCTGGTTCCTGCCTTGGCTCTTGCTCTCCAAAGGTCCTGTGAGATCCTTGTCACGCTGCTCTAGGTGTAGGCAGTGGCATGGAGCCACACTGCTTGGTCTGAAGCAAAAAGAGGGCTGAGTCCCGGCAGGAATACAGCTGGTGGGTGTGCACCATGTCTCTTTTTCCTGGGCTTTTTCAGGCCACGTTGCTCCTGGCATCACCACAAGGGCTGGGGCTTGCACCCAGCCCACTCCTGCTCCCCTCCCTGCAGGCTCTGCATCCACACATTCAGCCAGGCTGCTCTCCAAAGTGCTCTGGAAATGCACTGCAGCCACCTGCCCTCAAACTACTAGGCTTGGAAAAAATTAATAAAAATACTAAAAATTTTTAAAAATTAAGGAAAGAGCTTCTTGCAAGCATCTGAATCAGGACCAAAACCTGGTGATGGTTTCCTTCCTACACCAAACCCCTTCAGGGCTCTGCAACCCCCTTCAAACTGAGCATCTCATCACCCTGAGCATGTGGTGATTCACCAGCCTGAGCACATGCAAGGCAATTCTGCATATGTCTGCTGTTCCTGTCAATCTGTCTCCTTCTGTACTGACACAGAGAGAGAGAGAGCAGAGATCTCTGACAGTGGGCAGATTAATAATACATTTAATTTCTCCATGCATCATGAGGAAGAGGAAGAGCCATAATTCAAGAGCCTCCCTGAGAGCTTTGTGAATTCCTCACAATAGGAGACAAGAGCAGGAAAGGTGCTTTTGTTGCTCCTTAAAGCTGTGGCAATCTGTATTTTAATGCAACATTTAAAAGGCACAGGAAGAACTGTGTGTATTGTAAATATAAAGTGAAGACATTAAACCAGTTGATACAACCAGGACATCATTTTTCATAAGCTCTCAGGATCAGGAGACAGCAGCAAAATGTGGGTCTCTGTGACATTGATGGCTCCTCAGTATCTCTAAGGAAGAGTGTTTTGGGCACCCATAAGGACCCAAATCAGAGCACCTCTCCACAGAGAAACACCATGGCAGTGAGAGCAAGGCTGATCTGTGGCACCACAGGAGCTCTGCTTGCTCTGCCCTGTCCTTTACATGGAGATGCACCTGCTTGGGAAACAAAACATGAATTTTATTTAAGGAGAAGTGCTAGGTCTGATCAGGCAAGGTGGAAACCTGGCAATGCCAGCAATGATTGGCACAACTTCCCAGCTTGCAGGGCATGGCAGCTCCTGCCTGTGCAGTGCCCTCTCCTGCCTTTCCCACCAGCCAGGTGCTCCCTGAGGCTTTCCAGCTCTCCCTCCCAAGATGTTTCTGCCCCATCTCCTCTTTACCTCTTTACCTTCCCAAAGTTTTCACAATGCTTGGATGAAAAACACGAGGCAGCAAGAGTGCACAGTGCATTTCTTGTCTGCTTAAACCCTGGCATTTCCATTTTGGAGAAGGAAATTGTCATTTAAAAACCCAAAGCTATTTCTTACAGCACTTTTATATGTCTACCTTGCTTATACATTCACCTACTTTCAAACAAAGGGAAAAAGAAGATGACATTTTCTGATACTGGCATTCCTTTCCATATCTGACGGGTAGGTACAAAACAGGGAGATAATGAAGGCATGTTGGTGTGTATTCATCAGAAACACACACAGAAAGGCACAGGCTGAGACAGGTAATTTATATGTCTCTTTCTTCACAGTTGCTTTTTTTTTTTTTTTTTAAACATCAGGAAGAGAAAAATGTAGAGAAATCAGAATACAAATTAGCGTTAGATGTCTGCATTTCAGAGAGCAGATCTGAGCAGGTCTCCCCAAGAGTGCCAGCCCTGCAAGGTCCTGATTTCCTTAGGGCTGTGCAAACCAGAGCAAAACCAGCAAACTAGAACAAAACCCCAAAATAAAATATGCAGGCCAGGATAAGCTGGGAAAAGCTGAGCTCCTGGCTTTCTCAGAGGCCCTCAAGCTAACATGACTGAGAAACTGTATTTCAAACACAGAGTTTGGCTGAGAGGTTGAGCAGAGCAGTAAGAAGAGCACTCTTGTCTTTCCTAAGGCCAAATACTCACATGAGATCACAGACATTGTCCAAGTAAGTACTAAAATCACTTTTCTTTCCAAAAGTTTTTTTTTTTTTTTTTTTTCATAAAAATGACAGCACAGGATAATGCTGTTCCCAGTAAGCAGCAAAGCCCTGTCAAGTGCCCCCCCAAAGACAAGGCTGCAGCAGGTGCCCTTGTGAGACAGTCTGAGTCCTCACAGTGTCATGCAGAGAGCAGATGCCATGATGATTGTGAAAAACAGTTTAAAAGAAACTGAATTTAGGTAAGAGTACAACCCTCAGCTTCCAACCTGCCTGCATTATCAAAAACTCTCATGATCCTGACAGAATTATACAGCTTCATATATGCCTATGTTAGACACTGCTAGGTCATAGTTTGAGCCAGTAAAGCTGCTGTTCCATCAGCATTTCAATTATAAAACTCCTTTGCAGAGATTAGTAGCACAACTCATGCTTTAAGCCAAGAAGCAATTTTTTTCCCCTTAAAATTTCATTAAGGTCTGCTGATGTAGCAGAAAGCACAGTAACTTTTTTGTAGTTTCAGATACTACTTCTATACTCTCTCACTATAAGGAAATTTCACTCCAGGCAATTAATTCTTTGCTGGGACTGGTCCTTCCTGCCCTCTAACATTCCAGAGCTAACATAACCCAAACACCACTGCAAGAAATCTGTGCAGCAGCAGCAATTCTTCCTCTGTAGCAATGGCTACAGCCTATGCAGCAGACCTGCATGCATGTAATATTCTCAATATTGACCATGTCTCATGCTGGATACAGCCAGTTCCCAGTAAATCACCACATTAAGCCTTAATTCTGCAAATGCCAGCACTTGCAGTGTGTTTACAGTTTCTTCCTGGATTTCAGTAAGGCAGGCAGCATGACTGCAAAAACAATCATATTTATCTGAAAAGAAATTGAATCATAACATTATAAGATTTCTGTCTGTAAGCATCTATTCTCAATTTCAGCATGTTTTGCCTTATTTTGCCTTATTTTGCCTTAATGGTCAATAGAAAGGTTCTCTAAGACCTTGATAGGATAAAAGAAAACTTGTTAACATAATAAGAACATCTAAAAGATTTCATTCCAAAGGCACTAAGGGGTTTTTTCTCCTTCCAAGCTGCCTCAGAGGCTTAGCCCTGAGTGCTGATGGCAAACATCACATCTCATTCTCCCAACAGGGTCCTGGAGGACTTTGTACCAGAGCCACTTGTACATTAGAAATTCACATTATTAGGTGAAAAGATGACTGCACAGGCACAAAAATACACCTGGTGCTGTTGTTAGAAAAGCTCTGCAGAGCCTGGCATACAAGGAGGCTGCACATGGGTGGGAGTCAGTCTCTTCTCCCAGGTAACAAGTCATAGGAAATGGCTTCAGGTTACCCCAAGGGAGGTAGAGATTGGTGTTAAGAAAAGTTCTTCACTGGAAGGGCAGTCAAGCTTTGGAACAGGCTGCACACTGTCCCTGGAAATGTTTAAAAACCTGCAGATGTGCTGCTTAGGGACATGGTTTGGTGATGGACCTGACAGCATTTGGTTAATGATTGAACTCAGTGATCTTAGGGGTGTTTTCCAACATTAAAGATTCTGTGATTCTAAGATGCTGATTCCAGGATAGGGAATTTAAGCTTATCTTTTGCTATCTGTTTCACACAGACTCCTGGAAAAAAGCCATTCACTTCCAGAGGGTGGCCTGAGAATCCCACCACCCCCAGCCCTCCCTCCTGATGAACACACGAGCTCTCAAGGAACACGGTGCAGGCAAAGGATGCTGAACACCAAAACCACAAAATTCCCTTTTTGTTTGGTGAAAAGCCTAAAGCAGAGAGCCAGCAGCTCCACCAGGGTTTGCCAGGGTCCTGGAGGCTGACATAGGACACAGGCAGCTCAGGAGTGTCTCCCACAGTGTGACCAGCTCCACAGCTTTAGAAAAGACAAAACCACACCATTAAATCACAACCTGAGTGCACTTTAAAAAGTACAGTAGCTAGTTGTTTGGTTAATTAAACTATTAAATTATGCTGGAAAACAAATATTTGGAAATTTTGAGCAAGACAAGGCCATGAATACTAAGCACTCCCCAACTTAGGGTGATTGATTACACAAACAAACTGTATGTATTGGAGAAGTGTTACAGAAAAACATTGCTTTCATCAAATTTTAAGTGAACAGTTGTAGAGTGGGGAGGGGGAAATTAATTAATTACACCCTGAAACATTTTACTGATTGAATCCATGACCCCAGCACTTGTAAGGTCATCAAATGATAGATTAGTGCTGCATGGAGTATCACAAATGGCATTTGTGCTGGGAAGCTCATTATGTGAGATGTCAGGTCATGTAAATCATAGGAAACAAATACAAACATCCATCAGAAAAATGCAGATAGTCATTACAGGCAGCAGAGAGGAGCTGAATTATTATGCAAAATTTATTTTGACTATTAAAATACAAAGAGGTGACACAAAATTGTCCTTTAAGCAAACATAAACTACAAGTACCCTGACAGGAGGCTTTGTTTATAAATGTTTCATCTCTTCAGTATTCCATGTCTGTAAACATTATTTGAAAAACAAAGAAATGGGGGGAAAACAGGAAAAATATAACATCAGCAATCCAGTGTTTGGGTCTCCAGAGCTTTTTTTTATTCAAGAGAGAGCTATTCTTTCCACATCTGAATAATCAATGCAAGATAGGAAGAAATAGACTGTAATTATTGCATGTGAGTCATTTGTTACAGATCCTGTCTGCTCCAAGAGAGCAGAAGCAAGCACTACTCCTTGACAAGCAATTTTTTTTTTTTTTTTAGGGAGATGCACTAAACAATTTGGCAGAAATATGTGGGTGCTCAAGAAGAGAAAACTGAACAGCAGGAGATACTAAACCAGAGGGGCTATTAGCACTCTCCAAATGGCCCAACAGGAGCCCAGCCACCTGTTCCCAACACCATCCACGGCTCCAGGAGATGGACTGGCTTCTGCTGGAGTTCATTTCATTGCTCATTACAATATACCCTTGGGTGTTATCCCTATTTCTTGTTAATTTGCTTGGTGAAGCCCAATTCATACCTGTTGACAGGACTGACGATTTTTGGTTTGGATTAGGGAGGTAAGCTCTTTCTTAAGACCAGATGCAGCAGCAAAGCACTCAAGCCATAACTAATATAGATAATTTAGAAACACTGTAAATTACACCCAAAGCATAGTTTCCCCATGTTGAATACACATAAAAATATCTTTTTCATTTTGAAAAGCTTGGTGACACAGTATTTAAAGGACACTGTTTTACAGCAATATCATGAAGAAGACCAGGGTGTTGGAAGGGAGTTTTGGGAGCTTTCAATCTGAATTTCTTAGTTGATTCTATAAAAGGTCAAATCAGGGCTGGCAGGTTTTGCTGGGTCACGTTTTCAGTGCTGAAAGCCCTCAAAGGTACATCTAAGTTCCCTAGATGTAGAAAAACACAGCACATCTTCCTGAGCAAAGCAGGCTCCCTCCAACAGCCCCAGGATTATGTCTAATGAGTCACATCTCTTCTTAGTCTTGTTCCATTTCTCACCATTGTAAATCACTCTAATCTCATTTTATGAACACTGCATAAGAAGGCAGGCACTGAAAATTACAAATAATAGGCCAAACTGTGATTTGTGAATAGTGAATGCAATATCCCTTCCATTACCTGGAAGTTGTTTGTATGATGGAAAGGAAGAACTGGACCTCACAATAAACCAGAATAAAGCAGATATATTGGATCTTTTACCATCTTAAAAAAATGTTTACAGTGTTACTAATGCAAGACTGATTGATACCATCTTTACAGTTCTTCTTTGCTGCTCTGTGGTGGGATAAATTAGTATGCTCTGAACTTTCCTTGGGTAACAAGCCATGAGTGCCTGAGCACTGCCAATCTCAGTACATTCAGTGCTGCCAATATAAATTGCTTAGTCCCTTTGCCACCAGACAAATGGAGTACAATTCCAGTAAAATAAATACAATTCCAGCACTGAAAGAAATTGCATCTGCTGGTGATGCCTTTTCTACTGATGTACAGAGGAGGTCGTGACAAGGAGCTAAACACAGTTGTTAAAGATGCAGTGAGCAGTTCTTCAATTCACCCAGAGACAGAAAAGAAAAATAATACTGTGGGATCCAGCTCCTCCTGGCCACATTTTTGGAAAGCATTGACTACAGCTTTTGCAGGGAGTCTTGTTAGCACCTGGGAAAGCCCCTGGCCTGGTGGGCAGTGACCCCAGCAAGCCTGAGCCAGCACCTGCAGGTGTGCTGTGGTCCTGCAGAAATGCTGAGAAAATCAGAATGGTACAACAGGAACGGGAAGGTTGGAGGTGGGGGATATTTAAAATCAATGCCATCAGCTGCTGTGCCATTTTGTGTCAGGAAAGGCTCCTGACCTTGTTTGAGATGGTGACCTTGAAAAACCATGAACCCTGGTGAGTGTGGCTGACTGGGGTAAAACATTTCCAGCTTTTAAAAAAGGGTAGGTTCCTACAGGCCTTGCTACATGCTGGATATTTTAATTGCCAGACCTATATCTGAACCTGCTGGTGCAGGGCCATGGCAGGGAGTGCTTGTGCCTCAGGGTGGTGTTTAGGATTAAGAGTCCATAGAGGCTCTGGCAAGAGAGCAGATAGTGTGATCTGCCTCTGGGAAGAATGGCAAAGCCTTTCCTGGGGAGCCAGCACAGCCCAGCACCCCCAAGCACCCCCCAGCACCCTCCAGTACCCCCCAGCACCCCCCAGCACCCCCCAGCAGCCCCAGTACCCCCAGTACCCCCAGAACCCCCAGCACCCCCAGTACTCCCAGCACCCTCAGCACCCCCAGTAACCCCAGGACCCCCAGCACCCCCAGTAACCCCAGTACCCCCAGCACCCCCCAGCACCCCCAGTACTCCCAGTACCCCCAGCACCTCCAGTACCCCCAGAACCCCCAGCACCCCCAGCACCCCCAGTACCCCCAGCACCCCCCAGCACCCCCAGTACTCCCAGCACCCCCAGCATCCCCAGCACCCCCAGTACTCTCAATACCCCCAGTACCCCCCCAGTACCCCCAGCACCCCCAGCACCCCCCAGTACTCCCCAGTACCCCCAGTTCCCCGTGGATCAGCACTGGCACAGACAGCCCTGCACACCTGTGATACTCAGTTGGGGCTGCTGAGTGTCTTCATGCTGCATCATGGTGTGGCTTAATATATAATCCTAAAAGAGCTCACCTGGTGACATCTTTATCTGGAAAGCAGCAGCAGCAGCCACTGTGTGCTATTTTCAGCCTTGCAGGCTTGTTTTGAGCATCCCTCCTGCTGTTCTTGAGTTGAAGCCCCAGACGAGCTCATCCCAAAGGGAAAAGCAGGTGAGCAAGCAGGAATGAGCTCAGAGCAGGGAAGGAGCCCACTGGAGTGTTCTGACTCCTTCCCAAGCACCAGCTGGGAGACAGGACCCCCAGCACACCTGGTCCAGCAGCCCTCATGGCTTTGGCCAGCAGGGCTTGTACTGGTTTATGATGGAGATGATGCCAGGCTTGCAGCTGGAGGCACCATGCCCCACACCCTCCCTCCCTGCCTCAGACAGGCACTAGTGAGAAACTATTGCCATATCATTTTAAACAGGAGAGCTTTATTAGAATCTCCTGTAAATCAGGCCTGAAATTACCCCTGTGGCTTTGCAATAAGCCTGAGTCCTGCTGAACAGCTCATACAGCTCCTGCTTGAAATTCCTACTCTAAAACCACTTTTGCAACTCCCCCATGAAGGCAGCTCGATTTGTAGCTGTACACCAGGACACAGCATGGCCTGCCAAGCTGGGAGAGGCTCTTTCCCTTTAATGACAGCCATCTGCAGGTTCCTATAACTTAGCAATGTTCCCAGCCATGATTTATGGAGGGTGCTTAGCTTTACGGTGCAATCTTTACTATTTTACAGGGTTCCTTTTTTTTCTCAGTTAAATGTTGTTTTCTGAATAATTCCAAGCTGCCAGTAGGTTTACAGAGGAGAAAACTGGAATGAATCTCTCCCTGCTTTTATTTACTCCTATTTGAGTACTGTGTTTCTGCATCCATTTTGGAGATTTACAATGGTATTAAGGTTGCTTCCCTCATCCTCATTTATAGATTTCTGCTGCAATCATTTTGAAAACCAGAAAGCTGACAGGAAAATTAGGAAATTAGATATCATGTTCCTGCTCCTTCCAGTGCCCCAATGAAGAAGGGGAGAAGAAAAATCAACTGAAGGCAAAATAAATAACACTATATATCCCAGAGTCTCCTCACTGATGCTGGCACCTCCTCTGGGCATCCCACTGCATCCCATCCCACCAGCCCTGCTCTGACCCCATAGCACTGGGCTGCACCTGCAGCTGTTGAGGCAGCAGCAGTCCAAGTGCTGAGTTCACAGGCTAATTGCTCATCTGATTTTAATTGCTAATGGTGGCCCGTGGAGCAGCAGCTCCCTGTGCTGAAGTTATCTCAGCCTATTGTTCAAATTTATTGAAAATAATTGCCCCAGAAAGAGAAAAATGGTGGTGGTGACCATCAGCTCTGGGACAATGGTGTGATTATCATATTTGACCTGAAACAGCACCTCCACCACACCAGCACCTGGGGCAGAGGAGTCTCATAAGCCTGTGAAGGACAGCAGACAGAGGCTGCCCTGCAGCTCACCAGCTTGCTCCAGCACCAGAAAAACAGCCTCTAAATCAACCTTTCAAATCACTCATGTGATTCTATGGGCCAAACTCAGGCCTTGCCAATCAAAATGAGCATGCTGAGCTTTTCAAAGGGAGTGGCTGCTCCAGTTATGAGCAAAGGCTGGTTATCTCATACCACCAGCAGCCAGAGACAAAATTCACCTAGGGAAGGTTTCTGCTTGTGTGTGTTAGCTGGCACAGGCAAAACAAAAATTTTGGAAATCATTCCAGGTCACAAAGTCACCTATTTATTCTGATTTCTTCCCATCTTGGGTTACAAGTCAGATATTGTACCCAGTTTCTCCCACTCCTGCACTAGTGATGTGCTGACTAGGAAAAGGGCTTTCCTTGCTCATTTTAGCCCAGATATGGGATTTTTCACCTCTCTAAAATCTGGCTCATTATTTTGTGCAATACATTACCCTTGATTCAGGCTGAGAATGGGTATTTTCATTTAAACAGGGAGAGCATCCATTCTGTCTTTCCTGTTCTTTATGGAAACATCTGTGAAACGAAGGAACCAAACTCTGCAAAATGTTGAAATTGTCCAGGGAGGGAAATCTGAAATTGCATGCTACAAAAATGCCATTTCCATTTAGCCCAGTGAGTTAGAAAGAGATTGAAATATAAAATACTGTTTTGGCTTCATGGGCTCAACCTTTGTTTGTCTGAAATTATGACTTTATGTTAATATATGATATGGTATGATATACAAATAAACCCAAACCAAACTCTTTGCTGTGTGTGGTTTTTTTTGTGTATTTTTATCCCATAGAATGCTTGTTTAAAACTCATTTAAACTATAATATAAATTATTCTCATTGAGTGACTTGCAGTTTGATTTGACACCTGATGTTCTGATGGGCAACAGGGGATTTTTTTAACGCTGTAACTACATTGGATATAAAATATAAATATGGAAATGTAGGGGGTGGGGGAGGAAATGAAATATAAATAGAACAACGATGGAGTAAAGAAAAATCAAATGGGCTGCTGGCTGCAGTCAGGGGCCCAGCTGTCCCAGAGAGGCAGCCAGCTGGGCAGCAGGCAAGGAGGCCAGGCAGATGTCTGGCTGCTGCTGCTGGCTTTGGTGGCAGTGATGTGTTCCCACAGAGCATCCCAATGCCATTGAATCAGCCCTTCCAACAAAACTGTTCTGATGGAAAACTGTTCACCCACTTTGCTGGCTGCTGATGGTAGAATAATTCCATAGGAAAATATTGGGAGGGACCCATGAGGGCCACAGAGCCCAACCCTGTTCCTTGCAGGACCACCTAACACTGAGTGATAGGACTAAGAGCATCCTCCAAATCTGGAATTCTGACAGCCTGGTGCTGTGAGAGTCTCTTCCAGGGTCTGGCTGCCCTGGAAAAAACCTTTCCTATCCTGAATTTCCCCTGATATAGCTTCACCCCATCTCCTCCTGTCCTATAACTGATCAGTGTTGCTGCAAGGTAAAAAATACAGCAACACAGGCTTCATCCAAAAAGCAGAAGCAATTTATTGCAGAAGTAGGTACATTTTTATAGCTGGTTCATTGAACCAAGGATAAAATTAAGCTCATTGGTCCAAGGAAGGCAGCACTTTTTGTAAACATGCTTTTACCAAAACATCACATTCCTCACACACTCCTCCTGTCCACAACTGGTGCTAAACTTTGTTATTAATTCTTTCCTTTCTGTTTTCCTTTGAGTAGCTTGGGAAAACTCAAACTGCTGTTTTCCCTAACTCTCACCAGCATCCATCCACAGCTCAGCAGCTGTCCCTGCACTGGGGAAGCTGTGGTGAGGTTCCTCTCAGCCTGCTCCTCTCCAGGCTGAACAAAGCAAGTGGCCTCAGATGCTGCTCCAAGTCTTGCCCTCAAAGTCTTTCATTATCTGGACACACTCTGAGCTGAGTGCTACACTTCCAAATAAAATAAGAAATAAATGAACAAGCCCTGTCCTCCCCACTCCAAACAGGTCTTTGTCTTTTTTCCTCTTGCATTATGAGCCATGTCCACCCCATCCACCTTCACACCTCTCAGGATGGTGCAGGTCTTCACCCTTTCCCCTCCAGTCATGGCCTTTCCAAGCAAGAGCCCTGAACATATGGAGCTTTCTGGGTCACAGAGATGGTTCCTATGTCCAAACTTTTTTTATCTTCCCTTTTCCTCCTCTTGTAGTCCTGCAGCCTTTCTGCAATGGGCCACCAGACCTGCAGCAGGATCAGGAGTGGCTGTGCAGGGGTTTAGCCTTAGCATAGTGGTGCTCCTCATTCCTGGAGCATTCTCCATCCTCCCCATGGCCATGAGGATGGTGCCAGCCTCTGGAGAGGAGCAGCTGCAAAGGCTCCAGCACATTTTCCTGCCTAAGGGCAGGTGCTAATTCAAAGCCCATCATTCTGTGTATGTAGGCAGACCTGTTTTAACAAGGGCATTAATTTGCACTTATCAGTACTGAATTTCACCTGCCAGTTCCTATCACCCTGATACTCATTTCTGTAAGGTCCTTCTGCAAACCTCTGCTTTAGGTCTGGCTACTTTGGGCAAATCTGTGTCACCTGCAAACCTCACCATCTCATTACATGTCTCTTTGCTCAGGTCATTTTGGAATATGCTGACAGCGTCCAGCACAGGCACCTGCAGGATTGCTACTCTAATTTCCACACACTGTTAAAATTGATAAAGGACATTTTTCCTAGCTCTTTTTTCCTATGTGTAATCAGTCCATAGGAGATTAATCTTGTGAAAATCTAGTCCCATTAAGCCCTTCCAGTGATTCTCTTCTGTGCCTCAGCCCTGCTGGCTGCTTCCTGGTGCATCTGCCTGCTTTTGGAAGCATTAAATAGACAATCTCTGCTTGTAGGTAGTACAGTAAAGGTCACTTGTCTTGGTTTATTTTAAACTTTTTAATTTAATTCCTTTCCATTTCATCTAAATCTGTTTCCTCATTCTCCCCTAGCTTCTCCATTTAAAATGAAATATAGCTGTGGTAGGATGGGTTTTCCATAGAGATGCTGAATTTGATAACAACAGACAGTACTAGAGCAGCTCATCAGTACTTACATCAGGAGTAAATCCAGAGCTGATTCTCCTCACCTGGGCTCTCTAACTGGTGTCCCCCCCAAAATAAAAAGGACACTTTTAGTACTTCCAAACCTGATATCCTGTGAGTAATCACCCCACATTACATGAACAACTATGGTGAAAACTGAATTCTCCCTTTCAGGGCAGGGCAGGACATTTCCTTTGCACAGATTCTGAAAGTCTGGAGGATTTAAAAGATCCTGATAAAATCCTTGGCACGAGGAAGCTGAGAAGGAGATCTGACACTTGCCAAGCCCCCAGGACACAGGGCAGGTGGGCAGGGCTGTCCCACAGGTGAGTGTTCACCATTCACCTCCCCACCAGCCTGGCAGGGCTTCTCACTATTGACCTGTTTGGAATGAGAATTGATTTTTATAGAATCACATTGTTAATCCTGCTGGATCATTGAATGGCTGCATTATTTTATTCTCTGACTACTTGTGAGCTCCTCAGCAAGGCTGGATCTGACTCCATGGAGTGCTTGGCTGAACTCCTGTTAGAGACCTGGGAGAGGGATAGGAAGGGGCTAAGGCACTGGGAAACAGGCAGTGAAATACTATACAAATCCTTTCTAGTAAATCAGATTTAATACTTTTATGCTATTACAAGCTCCATTGAAAATAGTGCAAAAACTCTTACTAAATCTGTCCCCTAGGTGCCTTATATCTGTATTTATTCTGTCTTTTGAAATTCGGCCATTTACCCAGTTTTTGCTTCTGGGTGTTAGTTTTTATCCAACATGATTTAATTTTATACTGGGGATTGGGTTTAAAGCTTGCACCATGATATCTAAATAAGTTCATTAAATGCTCTAAGTTTCTCTGGTTACAAGTATAAATTCATCAGCATGGAAATAATGACATCTTAAACCTATTAAATTTAAAATATCTTTATGCTCAACCCCAGAGCTCAGATATGCCAGCCAATGATAATCAAATGCCACCCAACCACTCAAAAATTCCAGAGAAGAGAAAATGAGCTGTTTTGAGGATGCCTGCAAGGCAAATCAGGCTGTCAAAATCCTATCATTCTTGGGAGGAATTTACATAGCTCATATTAAACTCACCAGAGCAACTGGAAACCTGGAGTAATTAAATGCTGCAGGGGGAGGAAGGATGCTGGATGTGCCTTAGCCAGGAGACCCCTGCAAAAGGAGAGATTCAGGAAGGGTCCCAAGGAACCAGGGTGTCCTTGGGACTGGGGGAAGGAGAGAGGAGCTTTGGGTGGTCAGGGTGGTGAGGGAGTGGATGGATGCCCAAGGGAGAAAGGCAGAAATCTCTCTGGCCTTAAAAAAACCCCTTGGCTTCCCTCCCAGCACCCTGATTCCTCCCTCTGCAGGGGCTGACAGGGCTTTACACCCTCCTGCCTCATAGCCCAGCTCTCTGCACACATATTGCTCCAGGATTCCAGAAAGAAAACACTCTTTATTTACATGAAGAGAGCTGGGAGCTGCTCCCAGACACTGGTTTGCTCCTTCCTGCATGGCAGGTGGCCCTGGCACAGGAGCAGGTGAGCCTGGGAGCCTGGAGAAGAACACCATCCCTGATTTGCTCAGGCATCCCTGTTTGCAATAAAGGAGGGCAGAAGCAGCTGCCCCTGTCCAAACCACTGGTGCCCAGCCCCAGAGCACCACTGCAGAGCAGGCTGCTTGAAAAGCAGTGGCTTTTGTTTCACAGCAGACAGACTCTGTCACTGCACCAAGTGTGAGGGACCTTAATCCTCCTGCTATTGACATGACACATGGTAATGGCTTCTTTGGTTACCTATCAAGTCACTGTGTACTTAGAAAGCTTTAATCTGTAGATTATTTACTCAACAGACTGTAAAGGCTTCTCATAATAGCACAGAGCAGCTCCAGCAGTTACAGCCTGTTGTGTCACAGGGAGTTTGTGTTGATCTCCCCCCTAAATCTAAAACAAGGCATCTAAGGAAGAAAAAGAATAGAAACTTTCCCCACAGACCAGAGAGCTGGACTGCACCCATCACCTCCCCCTTGGATCTCACTGTGCTCCATCTTCCTCCAGTGCAGGCACTCTTTTGAACTCCCTCCCTGTCCTAGCTGTGAATTTTCACAACACCTGTAGGAATTCTACAAACCTTGAGATCTTTGCCCTTTACCCAAAGTGGCTAAAACTGGGCAGGAATCTCAGAGATACTGGATGTGGAGTGTACTACACCCACATCCCACTTGTGTTCAGCAAACATATTAAACCTACTTTCTTGCCCACCTTTCTTACCTGGTAGTGCAAGTGCTATGTTACACCATGATAAGTCGTAATAAAAAAGTGTATTCTACATGCCAGGTTTGACATGGGCATTGCCTGTCTAGAAGATGTGTAAATGTTTTAGCAGATAGAGCCTAAAGTGCTCTAATTTTACTGTTGTTGTAACAATGAGAGATCATCAGAATACTGGCCATTCTCTGAGTAAAGGGAACCATGTGGATGCAATTTCTTAAAGGCATTTTTAATTTTCATTGTCTTTAAGATGTTCATAATTTAAAGGATATTCCCCACCAGGTGAAAACAACACTAATTTTGAGCCTAACTCTTCCAAAATTATTTTATTTAATTTAAAACACAGCAAATTAATTAAAACCACTTGACAGTGCCCCTTTAATGTCTAACCAAAGAGCACACCATACTCCAGCTGAGCTGCTAAATGTTCATATCTTATTAGCAGGCTTCCCAAAGCTTAGAGAAAAGGATTTCCATGCAACTTCTCACTCCCATCTTTTAATTACACCTAAACAACTCAGCTCATTATAATTCTACTACAAACATTGCTCTCAAGAGCATCCTGCACCATGCATTTAGCAGGTACCACCAATACTTACTCCCACACCCATCCTCACATGTATTTCTCCATTTTCAAGTGGCAATTCCTCAGTGGAAGATCTCAGAAAGTCACCCTGCTCCATTTCTGGCACAGTGAGCACTCTGGAATTAATTGCCAACGTGAAATAAATACAGTGTGAACACATGCATTAAAACCAAGTTATAATTAAGCAATATGGAGATTAGTCCCTGGTAATCAATAAGCTCAGGGAACTTGGAAGTATCTGGGGCTGTGGGTGGCTGGGGAGAGGGTGTGAATGGTTGTCCCTTGTGGGGTGTTTCACCATCTGCTCCCCCTGCTCTCCCTGCAGGAGCTGTCCCTGCTGGCTGGAAGCTGCTGGGTACCCCCGCAGAGTTTGCCTCTTCCAGCCATCCCCTGCCTGTCTGTCCCCAAACCAGCCCCCTGCCCAGCCACCCACAGCCCTGCAGCTGCCACCAGGGGCTCAGGGTGGGGGGCAGAGCCCTCAGAGCTCATTCTGCATCTCTCTGGCTGCAGGGGCCAGTGCTGCTCTGCTGGACGAGGTGTGGCTGGACTTGGAGCATTCCCCATGGTGTTTTTCCACTGTAGCAGATTCCTCCCAGCTTGCAGATGGTTAGTCATGCAAAGCAGAAATAACATCCAATTCAGTCTTCAGGAGACATTGGACCTCACTTCTTAACTCAGCCTGGGGACTGGAATGATAATTTGTCTGAGATTTAAGGAGTCAGTTTTGAAAACGTAAACAACATCTTGCCATGTGCTGGCCTTTTTGTGTTTACAGGGTTTGATTTCACGCCTTAAAAACAAGCCAAATTGCATCATCCTGGTGGAGGGAGTCTGCAAGAAAGTCTTGGCTGAGTGAGGAAAATCACTAATGCCAGCTCAGAAGTCCTAATTGCCCCAAAGGAATTACAAGCTGAAATAGTCTGGCCCAGTTACCAGCAGCCATCAAACCCATAAGAGTTTGGCAGCACAGAGGGAAAGCTTCATGTCAGACACCTTCCTCAACCCTCTCCCTTTCCCTGTTGCTTTTCTGAACAATTCCATTAGGATTTATACTGTTGACGTGGGATTATTTCCTATACTTCTATTTCTTGTTCAAATGTATAGAAATTAATTTTCTGGTCATAATTTCAGTACCTCTGGGACATTAGCAGGCTGGAAGTAAAAATAGAACGTCATTACAGTGTCAGGTAATGCGGATGAGTGTGACTAATAACCTGAGTGTCATTGATTTAATAATCTAATAATGTCTCTGCACACTCAGCTCTCAGACTCACTGAGTGAAGATAAAGATTTAAGCCCAGCTGAAGCTGCAGATAAGAATCAGCACCTTGGCTTTAGGGATCAGAACCAATGATGAGCAGCACACTGCTGGTTCTCTCCAGAAAATAAAAGCAGGGGAAGGAGCAGCTGGTATCTGCAGCTCAGGCTGCACAGGAGGCAGGGTTTCCATTCCCTGGGGTGACAGCAGCAGGAGGTCACAGCTGCCCACAGGAGACACTTGTCAAGCTCAAAGAGAGATACTCACCGTCTAGCAAAGGTCTGGAAGCTCTCACATGGCTGCTGGCCTGCTGACAGCTTGGTCTGTGGCTGTCTGAAACACCAAGGAAAAGCCCAATAATGTCAGCTACAGCACCAGCCTGGAAAAGTCTGCTCCACAGCCTGGAAAAGGAGGTGGAGTGAAGGGAGTGGGCTTTGCCTGGGACACAAATCTTCTGACTCTGTATAATCTGGGTTATTCATTCAGAGAAAAGCTGCCACAACAGCTACCAAGCTCCTTGAAGAGAGCTGCAGAAAGGATCTGTTTCCCTTGAGAGCATCCCTCTCTCCAGGCCCATCCTCCAGCTGCTCCAGTGCCAGGGCTGGTGCCCATGCTGCTGATGGATGGAGGTGAAGCTGTTCCTTCACCCTGGTAGCCCCTGGATGAGCTGGGAGATGGATGCACCCACAGAGTATGAAACCACACAGAAATGCCTGCTAATGGGACATGACACCAGGTTTGTTATAATTTGGTTGGAACGGGGACAATCGATCTTCTCAAACTGCCTGTGAAAATCCCATTCCCCAACAAGGCACCTCTAGGCTTGGCTGCTTTGAGCTCCATATGCTTTACTATTAATGCAGAAACATTTTCCTCTACCTGGGACTGTGCTGGCACAACAGAGGGCAAGTGCACTTTAGGCAAAATCTTTGACTGCAGGAGCTTCAAGCCTCTTACAGTGAGGAAATTTCTGTAAATAATTCAGGTTTTTTTTTTCAGATCATGCTCTGAAGGCCTCATCAGTCTTCCCCAACACCACTTCATCTCCAGTATATTTACTTGTTTCCAGTTAACTTCACCCAGATAACAGGAAAACTCCCTGGGGAGTTGCTATAGAAACACCTGATGGAGACAAGGAGAGATTGGGGCAGCAGAGCCCAAAGATACTTTCAAGATTAAGGGAGATTTTGACTCCTGTTCTGTAAACATAATTTCCCTGGAAAAGTTGCAAATACAGGAGTTAAAATGGAAAATGTCCTGCATGGTTAGTGATGCTGATCTCTCCCCCAGGGAGATTCACCACCATAAGGAGTGGAAAAGCCTTTCCAGGGATCCTCTCTGGAGGTTTCCAACCTCAATGAGACTGTTTAGTCTCAAAAGGACACGTGAATCCCATCTGATAAAAGGTGGTTAAATTGTCCCCAGATCTTTTCCAGTGCCTGGTGACATTGATAACCCTTTAAGCAAAGCAGTGTCCTTCTGCATAATGGTCTGAGAAGGATTAAATGCAAGAAAGGAATTTAAAGGAAGTCAAGGAGCTTCCTACCATCAGCACCTATTTGAGTGTCAGGCAGTTTTGTTTCAGGTGATTTACCAGTGCTTTTGTCCAAGCCATTCATTCCACAAAACACTATTATGAAAATAGATGTCATTAGAAGCACTTTTTAATACATAAAGTAGTCTTTCTTTTTGCAATTCAACAGCGTGTGCAATTCAATTTCTCTATTAAATTCTCTTACACTTCTGAGAGTTCAGAAAACCCCAACAAGAAATGGGTTCAAATCTTCTGCATAAGCCAAATTTTTAGGACAGTTAGTGTCTTTTCTCTTATTTGATGCTCACACACATAAATACTGAGGGCCATTAGAAATGAATTATCCCTGACTGTAAAATAGAAGGGGATTAATCAACTATATTGATTTTTCTCATCTATGTGTATATGTGTAGCTCCTTTGGCAATTAGTCATTAACTAAACCCCTGCTTCATTCCTGTGAACCAAATATTTTTCATTGTAACTGTAAGCTTTTCTTTGCACTGTTTTTCTTCATGTGGATTCTCAGCCTGGATTTGCAGGGGTATTTCTCTTACAGCCAGCAGGGTGGTTAATTAACACCAGCTCCATAAGACAAAGGTGGAGCTGCTGGGGGAAGAAAACAAGATCTTCATCAGGAATGAATGTGTGCCTGCCTGAGAGCTCATGGACAGACAGCCAAAAACACATGCAAAATTACAAAACTCCTAAGGCAAGAAAAAAACCCGTTGGTGCAAACCAAACACCTAAAAGAAATTTGGAACAAAAAAACCCCAGAAACTAAAAACCTCAGTAATTTTATATAACACACAAAGACTACAGCCAAATACCCACTTTTCATACTAATTATCATCCAGGAGATTGTCTGGGCTGACTGGGATCTGTTGGGGGGCTGTGAACACGTTTATCTTAATTGCATTCATGTGGTTGTGGGGTTATTTGATTTGATCTTGAGATATCTGAGGCCTGATTTTTATGTGCATTTCTAAGAGGTTAGAAGGATGCCCAGAGCAGGGAATGGATTGTGCCTGTGTGCAGAGTTGTGGAAAATGTTCTTAAGACCAAGACAAAGTCAGGTGTTAAATCTCATAAAGAAACAGGAAATTCTGTATCTAATGCCTTGCCATGTAAACTTGTACTCAAAGGAGATTACACCAATTTCTGTGTATTTGGACCACCACAGAAATGCTCCTTAAAGGGAAGAATAATATCATTAAAATGAATGTAAAACCCTGTAAGAAACATAACTTTTAGCCTTCATTTTTTTCAATACTGAGACTTCTAGGACTAGTTAGAATACAATAATTTTAAAGCATATTGCATTCCACTGTAACTACACACAGAGAAAGGAATGCTCATAAAAACCAGCATTTTCCTGCACAACAAAAACATAATTGATCACCAGCACGTGAGCAAACCCTCAGCTGAATCACTCAGTTGCTCCAGGTTCATTAGCCAGTATGTTAATGCCCTATGCAATAAACACAACAAATGAAATATGGAATTACTCTAACCACAAATCATTACTAATTGATGCAGCAAGATACAAGGTACAGCTATCACTTGGAATAGATTCCTGCAATGTTACCCCTGGATATCCTTTCAGGTCTGCATCCTCCCTGCCACAGAGGAGCTTAGTGGGGTCTCTCAGGCTGCTTTTCCTATTTATCACATCTCACCCATCCTGAATTCCATCATTCCATACTATTCCCAGTCAATTCAATTTCAGTGAACTTAATTTAAAATTTTTTCCTGATTCTATTTCCCCATAGCTTATTTGTCCTTAAATTCCAGGCTGATCCATGATGATAGTTTAAAACAGGGTGCAGCCAAACTCTTCAACTCTACATTGACTGAACATATATTATTATGGAAAATATAGCTTAAACAATGCTTAAGTTATTCTAATTAACACATTTACATAATCCTCAGGCTCTTTTGCAGGTAGTAAAAAACTAAGATAAAAGCAAGATAACCATTTTATAACCAGGTTATCTTGTTCTTACCTTAATTTTCTTAGTCCATGCGAAAGAGCCTGAGGATTTAACAAGCTGTTTCCAGTTTTTGTTCAGTTCAGATTGTGGCCACCTCTTCCATGCACAGAGCCTGCCCCCTAGATCATTTGATCATTTTGAGGATGAGATTCTTGCCCCAGTGACCCATGAGGGCTTGTGGAGCAACATTTGCAAACCCTTGTAAGCAGAGAGCCCCCAAAACTGCTCTTAGCTATTTTGAAATGGCACTTTGTGCCTCCCATCAGATTTGTTGTTTAATTTCCAACTGGATTTAAATTAATATGTTTTTGTTAATCAAACATTTAATTCTGAAGAAGAAAACAGCTTTTTGCAGAAGTACAGCATGGCCTGTGTGAAACTCTCCTGGCTGTGCTCACAAAAGAGGAGCAGACCTTTTTACCATCCCAGACAAACTCAGAGGATAATGAAGACAAAACCCTGGAGAAACACATGTGAAAAGACAAAAAATTTCTTCCACATATTAGGTATAAAAATTCAGTTTACATAGTGCAGTGTTCCAGGCACCAATGAAGCTGACTTACCAGCAGTCTTAATCTTGGGTGAAATGTCTTAATGCTAAGAATATAAAAAGAGAAATTATCCATACACCTGTGTGGGCAGGATATTAGAGCCAGGCTCAACAGGGCAGTGTATAATTCTCCCATTCTCACTGAAAGGTAAAAAGCCTCACATTACAGCTCATCCAGAAATTGCTGACAGAATTTCATCTCTCTTTCCTACTCTTCTTATTCTTCAGGTAGGGAAAAAAAAAAACAGGTGGAAGGGTTGAATGGAGACCTTTCCTGCTGATGCACAAGAGCTGGTGACTATTCCAGCACAAAGGGTGGTGGGTCTGCAGGGGCACATAGCCCAGGGAAAAACACAGAAGTCCTGGTCTGTCCTCTCTGGGCTACCAGGTAAATATCTAATAACCAGGGTTCATGGTTTTCTCTCTCTCATTTTAAAAATGTATTTCCTTATGGTAATATTTTAATTACTTTTTTCCCTGTGGCCATTACCCACTTGATGTGTTTCTCACATGAACACTGACTGCCATCCCCTCTGGATTTTAGATTTAAAAAGGCACAAACAGAGACTGCTAGCTCAGCACTGTAACTTCAACACAACATTTTCCTTAGGGAAACATCAGCACACAAGGTAAAAAATAACCCTTAGAAATGTGTGGCCTTTGATGAAGGTTTTTCCTTGTCAGCCCATAGGAAGAGCTGTGCCCTTCATTCCAGCATTCCCAGCCCAGGCTGCCCCAGTACCTCCAAGCTCAGCACAAGATTGTCCCCCATGCCCAAGACAGGGATGCCCCAAGAGCTGAGAATTCTTGTGGAAGCTGCTGCTGCATTTTGATTTCCCCAAGCAGCTGGTGCTGGTCCTTTGCCATGGGATCAGTGTCTCCTGAGGGTCTCCAGCTGCAGCCCAGCCCCCAGAGCCATCCTGTGACTGATGAACTTGTCACCATCATGATTCCCACTTAGTCAAGTGACAACTATCACATACATCTCTCTTCTCCCTGCCAGGACCATTATTGCTGGTTTTGGAAACACAGAGAGTGAAAATCCACAGTTAGTGAAATTCCCCAGAAGAGCAGAGACCCCCACACCTTCCAAATTAGAATAATATCAAATAATAGTGTTTGAAATTTGCAGGCATGTGGATTTATGAATGACCATCAGCCCTAAATACAGGCATGGGACATTGCATTTGACTGATTCCAGCCCTACTCTGATTAAGTATTTAGGAGAGTCACCAGAATCCCAAGACCTTTATCCTCATAAACCTTCTGGATTTAATAGTGACAACGTCTAGTGGGTGAATTAAGCAAGTCAATTTTATAGCAAAGGCAAGTCAAAGCTGCTATAATTAATTCAAATTAGCACACCCATGAGCTCCTGAAGCCTATCATTGGCAAGGTGTCACTTCAGGGACAACAGCAGAAACATCCAAATACAAGTCATCATCAAGATCTTTAAGACTGAACATTTCCCAGGAAACCAGAAGTAACCTGCACAAAAGCAGGCTGGATTACAGAAACTCAGATGTTCTCTTCCTGCAGAACTTTATTATTAACATGGCAAACAAAGCAAAACAGCTTCCTGGAAATATGATTCTTTAACATTACTTTTATATGTTCAATATTAAGTCTCTATGGAGAATTACTGGAGGGTATCCCATGGCACATATGGTCTATGATAGGAAATGATACCTTTGAAACCCTGAATAGCCCAATGCCATCCAGGAAATGAGAAAGGAATGTGGTTTGCTGTTGCAACCTTCACTATTTTTTCTATTCCTCTAGGAAAGCACGGTGTCCAGCATGGATATTTAACATGAGAGAAAATACCAAAACAGCAGCTCTAAATCCAAAAAGCCTTATCCTTAAACAACAAAATTATTATTTAGATGCAGAAAAATACAATTTTGATATTACAATGAAACATGGTCCAACTGTTTCTGGATAATACTGCTGGAAATGGAGAGCAGGGAGTGATTTTGGAAAACCAGGTTGTGGAAAGTGCTAATAGACCATTGCTGGAGTACAATCAAACTTTTCTGAGCTGTCAAATGCAGAATAGTTGTACAGGAAGGAAGACTAGTCAGAGAAATGCTCCTAGGTGCAGAGGAGGATGTTGCTGGATGAATATTGTGCACTCTGATGGACTGAGCTGGGGAGATCTCATCCACAGCCCAGCATGGATGCTGCTTCTTGCAGCAGTGTTCTGCAAGAACACTGGCTTGGGTTTGATGTTCCTGTGAGAATTATGCTTCTAATACAACAAAAATGGCTACATTTGCCACTATCCAAAAAAAGATTTGACTTAATTTGGTGGTGATGTCCTGCCAAAAGCCCAGAGAGGCAGTAGACAGAAGTGAAATTGGATGGTGAGTGTCCAGAGAAACCAATGACTGGTTAGAACCAGGAAACTTTGCCAGTAGAAAAAGCACAGCAGCCACACAGAGATGTTACCAGCCTTCACTCCCCTGGAAGAAATTCTCTGAGCAGCAGTTCACAGGAGAAAAACATGCTGGTGTGTTAAGCTGCACACCCAGCTCTGCTCTGTGCCATCCTGCACCAGCCACTGGCTCTGCTCCCCATCCCCATCCCTGGGGCAGAAACCAGGGGATCAGCAAAGGCAGGACAATGCTCCTGCTCAGGTTAAGGCTCTGTACTGACACCCCAGCCAGGCAGGTTTCCTTGGCCTGGGTGAGCTGAGGCTGCTTTGGAGATGCTTGCATGAGATGAACTCCACAAGCACCAAACCACCCCCTGGCACAGCAGGACTGGGTAGGCAGATGTGTGACAGGGCAGGGGAGCTGAGCAGAAAGGGACATGTTTTCTGCAGGCTCCCTTCAGACTTAAATGGCACTTCTGTAAGTGATGCTAAATGACACCACCCTCCCTCCACCCCACACTCCCTGTTGCCTACTTACATTAGCATTTGCCAGCTGTCAAGCTCTTGCTCAGTTCCAGTGAAATCTCCTGGATTTTCTCCTCTTTCAGTGATTATGTCAAACTGCTGGGATCAGATCCTGGTGGCACTGGAATTGCCAAATAATCCTCTGCTGTTTTTTCTATCTTTCTACCCTCTTCTCCTTATTAGTGTGAGCCAATACAGAGCCCAGCACAGACACAATGCTCTCCAGCAGGACACAGGGATGACTGCCAGCCTCCTCAGAATTGTCTCCTAATGGAAAGCTGAGGCTTTTTGTAGCAGAAACAGCTCTCAGACACACTGAGAGCTCACACCACTTACCCAAGAGATCCTACAGACATCACATCTTTGAGAGCTGTCTAAAACCATCTCCTTCTGCTTTATGAGAATGGTCAGGTGGCTCTGATCACCTCTAGCCCAGCACCCTGTCTCTAAGACCAAATAGTTGCAGAAAAGCTTAGGAGCAGGACAAACACACAGTAATTGCCTGGGGTGCTTTGATGGGCCCCTGTAATCTGGGTTTAGACACTTCCTGCAGTCTCCTGGTGTGTAACAGCCCTTGCTGCATCTCCCTGCCATGAATTCATCTCATTGTTTCTTGCACCATTTAAGCACCACTTGGCCACCTCAGCCTCCTAGAGCAATGAGTGCCACAGTGGAACAACACGATGGGAGAGGAGCAGCTCAGTGGTTTGTGCTGGTGAGGTCCCCACTGCAGCTGAGGCCACTCTCTTCTGCAGAACCCCTGTGCACTCAGCCAAAGCTCCCCTTGCCTTGCTGGTCCTCAAGCTCCAAAGGAAGCTCAGCCTTGTGGTCTCTCATGTATCCACCAGGCCCAGCACAACTTTAGGGTAGAAGATTTGTTAGATGGAAAAATGAGACCAGAACCCCAACTTGACTCATAATAATATTAATGACTAAAAATTAGGCATGGTTCAAGTTCTGCTTTCTCCTGGACCCCACAGCATGTGGATAAAACATCTGGCTTACCCGAACATCTCTGAGCCACTTTGGGCTTTTGGGTTGAAAAATTTTAGCAAAAAAAAGCAGGCATGTAGATATGAAATGTATGTAGGCTTGTAGACATCCCTCCATTCCACTCTTAGATTCTTTAAAATCATTTTCTCCTAAAGCCCAATTTAGAAATCACAGGAGAAGCTTGATGTTTTTGCAAATTCTCAAATTTACAGAAGTGCTGAGCTGAATTGGGATTTGAAGGGAAGCCTTCTTTGCTATTCCTCCTGCCATTTAAACACCAGGCAGGGATACACTGGTAGAGGTGGCCAGAAATAGATTCAAAAGTGTCAAAATTGAATTTTGAAGAATAAGGGATTGAGAGAAAGTCAGCCAGTACAGCCTAGGTCTCAGAAATCTGAGCACTCACACAGAGTTTCAGAAAATCAGGTTTAGATAACAAATATGGCTGGTGAATGTCTTAACCTTTGCTGGAGCTCAAATTCCCTGCCAAAAGTTGTGGGCCAGATAAACTAATATTTTCTGATGAGAAATTGTTTTGCTGAAAGTTTCTGGCTATCCCTCCATATCACAGAGCATCCAGACATTCCATCACCGCCTTTGCCAGATAAAACATCCCTACTCTGTGACACTCAGCCCAGGCCAAGCTGCAAAAGTTAATTTACTGTGAGTTACTGATAGTGTCACTGATGGTTTATCATTCTCAGGTATGTCTTTACACTGATTTAAAGTGGTAACAGGTTGGATCTCATTTTTAATTGCACTTTGAGTCTAGCTGCCTGGTTGTACAGGCAAAACTATTGGTGGGCAAATCAGGTCACAAACCACCACTCAGCCAGGTAATTTAGAGGAGCATCTAAAATGTCATGTGTGTCACTGTCACAAGCATCAGCCCTAATAACTGTGTACTCCTTTAAACAGATTTTTTAGCAAGTTGTGCTTAAAAACCACATTGGAGTTCTGATATGCCCTGACAACAAGGTATTTAACAGAGCTGCACTGACTCTAATGTCCCCCTTTTGCATCCTTTCAGGAACAGAAATAGACTCACCACTGTGACATTAGAAGACGTGCAGATTGCAGAGACTACATGAAATAAATTGGGAATGGCAGGATAAGTACTTGAACTGACAGTACAGGAACCACCAGGCTGCCACACCATTCTGGGAGAATCCAAAAAGCACCTGTGAGCTGTGAGAGCTGGAATTAGAGCCTCACCTCCACACAGCCCAGCTCAGGCAAAATTCAGAAACATCAGCCAATGCCTTTATGGGTGATCTTACAGACCCGCTGCCACTCAGCCTGCAGTGCACTTCACCTGCCACTGAAATGTGTGTTTTCTCTCTTGTAATGGTTTGAAAGCAAAACCAGTGAGAGACCCCAAGTCAGAAATACAATTTAATAGGAAAAAAAGAGAAAAAAATAAAATACATGCAATAGTACAAAAGAAAAACTACTGACAGAGTCAGAATGCAACCTGACACCCCGCTAGGTAGGATGGTGGTAGCAGTGCAGATGAAGTGATCTTGTTGAAATAGTGATCCTATAGAAAGGTCTGTTAGCTCTTGTCCTCTAAAAACCAGTGGCTAAGGGCTGCTCTGGTGTTCCAAATCTCAGTTTTTATCTAGGTAGAAAATGCTTGGCTCCTCCCCCTGGGTGGAGCATCTCCCAAGGGGATGATGTAATTTTATCCCAGTCATGCACTGGGACTCAATGGCCCATTAACAGGAAATACCTCCCCAGAGGAAGCATGGGTCATGAAAAATATAAAGAACACTGCCTCACCTGGTTTTTAACAGGTGGCCCATTAGCAGAGGATATCTCCCCCAGAGATAAGGATCACTGCCCCAGTTGGTTTCAGCAGATGGTGATAGAATACATACTTTTGGGCACATCTTTACATTGCAACCTAGGACATCTGTAAAAGATGCTGTAGCACTAATGTGTCAGACTGCCTTCTTGAACAGAATGACCTCCCAGGAAACAAGCTCTTGGACTGACCTTGGTCTTGATGCAAGAACGGTGGAAAAAAAGGCATGAGAGAGAAATGTTACTAAAAATAAAATGTGTAAAAAGCAAAACCTAATTTAAACAAGAAACTGAACAAATAGGCGACCTATTAATGTGTTTCTAATCCAGAGGTCAGGAAGGGAGTGACATTTGCAGACATTTTCTCTTGGCTGTGGTACAAGGTGAACCAGAAGGAAGCAGGACGTTGGCATTCAGCAGACACAGGCTGCAGATCCTGAGCACAATCTCCCCCATTGCCAACCCACAGCTCTGCTGTGAGAGGAGCAGGCTCTGAACCTCACCCAGGAGCATCTGAATTTCTGAATTCATCTCTGAATTTCTGTGGAGGATGATGCCCCACGAATGCAAGGAGGCACAGACCCTCTGGGCAAACCATTGCCTGCAAAAAGACCAGGGGAAACAACCAAGCACTACGTGTGCAGTCTGGCAATAAGAAGGTGGGAAGCGACCAGCAAAATTTCCAAGTAAATCACAGCAAACCAATTTGTCAAGATAATTAGCAGAGAGGCAGAGGGGAGCGGTAGGTGTGATACATCTTGGCTCAGGAGGGCTTGTGACACCATCCCAATGAGCAAAATGAGGAAATGGAAGCTAAATGAAAATTTACCACAAAACTACACTCTCAAAATTATTATCTGCAGCTCAGTGCCAGTTCACAGCCCTGTCCTGCAGCCCATGGTTTGCTTTCAAAACTGCAAATGCATGGCTGAAAGGGGCACCTCACTCAGGGTAACAGCACCACAGCTCAAGGTGACCTCCCCAGACAGAAACACCCAACATCCCCATGGTGAAGGTCATGAAACCAACCCAACAAGCAGCTGGAGGCTCCCTAAAGTCATCCCTTTCCTCCTCACAAGAGGAGGCAGTCCCTTTCCTTGTGAAACCTTCTGCTGAGCCTGCCTTGAGAGATTCTCCCTGCAATTAAAACTAACAGAGCTTTCCAGTGACAGCTGGGTTTCATCTGTGTCTCATTTCTGGATGGATGGTGCTGGGTCTCACTCCTGGCCCTGTGCTGCTGGTTTCTGAGGGACCTGAGTGCTTACCCTCATCCCCAAACTTGGGCCACAAACTTTTAGCAAGTAAGAACTGAATCTACTAAAAAAAAAAATCAAAGATCTTTCCCAAATTTTAACCCTACCCTTCTGTTCTTTCATTTTTGGTGAATGTACTTTTTTACCTTTTGGCATGACATTACCTTTAAAACACCACCACCAACATTTCAACAGATAAATAATTTAAAGAAAAGCAAATAGGTGCTTTGTGAGAGTAGCCAGCTGCTCAGCCATCCAGCAGGGCATGTACACTGGGGACAGTGGAGGCCTGATTGCCCATTAAAGAGGCCCACATTGCACAAAGCCACAGTCAAAGCTCTCTGGGGAATCAAGCATTGTGCCCACGTGTAATATGTCAGTTATTTGCCAGCAGGGGAAACACTGCAAGAAGTGAATGTGTTTTACTCTGTTCAGTGACACTGCTAATGACTCATGCAGGATTATGGGTAACAAACCTTTGAAATGAGAGGTTGAGTTGTACACTACATTATACATCTGAATTTCATGGTATATTAGTGACAGTGATTGGTAATACAATATGATGGGGAATTGCTAACATCAGACAGAAGTTAATATGATGCACTGCAATTTCTCAGAGAGCCCCATACTTCTTCTAGCACCACCCATAATCTGCTCATTATTGTTTGGCAAGGAGCAATCCCCCTCATGGAGCCAGCAGCCCCAGCACCCTGACAGCTGCTCGTAAATTTGAGTGGAAGATGTGCAATCCAAAATGTTCATGATTCCATGGATCGTTACCCAGTTGTATCTGCCCTAAGAAGCAGGTGATTCTTTAAATTCCTGCCAGTTTGTTTCTGCTGGTATTTTCTCTCTCCACCAGATAAATCTGATGCCAGCTCGTGTCTCAGAGCATTTCTTCCCCTCTTGTTCTGTCATACAGACTACACACATGTTAACTGAACACCAGTTAATGGAGTGTAACTAAGAAGAATTAATATATTTACCCAAAAAAAAGCATTTCTAGACCATTACAATTAGAGTCAAATGTATCATATAAGGCATTAAAATTATAAATGCACCCACAGATTTATGTTTACAGACTCTGGCAAACTCCATGGCCACATGTCCCCTCAGTCACTCCTGTTGCAAACAGCATAAACAAATGTCTAAACTATTGATGTGATAGCAACCTGGAATATGCTGTTTGACAAGGCCATAGAATATTCCAGGTTAAAGCCATCTGACCTTCTCCAGTTGTAGAATCCATCACCACAGAATATTCCAGGTAAATATCCATCTGGCCTTCTCCAATAGAAGGTTTGGGTTTTCCTGCAGGAAGAGCCCATGAAGACAGAAGATTCCCTTCAAGACCCAGCCTCATACACCCACTAAGCAGAAGCACCCAGACCATCACCTTTCCAAGGAGCCTGAAATGGGAGTCATTCCTAGGATGAGGGAGTTCATTGGAAACCACAGCCAAGCAGGAACTGGATGGTAATAATGATGAGTAAATGGAAGAAAGTATCTCCCTCCAGCATTAAATTCAAGCCCTGACCTTTTCCAATGTAATGACTAACTCAACCTTTACATAATAATGTGGGTGATATTTGGAGAGTATAACATATGTGTCATTTTAATTAATTGAACAGAAATAGATTCACAGAAGAAAAATGAATTAACCAATCAGCAATCATCTTTCTATCTATTTCATGTCAGAATAATTAGTTTATTCTCATAATCTCTTGACCCCTCTAGAAATCATAACCTTGCTGACCTCCTTGAGTATGGGAGCTCATTTGAATAGCACCATAATTGTGCTCTGGGTGCATTATCATCTAGTTTCAATTTTATTAAGGTAATCTTACCCCTTATTATTATCTCTCTCTCTGAAAGGCTGACCCAAACCCTGGGAAAGAGTGCAGGACTTGGCTCAGTAAAACCAGTGTACTTTGGACATCAGAACCCTTCCTCCTAGAAGGTGGGCTGGTTTTGTTAGCTGGAGGATCAGCTAACAAAATAATTTTACCACTGTTGTCTGTGGACTGCAGAATCCCAACACCTGATGCTGGCAGCTGCAGACTGTTACCAACTAGCAAATGCTTAAACAAAATCACAGTTTGTTCCAGAATGATAAAATGACCCTACAAAGTGAATTACATTGTGAAAAATAAATGTAAAACACAGTGTAGATGCACAAATGATTATTTCATTATCTGGCCAATGTAAGAACGACAGATACAAATTGTTCCAATCATAGAGTGATGAAAGAGTAATGAACAATGGGTTCTTGAATGAGCACAGGAACAAAATAATGAATTGCAGTTTAAATGAAATCAGGAGTCAATGGACTGGATCACAGACTGTCCTTCAGACACAGGAATTTTGCATTAGTTAAACAGTGTCATTTGGAAAAACGTCCTTTAAGAGAAGGAATCTCAGTGGCTCAGAGAGGGACAAACATGATGGGCCTGGACACTGGCTGGCTTTTAGCAAGCTGGACTGGAGCATCCCCATTCCTGACACTTTGATAATTGATCTACCACAGATTAACAGCTTCCACTCTGCAAAGTTATCAAACCACTGTTACTTTCCTCTGTTTTAACTTTGCTCTTCCTCTACTACAGAGTTACTTTGATGCAACATCTGATGAGATCTCCACGCAGATTTTTGGCACAGAATGAAGACCAAGACACAAAAGTTTCTGGGAAGTGTCAGTTAGGTAGAAATAACATGGTAAAAGCTCTACTGACTTTTTATTTGTTGGAAAACTCCGCAATAAATGGATTTATATTCTTTTATTTTGTTTCATACCAATAAGCCAAGGATTTCTAATGTTATTGCCAAAGAAACATGTCACATTTCATGTATCATAGCTATCCATCACACTGCACAGCTTTCTGTGCTGAAGTTATGTTTCAGTCAAGAGTGCAGGACATCTGACCATTTTATCTCTCTGTACAGAATTTCTTTACACTCTCTGAAGACATCTTGGCAATGAGCAGAAACTAGCAGGTGTCACAGGCAAGGCTCAAAGAGCTTCATAAACCAGGTACCCCTCCTGCTGTGGCCAGGGCAGCACCAGCTGCAAAAGAGAGGCAGCACTTGGAGCCCTGTGCCTCAGCAAAGGATGAGCAGCTCTGGGATGAGCATCCCCCAGGGACAGGTCATCTTTCATCCCTTGGTGCTCAATAGCCTGGAGATGTTTGAAAACTAGAATGCCCCAAATCCAGCAAGCAAGAGCACTTTCAAAAGCCACAGAGTGGTGGCAACAAAGGGGAAAGCAGGGAAAGCCAGGTTTTGCTTGCTTTGTGGACAGAAAGAAATATTTATTGGAGAAAAAAGCTGCTGGAGAGAGGTGGAATCTCTGCTGTGTGAGTGAGGGAAAGGCCACCTGCTTCTGCCCTAATTCAATGATATCTTCTGCAAAGGGTGCCTGCCCTGCAGGGTCAGGGAGAATGTCCCATGCCTGCCATGTACAGGTGAGCCAGCATCCATCAAACTCTGCCTGTTGCTCTGTCCTGTGCTGATTCTGCCCAGGCAGAATCCCTCCACAACCAGATGTGCCACTTAGAGCCCCTCACTCCCCTTCTCATCAGATTTATGTTTCAACAGATCCTGATGCTGAGCACATCAGACCCTCAGCAAACATCCCCACAACTCCATCAGGGTGCCAGGACAGGCTGAGATATGCAGCACATCTCACCACAGGCACTGCAGAGCCATAGGGCATGTTTAATGTACAGAGAGCAGGGGTAGACACCTTTCTTCATGGGATCTTTCTTGGGTATTCAGAACTGTGCCTTATTGACTCAGAGAGACAGAACTCTCCTCCTCTGACAGCTGAATTTCACAAAACATGATGAGGTTTGCAAACTCCAGAGTATTTTGGCTGCCTCTGCAAGCCTGATATGCAGATAAAAGTGTGCTGCAGTTTCATGCAGTGGGAGGGAACAGTGAGAATGGGCTCTGCTCTTCCACTGTGCCTGAAGAGGTGCTTCAAGGCACAGGCATCTCCTCCTGCCCCCATCCCAGGGACTGCTTCACTTACAGCTCTGTCCCCAACAAAATCTCCAAAACAAGACCCCATTTCACTGGAGTTTGATAAACAACTCCCATCTGGCAGAAAACCACACCACTGGACACAAAATTGAGCTGATCCAATGCATTAAGTTATCACAGTCTTGCTGCCAGATCTTTTAGCTGATTTTGGGTCTCAGATCATCTATAGCATAACATGACACCATCCTCCAACCAACCTGGTGTCAGAAGTTCATTCAGCCAAGCAAGATGGTACTCCAAACACCTGGTCCTGAAGAGACACCCAGGCATCAGCCTGGATCTGAAACCAAACTGAAAATGTTCCCTGGAGCAAGCAGCAGAGAGCCCTACTGTCCAAAAATCCACAGCACCCTGCCTGGTGTTCAGAGAGGTGCCCCTTGCCCGTGGCAGGGAGGTTGAAGCAGGTGACCTTTAAGGTCCTTTCCAGCCCAAACCCATTCTGTGATTCCAGAATTCTGTCACCTCTGCCTGGGAGAGGCAGAGCCTGCATGCCCCAGCCCAGAGCCCACCTCCTGTGCTGCTCAGACCCAGGAGTAGGAGAAATCTGATAAAAACTGTGAGTGTCACAGGCAGACACTCCATCTGTTCCACCAGCCCCCCTGACTGGCCAAATTCTCCTGTGTGTGCTGCTTGCCAGCTTGAGAAACATCTCAGCAGGCAGGAGCTGCTTGCCAAAGGTCTGGTAGCACCTCCTCACCCACCCCCATCACTACAGATTTTGGAAATAACCACAAATGCCTCCTTGCCTTGCTAACAGTGAGTGCTGTACCAGGGGCTGCCAGCAGCAGCAAGGTGACAATTCCAAACTGCACAGGAGGGAGGGGGGAGAAACAAGCTCTTCACTAGAACAATCCACTGCAGGAGAACACTGGAAAAGAGTTCACTCTGCATCACCCAGCAGAAAAGCCTCTGGTGCAGGGTGGGGAGCACAGCACAGCCCCTGGCAGGGGTTTGCAGGCTGAGCCAGCTGTGCCTGGGCATGCAGGCTCTGGGGATTGAGGTTTGCTGGGCTGTCTGTGCTCAGCCTGCACCACTGCACAGCTAATGGATGTGCCCATTACAGCCCAGCCAGAACATTTGTCTCTGTGGCTGGCAGAAGGATCCACACCTCAGTGCCACTCTGCATTTCTCTGGGTTTGCTCTGAACACTACACATGCTCGGTTCAGGGTTTTTGCACTCCAAGGCAGATGCACTGGATTGATTTCTAACGTGGCTCTGATCATCACCTACACTTTGGAATGATCTCTATGCAAACACAGGGCACAGATTTGTTGTGTGACACCACAGCTCCCATGTGTTCTTTGTGGCTGCATGGTGCCTCATGCTGGCTTGATATTTGTGTATCAAAGGACAAGCACATGGTCAGAAATTGAGCACAGCTTCACTAAAGCCACCACTGTTTGCATCACAATGACTTATTTTTCAGTGTTACATTTAATTTACTACCTTGGTCAAACTTGGCCTGTTACAAAAACAAAATAAAAATTTAAAAAATAATGAGATTCCTAAATTTCATTAGGAAACAAACCCCATAAATATGCACTGCTCACAGTGCTCCATGAGGGGTCCAGTATGATCCTCATCATCTAAAGGGCTGCTAATGCAGAACTTACAGATGATCACAGTGGTTCTTTCAATGCTTGGCATTTCCTGACTCCTACACCTTTGTTTTTCTTTTCTCATCATTACATTAACACTTTTGTGTTATGGAATATTTATGAGGCACACCACATGCTTAATGGCTTTCCTCATTTATTTGCAGCTAGCCTGCATTAATACAAGACTCACAATATTCAATCTAAAATCCATCAAGGATTCCCAGGCTTAATATCATCACCACTTTTAATGAGAAAGGAAATCTGTAAATCCAACTTGCAAAAGCTAAAATAAAGCTGTGTGGGAGCAGCACAAGCAGTGCAACTGCATCCTTCACTTTCAAAGCATCCAGAAGTAAACTTCTCTTAATTGAACAGGTTCTAAAGCCATGAATTACAAAGTAACTCCCTGCACTAAATCTCATCCACAGTTCCCCAAAATGTCACATATCAGAGTGCACTCCTCTCCCTACTGCCCATCCTGCAACAAGGGGATGCATGAGCAAGGTGAGGCTCAGGTGGATCAGAGCTGGTTTGGAACCCTGGTGGTGCCCAGTCATGTTTATGTACACTTGAGGGATTAGATCAGCTGAAGAACAGGCATCCATTATGGTATATATGTGTAAATGTCTCTTGCTGACACAAGCTGCCTGGCCTTGTGCTGTTGAGCCATTAGATGCAGGTGAATATTCACCATTCTTCAACCCTGCCATGTCTCAGGGCACCAGCAAACTCTGAGCACGTGTGTGGTAAAAGGAGATTTGTCCCTTCCTCAGCAAGGGAATGCTCTGCCTGGTGTGATTGATCAGCCATTTGCTGCAGCTGATGTGATCTCTGAAAGTTCTCTGATGTTTTTGTTCATAGAAATCATTCTGTCCTATCAACATTGCCCTGTTATTATCTCCTGCACACACATGTGCACAAAAATTAACCCTGAGTATTAACAGAGGAGACAAACCTTGCTGTCAATGAGACCACTGCAACCCCATAAAAATCAATCCAACTACATGAAGTAACAGCTCAACATTTAGTGCCATTTAGCTGGGAGACATGCACTGAAAAGAAATATGGAGATACAAAACCAAACTGAAACTTTGACAATTGAAAAAAAAAAATAAAATCAGTAGGCTGTTCTTTCCTGGAAGCTTTTGAGGCCAGACTTTCTTGGATATGCATCAATGTAAATCTACTATGGTCAGCAGAACACCTCAAAGTTTTCATCTGGAGGATCTGAGCCTGTGTGTTTACCCTCTGTTCATGGTGAGTGAGCCTGAGCTGTGTCTGGAAAGGGACCACAGCACCAGCCCCTGTGTGCACCCACTTCTCCAGCTGCTCACAGAAAAATCTCAGCTCTGGTAACAGCAAATTTGAGCTCTTCAAATTCCTTCTGTTGTCAGGCTCTATTTCAGCAAGGGACCTCAGGATATGCCTAACATCAGCTGCAGCTCCCTGCCTTTGAAGATAATGGGGCAATCACACATCTGAACTCAGACATCTCTTCCTCTCTTGGGCAAAACAGTCCCTAACTCCTCTGAGTTTAAAGATGATCTGGCAATATTTCTGTTCAGCACCACACAAAAGGCAGAAGTTGCAGATTTAAGAGTGGAAGGCAATTTCCCCCTTCTGTGCTCAGCAGCAGAGAACAGTGCCATAGGCTTTCCAGCAGCCAATACATTTGGTGCTTCACTGACAAGGTTAAAACAGTCAAAAATTTATTTTGCCACCCTTGGAATAGAGGGTTTTTCCTCATATGTAACTAATTTCTACTGAGATGTTGGTTAAGGAGAAAGAATTTGATAATCTGATTTTGCAAGTGGTGACAGAGTCACCAGGAGGGAAACAGAAGAAATTCAAACATGGGCTAAATTGTTATTTGCCAAGCATTTGATTTCCAAGGAAATGAACACATTCAGCAAACAAAAGGGAACCTGGCAGTGCAGGAGAAGAGCTTGAGGACAGTACATTGTTTCTGGGGTGTGTTCATGAGAGAAATGGAGATTAAGGAATGCCACAGGCTGGAGACAATCTACCTTGAGACAGCTTCACTCTTCTCTCTAATCCTGGTGCACAACTGGTCAGAAATGTGGTGCCAGCCATTCCAAAATCACATCCCAAACAACTCCAGCTCTGCTTACCTGGATGCCTTCAGGTTGTTTTGTCAGAATTACCACTGCCTGTTTCACTGAGGGTAGCAGGACTCAGCATCTGACTGAATCCAGATGGGAGCCTGAGATTAACAGCAGAGGAAACCTGATGTCTGAATCAGCACATGAAAAGAAGTCAGCAGAAATAAATAGATTAGTCTAGTCTACAGTGTTTCTGCTCAAAAATAGGAAAAGCTGCTGCAAACTTAGACTGCAGGTGAGAGGAAAAGCCCTTAGGAAAGCAGAGGGGCTCAGGATCACCACCTGGAATGGGCCCTGCTGCTCCACAAAGAAAACATGCCAGCTTTTGAGGAAAAGCAGCTCCAGCAGGAGGTATTTTGGCAGGATGGGCTGTCCAGCAGCACTCTGTGAGGAGTCCCCTGCCAGCACCACGCTGCCCTCACCCAGTGCTGGGCTCTGACCATGCTGCAGCATCTGCAAGCACAGATAATGCTCCAGAGATGCCTGCACAGCACTTTGAACCCATGGATCTGGCTGTACAAACCAGCTCACACTCAGGGAGCCAGCCCCAGGGTGGCAGCAGCATCCCCCTGAGGAGCAGGTGGATGTGCTGCATCCCATCCCATCCCATCCCATCCCATCCCATCCCATCCCATCCCATCCCATCCCATCCCATCCCATCCCATCCCATCCCATCCCACCCCATCCCATCCCAATTCCAATCCCATCCCATCCCAGATTTTGCTGGAAACATTCACTTCTGGAGCATTCCAATCCCCCAGCTCTCTGATCCCCTCCAGGGAAGCCCAGCTCACACACCTGGGCACATCCTGCACATTCAGCCAAGCTTTTGTCTTGCATTACTTATTTTTTTCCAAAAACATCACTTTTGTAGGAAGGTTAGTTTTCTTCCCTCTTCCCCTCCAAAGGGTGAATAATGGTGGCATTGGAAATGGGTGGGCTCAAAAGTGAAAGCATGGTCACTTGGTGTGACCTTTGGAAAAAAAATAGCAGCCTGGGTAGAATTTGAAAATCCTGGCCCCTTTAGAGCTGTTTATAGTAATTAGGTCATATTGGGACAATGCCCTGCCAGAAAGTCACCCCATGTGTAACTTACCCAGGGAAACAAGGTGCAGTGAGAAGGGGAGGAAGGGGTGCCAGAGGCCACTGGATGGGTACTGACCCCACAAAGAGTGTTTAAATCCACCAGCAGGCACAGAGCAGGGCATTACCTCCTGAGAAAAGTGTATCCTGTGTACCAGCATCTGCAGGTGCTGAGACATCCAAGGGAGTGAGCTCAGCCCTGAGCAGGGACTAAAAGAGGAAAAGCAAGCCTGAGAAAGGCTCTAGGCTGGCACAGGTCCAGGGCAAAATGAGACAGGGCTGGGGCCACCACCTGCCCAGGGGACTTCCAGCACAAAGATGCTTTGGGAAGGGGAGGAAGCACATCAGGGAATGCTCAGGAAATCCTGTGCAAGGGGAGACCCTGCCCCCCCCCCACTGTTTGGGCTCACTGCTCTGGCTCCCATGGGTCTGTCAGTGCTGTGCCCCAGACACCAGACTGTGCCTGCACTGTCACAGTGCCTATCACTGCACTGCAGCCCCTCCAGGGCCTGGCACTGGGAGCACTGGGAGCTGCCTCCCTGCCTGCAAGATGGATCTTGCATGACTTATGCACAAATTAAGTGTGGAGCAGAAAAACCATATGCAGAACCAGCATCTGCAGCCCTGGCTTTGGGCTGGCCTTGGTTGAAATTCAGCAGCTTGACAGCATCAGATTTTGTTGGTGTCTGAGACAGAAGCCCCGTGGCATTTTTAGATGACTTTGTGATAGTTATCTTCCCTTTCTACTATTTGCTTTACGCTTGGAAAAAAAAAAAATTATCTCAGGAGTCCTTTGAACATTAAAATTTATGCCATGCATGCTACTTTCTTCAAATATTTTAAAATATTCGAAATGTAAGAACCTTGGCACAGTGCCCAGGATCCTGTCTTTTTGGATAAAAGTTTCAGATAACTGACACTTTCAATTACTGTTTCTCCCTGAAGAGGTCATCTCTGCTTGGGCTGCAGAGCAGAGCACCAGAGGTGCTGGGGGTCCCCCAGTTCCACAAAAGGTTAAAAAATCTGCACGGGTGCTAATTAAAGCCAACACACTCTGTGTCTGACCTAGTTCTGCCTTGCTTTCAGGAGGCTTTACCTGAGTATCTTTCAAACCACTTAAAAATTCAAATGGTTAATAATGCATCAGAGGCAAGCCTCACCCAGGGGCTGGCAGTGTGGGGCAGCTCAGTTTTGCTCTGGATGGCATGGTTTGGAGTTCCTGGGGGCAGGGAGCACTGCCAGCCTCATCCCCTGCTGCTGCCCCCACCCTGCACACCTTTGTGCCACTTATTGGTGTCCCAACCTCTTTTTGGGATGATTTCTGTAAATGTTCAGTATCATGCTGACCAAATCAGGAGGTAGGAGTTGGCTGAGCTGTTCATCTGGTCCCCAGTGCATCCCTCTGCACAGCCAGGGTCTCTGCACACTCAGCTTCCCTGTGTGTACCCCTGCAAAATCTGTATCATTGTCTCCTCCCAAGGTTTAATTTCCTAGGATAAACAGCAGGGCACTGCCGAGCTGAGGAACGCCAGCTTAGAAATTTTCCTTTTTGCTTCTGCACCTTGCACAGACATTAACTCAGAGAAGTTTCATTTTGCCATGTTTTTTACTCGGCTGCCACTTAGTGGCAATGCAAAGTCATAGCTGGGGCAATCCCACAGCCCCTAAATCCATCTGGTATTCCAGAGGCTCTTCCCAGGGCTGTGAGAATGACTTGCTCAGTCGTTTGTTTTTCACCCAACACCTTTTCCACAGGTTCTGAGTGTTGTTACAAACCCCCCCTCACTGGAAAAGTCATTGTGGAGGGAGCATCCACCTGGCAGTGCTTTTCATCCTTGCAGGAGTCAGGCTGGAGGTGCTGCCATGGCTTCAGCCCCTGGCTGAACTCATCATCTCTGGTACCCTGGGAAGGGTCTGTGCTCTGGGGGGAAAGAAACAGGAGGCTCCTGCTGGAAGAACAAACCTGTGCTGACCAAAGTGAGCTGATTGATAATCCCCAGCTCTGTTTCTCACAGGGGTTCCTGGTGAGAGGTGAGGATGTGTCCAAGCTCCTCCTTGCCTGCAGTGCTGTGGAGCAAAACAGCTGCATTTTCAGCTTTCTGCTGGAATGTCAACATTTCCTATGGAAGCAGAGAAAATAAATCATGGCATTGTGACTTTACAGGGGGCAATAACAGCAACAGGTAATTATCACCCCAGGGCAGAATCTTAAAGAGCCAAGTGAGACTTCTTTCCTTGAATATTTTCTGCAGAGACTCTGTGCTCAAAGTCTGGCATCCCTAAGACACACCAACTTTCATTTCTATTAGTTTAACTTCTCCCTCCATAATTGCACTGGAGATATCAAAAAGAACTCTATTTTTTTTTGTATTCTCCATGGAGGTGAAAGAGAAGGAGCTGAAATTACAGAGTATTGGAGCTTTCACATTGCAAATGCTTGAGGTTTCTCTTTTTTTCTTTTCTTTTATAACGTGCATTGATTACTGTCAAGACAAATTTCTTGCTGTGAAATAGAGGTAAGTCCTTGTAAGCAGACCCTGAACTCAAAGTGACAGTCACATTTTCTAATTAAAAAAAAAAAAAGAAAAAAAAAAAAAAAAAAAAAAAAAAAGAAGAAAAAAGTCAAGTTAAAAAAAAAAAAAAAAAAAGTTAATATTCAAACCTCACCTAAGCCCTCAATTTCACCTCTCACTCTAATCACAATTGCTGCAGAGGTGCATATTGCAAAGTCACCTGAAGGACTCTGCTGCACCTGGCAGCATCTCTTGTGCAGGAACCCAGCACAGCCCTGGCAGCAGCATTCTGCAGGATGGGGAGGCAATGGCTCCTGCCTTTCCCTCTCACATCCCAGGATAAAGGACACCCCAGCTCTCTTTCCTTGCAGGATTTGAATTCATTTGGATCTCTTGTCACACCAGGACCAGATTGCAGCTCTGTTTTGCCCTGCATTGCTTAAAATTTCATCCTGGGGAGAGGAGGAGAATCCCTCTGTCCAGGCACAGGGGTGATCAGCACCTTTAGGTCTTGCTCTCTGGGTGTGTGGGGGTCCCATATCTTGCCCACAGGACCTCAGCAGCACCCCATAGCAAAGTCAAAAATAAGAAGATTTTTTTTTTTTCCCTGTTGATTTCCTTGTTATGGATTTTAATGGTACTTCAGATTAGTTCAGCTGTTGGCAGCACTTGGCATCCCATTTGAACAGCTCTGCCTGCACTGGCATTAGGAGGAAATGTTTACTTTTCATACCTCTGCACTTTAAGCTGTGCTGTGGGAATCCAGCTTCTCAAAGCCTCAGCCTGCCTAGGCATTTAGATCCCTTTTCATCTGCTTTATCAATTGTCTCCTTGAGGAAACATTGTGCCAAAGTTGTGGATGATTAAAGCTCAGGTGTAGGTGCCAGCAGTGCCCTGCCAAGGGACCATCCCAGGCAGACACAGTGGGACCCTGAGGCTGCCCCCAGGCTGCTGCCATCTCTGAAAAGGCACTGCAGGAACAAGGGGATCTCACTGCCAGCCCCTGGGAGCAGCTCCATTTGTCCCTCCCAGGAGCAGCATTTTGATCAGAGCACCTTGAGGAGCCCCATTTAATCTGGCCCTCACTGGTGCTCAGCTCCCATCCATGACCCCCACCAGCCTGGAACTGGAGCCAAAGTTGGCTCTGGACAAGCAGATTTCCCCTCTCAACATCTACATCAAATATATCATATATGAGATATATCTATATATCATATATAGCACAGATCAACATCTAGCAGGGCAATCTGCTGATAAACAATGCACCAAACCCCCCCCCCCCCTTACCTCCTCACAGCTTCCATAGCTTTGCTGGACTAATTTCCAACATATTTTACTCACTTTGAACCACGTGAAAGAATCAGATGGGGTGTCTTGCCTGGTGCAGCTGGGCACAGCTTCACAGCAGCCATACCTAAGAGGAGGCAGGGAAAATAACAGCTTTTCTAACAAATACATGTAGTTTACCTGGCCTAGGAAGAGCCTTTTGACAGGCAGCTGCAGGAACAGGTAATATTTAGTTTGCTCCTTAGCAAGGAAGAGAATAATAACATGGAATCAAGAAATACGAACACAGAGTAAAACCAAATCACCAAGTGGGGCAAAATATCAGAAAACTGTCTGATGGGGCTCATTACATTTAAGACAGAACTGGTTATTGGGGATGGGGGTGGTCTTGATCTAAAGATACTTTGCCTTCTTTGGGAGGGTACTTCAAACACCCCCTGGCACTGAGGGGCAGAATCACTGGGACATTCTGGGAATGCACTTGCAATGCCCATTTCATGCTCCCAATGCATGTTCAAAGTTCAGGGCACTTTGTAGGTGGGAGAGATTCCCCTGGCCAGCATCCCAGAGCAACAGGCTCGGCAGGACAGCACTTCTTCCTTTGAGATAACACATTAGGGAAAATGGGATAACTGCATTTTTTGTCCAAAGAGCAGCGTTCAAATTCTGCCCTGCTAGCCTTGCCTTGCCCAGGGCAAGGAATTTTTTTGACAGGTGAATAAAATATCATTAGTTTCTCCACTGTCATCAATCATCAAAGTGAAGGCTGGGCGAGTAACCTCTCCAGACAGTCCTGGGGACTGCATGAGCCCCTGGTTTCTAAAGGAGCAGAGAGGGGCCAACACAGGAGCCTCCCTTTATATCTAAATGCATGGGAGGCAGGCAGATAAAACCTCTCCCCAACTTTGACGTTTTTCCCTAAGTGTTAGAAGCTGACAACAGCATAGAAATGGAGATTTCACGTTGTCACTCCAGCCTTGCCCAGCCATTTGTGGCCAGGTAGCCCAAGCTGGGCTGGAGATTGAATCGAGGCATTGCTGAGAGCACAGCATAAGTTAAAGAGAGAGAATGACAAATCTGAAGCTTTTGTCTAAAGGTCACACACTTGAAGCTTCTTTCGCATTTGTGTGAGTTAATTTACTTCTGAAAAAAAAAAGAGAAAAATCTTCACAACAAAGAAAAATGAACAGAAATCTGTCCCTGAGACTGCCATGGCCGTGAACTTCCAAAGCTATTGTGATTTCAATAGAAGAATAGGAGACACTGCCATCGAAAATGCCATTGATATTGTAACAGATCATTGCCTAAATAGACCATAACAGCCCCATTTCAATGGTTACTGAGAAACGCATTAACCCCTTCCCGCCTGAGCCCTGCACAATCTCTGCGTGACACATCAAAGGAGACACACCAGATACCAGGAATTTCACACCCTTTTTCTGCCCCTGTCAGCTCCTCTGAGCTTCCCTGTCCCTTTCCTTTTCCACACCGTATCAGAGCCAGCCGAGGGCAAATCCTTTTAAGCACAGGCAGAAAACCTGGGGTTAGTGCATTGTCTCATCCCCCAGCCCCACTCCTCAAGCCACCCAGGAGAAGGCAAAGCCTTCCCCAAAGGCCTGGGGCTCAGGGGCAGTTGAGGAGCCAACAGTTTACAAAAAAATATAAAGATATACATATATACACACACATATATATATTTATATGTGTGTGTGTATATATACGTATGTATATGTATATGTATATATATGTACATATATGTGTGTATATTTACATGTATGTGTATATATATATATATATATCTTTATCTTTTAATTCCCAGTGGACCAAGCCCCAAACCAACTCTGAATGGGCTTTCAAGGAAAATTAAAACCAAAACACAAACAAAAGGAAAAATTAACCAAGGGACACTTCCCCCACCAAAAATAAAACCCCATACCAACCAACCAACCAAAAAACAAAAATAAAACCCCAATAGTATTTTTTTTAACTGCAGTTCTTCTATTCCAGACCCAGGGAGGCTATTGCAGTAGGTGCTTATTAATCTCCTGTTTGAGGTTACTCATCTACTTTGTTCTTAAGCTCTTTGCCATGTCCTCCTGAAATATTAAGCTAAACATCTTCCAAATTCTTCACTGTCAGCTTGACTTACAGATCCTGGGGAGACAAAGAATAAAAGCAGGTTTCTTTTGAATAAAAGGACTATCTCCATAGTGCTCCACATTAATTAAATTCAATCATTTAATTCTTTTAGTTTAATCTGGGGCCACACTTGCCATTGTTTAGCACAGGTTCTATGCCAGGATAACCAGCGCTGGCTTGCAGAGCATCCTCCTGCCTTTCCTGTGCCACCCTGCTCTGGGTTTGTGGCATTTTCTCATTACTTCTCAGGCACATACATATAGGTGTTACATACGTGTGTATGAATAAATATAAAATGCAAAACTTTCTAAATTTCTTTTTATTCAATCATTCATCTTGAGTTTCTCCAGGCCAATTTTTTCTACCAAACACTACCCTATTATACTCCAGCTGTTTATTGATTCATTGACTTTAAAAGTTCTTTGCTACAGTCCTGCAGTCTCTTCTACAGAGGAACAGAAACACAAGTGCTCCAGATTTCCAAGGGGCATGGATCTCTGGGGCCAAGCCAAGATCTGCTTCCCTGCTGGAGCCCACAGCCATGGCTCCAAGTCTCTGCTCAGCAATTTGCCACCCAAAAGCACCGTGGGGGCAATGCCTGCTCAGATACAGGCACCTTTCCTGGAGCTTCCAGCTGCCACCAGGCAGCTTTGAACTGGTTATTGCAAAAGGCAATTACACTTTTTGGTAAGATCTGCAGGCAGTGGGGAGGACACTGACTGAGGGTTCATTAACCCTAATGAAAGGACCAAGGGTTCTTTAATCTGCACATCTCCCTCAAGGTCTCCTGGCAGCCCAGGATGTGGAGCCTCTGGCAAGACCCTGAGCACATTCCCCAAAAGGTCTGCAGTGGGATCAAAGCTCTCTGCAGCTGCACCAGTGGCTCCTTAGGGAGGTGCCAGGGGGTGATGAGGATGCTCTCAGTGCCTGATGAGGCAGATGCAGGGCAGGGACAGGGAAGGGTGCTCTGGCATGGCTGAGTGCAGCTCCCACGCTGCAGACACCAACCAGGACATCATTTTCTTCTTGCTTCTGGGGAGAGGTGGCTGTATTTTCATTTCAATGCCATTATTCATGAGCCTTAATTACTCTTACTTTTTCATAAGATTCAAAGGCATGTAGCCATCTTGCAAACAAAAAGGCAACAGATTCAGAGAGTTGCCACGAAATGACTTCTCTAACCCCCTGTCCTGTTTCATGGAGGCCTTGGGAGAACCCAGCACAATGAGAAGCAAAGCTGCACTTTGCAGGGCTTCAGTGGCAATTTCCTCCCCATATGTTTCTCAAGACACTCTGTTAATTTAGTTTGTCTATAATGAATTCTGTCATTATTCCAAACATCCATTCTCATGACCTAGTCTTATAGCATATCACCACCAAGTATCTTTTTTTGGCTATACAATCTCCCTGGGGAACCGAAAATTGTCTCCGTCTGCAGCACAACTATGCTGGGGAGCAGCCTGGAAAACAGATCCGAGATTATTCCTTTCTGTGTCAGTCATTTAAGCCTCTTTGTGTTAAAGTTGACATTTGTCTCGATGCTGTCTCAATAGGCCCTGCTGGCTGGGTTTCATTCAGAGTCTGAGCCGGGGGGAGAGCTTGCCTCTTGTTTTACTTTCAGGCCATTATTGTGCCAAAGCGTGAAGGGAGGGAGCTGAATAACCACAAACAGGTGAGGCAGGGAGAGGCTTTCTGTCTCTGCTCTCAGCTTGCAAGAGCTGAGCTCTTTGGATGCCTTTCAAAGGCAGGAGAAGCCAAAAGCAATAATCCCCACCATGGGAGCAGGCAGGAAGGAAGGGTATCTGGTGTTGGCCAGAGATGTCCCAGCGCAGGGGAAGCGCATTCCCACGCGGTGACATCGCCGTGAGCCAGAGCAGCTCCTCGGGCCAGAAACACAGCCCTGCAGCAGCCTCCAAGCTCCACACCCACCCTGCTGCAGCACAGTGGGGCAGCAAGGGAGCCTTTAGAGCCTGTGCATGTGAAACAGCTGCTGGGAGTAAGGGCTCCTTTCCTCAGCCACTGCTGCCCCTGCTTGCCCCACTAGCAATCTGTAGGTGCCAGATGTAGGGATTGTGGCAAACCACAGACACTAATCTCCCTTCTACCCCCTGCCCCTTGCTTTCATTTAGTCAGCCCTGCAAAAAGAGGGTTGTTTTTGCCTGACCTTCATGTGGCTGCAGGCTGGGTGGGTGCTAAAGGGAAGCACAGAATCCATGCAGGAATTGGATGTCATCTTTTGCCACTTGTGATGTTCCCTTCACCATGCAGCACTTCCATACTCACTTTTTCAGTACCAAGGCAGAAGGTGGCATTTTCCTGAGGCATCCCCAAAGTGCCCTCTCCAAACCATAACCAGAGCCTCTCAGAAGTCCCAAGGAGCAGGCAAAGCACCTGCATGTTCTGGGGCAAACTGGATCAGCTGTTATTCTCCCTGCTATTCCATCCACCTCAGACTCCCAGCGACAGCTCCAGGAGGAAGGTTTGGCTCATCCAGTCCCCAAGACATGGCAGAGCACTCAGCAAAGCTTCCCCCCTTTGGAGAGGAACAAGCAGGCACCTGCAGAGCACTGCAGAATGTCTGCACCCTGCCCCAGGCTTTCCCTGGCTCCCTCCCAGCCCACGCACGCTCCCTTCAGCTCCACATCCTGGGGAAATGTAAGATGTTCCGCCAGCAAGGCCCTGCAAAGACAGAGAGGAAACAAGGGCACGTTGTTTGGTAGCACCAGGCTTTAGCTCCCTCAATTGTGTGAGTTAATCAGAGGCAATACATGCGTGTCCTTGTGCGACTTCAATGTCTCACCCCAAAAGCTCCAGTAACAAGGGATTAGGGAGAGGCTGGGGAAGTCAAAAAACTCTTCACTGGAAATTTGTTTCAAGATGTTTCCAGGCTGCTTGTGAAAGGAGGTTGCATTGTCTGTGCCTTACCTTGTGAGGCCAAGGCTGTGCTCAGGATGTGCTGCTGCCCTGCTCTCACCAAACAGCCCTGCAAAGATGAAAGCCACTGGCAGAATTGTGGCACCCCAGGCTGAACCCATGCCAGACTGAGGGCAAAGCATCTGTACACGTCATGCTCCCTCATGGTGAAAGTCCTGCTTTAATTCAGACACTGGCACAGGCGTGCAGGATCCCTCAGCAGCAGCTGCACCACTCAGATCACCTTGTGGGATGGAAACAAGCCCATTCCCCTTGAAATATCCAGGGCCATGGTCCCTGTCTAGGCTCAAAGGCATACACTCACCCATGACCAGCCTAAAATCCAAGTATTGCATCAAACAGAATGAATATCCAGGGTTTCAATGAAAAGAAAAACAATAACATTTTCAAAAAACATCCACCAAAGCCACTCACATCATGGTGATCCAACTTCCCTGCAGGATCTGTATGGGCAGGTAACCCAAGCACCTGTGCTGGTCCCTGCTGGCCCAGAGTCCTCACTCAGCATCACTCACAGCTGCAGATCCCAAGCCCTTGAGCATCCTCATCCAGCTCTGCCAGCACCTCGTGCCCTGTCTCTTCACAGGTCTCTGGGAACTCACAATGCACTCACAGCACCCCAAGCCCTGCCTCTCCCTGCCTGGCTGCTCTGTGCACCCATCCCAAGACAGGGCACAGCAGAACACCAGCATTTCCAGCCAGGACCACCTCCTCACAAATTGTGGTTGAAACAGCAATTTTCTCAGGACCCAGTTTGCAGCAATGCATGAAAGGAAAAGTTTCCCAGCCAACATTAGCTGGCAGAGCTGGTTTGTAATCAGGCAGGACAGATGGGAACACACAATGCCTTGAACCCAATCAAGAAAACATCCCAGGAATGCCTCTTAATGTGAACCTTTGGAGGGGTAAAACAGTCATTCAAATCAGAGCAGGATGATTGATTCCAACCTAAGAGAAAAGCACAAATCAAACTGATTCCTATCCAGGGGAGGAAAATCCAGTTTGATCTGAGGTAAGGCTTGACAGCAAATTAATTCAAAATTTTTTGACTTCCAAAATAAAATTATATGATGGAGATCTGAATGCATAGGCACTGAGGAAAGCTGTGTTAGCAAGCCCCATTTAGGTATTTTGCAAAACCAACAGAGGAGTTATACTCAAAGTGCCATGGACTTTGCTTCCCTCCTAGGAAGCATCTTTTGCTTCCCAACATTTATCCCTCATTGTGTCACTGTGGCAGTAAATAAACATCATCTTTTTGGAAGAGCTTGGGCAGCAGCTCCAGTTTGGGCTCAAACCCTCCTCTTCTTAAAATTTCCCTCCAATACAGAATCATAATCTCATGTGTCAGGATGAATTTTGGTTTATAAAACAGGCATGCAACACATCTAGAAGAAAAATTGCACCTGTCAAATGCCCTGCCCTATGAAATAAACCTGTGTAATTTCACTTTTCACCTAGTAAATACCCAAGCACTCTCCAGAGCAGTCGATTCCAGTATTCAAATCTGTTTCCATTAATATTAGAAGCTAGGAGGGTTTGGGAGAAAAGGAAGGAATTGATTAAAAGCAGATGGTATTCATTATCTTGCTAATCACAATCCTACAAGGATTTTTACAAAGAAAAAAGAGAAAGAAAAAGCAACATCAAGAAAAGGTCATGCTAGTACTTTTCAAATAAAACTTTAGAAAAATAACACTTCCAAGGATTTACTCCCCTCTCATGAGAAAATCAGCTTGTTTCATATCACAGCTCAGCCATGCTGGGAAAATGTCTTTGTGATACAGTCATCATTCTCACATTTTGTGCTGGGACTGCAAACTTTTGCTGAATGTCTGAGAAAAAAAAAACCTGTTGAAAGGACCATTACCACGTGCACCATCCCACAGCCTCTGGTGGCACTGCTGAACTTCCCAGCCTGCTCCTTCTTTTCCCCAAGGGGAAGTCACAAATAAGCAAACAAAGCAAACAAAACAAAATAGAACTAAAAGGAAGAGGCAGTTTATTAGGCAGAACCAGTGCAGTAGGAAAACCCAAGGATGGATTCTGTTTGAGATGACTGGCTGGAGTTCACCCAGAACAATTTTCTTAGGAGGATTTTTGCTTTTGGTATCTGATCCTGCTCCAGTTGAAACCAATGGAGATGTAGTTATTACCAATCCCCAGCACTGCAAGAGGGTGAGATCAAAGGCTTTGGCTCTTTTTCATTTTATCAAGTCACAAAATTTGAATGGGTTGTACTCAGCCTTTGGGCAGCAGAGCAGGATGCAGTCAGCAGGAGGAGGTGGCATTTCCAATATCCAAAATTCCCAGGGGTATTTCCAACTGCAGGAGCATGACTGTTAGTTTGTTCACCACCACACCCTCCTCTGGCCTTTCAAAACCCACCAATCCATAAAAAAAACTACCCAGAAAGTGTCTTAAACCTCTGGGTGTCCAGGGCAGGGGATACCAGGCTCCACAAGAGAGTGGTATCTTGGGGCAGGTTCAGGAAAGACAGGAAAAAATCCACTTATTATAAGCTCAGCCTTTTGGAATGAGAGGCACTAGAAAACCACCAGCAGTTGTCACTGACAATAGACTTTATTCTTTTCCTATAATACTCTTTTTAAAATAGGAAGTGGTTTTACAACACACAGCCAGAAAATTCCACAAGTACACATGGTGCTGCATAAGCCAAAAAAGCTATGCACTGGTGAGATTTTGTGGTCTTCAGGCTGAGATTCCTAAGCAGCTATTTATATGATAATTTATTTTTTAAACCACAATGACTCAAGGCTGCTCTGAATGGCAGCAGATTCGTTGTTAACAGTCTTTCTGTGCCATCTCACAAGGTACTAAATAGCTCAGACACAAATGAATCCCAAATATGCCTCAACCCCACCCTGCTCCCTGTCTGGGAATGTACAGCACATCTATGAGGATAGTTAGACTTGACCTGAGGTTTTCCTCCAGCTATCTCCAGCTTCTCCTGCTGTCATTTATTTATTCTCAAGTCAGTCCCTTTGCAAGGCAGGGGCCTTGCCTGCAACACATCCCATTTTCAAGACAAGGTGAAAATGTGTGAAATGGAAAGAGAGGAAGATAGATGTAGGTCTGTTTGCAGGCACACATGCAAGAAAAACAAGGAAACCTGTGAACAGTTAAACTTAGGAAACCCAGTTTTCTGCAGCTCTCACCTGTGGGTTTTCTGAAGGCAACTGTAGACTGATGCTGCAATTTTCTCCAGCAAGGGTCCAGCTTGAGCCTTCCTTCACCATTTTGCTACTTATTTTTATAAAATTTAGAAAAGCTTGATCTCTTTGGGAAAACAACTCACATCTCAAACATGTCAAATCACACAATTGGATTAAAAGTGTTCCTTTTTTTATCCAAGCACCTTTGTTATATGAAAACAAACAAAAGCTCCAAGTCCCTTCCTTAGACACACGAGGAATCATCACAGGTAGGGTGTAGAGGTCTGTCCTTGCTGCAGAGAAGAGAATCAGAGCTGGGCACCCTGCAGGTGTTTGGGTCTCACTGAGAAGTGGGTGCTTTGGGAGGCAGGAGACACCCAAAACCCTAACCTAACCCTAACCCTAACCCTAACCCTAACCCTAACCCTAACCCTAACCCTAACCCTAACCCTGACCCTAACCCTAACCCTAACCCTAACCCTAACCCTAACCCTAACCTAACCCTAACCCTAACCCTAACCTAACCCAACCCTAACTCACACCTTTCCAGACCTGTGAGTCCCTGGTTGTATTCAATGTTAATAAAATGTAGCATTGCATTTCATGCCCATTTTTTAAGCTCTGAGCAATCCCACTGGAAATAAACCCAGAGCCCAGCTGGGGCAGCATGAGAACGGCTGTGAAGAAAATACATGACAACAGCATCTCCCCAAGCAGCTGGGCAATACTCAGAAATGTCTTTTCCAACATCCCCCTGTTCCAAGGGTCTGGTCCCCAGCCTAGAGCATTAAACCCAACTGTGCCTGCACCAGGAGAACCCAGCACTCCCCCAAGCTTCTCTTTGCCCATTATCTCTCCTGCAAGCCCAAATCTCTGCAGTATTTGAGAGGGAAGCTGGAAATCGTGTATTTCTGGTTAGCAGTTAAATAAAAATACCTCAGATAAAGGAAAGAATGCTGCACTAATGCAGAAAGATAAACAGCAGCCTGGAGTCCTGGGGGGCTCTGAGATATCTGGTTTAATAAAGGGCCCCACCCCAGGAGAACAAAGCAGGTCCTGGGGTGCTGGGCTCAGCCTGACACCCTGGGACCACCACACCCAGGAGAGGAAAACCCCCCCAGGAAACATGATTCTGCTTCACTTCAACTTTTGTTTTAATAATTTGATTTTGTTTCCATTTAGCTGCCCCACCCTGCCAGCAACGCTGCAGGGTCAATCTTCTGTTTGCCCAAAAAGCTCCTCTTTCTCTCTCTCCCTCCTTCCTCCATATCTACAGATTTATTTAAAGAAGGAGGGGAAATTTATAGCACAAGACATCTTTCATTTTAACTGGTGTTGGATACTACTGGGAACCAAGGAAATAGCAGCCTTGAAGCCTTAGCTTTCCTAGATTGCTCAAGGACAAGAAATTATAGCAATGATTATACACCTGCAGGGTGCAGGAGAGCTGTGTGAGTGTCTGATATTTTGCAGAAAGCATGTTTTCAAAGAGGTGTTGCCTTCTTGGACCAATGAGTCTTTTCTGTTTTGTTTTTCACATTCTACCCTATAAAGTGTAGTGTTTCTTTGAATAAAGCTCTCTCTTTTGCTTCATCACTGCGTGAGGAACTATATTGCTCCTTGATGGTCCCACCTGCTAATTTTCAAATGCATCAGTCTTTCTCCCTCACCCAATACTTTTAGCTGGATTTTGGGTTCAAACTAAATATGGCAGAATTTCAGTCCCAAGGGGTGGCTGCTCAAAGCAAAGCACACATGCCAGCTGGTCACAGAGGGACAAGGGACATTCACCCACAGCAAGGACACCAAAATCTAGCCAAAGGGGGTTTCCTTGGCTGGAAAGACACCAGCAGCCAAAATAAGTACACAACATATTTCTTGCAATACTTCTTATTTTTTTTCTTCTATCATTTTTAAACACGGTGATTTTGTGGCATGGGGAAGGTTTGCTGGTCAGGGTCCTTGGGAATCCACCCTCATGACTCCTGCCCAGCACAACCACATTATCTGCAGGCAGGAGAGCAGCTCTGAGCCTGGAGTGCCCAGAGCACAGGAGCAGCCATGGGAACTTCCAGCAGCTCCTTGGGCCTTGGGAGAGCAGCTCACAGGAAAGGCTCCAGCTGAGCACACAAGATTTTCCTCAAGACAAAATGCCTTCTTTTTTTTTTTTTTTTTCCTGCCTCGTTGCTGGATTGATGGGAAACTGTTTGCAAAACTAGAAATATCCCCTATGGAAAAGTCTGCAAGAACTCAAAATGAGTGAAACAGCTGCATTCTTTAAAAGTCACTGGAGTGGAATTTGATGGAAGGTAAGGTCTACACCATAGTGTTTTCTAATGCCTTTAAGAATTCAGTGGCAGAGATCTAATTTTCTGTTAAGTTCCACAAGGAGGTTATGAACAAAATCCATTGAGATAAAACTGTGTTCAGTACCATATGCTGAAGTGTTTGGCTTTTTTTTCCTTTCTTCCTAGATAATCAAACCTCACCTAGATTCTAAACTGCTGAGATTTAGCTGTAATTCTAAGATAGAGCTCACACACTGAAAGGCAGATCATGTCTTGAGCATATTTTGAAACACTTTTAGGTATTAATTCTGTTATGAAAGCACTAACATCAACCCCCAAATTCAGATGGAGCTGGCTCTCCCTTACAACAGAGTTAATCACACTGATATATGTGAAAATTCACAAAACAGGAACACCCTCTCCAGGCATATGGCACCAGGAACCTCTGACTGCCAGTTTGCAAGCTGGACTTGCAGGTTTGCTCATCACTGGGATAATTTAGACATTATTACTTCATTTCTGGAGATTGTGTTTAGAAATGAAGAGTTTGTGACCAGACTTCTTTTCTCTTTAATTTAGTGCCACAAGGGCCTGGATCTGCTCTAGCTCCCCCACTCAGAAACCTGCCTGTAAGGGTGGGAGGGATGGAGGGACATTGTTTAGTAGTAAATGGACACTACCCCTCAACACAAAATCACATCCATAGCAAAGAGTGAAGGTTTTTTCCTAATCTTCTGAGAATGATGCAGTTTTATACCCTTTCAGAACAGCAGAAATGTAATGGATCACTAAAAATCAGTATAAATATTCCTGTGCTACCGGAACAGTGGTTTTGACTGGGAAAGACCTTGCAGGGAATTGCCTGGGTTGAACAGGAAGCTTAGGGTCAGACCTTTGGGAAGAGTTCCCAACCTGCTTTTCCAAATGAAGCTCCTGCCAGCTCCAAGGCAAGTCTTGTCAAGAGATTTTCTCAAGCCACTGACCATGAGTAAAGTGCAGTCAAAGTCCAACCTGGCAGTGAGGGCCAGCTGAACACTCAGGCAATTCCAATTGTAAATATGAGTATCTCACTGTTATTTGCTTGGCAGATGAACACTACTTGCAGTGCCTGAATCACAAGGTTTGGAGACTGGAATTCCAAGTTATGCCTGTGCATAACTTTAATAAAGTTATTTCTTTAATAAAGCTGAAGAATGACAGGCTCTCCTAGCCTCCTTCTCCAGTCATGCTTAGAGCAGTCTCTAGGATTGTGTCCATACACATTCTTCCTAATTCATCCCATTAAGAAGGACATTACAGATGCTGCTGGTTTATTTTCATTGTCTTAAAGACACAAGCTGCCCTGCTGGAGGCCGGGGTTTTGTACAGGGAACATAATTGGTTTGAGATGACATAAATCTAATGAGATTTCATTCCTATGTGAGCAGTAAAAACACACATTTCCTGTCCACCTCACAGTGTTTGGATCTCTCAATATGTCCCATCACACAGGTCTGCAGGAATACCAAAAAGTAAGTTGCTCTTCAGTTTAGTGAAAAAGGTTGATGACAGCAAATTTATACATATTACGATGGCAGAATTTTTGGTTTGTCTAGAAGAGAAACAAAACTTAAATTCAACTCAGTTTTATAATATGAACCACAGAGTTTTTGCTCAGCATCTCAAGCATGGCATACAGGGGGGGCTCATGTTGACAGGGGAATGGCCATAATCCATCAGAAATGTCAACTCATGGCACTGGTGGGGTCACTGGTGCAGGGCAGTACATCAGGGGTTAATGGGAGCAGCTCTTCCAGCCCACAGTTATCTCCTCTCTGTTTTATGTCTGTACCTCTGGACTTGCCAAAGATCCTACAGAATATCTCATACAAAACAAGGGGTGGAACCAAGAACTGCAGAGTGACAGTGCTGTGATGGCCCAAACAGCACTCCTGGGCCAAGCCCTCCTTCCAGGAGGCTCAGCTGAGCACAAATGCTTCGTTTTCCAAGAGCAGCTCTGCTCCAAGCCTTGCATCTCCCAGGCAGGAAAGGCAGCCAGGTCCCTCTCCATGGAAACTTGAATGCCCAGAGTGGTGTGAGCAGCTCTCCACACAAACAAACTCCTAGCTGCATGCAGAGAGAAGTATTCTGAAAGGGAAGTGTTGCATCATGAAGTCTCCCACACCACTGTTTTTCAGAAGGTTCCAGCAGGAAGCAGGAGGAGATTTACCCTGCACATTTTTATGAGAGTTTCTGCAGTGCCAACACAGACCACGAGCAGTGTGGAAAGTCACAGGGATGCTTTGAGATGCTAACACAACACAAATAAGACTTTTGCTGATCATTAGATCTGTTGGCAGCCACACACCAGTGCCCTGAAGGACACCCCAGGCAAGAGAGGGGAACTCCAAATGACAAACAAGCTGCCAACACACCCGAGGACACAGGACGAGATGGCAGAGGTTTCTAAGGGAGCCTGCTCCTCCCTGGCTGCCATCTGGGAAAGCAGGAACTCTGCTTCACTTGAATGCTGCTCAGGATTTCGTTTTCAAGAGAAACTGCAAGGCAGGATAGCAAACAATGCCACGTTTGTCCCAGTGAAGCCCTGGGGCTGCCACTGGCAGGGCAGGAGGTGCTCCCAGTCTTGGAGCACCAGAGGGGCACCAAGCAACCCTGGCTGCCTGTTCCCACACTGCTCAGCATTCCAGAGCTGCACACTGGGGTGGATGCCCTGGAGAACATGCCCTGCTGTGGGTTTCCTGCTTCCAGGGATGTGACAGTGCTGCAGATCCAACACAGGCACTCCTTTCTCATTTTATTGACTTGGTTTGCTCTCTGCAAATGGATGCGGGGCTATAAAAAAAACCAGCAACATAGTTTTGGCCTTTAAAAAGCAGCTCAGAGTTCAAGGAGCAAGTGACAGTTTAGGAAGGCTCTCTGGATTACAATGCCTGCATTTTTGGCATGCTTTCATGTTTTTCAGGCATTCAGTGCCAGCTGCTGTAGACAAGGAACCAGGTCACAACCCCTCAGGTACACAAACCCCCTTCCCAAAGCTTTCTGTTCAGCTTCTCAGTTACTGATCCCAGCTCAGCATGAGCAACCAGGGAGAAACTGGGACAGGGAGGACAGGGGCAAGGCTCTCCCTGGAGACAACAAAAGGGAATAAACAGCCTGAATGGGGATCAAGAGGGGCTGCTGAACTCCTGATGTCTCTGGTGTTCAGCTTTCTCCTTCAGATCCCACTGACCTGGCCTTTCTCTTATTTGTCCATCCCATTTGTAGAGGTTGTTGGCAGCAGCAAAGTTCATTTCTGCTGCGTGCTCGTGCCCAAAGCAGGTCCCAGGTTGAGCCTGAGCTACTCAGGATGAGCACAGCTGTGGCAGCTGCACCCTGCTGCCCCTGGCACAGAGAACTGCAGGAGTGCAGAATCACAAATGGTCACTGGCAGCCCTGCTGCTGCTCCCCTCCAGAGCCCACCGGTAGCCCAGAGCCCCTGTAGCCAGGTTGGCAATGCCATCTAGTGCATGCAGGCAGAAACAGCACAGAGCCACAGCTGGCCAGGTGTGCACGGCCCCAGATGTGCAGCCAGATGTGCCCTCAGCCAGCCCTGCACATTGCCTGCCCCACATTCTTCCCACCCAGAAAGAGCTTGGCCTTGTCCAAATATCCCACTTGGCTGGAGAGGGAGGGGAAACCCTCCCCTTTCCCCAAAGGCTTTCAGCTGAATTTTTCCAGCTACATCAGCCTGTGGTCATTACTGCCAATACAGCTTCACATTTTGGCTCTCTGGCGTCACTCAAATGTAAAACATCTCCCACACAAACATTTTTTTTGAGCAAGGCAAACACCCTCTCAGTAACTAGAACCATTTCTCTTAAACATGAACAAAGGGTGAGGTTTCTTCAGACAAAGGAGCTGAAGGTTTCCTTTTAATGAGAACATTCTCTGACGCAGACCAAAATCTGTGGCATTCTGTTTTTTTTTCCTGAGTGCCTACATAAAAAAATATATATATCTGGGGTGATCATAATTTTCTTCTTGTACAACTTTTCTGTAATTTTGCCAATGATTTAAAATTTTTTTTTAAACGGGAATAATTTGGCTTTTAAAAATATTTTTAACCAAAAACCGACACGTCTTTCACTAAAAATGTGTGACCTCTACAAGCAAAATATTTCAACAGCTATTGAAAACAGATATTTTGTTAAGAAAATGATGAGTTATGGACTTTGTGTTTTGTTAAAAAATTAGTCAATTTCTAGCTCTGTAAGATGCAGCTCATTCTGTTATTTTAAGTTGTTCTTCAATCCAATTTAAAGGAAATCTTTCCTCAAAGCTTTCTGTATTTTCCATACCTTTAACAAAACATTCAAGAAGACTCTGTTCCTCATTACAAACCCTTTGCCTTCTAAGTGCTTTATACATTTAATAGGCATAAAAAGTCAGAGGAGGGGAGGGGAAATGGGTCTACCTGGGCTTAATTTAGAAACAGAATTTAATATATAGACCAGGTCCAGCCTACTCACTGCTGAGCCAAGATTTGGTCCCACTGTGATGTGGAGGCAGAGCAGAGGGGGTTTCAGTGGCTGCTGGTGTGTGCAGGGTGAAATCAGCCTGGCCATGCAGGGACATGGCTCAGCTGGAGCTGCTGGGGCTGGATGGAGCAGGACTGGAGCAGCCCAACCCCACTGCTGCTGGAGCCACTCTGCAGGCTTGGAGCTAAGTCAGAGCTGAACAGGAACTGGAAGGATAAAAGCTTGTGGGATCAGGCCTTAAACCAACAGCTCCCAACTCAGCACAGCCTCAGAGTGTCTAAAATAACCAGGATTGTTACAGGCCCACATGTTAAAATAAATGAAAATCAATAATGTTGATGGACATTAATTCATGCTAATAGAATCACTGCTCCAAGAGCAGAGTTAATAAGCCCAGTTAGGCCACTACCACTGGCTACATATTAAAAAAGATCCAAAATATTTAAATATTGACCACATTCCTTTGAAATTAATAGTATTTCCTTTGGATTACGCATTGATCTTGGCTGAGCCATGCTTGACATCTGGAGCAGTTAAAATAGCAACCTGAACAGCCACAGTCTGCCACTAATTTTTAAAAGTAAAAAAACCCCAATTTTAACTTTTGTGCTGTCATTAAAAGCACAGTGCTGTCTCAGTGCAGGGCCCAGAGAGGGGAGCCATGAACAAACACACAGTGCATGGATTAGCAGAGGCAGCTGTGCCACCAGAGCTGGGGCTCCTCACACAGCTCCTGGAAATCCCTGTCACCTGGAGGAAAGGGACTGTGCAGAGCCTGGATTCTCACTCTCATGGAGACATTTCACTGCTGACTTTCACAGGAGTCTGGGCTCATCACAGCCAGGACCATTGCAGGTGGGCTGCAGGGGTTTTGGGTGTTGGTGGGCTTTTTTCTCCCTTTAATGCTTCTGAAAACCAAGGGTGGAATCCATTGCTTCCTCCATTCATTGAGATAGGATAAATATGGAGGTTTGGTCATGGTTTTACTCATGTTTTCCATGCACCTCACAATCCTGGGAGTTAAGCAACTCCTCACAGCTGGGATTCCTGCTTCTTAATGCTCCATGTGTGAGCAGCAAGGGCAGGACACTGAGGAAGGGAACAAACCACCCTGTGCAATGCAACGGGGCCAAAATTGTAGTGGGGGAGGCTTCTCCCTTCCAGAGTCCTCAAATTAATTTCTAATTTCTGTGAACACCTGGAGGATGCAGCACAAAACCCACAGACAAACCTGTCTCTTCCAACTGGCTGCCACCTGCACCTCTATCCCATCGAGGTTCCAAAAAACTGCTCTGCTCCCACCCTGCAGCAGATTAAAACACTGTGAAAAGCAGGATTAAAGCACTCTGAGCATGGCTCCATTGGGAGGGTGACCAGAAAGCACCTCTGCAATGCTGGATTATAAAAGTGGTCAAAAAGCTGAATCCCCCACTGCTTTTTGATAGAAAAAACCAGCACAGGAGTGTGGGCTAAAAGATGCTACTGCCAGCCCCTCTCAGGGAAGGGTGGCTAATACAACACCAGGAGATGCATCTAGTGCACCTTAAATAACAACAGAATGAAAGAAAGGACAGACAACAAGGACAGGGCAGTGATAGAGCTCAAGTGCTGCCCAAGGCACTCCTGTCTCACTCTCATTTCTGACCATCACCTCTCAGTCCAGTCCCACAACTTTGGGAGATCCTGGATGAGCCCCTTATGGTGCCTGCACCAACATGATGGAGCACACCTCCATGGAATGGAATTTTTACCATTTTTATTTGCAGTTCTACATGCCCTCAGTGGCAGGACATTCTTGCAGGGGGAGCAGGGCAGCCCTGCCCTGTCACCATCCGTGCAAAGAACAGCCCCCATCTTCCTCATGGGTGCCCCCTCACAGGGACAAAGGACAAGCTGAGGTATCTCTGTCTGTACATTATCCCTTTCCCTAGGAAGCCAAATGTCAGAATTACTTAGCATGGAGCACACCTAATTTATTTGGCTAATTATTTTCAGACAGCTAGGCTCCAGAAGCCCTCTGCCAGAGACAACAGCCTCTTTGTCACACTGACTCTCTGGCCCCTGGCTTGCTGAGAGCCCTCACTCGCCCCCAGAACCACTGACCCCCAACTCTTCCTGCTCAAAACTGAAAATCCCACCACTGTTTTGTAGCACAAATTCCTTCCTGTTCAATACTCAAGTGGTTTTCAATGCACAAACATCCAAAGAATTCAACAATCAATAAAGAGTGATCATGTTTTTGGGCTTTTCCTCCCAAATTTCGATTTTTTTTTTTTCCTATGAGAAAAACAAAGAAAGAAGGCTGTGACACAGCAGCCAGTCTCCACTTGCCCCAAAACATGAAAGGCCCTGGAGCCACTAAGAAGTCATTACCTTGTCTCATTTTGAGAGGCATTTTACCTGAAGCACCCTCCTGGAACACAGGACTGTCAGTACACAGGAAATGCTGAGCAAACAGCAAGTGAGAACCACTTAGACTTTTACTCCACTATCCTTCTATAAGGGTGCCAAACTCCTCACCTGCAAATAAGGCAGGATGGCTGCTCACCCAAAATCAGAGGGGTGGTGTGAAGATACATTCACTGAGAGCTGCCTCCAGAGCCCTGCCACACAGGAAATTATATGTTTAGGATATATAGCTCCAATGTAAACACACTCTGTTATGAGGATGCAAATGAAGCCAACCAAGAAAAAAAAGAAGAAAAAAAGAAAAAATAAAACTCTTGGTTAAATCAGGATTGTCTTTTGGCTGCAGGAACCCAGTGGATATTTACCTGTGACCTTGCTTCCATTAAAGAGCCCCTGGAAATGCAGATGCCCCTCCTGTCCACGTCAGTGAAATGCCTCCTGTGGAATTTACTGTCCTCAGATCTGTCTTGCACAAGACAGCAAGTGGTGTGTGGCAGTGGCATGGGGGAAATGGCTGGATGTGTACAACAATTAGTTTTAAAAATGTACCATTCCAGCTATTGTTTCAGCTGCCTGCCCCTGGGGATCCTCAGCATTACTGTATTATTGGTGATGCTAAATTGGGTTTTCAACAAAGCTGGTCTGAAGGCTTGTGAATGCCAAAACAGCATTTCAACCCATTAAACTTCACAGACGAAACAATTTCTTCTAAAAATAATCATCAGCTCTTCCCACCAGAATAAATAAAAGTCTGGCCAATTCCTACTGTGCCAAGTTTTCAGGCAGGCCTGATTTTTATGGCTGAGCTTATTAAGTTCTGAAGAAAAGCAGGTTAATAATGGAAACAACCAACAGAGCAGAGTTAGAGGTGAAGAGAATCCACCCTTCACCACAGAGCTGCCAGGAGCTGCTGGCAAACCATTCCACCTTGCTAATCCTGAATTTTCCTGTTCAGACCAAAAGATGTCTCAGCTCCTGCTAACATCCTTGCCATTATGTTGATGCAAATTCAGTCACGAGGCAATTACCAGCCCAGCCAAGGGCCAGCCATTGTGGGGCTGACAATGGCTTGTCAGAGGAGAAACAAATACCCTCAACCTTCTCCAAGATTTTAAGTCTCATTAGTATAAATCAGTCTCTCAATTAATGAGGGGCTTAGCATATTGATTTGCATCGGATTACAGGAATTAATGACACACGTGGAGGGAGACAGTGTGGCAGGACACTGGGGAGATGAGCAGTTTTGTAGGGGAACTGCACAGGCACCCCAGATTCTGAGATGGGGATGAAGCTGCTCCCACTCAGCTCCTGTGAAACCATCAGGGAGACAGACATTACCTGGCTGTTGAAATGAATCATAGACTCATTAAGACTGGGAAAGGATATTAAGTCCAACCCTTACCCTAGGAATGCCAAGTCCATCACAAAACCATGTCAATGACTAACAAGTGAAGCAAATTTGTTGATGCAAGTAGGAGCTGCTTTTAAAATCAAAACTTCTGTTTTGGCAGTTGCAGCAATCTCTGGCTGGTGTTGAGTGGAGATGGTTTGCAAGGGACACCACCAAGGTCCATGGTGAGACACATTCCCACTCTACTCCTGCTGGGACACAGGGAATGCACAAGAGGAACCACCACAAAGAGCAAAGGTTTGGGAAAAAGGAGCCAGGGCAGCAAGGAAACACAGGGCCAAATCTCAGCAAGCAGGCTAAAAGGCAAAAGGATCTCCTTTGGGTCAAGGCACAGCAGGTCCAGGGAGGAAAAATATCCCCAGCAGTTACCCACCCAACAGCACAGGGACAGCACCAGAGGAAGGCAACACCACATCAGGACTCGACATCAGCATCCCCCAAAACCTCCTGGGTTCAGCAAAAGCCTCTTTGCCACAGCTGCCTGCTCCTCCTGCACCCAGCTGGGTGCCCAGCTGTGCCAGGCTGCCCAGCCCCTGGGATCATGAAAAGGACAGCTCTCCCAGAGAGAGGGACAGAGGGACCAGCCCTGCCCAGGATTCCTTCCCTTCCTCCCAGGGCCCCTCCTTGCTCCAACAGTTACAAAAGGGCTCTCAATCCATCTAATCCATTAGATACAAATTACAGCAATTTGAGCACACTTAACCTAGAATTACAGCAAGCCCATAAAGAGCTGTGTCTTCCCAGGCAATTTACACTGCTACAAGCCATCAAACAAACCACAGCAGAGGATTAAGCAAAAAGGAAAGCAAACCAAACCCAGAAAACCTGATTCCTGAAAAAGCATTATCAAGAAATGAAAACTATTACTAGGGTTAGTTCACACTCAGGTGGTCATAAAACCACCACTGTTGTATCATCTCTAACCAGCCTGTATCTTACAGGTATCTTAAACCATTAAACCCCAGCAATTTGAAAGATGTCATGAAGCACAGCACACTTCAACATTTGGGATCAGGATTGCAGTGTTTCTGCATCAATTTTAGCCTCCTTCTACACGTTTTTATATGTATTTTTAAATTATCACCAGTCCTAGAGAATATTCTGAGGAAGAGAAGCAGCAGAGATCAGGCAATCCTCCTGCCAGCCTGGCCAGAACTGCAATGCTGGCTTATGAACCATTGGAGGGGTGTCCCTGGCCATCACATCTGGCATGGACACTGCAGTTACCCCAGTTGAACTTACATGGAAAAAGAAAACCATCAGCATTAAGAAAACCCCAAAAGCACAAGTAGCTTTCCTCCAATTAACAGAGGGATTTACCCATGCTCCAGTTTCCTGCAGCAGCAATGCCCATCACCTCACACACACCCCCAGTCCTGCTTCTCAGGGTCCCCAGGATGCTCCAGGCTCATCTGTGCTGGCAAGACCTGGGTGTCCCCAGGCTGTGGAGATGTGCCAGTGGCACAGGCTTCCCCAGGGACAAGAGAAATTTCTGGGGTTTTGGGCAGCCCAGTGAAGGCACAAGCAGCAGCTGTCACTGATGTGGTTACTGCTGTCACCCGTGGGGGACACTGCCACATCCACCGTGGGCTGCACGAAGGAGGGAAGAGGGTGACAGTGTGAGAAAGGTGACAAACAGGGCTGGCAACTACTGTAGGACACAGGGTAAGTAAAAGCATCCAAACAGGTAGAAGGGATTTTTATGTGCCATGCTCTGAGATACCAAACAGCAGATGGTACAATGAAGAAGGAGCCAGGATCAAACCAGAGGGCTTGCCTGGTCCAGCCAGGCATCTATCAGAGCAATTATGGGATGGTGATGGAAACAATACCACAATCTGGTCTAAGAAATGCCCTGGAGGTTGCACTCTACAGAACCAATACACCACCTTGCCTGTGAGGACAAACCCAGGTTGGCTCAGCCAGGAGAAGAGCAGGACCCTGCCCTGGAGTGTGGAAAGATTCCTCTTGCTGCTCTGGCCATTGGTCCTGACTTGGGGGGCACCAACACTACAGAAAATAAGAGACTCTGATCACAGTCCCATTACATGCACTCCTTTTTCCCCTCCATGTGTCACCTGTGAAGCCATTTCAGGACAGGCAGTGAGCTGTTCAAACAGCTCCTATTAAGAGCTGGATCTTTTCATTCCAGTGCTTGGGGAGACAGCACCTCCCATGCTGCCAAGGACACCTTTCTGCTTCATTTTGCATTTGAAGTGCACTTACCAGCTGCATTAACTTTAATAATTAATTTTATATATGGGAATTTTTCTTTAAATCATGCTCATAATGGCAATGGTTATGTGGAAAAAAAAATAAATCTGAAAGAAGGGAGCACATGCCTTCCCTGAAGTGAGCAGCATGTCTCATCCCTACCCGTATGGTTTAGTTTACAAGCTCATGTCAGAGAGCCAACTTCACACACAAACACAAAATAAAAGCAGGAACACAACTTTTGATCACCCTACATTGATGTTTACTCTTGTTTCCTGCAGCCCCAGGTGACAGATCTGTCCTTTACATACTGGAAGTCTCTTGTGCTATTTACATCAACTGGACATGCTGAAAACTGTCGGGAGGTCTTTGCATTGGTGGCTTGTACCAAACTGAGGAATAATAATTAGTGAGCAATTAGCTGTAAAGTGATAAATATAAATTCAGAAGTGTTTTTGTTTTCTGAGCAGAAAGGCTCAAAACCAGGAAAATTTACAAGCAACTTTCTTACATATGAAGACTTAGACCAAGAAGGGAGATGTTGGAGCAGGCAGCCACTCTGAACATAAGGGCTTTTGTTCCACCAATCTCAGAGCTCTGAAGAAGTTTTATTTTTTTATTCTTTTTTTCTTCATTTAACTCTGCTGGCCTGCCAGCTGGGTATGAGCCAGAAGGGTTATCCAGTCAGACCTTACCACGATATATTTACAATGGTAGTGCATTTAAGGTTTGTTTATTTCAGGATTAAAATTCAAATGGCTAGAACCATTTAAATAATTAAAAGGCAATCAGAAAATGCCATGAAACCAAACAAATCAGGAAAAGTCATGGAAACCATCAGCAATATTTAATTCAGAAATTCTCTTTGTTAGGGAACTTTGCTGAAAGAAAACAGCTGGATGTAGTTCAACCCTCTAAATTAAAAACAATCTAACAAGGTCTATAGGGATAACTCTTTCAGCTACATATTGGAGACCAGATTCACTTCTACCAAGTAAATGCAATAGCACTCAAAGCTGGAAAGGAAATTCCTCAGAACTGAGGTAGTTTCTAAGTATCAGCACATTTTCCAATTCCTCACAAGGCAACTTAGCTATTTACAATCCATTTTTTCCCACACATATATTTGTAATTTTTTCAATTTTATGGTTCCATGATTTATTTTCTAGAGAAAAATAATCTAGCCAGAATATCCCTAACTCTACTAACATCATGTTTTAATAAATAACTGGCTACTTCTAGTAAAATTAAGCCTCCAGGATTATTTATACCAGCCAAGAATACTGTCTTTATAGCTTTGCAGAAATTTGGTGTGAAAATAAAGTCGAGTATAATGCTGACCCTGAGCTAACAAGTAATTAATGCTTCAATATAAAAATAGAAACTTATCCTTTATGATACAAGGGTGGAATAGAGCAAACCTTTTCTCTCTGGATTGCTCTCCTGGCCAGATCCAGGCATCCAGCCAGACCTAAAGGCTACCCAAAGCAGGAAGAGATGTGCAGAGTAATTTCAAATTTTTCCAAAGATGCTGCTGCTTTTGCTAAACTCTAAAAAATTATTTCATCTCTTTTTCTTAAAAATATACATTTCTTTTATTCATGAGTTGCTGTTCACCACAACATTGTTCCAACTCCAAGAGCACAGGCAGAGAGAGGACAGTGTTTTGGGTAGTGCCAAAAGCTCCAGGTGCTGGGCATCAGCTCCCAGGGGACCAAACACACCCCAAACGAGGCATCTTCAGCCTGCCAGCTCCTGCTTCCATGTACCTGCAACAGGGCCTGCTCCTTCTCTTCTGCCCCCATCAGAGAGGAAACAAAACTCCTGCAAAAACAAACCCAGCCCCTCCCCACCTGCCCTCCCACACAGCATTCCTTAAAACCAGAACCAGAACAGTTAAAAAGTCAATCCAGCATTCACCTAACAAACGTGCAGACAAGACACATGTTGGCATTTGGATCTGCAAGAAGACAAGTTGTTTCCAACTGAACAAGTTTAATGCCTCATTCCCATGGGGGATGCATGTTGGGAACTGACCCACAGGAGTTACAGCCAATTGCAAGGATCCCAGGGAACACAGGACAACTCTTCAGCATCTGCAGAATGGGAATTCTCTGTAGTCCCTTCCAATTTAACCAAACCTGCTGTGAAGCAAGCACAACCTGCTCCTGGCATGGATGCCCTACACAAACGGGGCCCTTGGCACGATGACCAGTTCTGCCTTCACCTTCTGTTTCACCACATAATAAAGACAAATGACTTCCACTTCTCCCCAGATAAGGCAACTAACATAATGTGGATAAATGGGAAGTTAACTACATGAAATATTTTCTGCTTGTTGGGCAATTATTTTTTCCTCATAAGATAACATGATAAATAAAACCTGCTTCTGTACAGATATTTCTTGTTTCAGAAACACATAGTTGTTACAGGCCAAGAGGAGACCCTGGGGTTTTTGTTTTCGTAAGAAATACAGTAAAAGAAAAAAAAAAAAAAGAAGTGATAAAGACACAAATGCAGAGCTAACTACAGGCTTGTATATACATTTTTGTTATCCACCTCTAGCATGGACTCTTGGTGAACAGGATAGACTGGTACTTCCCGTTCCTGTTATTCCCAGGATAGCAAGGGAAAAAAAAAAAATAAACCAGTATCTTAAAACCAGTGGCAACATAGTAAAAACTGTACATTGTTGTCCATTAACTTAAAAAGCAAAGTCTCTAGATGGTATAAAAGTGAAAGCAGGTGCCTTCTACCTTTGATAATAAAAGTCTTTTGCCCTCCCCCTATGCTGCACAATTATCTCCATTGTCTTTGCACGGCCAAGAACAGAAAGCTGAGGAGGCAGGCTGCTCGTGACAGGCGGCTGGCGCTGGCAGCAGAAGTGGTGACGGTCTTGTCGCTCCTGTTGGAGCCGCCGGTGACGTCGGTGGCGTTGAACTCGAACTCGGGCGAGCACTGCTGGGGCTCGCAGCCGCTGCCGCTCTCCTCGCCGCTGCTCTCCTCACCTGCACACAAACAGCGTGTCCCCCTGCTGCCTGCACGGCACAGGGGGAGCACAGGGGGGCTGTCCTGTTTGGGACAGGGGTGTCCCCCGGGTAATGGGATTTCTGTGCGCAGTCATCACGTCTGGGCAATGGGGGCAGCCGACCACAGCCTGGGCTGCACCAAATGCACTGTGAGCAGCGGGTCAAAGGAGGGGATTCACCCCCTTTACTCATGAGACACCACGTGGAGTTCTGCATCCAGCTCTGGGGCCTCCAGCATAGGAAGGATCTGCTGGAGGGAGTCCAGAGGACACTGAAATACTCAGAGGCTCAGACTGAGAGAGCTGAGATTGTTGCATTAAGACAAGGGGCAATGGCTCTAAACTAAAAGAAAGTACATTTCTATTTGATACAAGGAAGAAATGGTTTTATGATAAGGGTGGTGAAACACTGTGGAACAGGCTGCCCAGAGCAGTGGTAGGTTCCCCATCTCCAGAAAGACTCAAAGTCAAGCTGGCTGGATGGGGCTCTGAGCAGCCTGATGTAGTAGTAGGTGATGTCCCAGCTCATTGCAGGCGTGTTGGACTAGATGACCTTTAAAGGTCCCTTAACCCAAGCTGTCCTGTGGCTTTGTGGGAACATCCTCCTCACACAGCCTGGCAGAGGCCAGTTCCCACCCTCTTCACTAACACCTTCACCCACAGCTGAAGCTCAACCAGCTCCCCATGTTAGCATGAAATCCAACGAAAAGGGAAAGAAGAAAAAGCAAAAGGCAAACAAGAGCAAACATACTTATGTCAATGAAGTCGACGTCGTTCCCACTGTAGGCATTCTTCAGCTTGTTGGTCATCACCCGCAGCGCCATGATCTGCCGGCGGATCACCATGTCTGGCTTGGTAATGTCCACTTCAACCTCTGGGTTATTCACTTGACTTGCTAAGCCATTTCCAGTCACTGCAAAGTCATACCTGGAAAGAAACCATTGCTGCTGGTACCAGAGTCCCGTGCTGAAGGATGACACCATGGGAACTCTGCAATGCCATCCCTGCTTTCAGTCTGGCTGATATTCTGAGCCCAAAAGCATCTTTCCATGTGCTAAGCCTCACACAGCCTCTCCCACCCTATCTCCCTTCCCTGCAATCTCTGCAGCATGTGGAGTGAAGCACTGCTTCCATTTACACTGTGCCACAAGGGCAGGGGAATGACAATTTTCTCCCCAACTTGAAAAGAAAAGGAAGATCTGGGGTTTATATTAATAATGGCTTTCAACAGCATAAATCAGCTCACTGCAGGCTACAGAGCAACACAAGGTGCTGAGATGCCACTTAGATGACACTTTTGGGAACACATTCTTCCAGACCATAGCTATCCCACAGAAACCTATACTAACTGTTGCAGGCAAGAGAATCATTCTGGCTTTGAGTAATGCACCTTAACCATCAAGCTGGGGTATTGAATGTGTGCTTCTCACCACACAGACCTGAGATGCAATTTCCCTAATAACCCCAGCAGGAGGAACATCTGTGATGCTGAAGATGAGCTCCTGTGGCCCCACACATCAGAGAAGGGGAGAGCCAAGATGCTCAGCTTCAGAAGGTGTACATACTCAGGTCTGAACACATGTACAGCCTCCTGCTTTAAAAGAGAGACTGAGCAACAAAACCAAGCAGAATACATCTCCTGACACAGGTATTTGGAGTGTCATCTTATACAGCAGCAATAGGACACATTCCCCTTCCCTTCAATTACCTGCCTTGCTAGAAAGGTCAGTTTAACAGAAGGAAACATTACTTTTCTTAGTTATGATGCCAACATTAGTATCACAAGAGAGAGAAAAGCCTTTAGCACAGTCTATTGATCCTGGACACCAGGCAGTGAGATGCAAGCATACTCTGAAAAGCATGCTCAGATCCTGTCCTATAAATAGGAGTGACAATTATGATGATAATTGGTGGTGACAGTTTTGTTATTATTTGTGTTCAATATTATGTTTCAAAGAAGTCTGAGACCAAAGTGTGGAAGACTACCAAACTTCTACCTTATTGGAGTCATGGAGAAAACAGTAAAGCAAATTATCTTGCCCAACTCACACAGGATATCAAGCCTGCCCTGTCTCCTTGCCAAGTCTCCATCTCTCCCCTCAACACTGGTACCCCTGCACACACTGAGATATCTGCTATGAACAGTCCCTAGAACCTGCTGATAAACAAGATTTCAGGAGGCAGAGCCATTTCTTGTCACATACACCTAAAACATTGCCCTACCAATGTATGGCACAGTTTTAGGCACACACAAAACAGTGCAAAAGTTATGAGGTCTGGCTTAGTGCTGTGGCCCAAAACTATCAAGGGCAAACCTGCTATTATTAAAAAAAACTGCTGGAATACTCCAGACAATGGCTTTTTTTTTTTTTTTTTTTTTTAATAGAACATCTTGGATTGTGCTTATTTCCTCAGTAAGCAAACAGAAAAAGAAAAAAAAAGAGAAACTTTTATTTCCAAAATAAAAGTTAAACAGTTACATAAACCATATGACAGAAAAACCCTGGCTTACTCATGTGTTGGCAATTTCTTCCTTACAAGAAAAAAAGAGTTAATTTTTTTTTTTTCCCCATAAAAAATGTGAACGAAACCATTGGCCCCCTTGTGCCATGACCTCAGCAGTGGAGAAGGTCTCCACCCTCTATCACCCTTGCCCCTGCTCAACAAAGAACCAGTTTCCACCAGTTCCTGGTGGAAACACCAACTGGGGGCACTGGGGCAACAGTGCTGTCAGACAGCACAAGCACCTCTGCTCTGTGGCTGGGATACAGGATTTTGTACAGATCATCTCCCCACTTCCACAAACTACTGGTAATGGGCTTAGGTCCAAGGAGAGATGACCTATTTGGGTATCCACACCCTGTTCCCTCCTCTCAAAGAAACCCCCACATAGAGCTTGGACAACACTTTGGTGTTACATTCCAGCTCTCCCATCTACACAAACAAAAGGGGTAATGGCAGCAGCCATGAGCTGGGATCACTCTTGTAGGAGAAAAGGGCTCAGGGAGAGGGGTCAGGACACAGGGAAAGTCTGGGGTGAGAGGGTGAGAGGAAAAGGGGCAGCAGCATCACCAAACCTGCTCTTGGCGCTCCCATTCCAGCACTCATTCTCATTGACAGTGCCCACAGACATCTTTTCATCATTGCAAATGTTGCCAGGGAGAGATGACCAAAATTTTTTGGCTTGTTTCAGCTTCTCCTTCACATCAGTAACCTATTAAACAAAAGAAAAAAAAAGAACACTAGACATAATCCAGAATACCAAACGCTCAGTAAAAGTGAACTTGGGAAGGTATTTTTTATCACAACAGATGTGTACAGGCTAGATCTTGAGGCTGTGAGTTTTGATGGTTGATTTACTTTTTTAATACAAAATGAAACACTGCTCCTCAGACACATATTATTCACAAGCCAAGCTTTTAACACAGGCACTTCTCTGACATAGAAGTGCTGAGGTAATTAATGTCCAGAGCTATGGGCAGATTACACCCCTTAGAGAGTTTTAAGACAGCCAAGGAATACTAAGAAAGCCTATCAATTAAAAAAGGTAAATTTTGCAGTGTGGTACTGGGGTGCAGCAGCAGCAGGCACTCACCAGTCGGTCCAAGCTGGTGCCAGCAGCTGTTGTTGGTCTCTCCTCTGGGTTGTAGGGTCTGAAACGAGCACTGAAACCCCCCTCAGAGACAGAGCGAGCAGCCCGGCCTTGGGAGAGTGCTTTTGGCTGGCCACATCCCTGGAAAACCTAGTGAGAGAAGGAAAGGATTTTATGACATAACAGGTCACATGAGCCTCTGTTTTCCAGGCTCCTGCCCAAAGTACTACATTAGCTTTACATATACTTGAAAGGGCATTCAAGAAAAAAACACATTGACAAGAATAGGGAAATAAAACACATTAAATAAAAAAACCCCAAGTGTTCTCTTGGCCCATTTACCTTCTGAGACACCTGCATGCTGTTCTCCTGCATGTTCATGATTGCATCTGAAATTTTCACATCAATGGGGTCCATGACAGACTCAATGTTGAAAGGTCCCTCTAGCCTCTCTGCTACCAGCAGCATCGAATCTAACACACAGAGAGAAAAATGAAGGTTTTTAGTGGAGGAGCTTCAGGAATAAGAGTTAAGAAGGATAACAGCTTGAGCACAGGGACATTAACCATGGCAGTGTCAGCTCTAACCAGCACACATCTCCAGGAAACATTTCCTCATTTCCCAGAGCCTACACCTTCACCAGGCACTTGGAGGCTGCCAGCACCAAACCACAGGCTCATGGACATCAAAAGCCATCACAGCCTGCCAACAGCAGCCTGTAATCAGCTCCTCCCATCAGAACAAGCATTACTAACACTCTCCTTTCCATGCTCATTTATTAAAGGCTGCCTTGTGTCATTTGTTTTTCAAGACTGTTTTCAAAGCCATCAGCTTTCTCATGCTGGTCTTGAGCACAAGGCACCAACGTGCAAGAGTCCAAGACAATCCTTGGTACCACCTTTCCCTTATGGACAGCTACAGGCTTTTTCCTGCCTGGGGAAGCCAAGGGATTGTAACTCCTGGCATTACATGGACAATCTGCACGAGGGAGGGAGTCTTTGTGAGAGCAGGGTGAGTGCTGTGCACTCATGATGTATTTGGCACATCTCTAAGCAAGGGGAGATGCAAAGTCTCTCAGCCAACACTGGGTCACTCCTCCTGTGCCAACATGCACGTCCTCATCAAATGCATCACTGAACACAGCAGCTACTGGACCATCCACTACTTCCTTTGGGAAATTATTACTGGCATTAAGGCTTTTACCCTGCACTGCATTTAAGCCCTCTCTGGTTCTCCCCTACATGGTGCCTCCAGGAATACACCTGGCACTAAGCTCTTGCCTCTTCTCACCCATCACAACCTTAATTCACTGTCAGCTTTCACTGTGGTCCCTCAACCCCACAGCATTTGCTGGTCTCTTCTCCTGCATCACTTCGTGATGCTCTGTCACAAATTCATCTTTTTCCAGTTGCATGTAATTCTTCAATTTTTCCTAGCCTCAGTGATGAGGACAGAACAGCCCCTCTGGCCCCAAGGAACTCCTCCCTGCATCTAAGATATGCCTGGTCCCTTCCATTAACAAGAAATGGGTGTTTCACACTCAGTCTATTAATCTTTCTCATGACATTCATTCCCCTCCTAAGTGCAGAAGGTACTTTGCACAAACAGAAAACTTCTGTGAGCTCTGGCTATCAGTTAAAGCCCTATAAAGAAACTCTACATACTGAAAAATTTAGTAATAACTCTGCCTTAGTGCCCAAGTCCTGTTAAATAAACTACATTAAAAAAACCACAAATGATGAAAATGAGTATGTAAAGTTATTATTATTAAAAAAACAACAACAAAACACAACAATTATAATAATAATCCAACACCACAACCCCCAACATGAATTGCAGATGCCTTCCTAGCCTCTAAATCCACTTTTTAAAGAAAACTCAATATTCTAAAGATTTGCTGGGTGTCATCTAAAGGACTATCATTCAATTAACCCCCTCTCAGCCACTCAGCTCCACCAAGGTGTGGGTGTTTAGGGAGGTCCCAGGAAAGGCCCTCACTCTGCAGGCACACAGCACCAGCATCAGTGACAGAGCTCTTGCAGGGCATGGCTGGAATTTCACCATCAGGGACTACAAACAGGTCTGAACTAAATGCATTTTAAAAAAAAAGGAAAAAAAAAAAAAAAAGGAGACGGTAATAACAAATGAAACAAAGAGTCTTAGACTGTATTGTGGTGGGCTCCAATAAAGTGATGCTTCAAATCTCTGAGTAATGACTGCTAGCATGAATATACCATTGTGCCGGAGGAGAGAAAAATGCTTTTGATGTGCTACCAAATGGAGACTTTTGTAAACAAGTGGAGCACAACTTAAATGTGTTCATCATTGTCAAAGCTTTTGGGGTTTTTCACGCGCATAAAGAACATCCCGGTGCAGCGTGCAGGAAGCCCATTTCAAATAAAAATATTATGAATAGACAGATAATAAAACACACCAAATGCACAGGTTTTTTTGTTTTGGTTTTTTTTTTTTTAAAAAAAGGAAAAATCATTCCATTTTGTAACTACTTAATTCTCTGAGTGGCCAGGAAAGGCCACAGATCAATAAAGTGTTTGTGAAAGACTGAAAGGAAACATAAACCCCAATTCTTCTGGCTGTTTGGCATCTTTGTAAACTTTGAGCCGGGCAGGCCATCCACAAGACCATGGGAATGTAGAGCGAATTGGGCCCTTTGTTAGCAGGGGTGCCATGGCGTTCCATGTATCACAGCCCAGGAATGCAGCCCCTGCTTTGACTGCCCATAGAGAAAATGCATTCGGCCTCCAGCAGAGCTGCCAAAGCTGCCGAGAAAAGATAAGGAAAGTCGTAATTGGAGTTGGGATTGATACTGGCAAGGAACGCTGAATGAAATAAACTTCCATTAGAAAGGGGTGGGGAGGAGCCAGGGCTGAGGGTGGGGGGGCTCTGCCTCATCCACAGTTTTGATTTTGGAGGTGTCCTGTGAAGTTTCAGCTCCCTGCAGGAGCTGGCTGTGTCCCCAGAGCAGTGGTGGCCAGCAGTGGGTCCCTTTGGCAGCCCCATCTGACCTTGCTAAGGCTGGCTGGGGTTCAGAGGCTCCAGCTCCAGCAACCAAACTTCTGAGCAACTCATCTCCCAGGAACATTCTCCACTATGGGGAGGAGAGAGGAGTTGATGACAAATAACAATTATTTGCCCCAGCTCTCCTGCAAAGTAAATGATATTTATAAGCCACGGTGAGGTGGCTTATAAATGCTTCACAAAAAACCCCAATTCTTGTCAGCATGAAAAATGTACACAGGTCATGTATTACAAACACACAGCATGACAAAGACTGTCTCTCCTCCCTGTGATGGGGAGGTAGAAGTGGATTTAGGTGAAAAAAAAAAACAAAAAAAAAACAACCAAGACACAGCATCTAGCACCATCCCTTAAAGACCCTTTTCCTCTTGCATACATTTGTCCTTGCTACTGGCATTGAGACAATCCTTGGCAACAAAGCACCTCGCTCTCATGAAGGAAAGCAATTCTTTCTCATTGTGCCACCAATAATCAGAAACCCACATCTTCAGCCTCACTGTCTGACTTGAAGAACAAAAGGCAGTTTTCAGTCTTAACCCCAAGATCTGATTTAAAAGGGGAAGGAAGGAGGGGGAAGACCTTGACCATTCATTAACAACAATCTTTTTTTTTTTTTTAGCCGAGGAAAAAAATTCTTTGCACACAAAGTAGTACTCCAGATATGTATATGGAGCTTGAATTCGACATCTTTGAGCAGAGTAAACCTTTGTGGAGAAAAAAAAAAAATCATGAAAAGGCACTGGAGATTAACACTGTTCATTCAGGAAAGCTCCAACCCCCCAACAGCCTGTTTGAAACAAAGTATACCCCTGTCTAATTGGTGTACAATTGTGTCAGGAATAGAGGGAGAAATAATTTAGATAGTTAAAGGGGAGAAAAGAGTACAATTCAGTCATTATTTCATACTCCTCAGCTTTAAATGGTACTTTGGAGAAATAAGGAATTACAAAGTCTTCTTGTCTCAAAAAACCTACAAACTTTACATCCCAGCTTTACATAATTGACTTACTTATAGACCATATTTCACATGCACCCACATTCATACAGACTTGCAGCACTTGCTACAAGTTCTCTGATTTAGCTATTTTTAAATTGATTTGATAGGTTCAAAATCTGCTTTTGACTCGAAATAAATCATTGCCATAACTTGGCACTTAAACCCACAATGCAAAAAATCTCATTGAGACCATTGAGGTGGGTTTTTGGGATTTTGTGAGGTGGTTTGGAGGGAATTTTTTGGGGGTGTTATTTCTTTAATTATTTAAACCTTTAAACACACACACAAGATATTTGTGGCATATGCCGTGCCCTAAACACCAGATATAGTTAATTTAATTTGTCTCCAGTGGTAAACTGAGAAAGAAACCAAAGTCTGGAACATAATCAGTACCTGTTCCCTTATTAAATTTTCTAAAGAAAGCACAACTTAAGTTTTCTGTATCTGTACTCCACTGCACCCACCAACCCAGAGTGCAAGAACCAAGCAAATACTGCCAATAAATGTAATGAAGCTTAATACCATACTTAAGTAATGAGTGGGCAAGAAGCCCTTTGGGGAGGAAGCACGGCAAGAAGAAAGCTTTGCTCCCAACCTGGAATCACATGTATTTATTTTGTCTTGTTTAATAATGATTGCAGGCAGTCCCTGATCAGCCTCGTGTGACAGGGCTCGGCTTCCCCCAGGCTGGTTTTTAGCTGCATACCACCTACAGCAATTAGCTGCTTGTGCTTTTGTCTGTTTTCTGGCATTATGCCCTTCCCTTTCATGGGATTCTTCTTTTCTACTTGGACTAGATGTTTGCAAGTCTCCTGGCTTTGAGCTATTTCAGCAACAATTGTAGTTGAAATACTTAATATTCTCATGAGAAAGACGGCTGTGAGGACTGGGGGGGGTGGGGTGTCAGCCTCCCAGAGAATTACTTGGAAACCCTACTTAGTGTCACATTTAGCTCCCTATATGGAATATATACACAAAAAAATGCCTTCTGAAAATTACACCCCACACACATTCAGTTGACATGGGCAGCAAAGTGAAAATCCAGTGCACAAAACACAGGAAAGCAAGTTCTAAGACATAAATGTAGCCTGAAATGTCAGCTAGCAGAAATTTCATTTTTTAAAAAATCTTGCAACTTAGTGAAAAAGAAATCTTTTCTTTCTAACAATCTTTTTTTTTTTTTTTTTTTCCATGAGTGAAATGAGAATAGTACCACAACTTTTTCAGTAGCAGCAGATACTTTACATGTGCACTTCATCACACATTAACCAGAGTAAAGAGACTGCTCCCAAAGGATGCTTGATCACAGATAAATCAAACCTCCTGGAAAAGCAGCACAAATGAAAACATTTAACATTATCTATTGCCTGTGCCCCAAAATATGATGCACTGCCAATTCAGATGAGCCTTGACCCAAGGCAGAATTTAACATTTCAGTCTAAATTTTATGTGTTGAATGATACTGTGTATAAGCACAGAACAGAAATAACAAACAGGAGGAAGAGGATGGTAAAAGCACTTGCACAGTGTCATGCAAGACCTGCTGACACTGCAAAAAGGATGGTGGCCAAGCACCAAATGAGCTGTTTAAAAACAGATTCAGACATGTCCTATTCAATTTTTTAGTGTAAAATCCAGGCCTGCAGCTTTTTCCTAAGTTCTTCATGGTTGGCAAGGAGACTCCCAGGCTGCAGAAGGAGAAAACTAACTTCAGGAAGGACAGCTGTATGGTGACAACAAGGCATAAGTGGAATAGAAAAACCAGCTTGTACACATGCTAGGTTCAGCAAGAAGAAACATTCCAAGCCTACAAGCCCATGCCACCTCCATCCTCCTAAAGCTTGCTGCAGCAAAAGTCACTGGCACAATATTCTCATTTATTTAGAGGTTAATGTGAATGGCAAAAGGTGTGCTGTACACAGAGGTGTGGAAGGAAAAGATACCCATCACAGATACCTGAAAAACCTGCTACAGCTCAGCACAGTCACTCACAATGCTGTTCAGGTGAGGGACACAGCATCAGTGCACACTTACATGCAGTTTTAACCCATGTTGCCTTACCCATGAAGATGTTCCACTCGGCATCCAAGTCCCCCTGGTTGGCCAAGCAGCCTCTCATGACATTAAAGCAGTAGTTGTAGCAGGGCTTCACTGACACCAGACCTCGGCAGTGGGGGCAGTACATCATCTTCAGCAGCGCCCGCGTCCCCTGCGGCGTGGGGTTCACCTTCACCACACAAAAAGACAAAAGGACACGAAAATTAGCCCTCAGTCACTAAAGGCAGAACCCTCACATATATACCCCAAGGGGCATGGGACAGAGATGTGCACAAGGGATGCAGAGAGGTCAGCCATCGCTGTCTGGTCCCTGCTTATGCGGTCCAGAGATGTGGGGAATAGATGAAGGGGGCTGGCTCACCTGGGGTGCATCTGCCATTCCAGGGGACACAGACAGCCCCCATCACTGCAAAACATTAATTGCACCATGCAGTGCACCCTGTATGATGTGGGACCCCCCCCAGGGCTGCAAGGACAGGCATCCCAAGGGGACAGGACTCAAGCTCACTGAAGGCAGTAAAATGCATCTAAGTCAAAAGATATCACACAATGCTGCACACTCTGAGCCCTGCTGCAAACACATGAGGAAGATGACAATGCTGGGATTTTTCAGGAAAAAGTGCAATGTCAAGATGGGATGTGTGACACAGTTCCTGTACCAAACCCACCAGGAGCATGCCCTCCTCCTGGAGGGCCTTGGCTCTTCCCGGACAATCGCCCAGCAGGGCTCTCCAGCACAGAGACCAGCTCCTTTATATCACATTCAAGTCCCTCAACACACCATTTACATGACAGATACCCGGGTTCATTTATACTCAGCACTCATCCCACTCAGTAACACCATTCCCCACACCCAAAGGAGGTGGCAGCTACAACCCTGCAGCTGAGGTCAAGCTGGGAGGACCCTCAAAGCCACAGTGCAGCCGCTGGGCGTGCGAGGGGAGCTGTCTGCAGCAGGCACATCACCCCTGAGCCCTCAACAGGGCTGTTTTCCAAAGTGACTCATGGTCATTCATGTTTGATTCACCCTCTGGCCCAGCTTCAAAACATTCACTGAAACCATTTCCATCCAGCCAGTCCAAGGAGCATTAGCTCCATCCCGACCACATGGTGGGTCCATCTGAAGTGTTGAACAGAGAAGCTCCCTCAAGAGCAAGTTTAAGTGTTAATTAGTCACACATGAAAATAGAAAATTAAGATTCAATCAGAGATACACTGACAAAACAGAAGTGGTGTCTGGTGTTCCAAACAATTCACCTGAGACTCCTTACAAGGCATTAAGGGAAATGCTCTAAAGAGGCTGTGATCCAAGACTGTGCTGGAGGAGACACACGACATCCCTGAGAAAGAGCCAAGCCCCTCAACACAAACAGCCAGAGGTGTGGATGCCTTCACATGTCACCTGCTGGAGGTCTGGGAACTGACTTCAGGGCAGAGAGGACAACAGGACTAAGTGGAGTTGAACATACATGAGGAAGATCTGGTACCACCCATATGCTGAGGATCTGACTTTTGCCCATCTCAGTGCGACAACTAAGCCTAATATTCTGGTGCAAAAACTTGTTGACAGCCCATGAAACTAGGAGAACACAATTTTAACAAAAACAAACCAGAAAACAAAAAGCATTACATAATCAGACCAGTTCTGTTAATAGCATCAGCAAATTTTTAAACCCTCTTTTCTTATGGGAAGAAATGACAGATAAAGATCTGCTTGTTTCTGACAACTCCAGAAACACCACGGTTTCTCTTCAGCAGGCAAGTGTACTGGTTAGAGAGACAGGACAATTTTCTGCAGCTGATGTAGCTCAGTGCTGGATTTTTGGCTGGCCAGCAATGTTCATCAGACAGCACTTTACCCTTCTTTTGTCCACAAAGAGCCTGTCTGGCTGAGGAAAAGGAGAATCCATGTAGAAAGCTATTTGTGGCCGCTGTGGAATCTGATTCAGATGCTCCAGAGCATATACACATTTTATGTTATATATATATTTGGAAGGCACAGTGGGAGCAGGAGCCCCAGCAGAAGGCTCCCTATTGGGACAGCATGGCTTTAAAGGAGAGCTGGATCAAATACTAAGAGCTCAAGCAACAGAAACCAGCTAAATCAGATGATTTATAGTTGGAAAACTGGAAACAGACAAATGTAAAGGTATCATCTGCTATCCAGATGGTGCAGCCCTTGCACAACAAAAAAGGGGCAGGGGGAACTAAATAACATCTCGCACCCAGAGACAAGAGCTCTGAAGGATGCTCAGATTTAGTAGTTTAGCTGTGTCTCTGATAAAAATCCCTTCCTGTGTCACTCAGTGGTAGGTGACAGGACCTCCATGCTAAATCCAGAGGCTTATCAGTTGATCCTGGCCATTCTAGCACTGCTAGCCCTCAAAGGAATGCTCTGCATCTTCCTCAGGAAGAAAAATTAGGAAAATGTTGATAGCCAGGTGCTAGAGCAGTTTGAAATGGAATGAGGAGCAGAAGGATTCCCCAACCCTACAGCAGAGAGCTGCAGCTTTCTGAAAGGGATTTCAGCAGGCTGCAAAAACCCCTGCAGAGCCATGACCCAGGAGGTCCCTTCCCATCTTAGGTTCCCACCTCACCCCACGAGTCTGAGTAGCTGCAGCCCCTCAGCACCCTTTGATATTCCATAGGGGCTGGGCTGCACGAATCCCAGCAGATGCAGGGGAAACTGAAACTGCTTTCCTGCATTCCACAGCAGGCAATATGCAATGGTCACTTGGATCAGACTTTGAGCAAAGGCACGGGACAGTTTTAAAAGCAAGAGAAGTTTTGCATGCTTCTCCACACAGGTTTGAGTCCTGCACAGAGCTGAGCAGAGGGGGATCACAAAGGGGTGATGGAAAAGACAAACCCCAGCCTGCAGTGACTCCCTGCTAGTGATGGATGTAATCCACAGGAAAGCTGCAAGTGTACAGTTGCAGTTAAAGAGGAAGACAAAGAGCAAATCCATCAGTCTAGAAGTAGCATTTTATGGTGTCAAAAAGCAACAGGAAAGCACAATCAGAGATTGCTCTAAGAGAGAGTTTTAGGGAAGACTGTGAGCAACTACACCTCGTTACAACAGTGATAAATGCTTAACTGCTGAGCATCACTGCAATGAGAACTTTAACCCCTGGCACGGGCTCGTACCCCGTGCAGCTCTGGCTCTGTCAGTGGGGTGTGCCATATGTTGCATTGGCAATTCTTCACAAGCTTTTAATGTTGGCCCTGCCACGCCAGGTGCAAGCTCTTAAAACGCCATTGTATGTAACAGTAAACCCAGATATGCTTTGTTCTGGGGTTGTGTTTATCTTGGAAAGCAACTCAAGTTCATTCAAACTGTACTCTAGAATGACCCTCAAAACCAAGTAATCTCCTTTCTAATAAAGCAGAGTACCAAAGAAAGCTTTATTTGCTGGAGGGGATTTACTCTGGTAGGTTTGAGCCCAGGTAGTAGTAGCTGCAGTGCCCATAGCCTGTAAAAGCTTCTGACAGAAGTAAATGCACTCCAGTCCCTTCCTTTTATCTTGTGAAATTTATTTCCTTTCCATGGTGTTCCACGCCACTGCAGCAATCCATCACCCTGTGGTTTCATCATGTAAATTACCATTTGTCCATATCTATACGCTTTGTCAAACGTGGAGATTAAAAGCTGCTAACAGATGTGTTTTGGCACCAATCTTCATATCGAACTTGCTCCTTAAAAATACAGATTTGCACACAATTCACAAAAATTAACTGAAAAGCAAACAACTCAGGGCTTAATGCAAACATTTCCTATGACATTTGTTTGGAGTAATGTCCCAGCTTTTATTGACTGGTGCAGGTAAAATCACGTTCCTGTAAAAATGACATGCTCTTGGCATAATAAAATCTGGGTTTTTTTGGTACCTTGTCATACCCATCCCATTTCAGAGTTTCACATGAGGGAAACTGTTACACCCCCAGCCTTTTCCAACTTGCTGGCAATTGCAGCTGGATGCATTCCTCTGGTACAAACATCACCACTAAAGCACACACCTATGAAGTCCAATGCCTTATTCACAGGCTACCACAAAACCACCAAAACTCAAGATAAACTGATCTGTGCAAGCAGATAAAGTTCAGAGAAGCAACCAGATTCTTTTTCATCTCCTTCTCAAGGCAAAGAATAGAGCTCCAACCATGGACAGTCCTGCAGGGAGCTCTCACCAGCTGTCAGACAGCCAGAGCTACATTACATTCTCTCATTCTACCCTCAAGTTAACATTAAGAATGTTAATAATAACATTTAAAATCCTGTCAGCTTTAATAACTATTTATAATAACACTGATAACTCAGGCTTTCTTATTTTCCATGCTTGCACAACAACGGCGTTGTCATGCCAGCAGCACAGCTGCCAGAAAACATAAAAATCCAACAATTTGAAAACAAATGTAGTGAAATTAATTTTGTTTCATACTGTTTTCTTTGCAAAGAAAAAGAAAAAAGAATGATGACAGTACTGGCTAAAAAACTGAAGGAGTAACTTCTCAGTGACATGGAAAGCTAATTTCAAAAACACTCTGTAGCTGCCTGTGAGATGCTCTAGGTGAGCAGTCATCTTGGACAAGTGAGTTGTCATTGATTTTTGGGACCAACACAACCCTACTTGCATCATTTTTTCCTTCTCCTGATGTTGTGCAAGAGCATCATCTTGGCACATGCTGGTCCTGATGTTCAGCTCACTGTGAGGCAGAACATCACTTGGGAGGCTCCTGGTTTGCTTCCCCACCCCAAATATTCCAAAGAAAGTGTTTTGGAATTAATTACGTATTTAACCAATTTTGCTGGCCTGGTGCTAGAACATTAATAATTTAGACAGCATCTGGTTCAACCACAGATTTGGGCCTCTGAGGTCTTGCATAAGGGAACACATTTAGGAGTGATTTTGGGAACTGCACGACTCTGTGTCTCAACACTTGCTACCCACAGCGTGTCTGCTGCAGCGTTATCTCGTGCAAGGAAAAGTTCAAGAGGACATTTATGCTCAATTCCCTACTTACAGTGTGCTCCCCCCACTCCAGATGTGACAGTGCTGAGAGGAAAAGCAGAGCTCCTGAGAATCACACCACCAGGCACTGGAGCTGCTCAGTCTTAACATTCACATGCTTGTCTTCCCCAAGAGCAGCCCCAGGGCACAAAGGGCATGGGGGAGCTCAGGGTGCCAGCCAGGGGGGTTCTGAACACTCACACAGCAGTGCCAGGCTCAGCATTCCTGCCCATGGAGCCCTTGGGACCAAAGGGCCTTTCACACCCAGCCTGTTCTCTGTAGGAACAAACCTCTCCCTGCCCCACACACCAGGATCACGAGGAGTGCTCCGTTTGCTTTAATGAGCAAAGCAGCATGGACATTTATCTGGGCATCTGCAACCAAAACCATCCCAAATTATCCCTCACATTGTTTTCAAAATTAGCAACCAAACCACAGTGCAGGGCAGAGAAAGAAAAAGCCAAAACCATGCCAGTGGACTGAAGTACTCCTGCATGACACCATTGGCTCCAAATCCACAGTCCTATCCATGCACTCCCAGCCCTAAATCTGAGCTGACTGCAGCTCCAGCGTGCTTTGAAGGCCTAGCACAGACCCTCAGAGGGCTGCAACTGAGGCAGATGCAGCCACATTCTTGGCAGGTCTTCTCAGGGTCATCTTTGATGTGGAGAAGTGCTTGGTATTGTTTTCTGCATTGATGTTTGCCCCTGGTATGTGGAAGGAGATGTCCTTGTGCATGGCAGCCCCTTGGTCTGGCCTCCTGCCTTGCAACCTGCTGGCTGGACAGCACAGCCCCTTTGGAGCTGCCTCTGCTTCACACTAAAAGGGCTCCTTAGCTCCTCTGGCTGTTTCTTAGTTACCCACATAGCAGAAATGCTGCCCCCCCGTCCCTTCCCAATGCACACAAGCAACATATTCCATTTCTGTCACTTCCCTGGCAAAGCTGGCTCTTGCCTGAGCAAGATATTGCAGCCTTTGGATGTAGGAACATGAAATTCTTTCTGAAAGAGGATTACAGTCACATTCCCCTTAAGTCAAACCAAGGGCAAAAACTGTACAGAGGGAGGTCAAATCTCTGACTAAACTTTTAGATCCTCAAATGGTAATTACAAGGGGCACAACTTACACCAAAACCAGATCTCGGTGCCCTACTATTTGTGATGGCACAGGCCTCAATTCTTATCCACTCATTATTATTTTCATCACTGCATCTCCTAAGCCAATGGCTGCTCACATTCAGCACCCATGCCAGAAATGACACGAGCCACAGGTTCAGGTTGCTCATGCAGACCAGCAGGTCAACCAACAGCTCAACTTGTGCTCCACAGGTGCCTCATGCAAGATAAGGAAGCTCAAATCAAAAGGGGGTAAAAGGGCACTGGGCTCTGGCTCCAGCTTTGAGCACCTGTGGGAAGGCAATCACCTGTCCCTTTCTGCAATTCTCTTCATAAATAGTTTGAAGAAAATTCCCTTCATTAGACTTCATTAGGGTAGAAATGCCAATACAAAGAAACCTCCTCCACCCACTGGGAACATCTCCAGCAGCCTCCTCTTGGTTGCTGATGTCACCAGAGGGCAGTAGATGAGGAAGTAGGTATAATCCTCATCTGAAACCACATTATTTCATATGGCTCATAACTGTGCTTCCAAACTAAACACCATTTCTTGCACACAACTTTCAAGCTGCTGCCTTTCTCAGGGGTTCCCAATGATAGACTGGAAGACCCTCTGCAGCAGTCCAGATGGTTTGGTTGCAGTTACATCTCATGTGGCTTTCTGCACATGAATGCATGTTGAGGAGGTGATTTGAGAGCTTCCTGAGCTCCCAGAAGTTCTGCCTCAAATTATAGGACATAAGGGCAAGAAGGAAAAGTGGCAAAATAAACCCAAAACACCACAGTTTATCAGTAAATATTTCCTGAAGGCTCCAGAAAACTCTCACCACCACTGCCAAGTGCAGAAGGTCACACCCACACCTTGGTCTGCAGAAAGGTGGTGACACAGACACAGGGATTCAATGCTGCATGCTTCAGTCTTCATGTGCCTCTGCTGCTGACCTCCAGCCAGACACCCCCACCCAGCTCCTCCTGACCTACAAAATGCTGCCAGGGAGCCTAGACCTTGATTTCACTTCTTGCCCCACAAGCAGGGACCCTCACCCCATACCTGTAGCTGACCTGCACCCCACAAGCCCCAGTGCACTTTGCCCTCAAATGTGTCACAAACCTCGACCAAGCTGTGGGTTTAATGACACTGAAATTGTGGGAACATCTCAGCAGCCTGAGAACTGACCAGCTGCAGGTTCTCATCCTTCTTCAGTCACTCATGGCTCTGGCTTGTATTTGCTCCTTTTTTCCACAACTTTTCCAGCCCTTTTCCAGTCCTTTTTTCCAGGGCAGGAAATGTGACTGCTGGCAGCAATTTAACCCGGCTGACTTCAGCACTTGTCCAGGGCTAAGCAGCAGCAGAGTGATTAGGGGAGAGGCAGATCTGCATCTCCTGAAGGCAGGGGCAGGAAGGTCAGGGAGAAAGCACCAACACCAGCACAGGACAGAGAGAAGCACTGGAGGCCCCCAGCCCCTTGCAGCCAGCCTCAGAGACAGGGCACATCTCTAACAGGCAAAACCAGCATCCTGCACACATCTGCTGGTCAGAACACATCTAGAAAATATTGTACTTTTTGGGTCCAAAGAAGGGCATTTGAGGGATGAAGACTTCAGCATTGAAATTGTGAGGTTTAGGCGGTTTGAAAAACATCTGTGCTTTCTCTCAAAACCATATAGCTTTCTCCCTGTTGCATATTTGAGCACAGTGGTACAGCTTTTGATCCATTCAAGGCTGAATTTGAAGTTATTTTCTAGCACTCTGGCTCAGAAATCAAGTGTACTTGCAGCTTTTCAGTATTCTCTCTTCTTTTACCCCTTTATTCCCAAACTCACACGAGAACAATATCCTTCTAAATGCAACTCCCTAGTGAAGATGTAAAAACACCTAGGATCATTAAAAAGCCATCAAGGCTGTTGCACTGTAGAGTGCTCTTTGCTCCCCTGATAGTATCCCAGGAAAGTACACAGCTGGGCCTTGCAGTAGTTTGTATTTCTCCTCCTGAAGATTTTCAATTAAACATTTTTAACTTACTTGTCACAAAGCACATTAAAAGTGAAACTAATTTGCATTCCTTTGGACATTTTTTTTCATAAAGAAGAATGAAGATTTATCCCCCAAGTTAATCCCTGGTATAAGCAGTCATTCCACTACAAGTCTTTAGCAAAAATGATAAGGAAGAAAAGTCAATGGAGTCATTATATAGAGCTCAGCAAAGCCATGCTAATCTATATGTAATGTGGGAAGCCCCAAAACACAACCACAGAGCAGCAGGCATAAAAATATCAGCTTTTAAACTCACATCTAGGATTTCCCATTGTGTCTTGCAGAAACATAATGTTAGATTCCCACTGAATGAGATTAAAACACTACAGAAAATATTATTATTCCTTCTGCTGCTGCAACTAAAGCTTAGGTATTCAACAGCAGGGACTTTTGTTACTGCTTGGAAAAGTCAATCCATTGTAGAATTTCCAGTGCAACTTGTGCAACTGAAGTGGAAAGCAGAGCAACTGTGATTGTCCACGGCACGTGAGCTATTTTTGCAGCTGCATGGGACTCTGGGTAGCTTTCCACACTCAAGCAATTAATTCTAGGGTTGAAGGCAACTCTACACTCAAGGATCTTCAAAAGGGAAAGAGAAATCACGACGCCACCTCGGGTTCACGACTGATTCGTAACAGATGCAGGGACTGCAGCCCTTGTGGTTCCGTGTCAGGTCTGGAGACGTTTTGATGAATTCTGAGCAGATGGAGCATAAACACAATCCCTCACCCATGCATGTTTACTGCCTATGGAGTAATTGCACTGTACAGGGGCTTAATGGGCAGACCTCCCACCCGAATATTTCATCCACACTCTACAGCAGTGAAAACCCCAGCCCCTGACCACAAGAGCTGCAGCACAGCCACAAAACAAGGGCCACCAAATCTGAAACCCCAAACAAGAATCAGCAGGCTTGGCCAGTGGCCTGGCACAGAGACAACACATTTCATCTGCCACCACCCCTCCCACCAGGACAGTATCCCTGAGGCTGAAAGGTTTTGTGATCTCCCAAGAGTGACCCCACATGTCACACACAGAGCTCCACACACCCATCCTCAACCAGCAGTACACCAATCTCACCTGAGAGTCATCTCTGTTAGGTGGGGAGTGAAAATGTCCAAGGACCTAAACCTGTTATTGCTAACTTACAACTCTATCCTGGAATCTGAGTATTCTAGTTAAGCAACTCCTTCCTTGCTAATATTCTTTACCTTTCCATACATGTTCTGGCCTATTGCCAGCTGCTTGCCTCATTTCTCTTCAAGAAAAATTAACATGGAAGCAGACTTCTTTTTTCCCCCTATTCTCAAAGATAGTATTTTAATATTATCCCCATAAGTCAAAGAAATTTGAATGATTATCTCATTTAAGGATGCTATTTGTGCTGCCTACAGAACTGTATTCTTTTTTTTTTTCCCTGGCACTTTGGGTGATTCAAACTCCTGCCTGCTCTTTCAGCCTCATGTTTTATTACTCCATAACCAGGTAGAGGAAAGTAAACGTCTCTTTGCCCAATTAAATGATTACAATAAATCTTCCAAGGCCCACAGGAAATGAGCTGAGTTTGTTAAAAGGAAATCACTAATATTTGTTATCTTACATAATCACTTCAAGGGGATTATTGACTGTTCCCTATACCATACAACTCAGACTAAAATAGAAGACAAATCTCATGTCAAAAAAGCAGTCACCCCACTTAAATAACTCCAAAGTGATTTATATGAAGAGGGAGGTAAACATTTAAGTGACCAACACATCACAGCTGCTTTATCCCCCCAAAAAGTGACTCTGCTATACAAGTCTGAGGTCTAACTTGTGCTGCATGTGTGGCACCAAGCACAAGTGGCTTCTGCCCCGTGCAGATGGCTCTAGCTTACTGTTATCACAGAAGTGCTGTTTGCTCATGCAAACTGCCTCTCCCCATGCCCTGGAGCGAGGAGCAAACCATCAGCTGCTCCATAATAGATGCCTGTAGCATCCCTGACTCACTGTAATTTAAAGGCAATATTAAGAAGAAGATATTACACAAGCAAACATGGTTATTTCCACTGCAGAAGGCATTTAATTTCCGGCCGTTCCCTAGACAGGAGGAAAGCATCCACCCGGGGAACCGGGCAGCGACGTCCTCACAACGTGACCAGCCTACACAGACAGAGCACAGATCACCATTTAGGGACGGGCCAGGGAGATGCTGCAGCCCCCACAGCTGCAGGGGACACCCAGGGGCAGAGCTCACCGCAGACACTTTGCCGATGACGTCCCTGGCGACGGCCAGGCCCTGCGCGAAGGTGCGGGCGGCCACGAAGGCGCGCGTCACCTGCAGCTTCAGCTTGCGCGGCACGTCCCCGAAGGGCTTCAGCTGCTCCGTGTACTTGCTGACGCACTCCAGGTACTCGTCCGTGAAGTGGTACTGGGGGTTCACCAGCCGGAACATGCGCTCCAGCAGCCGCGCCCAGAACTCGTTCAGCATCTCCTCCAGGTTGACGTTGCCGCCCACGTAGTAGCGCTTCAGCTCCACGAAGAGGTCCTTGAAGAGCTCCGAGTTCTGCATGTACAGCCGGCCGTACGTCCGCACAAACATGTCGTTCAGAGACTTCTCGGCGTTCTCCAGCAGCTCCTTGAAGAACTCTAGGGAAGAGGGAGACAAGATATGGGAAATATGGGGTTGTGTGTTCACACGCTCCTGCAACCGCCGCTTGACGGGGGGATTAGCACGAGACCATCATCAAACTGAAAGGGAAAGGTAAAGAACTCCCCCAGAAACTTTCAAATAGTCTCAAAATTTTTGATTAATCTTCATAAACCGATCTCCAAAACTCTTTATAGATTGGAAGACTCGTATGAGTCAAATCTCTATAGACTGGAAGACTGGTATGAGTCAAATCTCTCCTGACACAAATATGAATATTATGATTGAATATTATGATATGTCAGCAAAAAGACAAAAAAAAGCCCAAAAGTTTCTGATGTTGCCATTTAGGCATCTAAGAAGATATCATTCCAAAGAATAACATATTGGAAAGAAAAAAGGTGGTTTTGTTAAATTGATGTTTTGCACAAATGAGTCCTTCTTTCCAGTTCTGGACAATTCATTTTCCAAGATTATCATAAAGCAGCCTCAAAAAATGAACAAATTTTAGTATCTTTTTTAAAAAATTTACAAATCTACCTGCAGGTTTTTTCTCCCATCCTGCAAGTTCATCACCTCTCAGGGCAGAGCCTTACCCAATTGGTCCTGATTGCAGAAGGAGCTTCAGATGTTTGCATCAGTACAAAAATCCCCACAATTATACCAGAATTTGCTTAAAATCTAAGGTTTAAACACTTGGCACAATAACAAGAGATTTTTCAAATGACAAAGGACAGATAGGATTTGTGATTTTTATCACTTTCTAAGAGCAAATCTCCACTTTGGTTCACTCTCTGGGAGTGCTGGACAGACCAGGGAGTGGCTGCTGCCATGTCTCAGCAGTGCCACATGTGCTCCAACACTGATAACAAGCTGACCACTGCAGAAGCAGTTCAAAGAACACACCCTCCAAGAACACATCACCACAACTTTGACAAGTGGGTCTGGGCACAAACTACCTTGCCACAAAGCCTTTGCCTTGGAGATTAGGCAGAGATGAGATAAAATAAAATAAAAAATAGGGGAGGGGTCCATTAGACCAAAAGCATTTGGCCCATTTTGGGAAAAAAGCTCCCTGCTGTATGGCCTTGGGGGCAGCTAAGGAGAGCAAGGTAGGTGCCACTGGGACTAAGCCTCCCATGCCTGTTTTCTCCAGCCCCTCAGGGAGCACTGGCACCTTGGGGAGTGGGTGCAGCTGGGTGAGGAAACTGATTATTTTATGCATGCCACCAGCAATTGAGGATTCTGACCTCTGCTTTTCTGTGACTCATATTCAATAAATATTTTTTAATAAAACATGCCTCTGTGGTTTTCTAAATCCTCAAAGGAGCAATGCTTAGAGCTAGAAGTTGTTATAAGTGTGGGGGGAAATATTTTGGCCCAGTGTGAATTTAAACCTTGTTAAAAGACATTGAAAGTATGCTGAAGTTCAGATTTTCGTCTTCAAAGTGCTCCAGTACAAACAAAGCCTAACACAGAAAACATTTTCTGGAAAAACTGAAACATTCCATGAGTTCCTGATGAACAAAGTCATGGGGTTTAGTGCCTGACATGGCTGTATATAATGCAGCCTCTTAGGAGCACAAGAGAAATGATCCAGGGAAGAGGAGATTGATTTCAAACACCCAACACGTCCTCTGTCCAATATCAGCAGGAACCTCCACTTTCGTTCCCATGACTGGCATTTCCTCTCCAGGAAGATTTTTTTCTGTTGAGTTTATACTATAGAGATTAGCTTGGTGTATATTAATTTCTAATTCACTTAATCATTTTGAAGGCTCACTTCCTTCCTATGCTCAGACCTTTTAGTACCACCAAATAAGCTGTTTATTCAAATACTTCTGTACCAGGCACAAAACCTGCTAGATGCACCAGCAAACTCTTCAAAAAGAGTTATATTTTTGAAATTATATTGATGGCAAATCTATCAGATATCTCCAACCATCAGTCTAAACAACCCAAAGCAATGTTTTAAGCCAAGAAAGTTATCTTAAGTAATACATCTGTATAACCATAACCAATTTATTCTTCTGCCCAAACTAATTTTATCAGTTACACTCCAAAGTGGAATTTGAATAAACTGTATCCAGGCTTTCGAGCTCTCCATTTCTTAGCAATTTTTCATGTGGGCTAGAACCAGGTATGTTCATTAATTATCATGAAAAAAACCCACTGCAATCCAATTAGCAGCAAATACCTGCACACCTGCAGCCTTTCAGCCAGCAGCTTTTCCTTGCCTGAAAGGAAGGTGAGTAAAGGAAATGAAAGCTTCCCACCAAAACCAGGCACTTCCAAAAGCCCAACACAGCACTGCTGAAGGAGGCAGCATGCATGCACAGCCCTGCTGTCTCTGGCTCAAGCTTCAGCCATGATGTTCAGGGACAGAAAACTCTGGCTCTCAAAGAAGGGGAGGAGGGTAGAGGAGGTTTTTTCTGCAGCCTGGAGTCAGCATCCACCCCTGCCAGCACTTGTATCCCTGAACATGCCAGAGAGAATGCCCTGGTGACCAGCACCTGTGGTTTGGCCACTGGGTGCCACTGCTGGCACCTCGAGGCTCCTGGGGTGCAGGAGAGGTTGGATGGTGGGGAGAGGTGATGCCAAACACTGGGAATGAAGGGCCACTCAACATCAGCAAGAAGGGATGGAGCATGGCATCTCCCTCCAAGCAATGCACAGCACTCTAAACCTGGTCAGCAGCAGCAATTAAATTACATATACAGATGTATTTTAATGTAGCTATTGGTATAATGTAGGTCTGAATCCTCAGTTTCTACCTCCACATTGAGAAACCAGCTTGGGCGCCAGAAGGAACATTAATCTTTTCTCTGTGCAAACTATGAGCATAGATGTCTGCAAGGAAAAGAAAAAAGCCTGAAAGTCCTTTTTATGAGTTAAATGCTAATCTGACTAGGAACTCCCTATATCTAATTAGATACTAATTCTCTCCTTCACAGAAATGAGCTGATTAGCAAACACCAACATAACCCAGCATTAACCTTGCCACCACAAGAAGAAAAATGGCAGGTTCCTCTCTCACGTCTTGACTGTTTGCTGGGTAAAATAAATGACCACCTTTCATTTGTATTAGAAGTTGACTTGTTCTCAAACAAAGCAAACACACAAAGGCCTCAGTTGCTTATTTTACAGCACTGTAAAAGCACGTTTTACAGCTGTGTTGCAAGCAATCTGTACTCATTAAATTATCACTCTGACAGGCTTCCTGTGAAAAGCTGTCAAAGGCAAACATTTTTCACAGACGACAAATCATACTGTGCTGGTGCTCTCTCAGACACTGCTATCTGGAGGGATGGCAGGCTCTCTCTTCCCTCCAGTTATCTTGTTTAAACTGCCTGGACAAGGGCTGGCCCCTCTTGTCGACAAACAGGCACACACAGGGTTGGGAAGGGCTTCACAAACTGACCTGTGAGAGCAGCACGTGGCTCCAAGGGCTCCCCAGCTCTCCTGACTAAGAGCAGAGCCTGCAGACAGGGCTGGGTCACACCAGAGGATGAAAACACACAAGGCTTGGGATAACAGCACAGCTAGCTCTGGTCCAGCCAGACCCAGAGCAAGGCCATGCTGTGCTGTACACACCTCAGCCAAAGCCCTGCTGATGCACTTCTCACTCAAGGTGATGCTCAGGAGGATGAGCTCCAGGCTGAGGGAAGCAGAACTGTGGGACCAGAGCCACAAAGCCTTTCTTAAGGCAAGAAACAATTTTAAAATTTGTCTGTATTGCAAAATAAATCCTGTGCATTCTACAGGCTTTGATGCTCAAAGGAACATGACATTTCCAAAGCAATTAACTTTAAGAGGCAGAAAAGGCAGTAATCTGCAGTCAGGGCAATCTACAGCTCTAGGCTCTGTTTATTCTTTTAACATTTTTGAATTTCAGGGTAGAATTTCAATGCCCACTACTTGGTGAAAGTCTAGAGATGTCATGAAATGGTAAGAAAGACAGGATGTGACATATGTGCCACCTCTGCAATAAAAATCCTGAGGAAAAACATCTCTGCTTTTGAACAAACCCTTCTTAAAAAGTGCACATTGAGAAACATAACCATAGTTACTTAGCAATTTCCTTTTTTTCAGGTAATAAGATATCTTATTACCTCTTTGCAGCTTGAGGGCAGACCAGCCCTGCCAGTAACCCAGTGCAGGAGAGCACAGCATCTCCCCAAGGTGCTTACACATGACATCAGATTCCACTGCCAGAATAATTCAAAACAATCTTTCTTCCAAATAATAGATACATGAGCTAATTGAAGAAACACAGTCACTCCACCCACTGTGAGACAGAGTAAATCCCACCTCCAAACACTTCTATTTCTTCTGACTTTCAGACCAATATATTTTTGATCTTGGATCCATAGGTGTCACCTGAAAATATTCTTTTTTTTTTCTTTTTTAAAGTAAGAAGGGATGAAGTGTTTTCCTATTCCTTGTGCTAACATTTCCAGATATTTCAAGAGTGGGATTTTCATACAAGAGGGCTTTTCCTGAGGAGACCCCAGTGCTGTAGGGCACAGTCCTATCAAAATCAAAGGCAGCTCCTGGAAATGAGATGAACACATCAAAGGGGCACATTCCCCTTCTCCCACAGCCAGGTTTGGCATTTCCATACATGCCCTGGTAACAAAGGAAAAGGCAGCAAGAAGTGCCTGGTCTGAGCTCTCTCCTGCCAACACCTGCCCTGTGTCAGGACCTGAGCACTGTTGTCCTCAGCCTCCCCAGCCCTGCCCCAGGCAGAGTCCTCAGGGCTGAATCTCTACTGCAGGAATGCAAAGCTGTGCTCTCAATTTCTTTATCTTCAGGAGCAAAACTCATTTATTTCAGGGAATACTTTCACACAGAGAGGCAGAGTGCTCCACAGCACCCTGCTTACTCCTCCTGTAGCCACTGCAAAGAGTTAAATCATCAGTGACCCAGGGCTCAGCACCTAAAACCCCCACGTTTTATAGAACAAAGGAAACCTGAACTGCAGTGCAAAAAAAAGTCAAATCTTATCCAAGAGTTCAGCAAGGCTTGCTACAGAGACCTATCTGTTGGCTGTGTTCAGGTGTGCTGGTGCTTTCTGCTCCCAAAAGCCACCAGACATTCTGCATTTCCCATGCACCATGTTTCCTTAGTTAAGAGCTGAGTTTTCAGCTGGCTTTACTCTGTCTGAGGTTTGCAAATGAACTACACAAACAGATCCCAGGTAGAAGTGCAATTACTCAACCACCTCAAAGAACAAATAAAACCAGGTTCAAGCACGCATATGGAACATGTTGAATTTTTATAGGCACAATTAATTAGTTTCAGATAATTTGCCACCCAGCTTTTTGAGCATACTCTTAATATATTGTCCAGATTATGATTAATTAAGGACCGTCTGTCTTACCAAAACCTTTAATTTGCTTGTCTGTATAGACAATTATGTTTTCTAGCATGTACAGGAGAACACTGCCACAAAGAGATTAATCATATTTTCTCTTTAAAAGGTTTACTCATAAAGTGTCCACATCAGCAAGATGGATTCCCAGGGAAATGCTCCAGCCCAGCCACGGGGAAGGGCCGGCGCCGGCTCCGTCCCTGCCTTTTCCAGAGGTGCATCTGCAGATCCAAACTCCACCCTGCAGCTGCTCCTACTGTGTGAAGCAAAATTCAATCCAGACAGATAAGTGGAATTTGGGAGAAAAGAGACAAATGTTTTACAGCTCTCTTCACCTGGAGGCTGAAGCCTTCCACAGCCATGCCACCTAAACCAAAGGGAGGAAAGCAATTATTTTTTTTTTCTGAATGTGCTTCATTATTTTTAATATGCCTTCACTTCCTTTATTGCATATACAGCATTTCTAATTTCCACCAGGGAAAAACAAATCCTAGCTTAACAACCTTTTTCCGGAAGTGTTGAGAAACCCATGAACACATAGTGTTAACACATTTATTGAATATGAACTCAGAAGGGCAGGGCAGATCCACAAGCTGTTTATCTGTCCTGTTTTCAAACATGTGTTAGCACTTACTGACATGGGAAGAACTTTTTCACAGGCCTTGAAGAAGTACAGGCTTAAATCTTGCCAGTGTCACAGCAACAGCCCCAGTATGTGAACACTGCAGAGCTGGGAGGAACAACATCTCCCTAAACTCTGCCTGATTAGTGAAAGTCAAGACAACAAAAACAACTGGGCCACAGGCTCATAGGTTAAAGAAACAAACAAAAAAAAAACCCACCAAAAAGCAAGATTTCTAGAAGTTCTGGTTTCTGGAGCACTGTGGGGCTAGTAGGAGTCCAGAAGTGCAGGGCAGAAGATAACACACAGCACTGGGCAGCAGCACCACACTGAGACTGAGCTTGTTAGAGAGGAAGGAGCAATGGAGGAGGAGGACAACGTGGGGATTGCTGCCTGTGATTCAAGAAACAAACAGCAGCACACTGCATCCTGCTGTATGTACCAGACATCCCATCATCAGGAAAACAGTGAGAAATGCCCTTGGTCCTTTCCCCTCTTAGTCCATCCTGCCCTGCACATCCCATGCAGCAGGATAAACCCAGATTTTGTAGCCTCCTCATCCCTGGTTTCAGGGACTGTCACTGCTCACATATCCCATTTTTGGTCAGCTATACTGAATTTTCTTTCACTGCTTCCATGTTGCCTCTTCCCCAGGCAGCAGGTCCACCATTCCCAGCACTTCCATCCCCCTCCTTGCAACACCTCTTCCTCAATGCTCCTCTCTGCAGCTGTTTCTTCTTCTTCCATTGTTTGCTTTTCCCTCTACTCCCCCCATGTCTAATTTTCATTGCACCCATTCCTTGATCTCTTCAGACACACCTGTGCTGTCTCAGATGCTTCAGCCTTTGCCCCACACCCATTTGGTACCAATACACCAAGTTCCCAGCCCAAACCTCCCCTGGAAGTGAGTTCCTTCAGGCTGCCTCCCACATGCTCCTAGCTCAAAGGAACCTTCTGGGACACTAACTAAGGTATTTCACAGGTACATGTTTTCCCAAGCCTCCCTTCCTACTGCTGTCAGAGTGTGAGGAGGGCCTGCACTACTGAACAGTGGGGATGTCTTTCTTGTTTCCATTACCTCAGTTACCCTCATCTCATTACACTTGCAGGGAGAGCTCTTCCAGCTGGGGCTGCCTCTTATTTGTTCAGCCAGCACGTGAGTGGCTGGACACCAAGACATTACAGTACATTAAACACTAATAAAATAGCTCCAGCTCTACACCAGTGGGTTATCACACTCCCAAGCCAAACCACCAGCACCAAAATGGGCATCCAGGTCAGCAGCTACCAGGACTATGCACAGAGGCTTGGTGGCTCCTTTGTGCAGGAAGGAGGAAGAGAGAGTTAATTTTAAACAGACAAACAATAGCTCATTGACTGGTTGACAGCAATTAGTAACCAGAGAGCACCAGGCACGTTTCCTGGAGCCAAGTACAAAGCATGTTGCCCACATCTTTGCTTTTGGGGAAAAAAGCCAAAAGGATACGAGCATTTTACCTGTGACCTTTAGAGCAGAACTGCTTTGACCTGAGATCATATAAGAGAGTGTTTGATCCTCTCAACCCCATACACAAACTGCTTTTGCCCCTTGCTGAAGTCTTTGATAAGTTACAAAATCTAGTAACTTATTTTTTTCCCTCTCCCAACCAACAGGGCAGGAACCCCCTTCACCCCATGAGATTTCCTACTTCTGTGGTAACTTGGACTTGACCTTTGGATCTTTCCAAGTCTCCTAAAAGAGAGGCCTGGTTCTCACCACTGTCAGACAAGCATCACCCTTCTCAATGAAGGAGACTAAAAATCACATACCTCCTTAAAAACCTCCAGATGGAGAGGAGCCAGCTGAATAAAAACAAAGAATAAACAAACTTCCAAAGCACAGACAGCAGACAATTAGTTTCATTGCTGTTGCATTGAGTGGGAAAGCACAAACAAAAGCCCACAAGTGGGATTTTCTAAAGGAAGTGTGTTGGTGGTTGCTCCCTCCAGCTTCTCCTCAGTCACCCCCTCCCTATCCTCAGTGAGCACCAATCCCAAACCAAGTCCAAAGGATTGCCTCTACACAACAGTTTCTTTGAGGTAGATCTTGCCAACACTTTCTGCCCTGGTTGGTTAGAGGTTTGGTGCCATCTACTTCTGGAGAGGGCAGAACAAAGTTGTGCCTTCACTTCAACAGAAGTGGCAGAATAGACCAAAGCACCTTATTATTTGTACTTTAACCATGCCACGGTCATCAGTGCACTTGTTTGAAGGTGGGTGGCAAGGGGAGAGGTCTTCCCACCCCAAGTTTATTCAGAAGCTCAAACTCCATGCAGCTCTGGCACAGCAGAGGTCCACCAGGTCTCTGCTCAGTGCTCCAGCTGTGCCAGCACACCTGGAGCTGCCTCCTGCAGATATGAACATGCTGGCAGCAGCACTGACCCCATGGTCCTGGGTGCCACAGACATGGGGGGACCCTGCCAAAGGAGCAAGACAAGGGCCCAGGTCTCTGCTGTCACAGGCAGTTCCCAGTAGAAGAGTTAATGTGAGATGAAGGTCCCCAAAGGGCAGTTATTTTGGTAAGGCAGAGCACCCCAATGGGCTGCCAAATTCTAACTATAGGAGCAGCAGGCTGGGCACCTGTGGGGCTCATCTTTCACTGTTTCCACACTGCCTGAAGCAGCAGAAAGGAGACCACCAAAAGCTTTCCCTTGTCCCTCCTGTGTCCTTCCCAGTTACTAATACATCCCAGCTATGCATCCCACTGCACCAGCACACCTCCCCCATAACTCGTACCTGGAGACAGCAGCTGGAAGCAAAGTGTTATCTGAACTACAAAAACTCAATTCAGAAATGAATTCCAGGCTTTTTCCTCCAGTTTCAGCAGAGCTTGGAAGCTATTTGGCCAATGTTCTCCTGACCAGTCCCTCAGATTGAGCCACATGCCAGTTATTGGAAGAAATCCATGCACCCAGGACTAACACAGGGCTCACACTAGAAGGTCAAAGGTACCCTGGGATGTTTCAAAGATGCTCATCATGATCACACTTTATACCTGTAGATACCCTGCCCAATACAGACATGGAGCCCACGAACAGGAATCCCTCTCCAGCCCCTCTGCCCAATCCCTGTACAGCAGAATGGTTGTGTGCACCATGGACCTGGGGACCCCTGGCCAGCTCTTTCTTCTTGGATTTGGTTTCTTTCCACTTACTGTCCCCAAAGGGCTTCCTTTTACACTTCTGTATTTGTTTTATCTTAAATGCTAATGGAAAATTCAGGGAAACTGGATCAGAAATGGAACTCTCAGTATTTAATCACTTCCCAGATGCTGGCTCGGGCTGTACCATTTGATACAAATCCTTCTGTCTCCTGGGCTTTGAGAACACCAAATCCAGCCCAGAGATAGATCAGCTTTTATACTTCCCTCCTGTACAATGAGGGTTGTAGAAGTTTGCTGCCCAGCCTAAGTCTGGAGTGCAAAAAAAAAAGGACACAACTTGGTTCAAGTGCAACAGCAAAAGTGCTTGTGAAATACAGGAGAAACAAGGAGCTAGTGGGACTCAGCAGCCCCTCTGTTTTTCCCCCCAGAAAAGGGCTTGGCACAACAGTTACATCTTCCAAGAGATTCAGGATGAGTCTTTAAAAAAGTAAGAACATCTTATCTAGGAAGCAACAGAACAGCGGAAACACTGCAGAAGAGTTATGGGCTATGTCCTGTCCTGGCTCCAATTCCTCAAAACAGCTGAGCAGTTTCCCCAAAGCACTGTTGGCTAGCACAGAGCCTGGCGTGGAAAACTTCAGCCTCAAAGGGCAAAAGAGGTGAAAGTTCGAATTTAATACATGGAACTGAGTATTTATGCAGTCTCAATGTCACCATTAATTCTATTAATGTCATTAATCCCCAAGAGAGTGAAGGGGAGGGCAATGAGTTGTGAAGATAAAGCACAAGAGATTTTATTAAAAAAGGGAGGGGGTGTTTAAATCCCTGACTGCTATAGCTGCTTCTGTAGCATGAGATGTCTCCACAGTCAGTTACAGCTTTCCCATGAATGTCATTGTCAAAGAGTGAGACTTACATGGCCAGAAAATCTTACCCACTAATTTCTCAATGAAGCCCATAAACATATCTGAGATTAACCAGCAATTTTTCACCTCTAAAATAATTTAGCAACGGTGAATCCAACAATTCACAAACCATTTTTTATTTTAACCAAAAAAAGCATTTCCCTTGCTGCTGAAAATACATCTCTTTACTGGTATGCTGGCATCAGGCTAGTGGTTTAAATTACAACAGGGGAGACCTCCAGGAGCATACATACCTGTACTGTAAGCAAATATTTAGACAGGATATGTAAGATATGGGACTCCTGATCTCACAAGTCCTCCCAGTGCCAGCAAACCAAATAGGCACAGGAGGATCTGATGCTGTCACATCATGCACTGGGAGCTGAAATGACTCCTGGTCAGCCCTTTGGGGATGGATAATCAGCAGATTGTTCCATGCTCCTGATTAAAGGGGAGATAATCCATTTCTGTACGGCTTTGGTGTCAGATCAGAGCAATTCTGGCAACAGTTCCAACAGCACAGAGCGCTCCAGCAACAGCTGATGCAAACACTTGAGAAGCCACAGGGCATCCAGGCTCCACGCAAAGGACACGCCGCCTCTCGGACTGTCCTTCTGCAGCAGCAACTGCTGCAAAGGTCAAGCACATAACGGAGGCAGGACAGGTTTGCCTCTCCTCCCAGACCTGAATGTCAAGGCTGGGAGATTAGCAGCCAGGGAGCACACAACAAAGATTGCCAAAGGGCTGGAGGACAGGGTTTGCTGCTTGGGCTGCATCCTGGAGCGGCTGATTGCAGCCTGGGGATGTGTCACCCTGCAAGAGAAGTGTCCACTCCACTTGAAGTGGATTTGGTCTCTGTAATAATTCATCCTGCTTACTCAGTCACTCTGCACAGCTGTAGCACAGAGGATTTCATGTTAAACTAAGGAAGGTGTACAGTTCATTTTTGCCAGTTTTATTTGCATTTGAATGATTTAGCTGCAAGTGATAAGGAAGCCCTGAAAAGCTGCAAATAATAAAATTAGAGCTTGAGTCCATGCAGAAGAGCAGCTCTGGAAGGGATTGTGTCCTTTACCAGTCTCATCTCTAAAGATCAAATATACAGGGCTTGTTTGCCTCTCCTTCCTGTAGTTTGGCAGCATTAGATCAAAAAGTGTGGGATGAATTATGTTGGGCAAGAATAACTTAAAACGTGCAAGACACAACTGACCACAGCTGATCTGATGACCAAGCACCAAGACTAAAGGAAGAAAACACTACCTCACAGCAGCCAAACATTCAACAGCAGGCTCTTAAATAGAACACAAGAGTCGAGGACATGAAACTCCAACATTTTTGCAGAAGAGTCTGAGGACCTTCAAGGAGACTCTTCAACCTGCCCCAGCAACCAGCAGGAAGGTGTGCCTTGAGCCTCCAGGTGACTGGGCTGGAGGGAGAAAAGCAGTCATGATTAAAAGCCTCCCAAGAGGTAAATGAGAGAGGGTGGTTATCAGTTCATCTCTACTTCCACCCCAGGTAAGATTAAAAAAATCCCAAATCAGCTTTGTCTGCAGCAAATGAAGATTTAGTTCTGATATTAGCAGGCAAAGACAGAGTCATTAGGCTTTGGGACAGGCTGAGGAGGTTGCCAGTTCTCCTTCATTAGTTTCACATGAGGCAGAGACACACCCTTGAAGGACAGGCTGGGCACAGTAAATCCAGCTTTCAGGAACAGCTGAACACCATCCCCTTCCAGACTTGACAGTCAAGGAATTCTCAGGCTAAAGTGAGAGTGAGACCAGCACAGAGGATGCTCTAAGGGGCTGACAGGAGAACCACACAGCACAGACAGAACAGTTTGTGCAGGCTCCCTTCCAAAGCTCACCTATTTTGAAGCCTTGTACTTTGACAGGCATCCATCTCAGCTTGGCATATTGTCCCTCTGCCCTCACACAGCCCTGCAGCCATCCCTCCTCCCACAAAGGGGCAGATGCACCTCACAGGATGTCTGCTCCACGTCAGGGATGCTAATGCAGCAACCCGTGCATGCTCTTTGTTTTCAATGCAGCATTTCAAAAAGCCTCGTCGTTCATTTAAGGTGAAGCAGATGCTGCTCCTCTGTCTCTTTGAACAGGCTTATCTATGGGCTGGATTTCATTAAGTGTCTTGTTCTGCATTTAATAAGCTTGCAAGTCTAGACACTTTGGTTCTCCCTCTATCACCTCTTTGGTGTACCAGCAGGTAGAGACAACAGAGGTTAAGAGGGAAATATTTAGCCAGCAGATTTAGATGCTATCAAGACGATTGCATAATTCTACTTTGACTCACTGCAATTTCATACCCAGGGATTTTTTTTCTCTCACCCAAGTGCCAATCCCTTTTGAAAGCAAGAGGCTGTTACCCACTGTAGTAGTGCAGAGAAGGTTGCTGGAAGGTTCACAGCACACACTTTGGGATATTCATAGAAAACTCACATTGAACCAAGGACCAATCAAGGGAACAAACACCCAGAGAAGCTGCATGGGGGAACTGTCCTTTACCACAAAGTGTGATGGTGATGTACAAGCAGAACTGTGTGAGCAACCCAGTCCACATGAGCTATCAAATACTTCCATATGCAGTGGCTGTCACCTCACTCCCCCAGCCTACAAGGACAACCCAAGCAGCAGCCTGACATCCTGCTCCCCCTCCCAAGCTGCCCAAGGCAACAGGGGGCTGCAGTGTCTGGGAGCACTGAGGCACCTACAAAGCCCCACAGGAACCAACCAACAGCTTAGAAGCAAACCAAGAAATGCCCTATGACCTCAGCCAGGTGCTGTGCCCAGTGTCTAGGCATCAACTTCAGCTGTTTGCAGAAGAGCTCTCAAAGAAAAAGCACCAGGCTGCAAGGTGGGTAGGGCTGGCTGTGTGCCAGCTATCTCCAAAAGGAGCTTCTTCCTACAGCTCCCATGAGCCAGGCATGCCCTGTGGAGAGCCAGTCTGACAGGACACACCGTGGACCCAAGGGCAATACCCAGACCAGTCATTTGCTTATCTGTCAGCAGTTAGCATCACTCCAGCGATGGGAACTCAGCCGAGACTTGTTCATTATGGCTCTGACCCTGCATCACACTTGAACCCTCGGCCTCCAAACAAAACCACTCTGTGTTTATCTGCTGCTCTGCTTAGCCCCAAAGGCTAAAAGTGAGATGGGTACAAATCCTGCGGGTTCCCAACGTGCTGGGAAAGATCAGCATTGTTGTGGATCGGGGCTGCAAGATGTGCACGTTACAATTACACACGCTGCAGGGACAGACCAACAACACCAACTGCAATCTTACATTAGAGCAAAATGGCTTTTCAGAAGATTAATCAGAAAGAAAGATCTCTCTCTTTGGGAAACAAGCAGCCATAATCAGCAAATACTTCTCTCTCACAGGATTGCAAAACAAGGCATACTCTGCCCTGTGAGCCGAGTCATGAACTTTCCCAGCAAAGGGGGAGACAGAGCAGAAAAACTGCATAGAAAACAACAGGATGGGGATTTTTCACATTTTATCCCAAGGAGAGCAAGTTCAAGGTCTCTGCACTTACCATCAAACTTCTTGTATCGGGAACTAAACATGTTTTGTAGGTGATTGCTAAGCTCTACGACAGCATTTCTGAAGTCATGTTTACTCTGCTGACTGTACTTCTCCTCCATTTCTTGAGAGCAGCATGTGTAGCCTTGTGAGCAGACTTTCAAGTGGTCACCTGAAAAGCAGAGAAAAAAATATCACATGTTAAAAGGACTATCTCTATGCCAGAGAAAAGGGGTCTCATGAGGCAGGGTGTGTGAAGATTTGCAGCACCATTTTTTTTAAAGGAGATCCTCCCACTGTGAGTGCTGGACCAAGCACATTAAAACCTGATTCCTTAGAGAAACTTTATAGCAACACATGTAAAAACCTTTTCTTTGTGAGAGAATATTAAAAAGTATCTTCTTACTTACTCAGTTAATAAACAAAATAAACAGATACTCATCCTGTACAGTATAATTTGAAGAACCAGATATGATGTATATGGTAACTTGCATGAAGTTTTGCTGTGTATTTTAAATACTTCCAGTTCATTCAGTTAATACACAACATCAGTGGCAATGGCCCCTTTTTGTCCACATAAGTCCAGATAAGCTTTCTTCTTCACCCCTCCCCAGTCCAATTATCAGAGAAGTAGTCTCTCTCAGAAGCACAGTTGTCACTGACACTAAATTATACTTGCTTTACGCAATGGCTCATGAAAATGCTTCGTATTTCCCAGCTCCTAATTTTCCATTTTTCTGTCATAATCCTGGAGGAAACAGGGGGTTTGATTTTGGAGACTTCAAACAGATTTTTTTCCCTTAAGATAATTCTTTCATAAGAGTCATGTGGCTGAAGTTGGCTTGGTCAGAGGGATCACCACCAAGTGTTTCAGTATCTGCAACTGCTCATTTCAAAACCTCTCAGACAATCAGGACATAGGATCTGGACCCATATAATTTGCTTTTAGGTGCCTTGCAGCAGTGTGGGATGAAGCTGCCCCCTTCCAGCACCACCTGTAAAACACCATGGGCAAGTTTTGGGCCAAGACAAAGCACAGCAGCCCTCAGCTCCAGCTCTCTGACAGGCCCCACAGCCCAGCACCAACACCAAGCAGGCAGGCTGATGCCAAAGTGGTGCAAATTTGGGCAAATTTTGCACATCTTTATCAACACAGACGATCCCATCAAAACAAGCAGTCAGGATGAGAAACTCATGTTTCCAAGTCAGATGGTATTTTAAAAGACACAGCCAACATGTAAGCTGCTGCCTTCTTTCCCATTTCACACCCTGCTGCCAGGCCTTATCCTTCATTCTGAGGGAACAGATGGAGAAAAGAAAGCTCTTCCCTGCCTGCTCCCACCCTGGGAGCCACCAAGGACCTCCAAGCACTGTGGATGTTCAGAGACTCACTGTCAGAGCTGCAAAGGACTGTCAGTCCCCCAGCAGAAAATAACATCTTCCTGACAGGCAATGCTCCACACATTTAAGGAAGAACCATCCATGCTACCTGCTAGAACATCAAAACTGGGTTTAGAGAAACTAAGACAGGTTTTGGACAGTTCAAAGCCTGCCCATGGTTAACAGAACAAGTTGATGCTCTGCCTGCCTTGTGCAAGATTTCTCAGCAATGTCTTTTGCCCAGGTGGTGAACCTTAGTATGACTTTGCATGACTTTCTAGCCCAGAAAGGTTAGTGTCTCACCTTACAGAGACTTCAGGACCATCTTAAAAAACAACATCAATATTTTTCTCTCTCTATATATATATACACACACACATAGTTCCCAAGAACCTTTCTTCCTAAAACCTATTTCCCTGTTATACTACAGGGTTTGTTTGCTTTCTGTGGCATTACAGAGAGACCTTGACCAGCAGATAACTCAGCTAATTTATTGCACAAGACCATCAATTACAGAAAGCTCAAAGTCTGCTACAGGAAGCAGCACTGCTTAAGCACAGCTTTATAGAAAACAGAAAAATCTCACTGACTCCTTACAGATATATCTTTTTTTCACAGACTACTTCTTTCTGTCTCAGAGGAGCACCTCTAGCAGCAAATATACAGCTCCAAGGGAGGCAGTTCCAGGTGGCTTTGTAATTTATTTAAAAAAGAGGAAAGGGTGTACCCAGATCCTGCCCACTAAATCCATTCTGGTGCATGGCTGGGCACCCCTCTCTGAGCCCACCTTACCAGCAAGCATCAAAATAAGAAAGTGCCCAAGCATTACTGCTTTCTCTCACCTTGAATCTCTGCTCCAATTCCAACACAGGACTAAGGACTCTGACACAACCATGAGCAGCAGCAAAGCAAATTCAGATCTACTGATAGCGGGATTTCTTTTCCTAGTTACACTTCACAGACACATCTGAATTTGTCCATAAATGCCCTACAAGCCCTAATACAGTGGTTTTAACAACTTCTCCAATTTATTTATCATTAAAAAAAGCCCAGTGTATTTCACATATACAGGTATCAGTTTCACATCCATTTACATTATTAAACCACAGTTACCATCCTACCTAATGTTACAAAGCAAAATCATTTCCTCTAAGCCCCTTTGTCCCAGATTTGACAGTGTCTCCCCAGGACACACGTGCAAAGCCAAGCAAGAGCACTACTGACAGTAAATCAAGCTTGCACAGATCCCATTTGGTTGATCATTAAGAAATAATGCTCCAAAATGTAACTCAGACACTCAAAAATGAATGACCAAGCAATCTAATTATGGAAGATATTTCTCAGTCATGTCAGCACTATGTGGTCTTGGCTCATGATCAAGAATTAGCTCTGTCTGGAGCTGAAGAGCTCTGGCTACTCAGTGCTAATCATAGGAGGATGCACTCTGCTACCCAGCATTTAAAAACCAGAAAGTTTAGGTCTGTGGACTGCTTTTCTTGCAGTTTTCTTATTCCACAGTGGGAGATGCCACTGGAAAGATGCCACTGGAAGATACTGGGGGCCTCAGTTTTCCCACACTGAGGTTTGTCCTTAGCACATCCACATCTCTAAGAACACATCCAACCAACACTGGCACAGTGTGTGAAAAATCCCCTATCTGGCCTTTTAAATCTGCTAGCAGAGCTGATCCATGCAGGATCCATCCACGGGACTCATCCCATGCAGACACACCCTGATGCAAGACATCATCAAACAGCTTTCAAACACCATGGTGCTACAAGCAGGGCAAGGGGAGGGATGAAGGCTGGAGAGCTCCATGTGAGCATGGAGCAGTTCTGCACACACAAACACCCACCTGCAGCCAAGATCAATGCTCTCTGTCAAGCTGGCAGTGAACTCCTCCAAGGAAAATGAGTGAAAAATATGTGTATTTAGGCACACTTAGCAGAGATCTGATGTTTATGTATATCATGTAGAGAACACTCTTGGTGTGTGCTCACTGTCAAGGACACATTCGGCAATAATTATTTCCCAAGTTAAAATTCATCAAACAATGCCCAAACAAGGCAGCTCTTCATCTACTGTTGAGCATGAAAACCTCAGCAGCTTTTGTAATTTATCACCATGTGAGCAGAGCAAAAATATAACTCTGCCACAGCCTCCTTTCAAGTCAGGCTTTTTATTGAATTGTTTGGCAGGGTGTGCAATCATCACACAGGGGGCTGCATGGCAAAAAGAGCTCAAGTAGCAGAGACTGACTCCAAAGATCTACTGCATATGCACACCATCACCACAGCTTGAGGTGGATTTGTGGCAGATCTTTCTCATGGCCTGTTGCAACAAGGCTTTTCCTTATTTTATGATACATACAACTTATAGAGAGAGAAATGAGGGACCAAAAATTATGGAAGATATCTGCTCCTTGGCTGGTTAACAGCACACCTCTGGGATATGGAGGTGGTTGTTTAAAGACAGAAATGTGATGGTACATGACGTTACCATCTGTACATCCAAGCAAATGTGCTCAGAAAGGTAATATTGCAAATGTATGATTTAAACCATTACAGAAACACCACATTTAGCAAACTCCAGGCACACAGAGTTTCTTCCAAATCAAGTAACTGCTTTGCAATGTGTTGAAAAACAAGTTTTCATCAAATGAGTAAGTGAGCAGTGCAAATTCAGGGATTACATGATACTGAAAAGCACTTCTTTACCACACAATTTTACAAGACCTTTTCAAAATTCAGTTTCTGGATGTCTAGCATGCCTTCCCAGCCTGCTTCTCCTTGCCTTGACCAAGCTCATACTTTAAGGACAGCTAACTGCAAAACTAGCTAAAGCTTCAGGAGTGGTTTACTGGGAGGTGGGGAGTGGGTATTTCATTAAAAGGCTCCCCACACAGCCCAGCCCTTCACTGGAGCTCAGTAAACAAGCCAGAAGTGGTTTATGGTCTGAGACGTTATTGCTGGACTTTGCTCCCATGTGAGAAATCAGGCTGGGTTAAGGTTGGGTGTAGAAGAGCAGGAGGCAAACACTGCTGAGGATCTGAAAGTGGGGCCAGCATTTCAGCCTTGTGCTCTGCCTCTCCCCTCTAGCACACATGGGCCTGTGTCATCTTTAAAGGAGTTTTATGACTTCCTCTGAACCAGCTACCAAAGGAATCCCGGACTGTAATGCCGGACCCTAATCCAATTTCACACTAGACTTGCCTTCTAATTATCACAGAATATTAGGCTTCCACCCATCATATATAATTGACATGCTACTGAGGCTTTACAAAACCCCCAACAAAGATGACAAGAAACACTAGCATCACCCCTGAGCACAGCTCCACTGCTCCAGCCCCGCATTAGCAAAGGGCAAGAAGAAGAAAGAAAAGCATGAGCTTGTGATTGACTCTGGTGGAGTCATTGAACAGACACGGCTACTGAACTGTCCACTCAATCCAGTCACCTTTGATTTACCCAAAATACAAAAAATGCCCCCTTTTCCTGTCTACAAAATGATCTGGGGATGTTCAGCACCTCTGGGAATGGACCTGAGTTCTCGTCCATCTTCAAGGCGCTGCCGTAATCCCTACAGGATGTTGGAGCCACAGCATAATCTCTGCTTACACTTGTTAGACACCTGCTAACAAAGAGCACAAGCAAAATGCAGGGATTCTTAGCATTTAACCATTTCCAGGTGAAACTGCACTAAGATATGAACACCAAAGGAAGGAAAAAACATGTTTCTGGGGTACACTGCACCCCCAAAGCAGCCCTGCCACCTCCTCCCTGGCTGTCACAGACACACTGCTTCGAGATCTGCTTTCTTCCTGGCAGAAGCAGCAAAGTTGAATTTTTAGTTGATGCCTCTTATCAGAGCTCTCCTTTTTCACTGGGTGGTCAGTGTTCTCCACTTGCTTTAAAGCTGTGCTGCTGCTGGCCTTGTGTTTATTTTACTGGGGCGAATACTCCTGTGGAGATGGTCGCGTGCCAGGAAGGAAGGGATGTGAAACAGCATTGAAGTCCTGCTAACAGTGGTGACACATCCACCAAGGGCAGCAGAGTCAGAATCCTATGCTCACATCCTGCAAATGATGCAGAGCTGCTGGCACCCTCTGACCAGAGCAGGGCAAACCAGGCTGGCACATCTGGGGCTGTATTACTCCATGCTCCTGAGTGCATGGTGTTACAACCATCCCAAACCTTTATTTCAATTACACACTTTTAGAAGTACTTTGTGCAGCAGCCTCCCTACATCTATCATCAGACACAAAATAACACACCCCATTTTCTAATGTGAATCATTTCCCATTCTAAAGGCTCATGCAACCAGAGTCAGCTTTCCTTACTTCCCTCCTCAAAACACTAGTATTTTCTGTTGGGATCTCATACCTAAAAAGCACCAAAAGAGAGAGCACACCCCATGTTCCCTAACTCAGGTCCTCACATGAAGGTCAGCAGCCAGCACCTCTCTCCATCCAGGTATGGGATTCCAGCCCTTTCACAGTCACAGATCAACTTGGTCCTGGATTCAACCATCATGGATTCTCATCCCCACCTGAACCTTTTTTTTTTCAACCACTCTAGATTTTTAAGGCAGAAGACATCTTCACTATGTAGCCACCTCCTGACTAGCTGACTAGTAGGGCTATGGAAGTACCACATTTTGGCACCATGAGCCAGCAGCATGCAGCATATTTAACATCCCACCCAATTAGCAACTGTTTTATATACATGGTTTATTTGTCTTATTAATATTAAAGCCACTTGTTTCCCCCGCACTTCCACTTAGGTTATTAATCAATGTGCATTTCAGTTTTTTGTTGATTACTCTAATGGCACAAAAAAATTCCCCAGACTCACAGAGAAAGCTTATAATAGTGAAATGATTTTTTTTTTCTTTTTTTAAACTTGTCAAGCAGTCAAAATACACTCTTTGATACCCAAACCAAAGCCCTTTCACCTACACTTAACAACAGTGAACTATTTTCAGCTGAGCTTTACTGCATCTGTTAACTCAGCTGCTAATCCATCTTGCAGGCACAGGAATGGCAGTGCACACAATACCTCAGTGACATACCTCCCTTCAACACAACAAATAATCTTAATTATTTCCATAGTGCGTACCTACAGTTACTTAAAATATCATATACAACCAAGGTCTGTCTGGCTTCTATTTTTCCATTTTGCTTTGTTGACAGCTTTGGGTTCCCAAATTTACTGCCAAGAGGGTCAGGGAGTGCAGAGAACAAGAAAGATTTATATTCATGTGTGCACATTAAGCCAAATGCACATTAAGAAACTTAATTTTCTACTGGAAAGAGCAACTTAGGACACAAAGAGGGCTCTTGCATCCAGCCACCCAGGTCCAAATAACCACTGCAAAGCTCATCCTGGACCTGATGACAGAGCCAACCCCTGAAGGACCAAGTCTGGGTAAATGCTGTCTGCTGAGGTCAACCAGAGTGAATTTGGGCCATCCCTCCTGGGCAGGGATACACCAGGAAAGCCCTTCCCACACTCCTAACCCAGCTTCTCAGCCCCAAACAAAAGGTCTGTCTCTGCTCTCCACAGCACCCAGAGAAGCATCACTGGTCAACTGAGATCCCTCCTGCCCAGCTCTCAAATTGGGATAATGGAGAGGTTCAGGTGGAAGACCCCAAGGACCAAACCCAAAAACTCTCTCCAGCACATCTGGGCTGGGGACTCTGCCCTTTGTAGGTGAGGGCTAAGCAAGGAGGATGCAGGATCTTGCCTGCAGTGAGATTTAAAGAGTTCATTAAAAGCTAAAACCCAGCTCACCTGAGGAAAAATACCATCACTGCTTCGTTTCCACAGCCCAGCCAACAATTTCCTACCCGACAGGGTGGCCTGAATACTGCAAGGTTTTACACCCTGGAAAAATATGCCATGATAGAGCCTGCTTTCATTCCAACAAACAGGATATTGAGTCAATTAGTGGCACACCAAACACAAACCAGACAGATGAAGATAATACATTTCTGCAAACATCAAAAGAGAGAGAAACCACACAAAGACCTGAATATACAAATAAGGCAAGAAAAAAAAATAATATTAAAGTATCACATAATTAAACTTATTATTTAAGCAAATCTGAAAAGGAAATAACTCTGGCTAACTAAAGGATTCTCCCTGGCTCTAGCTAAGACAGAAACCTTCAATGAAAACCAAGAGTTGTTTCTTAATTAAAGAAACAAAACCAAAAAACCCTCCTTGGTATCTCTGAGTGAGAACTTAGGAAATGCAAATTCTCTTTATTATCACTAAATTCTTTAGGCATGAAATAGTTTTCATAACATGTCTCTGCCTACATGCACTAAGTGAGTGGTGTTATACAAGGGACAAGGTATGTTGAAAATTATTGTGGTTTTTCTCTCACTTCCCTGGTGGGGAGGTTGGATAGAGATACCAGACCAACCCACCTCCAGGATGACTGAGCCCCTCTATCAGCTACCAAAGAACACGTAAAAAACCCAATTCCTACTGTCAGTAATCTTACCTTTACCTAAGGGTAAAAGAAGTTGCACACATCCAGCAATCAGACTTCAAAATTCAACAGAGATTGGCCAGCAGATTTTACCAGGGTAATCCAAAAAACCTCACCAAGTCTAATTTCATGCAATTAAAGGGGGCAAAAGGGGTGGCAGGGAAGAGAATCCATTTGGAACAGCAAATACACAGAATTACTGAAGCCTCAGGCACAAGGAACAGCAAATAGAAGAGATCTGGCTGAGAGACAGTTACTTTCGTTGTGAGACTTCTTTTTTTTTTTTTTTTTTTTCCCTCAAATTCCCCATTAAGAAGGGAAAACAAAGCCAAAAAAGCTGCCTGGTTTTATTTTTTTTTCCCCCTGAAGCTTTCGGCTATTTGCCAAAAAAAAGCAGCCTGACCAAAACTGATTCCATCACAACAAATGTCATTTGAATTGGAATATTTTTCCTTCTTAACATTTTCTCCCTCCATTTTTGGCCCCTCTCCCTCTGCATGCCCTCCACCAAGCACCTCCAGGGATGCTGACACCAGAGCTGGGTGGCACCACATGTGGGCAGGCAGGAAAAAGCAGGAATATGCCACTGGCAACCACTTTTCCAGTAATTTTTTCCTTTTCAAACACAGCTGATTCCAGTGTCAATGCACAAAAACTCATTTCAGAGCCACACAGTAGGTTCTTGTGAGATGCACCCAGGCTCACCTACTTGTGCCAGCACACTGGTCATCCACTGGCAAGTCCCAGATCTGGCAGTAGATGACCCTTGTGACTCTGAGGGTCATGCTTTATGTGGAAAAATATTCCCAAAAATCACAAAAGAAACTAAAAAGGATGTAAGACATTCATAGTTTTGTGGAGGCACCCAGTAAGACAGATATCAGCTGAGAGCTGCACTACCATGAGAAGCCACTGTTGTCCCAACTGGTGGCACTGGCACATTTCAGAACAAGTCCCAAGGCACTGGAATTGTGGCTGTGTGGCCAAAGCCCCTGAACATCCATCCCCCCTTTCAACAAGATCAGCTATGCAGGGGCTCAACAGAAGTGAAGCTTTCCTGCTTGCACAAGCAAAACCACACATGCCCCACGACACAAAGCAGAGTTACCATTTCCATGAGTCCCACAGCAGTAAGAGAACTAAAGGCATGCAAACTGGCAGCTGTGACCCAAGCAAAAATTTTTTTAAAAAAACCCCAAAACCTAAAGATGTTTTTAATTCCTCAAATAAGAAACAAAGCTCGTGGAATTCAGCCACAATTTCCTGTTTTCGACTTAAAATAAAATTAAAAAAATATCCCAGGCTTTATACAAACAATAATCTAATCTATAAATTGGAACACAAGAGAGATGTTAATTAACTTCCAGAGAGATTAATTCCCTATTGCGGGATCCAAAATAGGCACTGTGGAACCTGTGCAATTCTGAGACCAACTTTATACAGAAGAGAAGGGGGGAAAAAATAAACAAGAAAAAACAACCCAAACAAAAACACAAGACCAACTGAAAACAACTATATTAAAGGGCAGTGTATGAATAAATACACAAATATCTGGGAAGTAGCAGGGTGATGTTTTCCACTCATATGGACATGCTCTGCTCCCCTGCCTTGGGTAGTTATGGGCAGGGAAAAAAGCTGGATGCAGGGGCTCAGCAAAGAGCCAGGACCAGCCAGGGCTTAAAAGACATGGACAGGAGGACTGCTTCTACTCCCCTTGCTTGGATAGCAAAAGCCCGAGAGTTCCTTGTCCCACACAGCTGCCAATGGCAGAGCTCTCCTCCCAACAGCACAGGCAGCCTTGGACTTGGGACCAGAGCACAGAGTCCTCATCTCCTTCTTCCTGGTGCCCTGCATGCCACCAGCCACCCACACTGAGCCCAGGAATCCCACCCAGGGAGGGAGCAAAAGTGAGCCCAAGATCCAGCCAAGGAGAAACACCCCATCCTCTGCAAGAGTATTGCTTGCTTGAGGGTTTTGGGGTCAGGACTTGTGGTAACTGGAAGTATAAACAAAAATGGGTCAGGTGTGGCAAAGTCCAGCTGTAATCTAACATTGGGAAACCAGGCACCTCCCCTGTCTCTGCAAACCCCCACTGAGAGCCAAGGCACCTCTGTACAGCACAGAAAACTGAGCTTTGGACTGCTGCTATCAGGAACAGCTCAAACCCAAGGCAGAACAAGTTCACCTGGGCAGCTTGTCCATCCACACCTGCTGAGAATCACAGGTGCCCCCAGACCCACTCTGATCCCCTCCCTTGACATAAGGCAAATAAACCCTGGAGGGTCCCACAGCCTCAAAGAGCATCATCTCTCCATCCTCTGGCTGGGACACATGCAAACCTCACTTTCTTCCAGGCAGGGACAGAATCTTCCCCGAAGTGCAGAAACACAATGTGAATAACTCTTTTTGGTCTGGCTGCCCTCTAGTACCTCTTGATGATGGATGGTTGGCTCCAGACAGCATTTCACACACTGGCTCGCTGAGGATCAAGCCTAAGGGCTTTTGCTTCTTAAATCCCCCCTTATTCAAGCTCAGAGACACCCGTGGCCTTTCTGCAAGACCTGATAACCAGCCTGACCTAGGAGGGGAGGCAGGGTCCTCTAAACACCTCCACCAGCACTCACGCCATTGCTCAAAACAAAGTCAATGGCACAGAAAGTGCTTCAGCAAGAGCCTCCTGCCAGCCCCAGCACGAGCAGCCAGGGGACATCAGCTCCCTACACAAAAACAGAACCAGACATTTGGAGGATGCTTCCCACCAACTGCAGAAATATTTGCTCTATATTTGAAGTCTTAAAGGGAGAACTCAACTTCTTTATTTTCGTTTCCAATCCACAATTTTCCATTTCTCCACGCAGCAACTAAACCAACCAAATCCTACCTGCGCCCTGCACCAAGGCCCTAAGCACCAGACCCTCCCCTGGCCCAGAACAGAGCTGCTCCCCGCACGGCCACATCCTGCCGCCCCTCGCAGGACAATTAGCCTTAATCCTCGTTAGTTCTGTACGTTTCCTTTAAATCCTGTTACCGCATTCCTCCGGTCACTGGAGCGCGGCCTCCCCCGGCCGGCGGTGCCGCTGACCCCGCGGTGCCTCCCGGCTCCTGACCCGCCGAGCCGCGGCTCCCAAGGGCCGCGGCGCTCCCCGACTAATCTATCTTCAGTGATTAGTTCTTAATCAGGAAGGCAGACGTGAACAAAGGGTGCGGATGAAAAGAGAAACGGGGAGGGCTGGGGTTTAAATAGGAGAAAAAACCAAGGGTTTTCTTCAAGGAAAGGTTCCCCTTTGCTGCTTTAGGAGGCAACTCCGGTCCAAAAGCAGCGTTTGAAGTCTCGCTACTTTCATATTTATAACGTTTGAGTCACTCCAGTAAACCTACGCCAAAGCAGACCGAGTTGGACTACTACAGTCATTTATTTTGGAAGTTTATCCAAGCCTTGGTTAAAGATAAACAATGTGCCTGGATGTGAAAGAACATCAGAGCCAGGCTACCAGAGCAGCGGGGAGCTTCCACCCGCTTTGATAGCACCAAGGCTCGAGATGGTATCAGCGCATCCCAAAATGTACTTATTCCTTCCTGGAGAGGCATGGGAAGTTCTTGTTTGTCCTTGGGAGGCATTCCTGCCATGCTAATGTTATGCAAAGATTCGGCTTAGAAATCTCCGGCACAATCAAGGCATTTAGACCTGACTCATTAATGGCCAACAGTTAATAGGCTGGAGCTGTAATTCCTCTGTCTGGGGACTTGAGGGTGTTTAAGCCAAATCCATTAAAAAAAAATTATATATATATATATATATATTACAGCTGCACTGTTGATCTGTTACTGATGATAGGAAGCACCTCTCCGTCCAAAACACTCTGAAAAACAAAAGTAAACCCAGATTTTTTCAGGTCTCCACTGATTTCCAAAGCCAGTAAGTGCATCAGTCTTCCTAAACCTGGGAAAAAAGTTTCCTAAATCTGGGAAAAAAAAAAAAAAAAAAAAAAAAAAGGGAAATTAGCAGCACATCTTAGCAATAGGTATGTGCCCAAGGGAATATTCTCCACTAAACCAAAATTTAACAGAATGTAATTACCTCAAAAGCAGCACCTGAATGTCACAATTAGAAATCAGCCTTTGGAGCTTGCAACCCTCCTTCCAATTCAAAGTTTAAGGCAACAACAACACACCAAAAACCAGAGTCATTCTTGTGAAAAACTGGCCTGCAAACACATGGTCAACATATTGCCAAATTGGAGAGACACCTCAAAAGAGTGACAACTCGAACTTTTGGGACTTCAAATAAACAAATTTGAACTAATCAATCTGGAAAGTCTGTTTTCTATTTGTGGCTTTGGGTTTGCTGTTTTATGTTTCTTTCTTTGTCTTAGCTGTTTGTTTGCTTTCAATTACACAGGCCCCTCCTTACCCTAACCCCTGAATCTCCCTGTGCCGTGCCAGCCGGGAGGCAAGCGAGACACTGGAGTCGTGGAATATCAAATGTGGGCTAAAGGATCAGCCAGAAGAGGCTCCTTCTTCAAAGACTGTTGGTTTTGCTCTCTAATCAACTTTTTTTTGGACAAGGGTATGGCCCCAGTAGTTTGGCATCCCTTCCTCTGGAGTGGGGTCTATTTGCTGTTCCACAGGTCATCAGGAGGTAGCAAGCAAAGCTTACCAGATGTGGCTTTTATCACCTCAAGTGGAACTATTTTCTTTATGGGAACCCTGGTTTTTAAGGTTTTATCAGATCACTGCGATTACAAAAGCCTCACTTACATGCTCAAAAAGCTCCCATAAAACCTGTAGTTCAAGGTTTATTTGGTCTAGGTGGTTTTCAACTTGAAGGAATGACTTGCAGACACAAGTAATTTGTCCTATAAGCTTTGACTGACCAGTTGCAAAGTACACTCAAACTGCGCCTGCCTCCTGAGCAAAATTCCATCAACTCATTGACCAAAAGATGTTCTTTTAAGAATATTTAAAAAAAAAAAAAGAGGGAAAAGAAGGGGGGAAAAGGGCTTGCAGCAAAAAGGAAGTTTCAATTACTTTGTGAAATCAAGCAGAAAAATTAAGATCCAAGCAAACTTTATTAGCTCTGACAAGCAAATGCTGATGCCTTTGTTTCCTATGTGCGCAAAACTTTTACTAAGGAGGGGTGTGTGCGGTTTTGGGTTTGATTTTTCTTCTTTCTAAGCCACAGAAATATGTCTTCTTTTTTTTTTTACAACATGCTTTGCTACAACTGGGTTTCATAACTATATTCGAACGAGGGAACTGGCACAGAGCTATCACAAAGCAGCTGATCCTTCTCTAAGCATCCACCAACATTTCCATGTGTCAATAGTACTTCACAACCACATTTATCTATGTAAAAACCCACATTAATAAGCACTGCCTGCACAGCATATCTGTGCAGATAACAGAACTTAGTGCAGGTTAAGAGACTCCAGAAAGAAAATACACAAAAGGCCAGATTTTTTTAATTAATTGTGCATCTACACGTTTTTCAAGGCAGTTTGGCTCCTATTAAGCATTTCATATTCAGTCTGCAGTCTGGGGGGTGACTGGGGGAGTCTGTGGGAGCACAATATGGGGAGCTGGGTTCCCCTGAAAACCAAGTTATTAAAGAGCTCACAAACTAAATTTGAGAGAGGTGTGCTGCCCACTCCCCACTCAAGCCCTGCACTGCTCCTGCTGAACAAACCAGCTCCTCTGCCAGAGCTCCCTGCTGGCTGCCTGGCCCCTGGGCGGGTGGGCTGCACCTTGGTGGAGCAGCTATTTCCACCGCCTCAAGGACCAGAAAGTCTCATTTGCTTAGAAAATAAAATTCAGTCCAAGAACAGGTCCTGGGCAGACATAAATGAGACTTCAGTTCTAAGTGGAAAGTTTTCCACAAGACATTTTCATAGCAACACGGAGACTGTTTTGGCACCAGAGGGAAGGCAGAGCACTTTGCTGCTCCACAATTCCAGCTCCCTGGTTGTCCCCCCTTTTAGCTCAGCACAGGATGACATTCTCAGCCCAGACACAGCCTCTTCCACAATGAGCCAGTTTGAGGCCAAATATTTCAGCTGAGCAGCTCCACTGCAGAGCAGCTTTCCAGAGTCTGGAAGAACCATTGCCATCACCCCAGAAATGCTTCTCCAGAGCATCGCAGCCACAGCTCAACTTTGAGGAACCCATCTCAGTACACAGCTGCACACCATGAACACCCACCCAGTACAGCTGCAAGCTTCTGGAATGCTGCATTTTCCAGCCTTGCCCACAAAGCCACACAAAGGCCTTTCTTGCTTCATCAATGACCCCAGGGATGCTGCCAACCCCTTGATCCAGCCTGCCTTCCTGGGAAGAAAGGTGATGCTGCTCTGCCCCAGGTCTTCACTCTGCTCATGACTGTACAAACAGCTGGACCAGAAAGAACCACCAATTAAAGGGGTTTCAGAAATAATTAGCTCACATCAATGTGATGCAAAGCAGGATTGGGGACACAAGCCCAGATGAAGGGTTCTGGGAGAGCCAGCACAGCCTGATCTTGCAGCAGCTCTCCCACTGCAGATGCAGGACCAAGACACAGATCTGTGCTTCCCAGCTCATCCCCTCTCTCAGTCAGAGCTCCCAGGGGCTAACTGGGACATGGAATAGGCTGTCTGTGGCTATCAGGCTATCTTGGCTTGCCAGACCATCAGAAGAAAGGTACATGAGAAATTAATTAACAATCTGTGTATCTGATATTGCATCGGCAAAAAAACTAATTTAAAAAAAAAATCATACATTGCTGCTTAGAGCAGGACACCACAATTTCACAGGACTTTCCAATTTAAAGGTTAAAAAACACCATGTGTTACTGCAAAAAAGAGAGGAAAGAACACGTTGCTCAAAGGGGATGCCAGCACTGAAAATGAGGAGGTGGGTCAGGTTTAAATCTAAACAGGTCTACCACACATCCATCCTAGGGCCACTGTTTATAATCAGAGAAAGGCAACTTTATACACAAAGATCACACACCAGTGGTTCCTGGCTGTTCCCAGAAAAAAAAAAAAAAAAAAAGAAAAAAAAAAAAAAAAAAAAGAAAAAAAAAAAAAGCTGCTTTTTAGCTGAACTTTCCGAGAACTGTTCATGTAAATAAGACAAACCTCCAGAAACTCACATGGCCAAGACTGAAGCAACACATGGAGAAAGGCAAATAAGCAGCACAACAGGAGGTAGGGGATGTTCAGTGCCAAAACCCAAGGTGCAACTTGCCCAGGACCTTTGAAACTCCCTGAAACTGGGCCACCATACAGAGGGAGGATGTCAGTGGAAATCCTCCCTCCAGCTAGAGGCACAGCTCCAGGTTCAATCACCCTGGAAAAAAAAAGGACAGTGCAGAGGCAAGAGGCACCAACCCCAAGCACAGGGCAGGACATTTGCCCAGAGATGCCAATATGGGGTGACTGCCTGCTCACCCAGGGAGCAGCAGCACTGGCACAGGAGCACAGCCTGTGCTCTGGTGACGTTCAGAACCATCCCCTACACCTCCCACCTCCCTGCTTTATCTCCCCTTGGACAAAACACCTCAGAGCTGAGACCACAGCTGAGTTTGTAAGATTTTTTTGACCTGAAAAACGTGCTTTTAAGCCCTTGCCTGCTACTCCCACCAAGTGTGACTTTTCCAAGAGCCAGGTATCCGTTGCAGAAGCCACCCAGCTCACACAAGCACTGCACTGTGTTCTGCTAGCACAACACAACCTACGTCCAAAAACCCATCCCACTGCTGAAACAGACTCCCAATGTATTCCCAGGTCTGGAACCACCAGCCTGCCAGTGTTTGTGGAAAAGGCGAGGCTGAGTAGTTTAGTTTAACCTACCCTGGACGAGACAAGGAGGGTGGAAGAGAGGGGGGAAAGGATTAAGATAAGGATATCACAAAATTAACAATTCCTCCTTCTCCCCCTCTCCAGAATGCCCTATCTTTGCTGCTCTCCTTGGCACAGCTGTGAACACCAGCCTTATCTGCTGCCAGCTTCACACAGGCACTCCTCCTCCTCACCACAGCACAGATAAATCCCAACATCCCTGCAACAATTCCCAAGCCAATTTCTGTGCTGCCACCTTTGTTTGAGCAAATCCCTCCCAGGAGGGACAGCAGCATCCCAGGTGACAACAGGAGAGTGCAGGAAGCCACTTCAACCTTTGAAAATTAAAGCTTTTTGAGTTCCCTAACATATTTCACAGTGTAAGCATGAGCCTTTTCTCATTGCTGCTCCACACGGGAACACACAGCACAGCGTCACATTTTATTAGGTATTGTGGAAAAAGCAAGTTTGGGAGATACCTCAGCCTTGGTGTCCACCTGCAGACCCCAACTTTGATTACCTGTCTTGAACAGCAGCTGGGCTTGTGCAAACAGCTTGAGTGGGATGGGAAAACACACTGGGTAACAGCACCCAACTGCACCAAGGGACAACTGCACTGAGGTTTTGCTGGCAGGAATCGAAGAGGTTTCTCCTTAAGCACAGCCCTGAGCAATCTGGGGGGAGTAGGGAGTGCAAACAGGAGCTTTGGCATCCACCTCCCAGGCAGCACATCAACACCCACCAGCAGGAGGGTAAACAGCCCTGTGAGCCCAGGGAGGGGATGGCTGATTAGGATGGGATGGATTTATCAGCCTTGTGGGTCTTTCTGAAGAAGGAAGAGAAGTTCCTCTCTCTCTCCACAGCCTCTGTTGTGTCCTGGCACCCTCCATCAGCAAAAATACTCTATGAAATAAAGTCTGCAGTTACAGAAAGCCTGGAGGAGGGATGGGCAGCCCCTGCAATGAGGAGGCACTGAGCAACCTGCCAGCTCTGTGGCAGATCCTGGCAGGGCTGAGACAAGGCTCTGGCACGAGGTTTGCCAAAGATTTGCCCTCTGTGGCAAATCCACATGGGCTGGGTGTCTCCAGTGGATGACTGTGCTGTGACCAGAGCAGATTCCTGCTGTGGGGATGGACCTGTCCTGGGGATGCACCCAGACATGGGCCTGCAGCAAAGCACTGCTGGCCATGCTGGTTCAAATCCATGTGCCTGGGACTCAGCCAAGGAGATAAATGCAGGGAGCAGAAAGGACACACAGGGCAGAAAACCAGGAGCCAGCAACTATCCCATGAGACACCAAGTGCTGGCCACCACCCCATCAGCAATTCTGTCCAAAAGCCAAGACTTACTTTCCTTTCTAAACTCTATCCCTCCTGCTTAAAATAGAAAAATAACATTCCTCATCAAAGGAAGAGGCAGGAATGGAAGAAGTGTAGCCCTCCCAGCCTGGCCACCCTCAGACAAAAGTCCAAGCTAACACTTAAGCCTTGAAGCTTCACTTGAGCCCCCAGGTAAGAAGAAGATTTCCAAGACTGCCACAAGCGTAGGGACAGCTCCCCTCGTGCTCATGTGCTATTTTAAAACAATGACATTTCTTCCAAAACAAAGTGTTTTGCAATCCTTGAGCAATTCTTTCCTTTTCCAATAAAAAGTGAAATTCTCTTCATTCTCAGCCAGTCAAGACTCTCAACCACAGGCACAACCACCAGCTCTAAATCCATCCACCCTGCAGAAGCCACGTCAGAGCCTCAGCCCAGGCTCCTGCACTGGGCTGGCTGCAGGCAGATCTTGCTGCACCAATGCTCATGGAAGACTGTGAAAAGTTAAATTTTAACTTGAAACTCCTTCCCTAAACTACCTGACTTGTCTTCTGAACCTCCCTCCTGTAACTGAGGGATTTCACTTAATCTGTTTAACTTCCAAATGTGCTCCTTCTGCCATAACTTGTTTCCCCAAAAAGAAATTGCTTAATGTCTTGCAATATTAATATATATATAACTGAAAATCCATGGAGCTGAATATGACCTATTTCTCATAGCAATGCAAGTATTTCCAGGTCCTAGCAAAGTCCTAGCTAAGGCACAGTAAAAGTAGCTCTACAGCAAAATGAATCTGAAGCCAATAAAGACATTTGCTTTGAAATAAATTAATATGAATCGAATCCAAGGAAGCAGATTTCATGGCACAGTCTGCCTATGTTAACTGCCCAGTAGTCTCCCAAACTACCAGTCCAAAGGCAACACACAGTAAAATTTACATTCTGTGGTCACTCAGACAGACATCTGGTGCAAAGGCTCGCACTTTAAAATAAAAACCCATTGAAAGCACTTCTTAAAGAGCTTTGCAGTTTAAAAACAACACCTAGGAACTATCTGGGACTGAGCAATTTCATCCCAAAAGAAACATGGTCAAGTGCCAGTGCTCATCCCTGGACCCAGCCAGGAGAACACAAGGGGTTAAACATGCGGTGGGCTCTTGCAGCAGGAGCATGAAGGGCCTATTTAAAAAGAAGAACCAGAAATAAGGAATTTTGCCAGTTTTTACCCCTGATAAATCTGCATTCCAGTCTGTCAGCTATCTTGTTATCCCCAGAGCTGCTGAAGTGTCTTTGGCTGTAACTATGCATGACTCCAGCTTTGAGTAATGGAAATAAAGTATGTGCAGTGCGACTGCAGTGCTCCTTTCCCAAGCCCAGAAAAAGAAAGGCAGAGCAGGAGATGCTAGAGAAGCTCAGGAATTTTGTACAGAGAAGTTGGAAAGCTGTTCACACCCTACATCAGCTGCCCACTGCACCAAACCCACCTGGGGAGAGATGCCTACAGCTTGTAAAGGGAATTCCAAGTTTTAGCCTAACACAGCAGCTCTTACTGTCTGCAATAACAAACAAATAAATGCTCTTCCAGATTCACAAGTCCAGTTTAGCTGGCAATTCATAGTCAGCAAACATTTGGAAGCAGTATTGTAAAATAAAACAAAGCTATCATTTACAGGAAACCCTGCCTCGAGTACAAATTATAGAGTTGTTAAGTTTATCTGGGAATGCCTTGCCCCTGAGTGCTGTATAATTATTCCTAAATCTTTCAGGAAAGAATGCAAATATTTTCAAGCCGTAATTCATTGACAAGGAGGAATTCTCATTTAACCTTTTGTGCATATTTTGATACCTAGAAATTAACCCTTACTTTCCACAACTATTTTTCAGGATCCTACCGAGCCAGCTGGGCAGCAAGTGGACGCAGAGCCCTTATTTTGGCAAGGCTGGACAGGAGCACCAGGCTCACCTGGCACCTTTCCCTGCTCCCAGACTGCTTCAACAGCAGCTCCAGGGCTGGTTTGCAGCAGCACCGTGCCAGCCAGGCTGCTCCCCTCAACTTTCCCCATAAGGAAGGCTGCTGAAAAGACTGGCTGTTCTCACAGGAGTTATGGCAAGAAGAGGTATAAAGGAGCCTTTAATAATGCAGAGGCTGAGTTATGTGGAGTTTTCTCTAGCGAGGCGCCTGCACCAGGATCCCCTTGGTGGGCTGGATTCAGCAGCCCTGAGCCTGGTCTCTGCCAGCCTCCTCTACCCACCAAGTCACAGCTCTTCAACCAGCCCCAATTAACTCGTGCTAATTAGCAGAAGCCACACGGCCAAAAGCAGTCACACCTTTCCCAGCCTCCCCATAAAAAGGTTTTGTTCTGCAGAGGCAAAGAAGCCAACTCATCCTCTGCTCAGGACCCTCCAGCAGTGGAGACCTTAATCTCTACCACTGGCAACAAATTGAGACAGATTTCTGAAGAGACAGTCAGTGCAGCCAAAGGGGAGAGGGCATGCATCCCCCAGGACATCTGCAAAGCCACAGATCCCCACGCTCCCCATGGCAGCCCTGGGGGAGCACCCACTGCTCCATGGGGACCCATTCTGCTCCAGCCCAGCGCTGTGCCAGGGTCAGACACACCCTGCCTGCCGCTGCTCCGAGACCCTCACACACCCACTGCTACGCTACAAACGACAAAAAACACCCAACCAAACAGCCAGCCTTACCTTTTCAAAAGGTAGCACTCAGGCTATTGTGTTTTCCTCGGAGTGACATTATTAATTCAGGAGCTCAGCAGTGGGTGCCATCCCCGGCGTCAGGCAGCTCCTGGCACAGCGGCTGGGTGATGCAGGAGGCAGCTCCTGCAGCCTGGGGAGCATCAGCACCACTCACAGTTACTCACACGTGGAATGCAAACGACATCAAGGCTAGGCTGCAGCAGCTACAAACAATATCCACACGATGCACATCCACTGTCACTGATCAGTGCTTCTGATACGGTGGGGCTGGGAGATGAAAGGACCTGGCTTCTTCCTCTGGGTGGAAGCAGGTCACTGTACTCCCTCCCTCACAGGTAAGCCCAAGAGTTTTCAGAGCAAAGATGAGAGAACCTCACGCAAAATGGATTGAAACCAAACTCTGCTAAGATGCCATGATGCTCCAAACCACCACCTGGGTCCCAGCAGCACAAAACCCCTTCACCTTCTCTCCTTTCCAGTGAGCAGCTGTGAGCTTTCCTCCATGCCTGGAGCCAGGCACAGAGCCTTTGCACTCCCTCCTCATCCCACTGCCATGCTTGGAGAGCAGGGAGGCAGAAGCATGTAAAACCAAACCAGCAAGTGATTGCACTGGAAGAAAGCAATCTCATTATGAGAGCTAATGAAAGCGAACCACAATTATTATGTAAACAGCGCTGAATCATTAGCAGACGCTATTAAAGCCATTTTTCCCCCCACCGAGAAGAAAAGCCTATGGCCCTATGGCACCCTCAGTTCTGCCTCTAAACAGAGCCAAAACTCAGGAGGAAGCCTGTTTGTTTTCCTCCAGTCCAAACGAAACCAGCAGCACCACTCTGACCCCTGATCTGCATGCCGGGTGCGTGCCAGCTGCTCCCAGTGCCTCTGCCCAGGCAAAGGGACATGGCACTGCTGCCTCACTGCCTTGGCTCACCAGGCACCCTGTGCTCCCCCAGGACTGCTGGACTTCAGAAACCCTAAGGTTGGCAGGTACACAAAAAAAAAAATCCAGCCCACACTATTCAGAGCAAAGGCAAAGCCCGCCTGGGTGCCCATACCTAGCTGGCAAGGGATTGATTTTCCATCAGGCTTGTAATTGCACCCGTTTCTTTGATCACACAAATGCCCTCTCCCTCCCATGGGAATGGGCCAAGGAAAGTCAAGGAAGGTGCAGAAGGTTATTTATCCCTCTTATTGCATGGCTCTCCTTATCACTAATTTCCTTCCAATAGCAGCACTCACCACAACTGGGTGAAGCTGCTTGCTCTTTAATCTTCCATGGGGCAAAGTTACCTTTAAAACAAACAAACGAGCAAGCCAGCTCCCTTACAAAGAGGACACTGCCAGCCTGTTGGCTATAAAGACACTCAAACAAGATCCTCATGTTTGTAGGAGAAGCAAAAAACTGCATTTCAGCCCAGTAAAAATCCTGGCTCCGTCTTTATGTTCCAAGAATGCTGAATCAAAACAGGCTCAACTCTTTAAAAAGAAGAGAGTACAAAGAAGCAAAAAGTTTGTATTAAAACCCATGTAATCTTTTTAAAACACCATTATTAGAACCTGTAGTACCAGCCAAGAGTGATTTATCACCCCCTGTCATCACAGCCTGCAACACAGAGCTTTTTATACCAAACTGTCAATGCTACAAAGCTAAAGCCCCAGCTCATAATTTCTTAAAGCTGGCCCTCTGCTGCCAGCAAATCCCCTAAACCCTGGGATTTGGGGGTCCAGAGCAGTGCTGCTCCTCCATCAGTGCCACGCAGGGCGATGTGACCCAACACACAGCATCCAGCACAGGTTCTGCACGGTGCTTCCAGGCAGGAGGATGTTATAGTTCAGTGTAGGCAAACAAATCACACAGGGTTGTTTCAGCTTCTTTCAAAAGGAAAGTCAACGGGCCATAAAGGCTTTAAGTGCGTTTTCCAATGCAAGAAGGGACGTACCTCGAGGTGCCTGGTTTTAACAAGGCAAGCGGTCAGAGCTCTCTGAAAACCAGACACCCTGACATTTGGGGTTTTCCTGTGAAGTTGTTACTCTAACACACCCCAAATCACCAGTAATTTCTAGAATAGCACTACAAACCACAAGAGGTTAAACTGACTGCACATTACTTAAACTAACCTAAGGGTGACCCCTGGAAAGGAACAGCTATTGGATGTTGTGGTTCTGTAGAAACTCAATTACCAAAGCCAATTTCCTATGAGCATTTTTAAAAAAGGAAAAAGAAGGAAAAAAAAAATAAAGACAGCAACAATGCTGACAATGTGTAAGGGCCACATATTTTCACCTCCTGAAAGCTGCAGCCTCGCCTGTGTAAGAACTGCTCCTATTCCCACAAAAATGTTCAAACATATTTTAAACATTTCATCATTGTTCGCTCCCATCTGAATTTGCTTAAAATCCAGACAATTCTCAGCTTCTAAATTGGAAACATTAAGAGAAGTACTCCTGCAAAATCCTTTGCTCAGGGTAGCTCCTCTCTACCATCCACGTACCTTTCCAACACCAAAGTTTGTGGAGAGAGAAGTCCCTGATAGGGAACTCCCACAAATCCATCAGCCACTGGTTGTGTAAGCCACAGAAAATAAGAGTGCAAAGACAAGAAACTAACATTTTATTTCTCTGCTTAGAAGACGGACAACAAAAAAAGTATTTTTAAGAGTGTTTTTGGGGAGGTGGGGAATCTGGCAATGCTTTACATTGCGCAAGAGGTACTATAGTTCCACTTCACATTAAAACCAACACTGAGTAAATTAAGATTGATCCCATCAGCTGGCATCCCCACACACACTTTTTAAGCACTACTTCCATCCTTTCAAGCATTTTGCCAGTGAGGTGATGCAGTGCTGCCTTTAAGGAACATCACCCCATCCCACCTCCCTCCTCTCCCAGGACCCACAGAGACATCAGAGTTGACAGACTGCAAAGCAGGAATTAGCAGGGAAGATGATTGTACCAACCACAGCCATTTTCAAACAGAAAACACCATCCTAAGACAACTTACCACAGGCACATCCTCATGGGGCAAAGCCAACAGCCCACATGGCTGCCACCAGCTCTGCACACAGAAAGCCTCCAACACTTTCTCACCAGGTCCCCTCTTCCCAACATGCTATTTTTGTCTGAGTACCTTTCCTGGACCAGAAAGATGTAAACAAGAAGAACATTCTCTGGCACAAACATGGTGCTTCAGCCACAGTCTCTGCAGGCTGCACGTATTCTGCACAGCAAAGAAAAACACAGAAATCTCTCCTGGAAAAGCAAAGTAGTTTCATGAAACACTTCTTTAACAAACCAGGAAGCAGGTAAGACTGGCTACAACAAAGTATTTTAATTAAAACACTTGGCAATTAAAAAAAAAAAAAGCTTTCTTCCTGAGATGCACAAACCCAGTGAAGAGCAGGAACTGCACCTTTCAGGGCACCAGAGGAGTTTGCCATGGGGCATCTTGGAGCACACAAGGTAATTTAGGGAACAAGAGGGAAACTTACTGGGTCCTCTCATTGCTTAGCAATGGGAGAAGGAAGTTATCTTCATAATCTCAAAAGAAAGAGAAAGCAGGAGGAATGTGAGGAATGCAAGGAGGTTATTGCCCGGGAGACCGGGACTGGCAGCTCACTCTCAGCCTGGCCGCCGGCGAGGAGACATATCCTGACCTCTCTGGCTAACAAGAATTTCCTTCCCCCTCCCCCACGAAAAAAAAAAAAAAAAAAAAAAAAAAAAACGGAACAAAAGCAAGTAATCAGGTCCCTGAGGATTGCTCCTCTTCTGGAAGGAGGCAAAGAATTTTGCAGTGGACTGAATAATCCTGATGCTCCATCCTGGTGCTGCCCACATCTGTAGATGTCAAGGACTGAGCACACAGAGTCCATGGTGAGTCCATGGGAATGGCTGTGTGTGAAGGGAACAGCAGATGAGAACCACTCGTCTGACACTCTTGAGAAGCAATGGCAGTCCTTCCCCATCCATGCAGGTTCCAGGGTTGGCAACTCACTGCACAGACCCAGGACAGCGGGGTCTGCACAAGCCACCACCCAACACCAAGAGCAGGCTAAGACCGCAGGCATCACCACCTCAAGGGGCTGGGAACTTCCCAGGCTCCTGACAGATCCTGGCCCTATTGGGCACATGCCACCTCCAAGACAGAAAATGCTCATCTGGAAGGTTCTCCCATCAGAGGCATCTCACACACAGCAGTGATGCCTCATCCTGAACTTCCTTGGATCCACAGGTACCACGGAAATACCATGGCAGAGGGGAGATGCAGAGACCCAAACCAGCGCCTCGCTGTCGTGCTGGCCTTGCTCTGCTGCTGTTTCAGTATGAATAAAAAGCCTGTTGACATATGAAAGCCACAGAAAATCTCCCTGAAACTACAAAACAGTACTGAAAACATTGTGCAGCTCAGGCCTTCTGCACAATGTACACACGCCTATTCAGCCTCTTAAAAAACAGCTACATGTCTAAGGAAACATCTGATAATTAAGGCAATTTTAACAATAGATAATAATTTGACTATGAATTGTATGGAATGTAATGACTGCTTATTCTGGCAGAAAAAACAGAACTTTCTATGAAGTGTCTGCCAAGGAAAACGATACTCCCACTCAGTCCGGACCACTGCAAGCAGTCGCTGCTAACCACATGCTTCACGCTGCCGGCTGCTAGGACACGGAGCGCCGCTGCAGCCGAACAAAAAACCCCGCGCTGCACATTCGCGCTAGGGAGAGAAAGCGGCGTCCCGGGCGAGCTGCAGGAGCCTGACTCAGCCGGGAGCCGCCGCCAGCCCGAGCCGGCGCTCCCCGAGAGCCCACGGGCCGTGCCTCATTTATTACAGTGCCGGCTCTCCCCGAGCCCACGGGCCGTGCCTCATTTATTACAGTGCCGGCTCTCCCCGAGCCCACGGCCGCCAGTGTTCCCCGGGCGCTCGGCCGCCAGCGCGCTCCTCGGTGGCCTGCGGGCAACTCGCACGCTGCCAGCTCTGTCCCCCCCCCGCCCTCTCCCGCTGTTTCCAGTTGCTAAATGACATTAGGAGCAGCTAAAAATACTCCAAGCGATTCTCGCATTTAGTTTTCCGTGCCAGCGCTTGTGTTTGTCGCGGATGTTCTCCAGCGTTCACTTCGCCGCTTGCCATGGGTGGCCCGGCAATCGCTGCTGCCAGGCAGGAGAAAACGCCCTGCCCGCCAAGGACCTTCATCGGGCAGGAATCAGGGCAACAGCTACAGCTGGTGGCCAGGTCACTCCACACCTTCAAACAGACCTCAGGGATGACCAGGTGTTATCGGGTACTTCTCATAACACAGCAAGTCCGGAGCTGCCCGTGCAGACCGACTGCAGCAGGCTCGGCAGTGCCAGACAGCAGAGTAACGCCGGCCTGGAGCCGATCCAGAAACCCTCCTCAGTTGGAAGGGAAGCATGTGAGAAACTAAAGAAGCATTTGCTGAACTTGACATGTAAAACAATGGGCTGGTTTTGGCTGGAGTAGAGTTAATTTTCTTCACAGTGGTTAGGATGGGACTATGTTCTGGATTTGTGCTGAGCATAGGGTTGATAATACAGGAAAGCTTTTGTTATTCCTGAGCAAGGCTTACACGCAGCCAAAGTCTTTTCTGCTTCTTGGACTGGTGAGGAGGCTGGAGTGCATGGGAGACTGGGAAGAGACACAGCTGGACAGGTGACCCCAAGTGACCAGAGAGAGATTCCAGACCGGATGACATCATGGTCGGTATGAAGTGGGGGGAAGGAGGAGAAAAGGGAGGACATTTGGAGTGATGGTGTTTGCCTTCCCAAGTCACTGCTCCGTGCATGGGCCCTGCTCTCCTGGCCATGGCTGAACACCTGCCTGCCCAAGGAAACCCAATTCCTTGCTTTGCTTGCATGCTCAGCTTTTGCTTTCCCTGCTGAACTGTCTTTTTCTCAACTCACAAGTTTGCTACTTTTTACCCTTTTGGTTCTCTCCCTAATCTTTTTGGTAGGGAAGTGAACGAGTGGCTGTGTGAGGCTTGTTTGCTGGCTGGGGTTAAATCCCAACAAGCAGCAATGCAAACAGAGCAGCTTTCCTGAGTGACCAAGGGCAGCACAGAGGCACCTACTGACAGCCATCAATAAATACACTGGGGACAAGTGAGCAGCAGGACATCACAGCACACCTACCCACAATTACTTCAGGCAAGGTCCCAGAAGTCCAAAAATCAAGAGTCAACCGATTTCCTCTGCCATGGGGAAAGAACTGCTCTCAGAAATAAATGCAGCTATTCAATTAATTTGGTTTAAACAGAGATTAATTACCCTGAACAGTTCACTAAGACTGAAAATAGTGCTGCTTGCACCCAGCTCCCTGCAAAGGGCTCCAGGTTTGCTCTGTGCTCCCACCACTGCCAGGACAGCAGTGCCAGCCACAGCAGGGATGACACTGCTGCAGAAACTTTGCCTGTTAACAGGCAAGATGTTTTTTTTTTCCCTTTTCAATCCAGGAAAAGAAACATCTAGTTTTTCCAATTAGCAGGAAAAGGGAAGGAATTTCCGTCTGTTTAACACCTGAGGGCAAGAAGCTGCCTTTTGAAAGAAAGGTTGGGTGGGGGTTTTTTGTTTTTTAAATCACAACCACCTACTGTGGGTCTCCAGATGCCACCAGCTCACTTTGCATTTCATTCTGCAGCCCCTTCAGATGGTCACTCCAGGGAGTTTTGCCCCATCACCATGACAGCTCAGAGACACGTGAAATCAGTGAGGAACAACACATTCTGGGCAGAGTTTCAACACAGTAAGTGGCTGCAGGACCCAGAACTTCCCAAGATGTGACATGTCCTCGGGAATCTGTCAAAGTCATCTTAAAAGCAGTTAGAGGGTGGTGTTCTGCCCACACCACCTATCTACACGCTATCAAGACTGAGGTTTCACAAACCAGCTCTGTAGACATCAAGTCTATGAAAGCACTGACCTCTCCAAAAACAGCAAGATTGCATCTCAGCATTGCCAGGAGCTTTGCCACACACACATCACAGGGCTGCAGGGGCAGCCACTGAAGAACACTCAGGTACAAAGCAGCACCAAAGAGCCACAGATTATGAAAAGCTTCCACACAGATTTATACCAGCAGTGTATTTATACCTCTAACACCAAAGCTACATAAAAGGAAACAAGTTCTCTATGTCCCACACCACAAATAACCCATTTTGCACCTCTTATCAAGCAGCAGTGAGTTGACCAGCTGTGCACTTCTTTCAGAAATGCCTAAGTACTTCAGCAAGATATAACCTGCTATTTATGCATACTCTAATTAGGTCCTAAACCTGGTCTAAATAAATATTAAAGTGAATTCCTGTGTAATTATGGTGAAGGAGCAGCCTTTGAATGCCACTGAAATAGCAATGATACAGATAAAATGTCTGTTGGAATGGGCATCTCCTTGAAAGAGAAAGGTTTGAGTATCTACTGCTCCAGAAGAAAATAAATGTGGCCAAAAAAATCCACCTGAGATGCTATAAAACCCCAAATGACTCCCATGCCCTTCCAGTGAGGATGAGTTTCACTTGCTGTCACATAGCCCAGTGCAGGGACACACTGCCTGTACCACACAGCTGCTTCACTTTGACAATTCAAGGCCAACATTTTGTAGGATCAGTAATCCCCGACAGCAAAGACATCACTACACTTACAGAAACAAATCTGCCACAGCTTTTAGGACACCTTTTCACAAAGATGCTAGGAAGTTTCTGTCTGCACTGTGATCTAAAGCAACTTGCTAAGAGGATGTGAGAATAAAGCACAATCCATCAAATCAGTATAAAAATCTAACAAAGAAGTTGATGCCCTTCAGACATGAACACTCCACACGTCATTCCATCAGCATTCCTGTGTCCACATGTGACTCCAGTCATCCACTGAAGGCTCCCCAGCCTGTCCTCCACCAGTTTAGGGAGCAGAGAGGTGCCCCCAAGCAGAAATCACCAGTTTCCACCATCACCCCAGTGGGACACTTGTCCAAGCACATGGCTCATTCCTCACACCCATTTATCTTGTTCCCACGATCACCAGGCGCCCAGGTAAGGGAAAGGCTTTTCCAAACCACTTACTCTCCTGATGGAAAATATGCCACTTATCACCTGAAAGCCAAGTGAAATCAAAGCTTTGGCAAGGGACTCTTTTCTGGAGACAATACACACCACACACCTCTTACCCTGGTGCCAGACCTCAGCCTCCAGCATTATCACCTGGCCCATGGGACCACAGTGCCCTGTGCTGATCCCACAGGGGCAGTGGCAGGTGAAGTTCTCCATTCTGAGAAAGTTCAACACCAGCAGTGGGACTGGTGGTCACATCTGCATAACCAGCCAAGCAGCAAGAGGGGAGATCTGGAACCTCTAAACACAACCCACGCCAAAACCACATAAATTCACAGGGGGAACGTGAAACTGCAGCAGGTGTAGTGCCCCACTGCAGGTTTAATTTTAAATGCAGTCGCACTTGAGGTACACCACACTTTAAAGCTGTACACAGCACACCTCCTTTAAAGACTTCCACCACCCTCTCTGAAATATCCTGCATAGCAGGACTACATTTAAAACACAACTTTTCCAGACCTGTTGCTTTTCAAGCAAGATCAGACACAGACTCCCTGCACCCCTGGAACAGCAACATAACCCAGCTGATATTTTATACATGTCATTGCAGAAAGTCCTTCTTTTGTCAAATAATCTTACCTTGCTCATCACTTTTCTCAAACAGACAACAGCTTTAGAGCTTCAAATGGAAGCCCTGTCAGCATGATCTACTCCTGACATTCTCCAAAGCTCACCAAGTCATCTTAAACAACATATAAAACAAGGATTAGGTCAAACCTCCCCAATACTGGACTCGAGAGGAAGTCTGCTCACGTTCTGATCCTACACTGATGAGGGCTGGACTCAAATGCAAGACTATTTATTAGAGACCATTTTACAAAGCAGGCAGAGTGAAGGGGAGAGAGTATTTTAACTGCAACCAGTCAGACGTTTCTCATTAAAATATTTCTTGGAGAGTAAACGGGCCTGCAATTTTATTCAAACAGATGTAGGCTAAATGCATATCATTAGTCTGACAATACAAAAGCACAAGCGACTGAAATGATTTTAATTTTGTCAGTGAAAAGGATAATGTATGCATATCTGGAGGGCACACCAATGGTAAAGATTACCCCCAGCTTCTATCTGAGCCGTCTAAAGGTATTTACTTGGGGTCTGTCTGTGTTGTGACAGTGTCCCAGACCGAAATGAATGCCTCCAACACTCCACATTTTTGAGCCATTCAGTCATGCATTTTTGTTATTGTTGAAAGTAGTGCGAAATTGCAGTGCATGAGCTGGAGTCCTTGGTGGTCTCCGAGGATTCCAGCTAAAAAGGCACTTCCTTTGTTCCGCGGAGAATGCGGTCCAGTAGGTCATTCAGAAGGGGAAATAAAAGCAGCGGCCCTGGGAGGGAGATGAAGGATGAAACAAAAAGAATAAAATGTTTTGGGTGTGAGCACATTAGCTACCATTTCCTACTGCTGCCGGCTGCGAGCACTCCTGTCCCCGGGATGCGCAAGTACCTCGGGACGAAGGTGGAGGGAAGGAAGAAAGAAAGAAAAAGGAAGGGGGGGAAAAAAAAAAGAAAAGGAAAAAAAAAAAAAAAAAAGAGCCATGTCTCAGTCCCTCCGCCAGCAGCCGCCGGGCACTGGGGCGGGACAGGCAGCCCGCTCCCCGCCGGGGCGAGCGGCGGCCCAAGGGCAGGAGCGCCCGCCCCGCCAGCGCCGAGCCGGAGCGGGAGCGGGAGCGGCAACAGGCGCGGTCCGGCCCGGCCCGGCACGGCACGGCACGGCACGGGGGGCGGGCAGCCGAGCCGGGACTCTCCGCGCGGGACTCCCCGAGCTCCGGGAGCCGGACCGAACCGCGCCGAGCCGGGCAGCGCGCCCCGAGCCGAGCCGAGTTCCGGGCCCGGGCCGGGGGGAGCCGGACCGGGGGGAGCCGGGCCGGGAGAGCGGGCGCGCACCCCGCGCTCCGCGGGGCCGGGCCGAGCGCGCACAAAGGCGGCAGCGACGATCGCGACTCACCGCTGATCTCGTGGCTGGGCGCCTCGCTCTGGCTGAAGCCCTTGGCGGCGTAGAGCCTCCGCACTTCGGAGCAACTTTTGGCGCGGGGCTCGGCGGCCAGCAGCAGCGGCAGGCTGAGGGCGGCCAGCGCGCACAGCAGCGGCGGCAGGCAGCCGCGCCGCCGCGGCATGGTGCGGGCGGGCAGGGGCCGCCGCGGCCGGGCGAGCGCGCCCCGAGGCTGCAGCCGGCGCTCCGCCGAGCCTGCCCCGCCGCGCCCCGCTGCAGCCGCGCCCGCTGCCCTGCGCCCCGCTCCGCTGCGGCTCCGCTCCGCTGGCCCGGCGTGCGGCGGCGCTCCGCGAACTTGGCCCGGCAGGAAGCACATGGGGTGGTGGTGGAGGAGGAGGAGGAGGAGGAGGTGGAGGGAGGCGGGGAGGGCGGCAGCCAAGCAGGATCGCGCAGGGCCGGGACAAGCCTCTGCAGCCCCCGGGAAAATCAGGAGCTGGGATGCGCCCGCCCAGCGAGGCGGAGCGGAGCCCGGGGCTGCCCGCCCGGCCAGCCCCGCACGGGCGCTCCCTCCCGCGGAGAGCCCGGGCTCTGCCCCGGCACCCCCGGCTCTGCCCCGGCACCCCCGGCTCTGCCCCGGCTCTGCCCCGGCTCTGCCCCGGCACCCCCGGCTCTGCCCCGGCACCCCCGGCTCTGCCCCGGCTCTGCCCCGGCACTCCCCCGGCACCCCCCGCTCTGCCCCCGCTCTGCCCCGGCTCTGCCCCGGCACCCCGTCCCGGAGCCGCCTCGAGAGTCCCCAGCTCCCACCCCCGCCAGCTCCGAAGTGCCCCCGAGGAAAGGGAGATTCCCCGGAAGGGCCGGTGCTTCTGCCTTTGCTGTGCCTCCTCAACTGGAGCTGTGGATGCTTCAGCTCTGCCCCAGGTTCAATAGGTTCACCACGCTGATGAATTTTGACATCGCTGTGACAGGTCTGAACTATGTGCATGAAAGACTTGTCAAAACCGACATTTTTCCACCAATCTTCTGTTTCCAAGAGTTTAGCAGGGCAAAGGCCTCAGGAACACAGACATCAAGGTGCTCCAGTCACTCTCCTTCGCACCCCAGCCCAGCACACAGACACACGCACAGATCTAAACCAGCCCTCTTGAGCCCTTGGACCAGAATTCAACAGTTCCTCCTTACTTCTGTTTACTGAAAAATCACAGACACAGTACTGCAGGAATGATAATTTCCATCTTAATTTCACGAGGCTGCAATGTCACTTGAAGGGTCTGCTTTGCTTTGCTCCCTGTCCTGGCATGGTGAGGTCTCCGTGTCCTTATCCCCTGGCTGCGGGTGCTGCGTGGGGAGCTCTGTCCTGCTGCAGTGTCCGTGTGTCTGTGCTCAGTGCTGTGTCTCAGCACAATCCATTTGCCCCAGGACAGTGTAATGGTCTGGTGATAGCATCACTGATGAAAAATAAATGTGGGAGGGTTTACAATACAATGCTCCTCTATGAGCTTCGTTTCTCTCATTGCCACAACGGGGAATGAAAGGCTGAAACAACAGCAAAGGATGTTGCCAGCTTCACCCCCTTGCTCTCAGTCTTTTGCTACCAAAAGTCCAGGTGGGTCAGGAGGAAAAGTTCCTCTATTTATTTCCCCTGTGAGAGCAAAGCACAGCCATGCTGTCCTGCCAGACACTTCTCCTAGGAGCAAGATGCTCCTCCAGCTCTGAGCTTCCCACTGGTGATGCTGGCAGCTCACCACAGCCTTGGGGCAGCACAGGCTGCTGCAGTCACACCAAAACCAGGGGAAAACCACATTACCACAGCAATGGAGAGGCTCGTGCTGCAGCAGGGTTTCCCTCTGCCTGGATGCAGGGAGTATCCCCTGGCTGCACAGAAAATGGGCCCCACCATCCACAGAAAAAAAAAAAAAAAAAAAAAAAAAAAAAGGAATTTGCTTTATCATGGTGTAAAAAGTCTCCATCAGCCATCCTGATGGAAAGGGATGTAGGGACCTCAGTCATCCTGCCATCCACTGGGGCCATTCATGCTAAGCTGGTGAGACAAGCCAGGCCAGAAGTTCTCATGAAGTTATAAAGTGTCCTGAGAGAGAATAATCCTCTAGGATCTGGCCCTGCAATGTATGACTGAGTTCTGGTTTTCAAAGCACTACCTCACCCTCCCAGCCTTTATTTGAAGAGACAATGTGAATTTTAAAGAGAACTCAGCAGGGAGCACTGCATTTTTTATTCCAAAGTGAGAGAGAAAACGAGAGTGAGAAAGTCTGTGGGGTTAGAGACAGCTTGCCATTTGTTGTTTCTCATAATCCCATACCTCGGTGGGATTTAAGAAACCTCCTGAAAAACACGGAGGGTTTTGTCAAATACTTGCTCAAGTAGTTAAATCAAAGGCTGAAGCAAACAATGGAACTGCCTGAAAATTTTCATGAAAAACTCTTTTTCTTTTTCTTTTCTTTTTTTCTTTTTTCTTTTTTTTTTTTAAGGAATGGAAAAGTAGCCCCTCTCAAAAGAGAATTTTTTTCTCTGAGTTTTTTGCTTTCTCCAGCATTTTTGCACATCTGGCAGACCCTCCCCAGCCCCCTCACCCCAAACTGCTCAAGCAATTTCCCTTTCCCAGGAGAAAAAGATGGAGAAAAGCAGAGGAAAAAACTTGTGGTTTAGTTTTAAAAAGTAGTTTTAGTTTTAAAAAGACTGAAAACTTCTGTCCCCCAAAACTCTTTGCTCTCCATTTGTATTTCTGTCCCCAGACTGTGGTTCTTTCCAGCCCTGTCTCAAGGCTTGCTGTGGTGACACAGGATGCTTCTAGGTCCTGGGGCTCATGTCCCTGTCTTCCCCACCTGGCAGAGAGTGCCGCCAGCAAAACTTTCAAAGCTGTTTCATCTCTACCAGCTCACACTCAGCTGTGAATCTCCTCTTTTTTGGGGGCATCCCAAGGTGTCACCAGTATGGGCACCCTGGGCTGGGCAGAGGCAGCTGCAGTGAGGAGCTGCTGGCACAGCCATGGTGCAGGACATGGTGACAAGGTGACATCACCCACACTGTGCCTGCACAGAGCCTCTTCCAGTGTGTGCCATGGACCTTGCACAACTTGGCTTTTCAAATTTCCTTCATTGCATTCAGTCAAAAAGTTGCAGCCCTGCTGGCTTTTCAGAGAGAAGGGAGGGCAGGGAAGGAGAAACCAGAGAAGTTTCTTTTCACTTTCCTCCCATGTGCTGCCTCTCCTGCCCAGCTCACACCTCCAGCCACACTGCTCCTGCCCTAGCAAAGGTATGTTGGTTTAATCAAAACCACTTTCAATCCACTCTAAAGGAATCAGCACAAACCTTATTGTGGTTAAATCACAATAAATCTTATTGGTATCAACTGAGTCCACATCAGGAATGTACTGGCTGACACTAAAAATTGATAGCAGTAATTGCAAACTGCACAGGATTCCCTGCATCAGCTGTAACTTCAGGTTGGCAGGAGTGGAGCAGTTCTCTAGCACTGGCAAATCCTGGCAGCAGAGAGAAACACCAAGCCCAGCTGCAGCACCAGGTACATCCAAAAATCCCTCTGGAGTTAAATGAGGGCTTAAGCTTTTGGTCTGATTTAATTCTGGTCATGGCCATTGGTCTGCCACAACCCTGCAGTGTTTCCAGTCATTTGTCAGGGAGTTTGCTGGGGGGTTGTACTTGGATAAGGATTTCAGATGTAGCTGTTTAGGAAAACCTGGCTGCATGCTATCCTTGGCCTGGCTATCATTAAGGATGATTAAATCCTACACTCTGGTAGGAAAGTCTGGGCCACAAGGAGGTCAGAAAGTGTTGAAAGGGAACTGGACAAACATGTCTTCCCAGCTCCAGCTCAGCGGCAGGAGATGGCTCATTGTAAACCCAAACCAGGCGAGTTCCTGTGGCAGAGCAGCCAGGCTGGAATGAGGGATGCTCAAGTGAAAACAGTCTCCTTTGATAAAACCCCAGATACCACAAATTCAGGGGTGTTTAATCCAAGGCAACTGTCATGAGGATGGGGGATCCTGCTAGTTGCAAAATGATGGTCTGAATCTGGTTTCTGAATGTCAACAGCCTGGTATTTTAGGGTGAGCAGATCCAGTGTTTTGGCATGGGATGATGTCTCTATTTATTTTTATCACTTATTTTTATCCAAGGGCCACTTCACCCCATACAGAAGGGCAGAAATCTCCTGCAGTAACTGCTCCACTCTGGGTCAAAGGGTGGGTTGGCTCCTTGTTGCCTTCTGTAAATGGGCTGATGCCAGCTGGGTGTGAGGGGATGTGCACACTGAAGAAAGATGGGAAGATGCTGAAAGGACTGGGGGGTCAGGCTGGCTGAGCAGTGAGGCTGCTGCCAGTGTCACTCAGCTTCCCATGTCTGAAAGAGTTTGCAGTGTACTGGGCTTGCTCTGCAGAGCTCAAGACCATCTCCATTTTAGGGAATGCAAGAGTTTGTCTCTTTCCCCAGAAGGACAAGAAGTCATCCCAGCCCTGTCCCCAGGCACCACAGGGAGGAGACCTGGGGACACACAGCTTTGAAGGGCACAGGAATGCACTCACTTTCACAGATTTTCATGCCTGCACTTCCTAGCTCTCCCAAAAGTGACTGTGTGGCAGATGGCTCTGACGTGTAGCACACTCACACCCAGAGGATAAAAATATTCCCCAACAGATTCCTGGCAAGTGAACATCAGTCACCATTGCTCCAGAGCTGGCCATGGCTTCCTCTCCTTCTCAGTCCCCCATCTAGGGGTGCAAAGAGGGTCCCCAGACTGGATCTCCCCAGTGGCATCACTCAGATTGGTCTGGCAGCTGGGCTGACATGCCAGGTCCATTCTGACTCACCTGCACATCTTCCACAGCACAGCATTCCTGGGGACATGTCCCCATCCTCCCTGCCCCAGGTGGCCTTACATGTGCTGCCACTGAGGAGGGCTGAGAGGTGCCTCACCCAGGCCTTTCTCAGTGTGATGACAGGCATGGTGTTCAGTTCTCCATCCACACTCACATCATCTTCCTGTGGCCATGAAATAGGGCTGGAATGGGGACTGTTGGAGGCAGGGGGATTGAGAGGGACCAGTGGTTGCAGGGCAGACAAGAAGATGGGCAGCACAATTCAAGGATGGCAGAGGAAACAAGCCCCCAACTCATTCTTGCATTTTCACCCCTTCCCAGCAGCAATCCCCTGCTCAGCCCTCCCTTGGACATTCTGAGCTTTATTTACAGCACGTATCGCTGCCTGGGATGACTTACTTTGCTTTTATTCCACTCCTAAGAGTTGGTTCAATGCTGGTGCCAGCCTGGGGCAGGTGGGCACTGGCAGGGCAGGGGCAGAGTGAGGTTTGTGGGTGCTGTGAGCAGTGGCATAGCCAGCCCACACACTCTAGAATGTGCAGCCTCCTGGGTCACAGATAAGCTCACCCACCTGGAGGGGTCACAAAACTCTGGAGCTGCAGCAATTAGGACTGGAAAAAGCATCAGACACCTGATGCCTTCCTCCCTAGCCCAGAAAAACCGACCTCAAGTTCTCCTCTCCCTGTCTCTTCTCAAAATCCCTCCTCAATCAGGACTGTGCAGTCTGTCCCAGCTACTGACTCAGTATTTCATTGCACAAAATCATTTCTTAATGGCTAACCTAAACCTCCCTGGCCACAAGTCAAGCTGGCTATCTTTTTCCTCCTATCTCCTGCACATGAAGAAAGCATACCCTGCTATCAGCAGAGCCCAAAGCTTTGGCACATGTGGCTGCCACAGCACAGCATGGCTGGAGATGGCCCCTGGTGCTGTGGTGGCCCCACCAGCTCTGAGCCTCAGCCCCTGCAGACCTGGGACACAGGGAACAACCCCAAGCCTTATTTGGAGCAGCAGGAAATATTCTCCAACGAGGAGAGAGAGGGAGAGGCATGTTCAGAGCAGCAGATAACCCAGCCAGCTGGCACTACTTAAAAATGAGTAATAGCTACATATCACCTGAACTCCCTCATGCCAGCTAAAACACTGTGGAGCAGAGCCAGGCAAGAGGGAGCCTGTTGCCCCACAGTTGTCAGCAAGGCTGTCCCAGTCCCCTCTGATGCTGGGCATCACACTGCTGGCAGCTACCTGTGGGAGGCAGCTGGTCCCACCAGTGCTGGTTTCCCTGCTCAGGCCATGCTGTGCTCTGATGGTCAGCAGAGAGGTCAGAGCTGCTTTCTGAGAACTTGGGAAAATCAGTGTGAGCTTACCAGGGGGAGCTCCAGAGGTCTTAATTACTGCAACCAGCACTTCATCTGGGGCCTTTCATTCTCCTCAAAGCACTTCCACCTGGGCACCAGTCCAGCAAGCCTTTGGTTTGTAGACATCTGCCTCATTCCAACAGGGATGCACGTCACTGCCTTTGAGGTTTTGTTAGCAGAGAGGGGCCAGGCCCTTTAATATCCCCTGGGATGCAGAAGGTAAAACAGGTCAGAGAGCAGAGGGAGCACCAGCTCTGAGCAGGACATGACCCAGTCCTGTTCTGTACCAGGCTTCAGTATCAATAAAATAATGATGTATTAAAATAAAATAATGATGAAACATTTTTACCCTCAGGCACTATTTTAATTCTGTTTATAGACTATTTCAAAAGAATTTGTAAACACAGCGTGGAAAATGTGTGTGCTAGACAGGTGGAAGTAAACAAAACCTGCTTAAAACACCCACTGCTGCAGGCAGAAGGTACTGGCAGCACACACTGCTCACCCTCTGGATCACCTGGCTGGACAGGCTGATGTGGCTCCTCTTCCCAACTGTGCAGTGCTGGAAGCAAAATCCATGAAGGAGCAACAGGAAAAAGGGATCAGGATGAGTGTTGGCTCAAGTCCTGCTGTTTGAGAGGACTTTGCCTTGCACCAAAGTGGTCACAGCTCCTGTCCCCCTCCCTGGTTCAATATCCATCAGAGGGGATAATGTGGGTCCCAGAGGGTGAACCCTCCTCACCATCCCAGCCCCTAAATGGATGAAGCACCATCCATAACAGCAGGGATGTGCATCCCTTGCCTCCAGCTCCATCCTCCTTGTCCAGCAGGGCTGGGGCAGCAGACTGGCTGCTGGACATTCATGGTTATAGCATTTCTGCTTGAAATCCTTTGCTTTTTAATCTTCTTTTTTTCATTCCCTTCCATTCTTGCCCCTCACCCCCCATGGTTTAAAGTTTTCAAATGAAAATATGCAAGTTGTGACTTGTGGGTAGTGAGTCGGGGCTTGCAAGGAAAGAGGGAGGGAGGGAGGAGGGAGGAAAAGAAAGAGTGATCGGCTCAGAGTGCCAGCAATTGTTTTTATCCTTTCCAGATGAAGGAAAAAGATCATGTTATTTGTTCAGCATACAGTTCCAGATTTTCAGGAGTGAAATCTGAGAGCAACATGTCAATGGTCTGTCTTGAGAGCTGGGGTGGATGGCTGCCTTTGTGCTCCCAAACACCAGCAGGGCCAGCACGCTCAGCTGAGGAAAAAAAAAGGCTCCATTCTCACACTCTGAAGTGGTGGCATTAGATATCAGCAAGATAATGGGCCCAAGGCCTAGCCCTATTTCTTCTCCCAACCCAAAGGCCCCAGGCTGCTGGCTTTGATGTACTCATTTATTTGCCTTTTCCTCTCTCAGATGATATTTTTAACCGATATTGCGGTTTGGGCATAGACTGGGGATAAAGGGGAGGGAAAAAATGAAAGTAATTTTATTTCAACAGCTGATCAGGAGAGAATAAAGGAAAAAAAAAAAAAACCTAACCTAGCCATTGGTTACCCTGCAGGTCGATGTTTCCTGCTGTAAATCAGCCAGGACATGGTGGTCTCACAGCTGGAGGGAGATCCCACATCAGCCCCCCAGCCAGGGGCTCTGCAGCCCAGGGCATTTGCACTTGAATCCCAGGGGAGCAGGAGGGAGATACAGGGTCAGGGAGGTGGCCAGTGGCAGGGCTGAGGAAGGGCTGATTGATGTGGGGCAGTGTGGGTGGTCCCCAGGGGACCCCGATGGGATGGGGACAGTAGGAGCATCACTGGCCCTGGTGTGTGCCAGGAAACCCAGCAGGCAGCCTGGGAGCACCCATGGCCTCCAGACACATCCAGGGCAGGCTGGGGGAAGAATTGAGAGGGATATAGCACAAAAATAAAAACAAGGACTTTCCTTGATACTTTATTCCCACAGCCTACGTGGGAGAAATGCTCAGCATCCCCTGGGAACCTCCCAGCATGGCCAGTGGAGGGCTGGGCACAGTCCCACATCTCCTTCCTCTGGAAAAAGGTGTCTTGGGGAGGTGAAGATTCTGCAAAACACCCTCTGCAGAGTCCTTCACTGAAGGATCTAGCATCCCACTGGTTGTTATGTTCACAATTTGCACTCTCTTGGCTCCATCTCAGTCTCAAAAGAGCAGCTCCAGGGATGTCCCCTCTGCCATGCTCAGACCTCATTTCCAAAAAAACTGCTGCCTCTGCGCAAAATCACCACCCTCTCCCAAACCCCCCCAAAACAACCAGCTCTCATGGATCCCATGGTGCAGATGCTCACCATAGATTCTTGTATAAGAGGGGAAAAAAACACTCAGCACTTTTTGCTATTAACGGGCAAAAAAAAAAAAAAAAAAAAAATGTTCCCTGTGGAAAATTTCCTTGTGACTCACATCTCTGTTTGGTTGAGAAAGAGAAGCATCAGGTAGCTGTGTGCCTGCTCTTCTCCTGTGACATGGGTCTGTCTGCCTGGAAGTAACCATAAGCAATGCTGAGATCCTGCAATTTAGATTTCACAATACTTAATGTAAGTGCCCAGCACTTAAAGTTGTTGTCTCAGCTCTTTAAGAAAAGTTGGGGTTTTTTTCCCTAGTCCCACAGCTGCAGTGGGAAAACTGAAAACTCACACCCCAATCATGCAAAAAAACAGATGGCAGGAATGGAAATCCAAATTAATTATTTCTTAATTTTAAAATTCTTTAAAATTTAATTTGGTTTCTAAGGCAGGCCTGGCTCATTCACCAGCTCTGACACTGGGATAACAATACTGTGACATTTACAATGGCACCAGCTCCTATGGGTGTTTTTTCCCAGAGCCTGTTAGCTGACACACATGTCCCAGAGACACAGATGTGCTGCTGTATCACCTAAGCCACATCTCAGCTGCAGGATCTGGTGCAGAATGGGCTCCTCCTCTGCTGGGACATGGTGCAGCCTCAGTCTGTGTCTTGCCAGAGGTGGGCTGTGCAGAGAGTTGTGCCCCTGTAATAGCAGTGCTGGGGTAGGGGGTGTTATCAGTCCCCAGGAATATCCTTCAAAAGCAGGAGCATCTGGCCTCTCTCAGAGGGACTCTTTCAAATGGAAAAAATATAAAACCAAAGGGTTGGTTAACCTGGACATCACCATTGTTTGGTACCTGCCCATGGAAGAGAAGAGGGTGAGGGGAAAAGAGCATGGGAACATGACATGAGGTGAAGCATCAGCACCTTCCCACTTTTGAGCACCTCAGGGCTCATCACACCCAGGAACACTGCACTTTGTCCAACCATGGCTATTTTGGGATGGAGCACCACAAACTGCACAAATCCCTTGGCCAAACACTGCCCAGGGACAGGTAGCATTGGTGGAGACCCTGAGAAGAGGCAGAGCAGGTTTGGCTGGACTGACAATGAGAGCATTCATTCCCTCATCCCTCCTGCAGGCTCCAGACACCTCTGAAAAGCACTCTGGCCATGGCTTGCTCTGACCTTGCTTTGCACCTCTGGTAGCAGTGATTTCATTGCCTGAGCCACAGCTGCCCCTGCAGCCAGCTCTTCCCTTGGGTTTCACACTGATAACAGAACAACTTTCTGCAAGTCCCTCTGCAGCAGCCCAGAGCCCATCCAGGCACCCCTGACATCCCTGCAATCCATCCCACGCTGTCAGGAGCAAGATCAAGAGCAGAAATGCCATGAGAGGCTGTGTAAAAGAGGTGGTAAAAGTGGAATCCACTTATCCCACAGTCAGTAGACAGGAACATCAGGGTCTTGAGTTACTCCTTTAGAGATTGGATTAGCAGATCAAGACCACAATGACCAGGAGCTTGTGCCAGACAGTCACCAGAGATGGAGTCTGGCAGCCCATCAGGCAGTGGGATCAGTCTCCTTAAAAAGAATTAAATGATCTGTCTATATCATGCTTAAAATGATCACTTTTCAAAGGCTGTAAAAACAAATTTCAGGGAAGAAGCATGGAAAATGCACAGAGGTTTGAGTGAGCATGCAGGACGAGCTACAGAGCAGTGGTTGTTGTTATTATTATTATTATTATTATTATTATTATTATAGTTATCATGATCATGCTGTCACATACAAGGGCTCTTTGCCCCCCTAGGAGTGACTGTTGTGGAGCTCTCTGCAGAGGGAGGTGACAACAAGAGTGTCCCACAGCCACACACAGAGCAGTTGGGGGTCCCCTCCTTCCCTCACCCCTTGCTTGGCCCCCCAAAACTGGGGACTTGGGCTCATGCCACCTACAGCTGCCATCTCCCCTCTGTTCCTGTCACCTGCACCCCCCAAGCAGTGCCCCACAGGGGGATGAGTTATTCCCCAGGTTCAGTGGGCTTGTCTGTGCCTGGAAAAGTCATAAATTATTAGTGGTGAAACCTTTCAGCCTGGTGATGCAGCAGCAGCGTGAGGAGGAGCAGCAGCTTCCACAGAGCTGGAGCTGGGACTCTGCTGATGAGAGTTATTCTCCACTTTTCTGCTTTTTTTTTACATATTTGAGAAACATTTTTGTTGTGGTCACACATTTGGTGTCTGCAGGGTGGTTTCCATAAACGTGGCACAGCTTTTACAGTGCTAAATAAAGCAGCATGCAAATCCCATCTCCACATTTGCAGACTTGGAGTGTTTAAAAGGTGCAAGACCCATGTCTCTAGTTATTCTTTCACCAGCAGATATGCTGCTGCTGAACATTTGTCTCCAAGCTGTGTGACACCCCCCCTGCAGCCAGGCTCATTTCCCTGTTCACTCTTTCTGCTGGATCACCTCCAGCTTTAAGGCAATCCTTGTTCTGTTAATGAAATTTCCCCAAAGCAGCTTTGGTTATGGCCCTCTGGACTGCTCAAGCCTCCAGCACCATCCTCCTATGCCAGTGCAGAGCCTGGTGCCATGGATTTCCCATCCATTGTGACTCTCATAAAGGTGTCACCTCTGCCATGGCTTGAGAAGTGAGTCATCATTTCCTAGCCAGGGCCCTGTGTCCCTTGCTCTGTGTGGCAGCACCTCAAGGTAGTGACAAGCAAGAACCTGAGCCCACACAGCTGCTGTTGCCCCTACCCCAGTGCCATGGGGAAGCAGCCTTGGGCACTGAAACCCATCCAGCTCAGAGCAGAACAGCCCCTGGTTCCCCAGACCCAGCCAGGCTGGCTGTGTGAGCTCAGCAGGGCCCTGCATCCTTTCAGGAGGCAGCAATTAAGGAAAGAGCTGCTGCTCACAGGCACAGAGCATTGCTGCCATTGGTCCTTCAGTAACAAGCCAGTGTCACCCCACAGGCCTGATCTGACCCTCTGTGCAATTAGCCAGGGCAATTAGTGCTGTACTCCTGCCCAGCCTGGCCCTTGGAGCCCCCAGCATCTGCTGGGAGCTCTGGCAAGAGCTCCCATTGCCAGTGCCCAGCCTGAATCAACAAGGGGATGAGCACATCCTTTGCAGGGGCTTTCACAGCACCAAGGCTGGTGGCACCAGTGGGAAAAAATCCCCTTCCCTTGCCCTCCTGTTCCATCATCCTGGTCACAGGTAGAACAGCCCAGAATCTGGAGCAACAGCCCTGCTGGAATCATTCAAGAAAGAAAGATACTGATACTTTGGTGGACTGGAAATGGCATTCCCTTCCTCTGACACACTCACAGGAGGCTGAGCCATCCCTGACACCTCTGTGGCACTGCCATGGCAGTGTCCTCCTTCAGGAGATGTTTATCCCACCCACAGGGACAGGCACCAGCAGTAACTTACACCATGGCTCTGGCACCCCGAGCCAAATCCTGGACTGCTCCACAAGTTTCAGCTCAACATCATGAGTCATTAATGCCACCATTCTCCCTTTACTTTTTTTTTTCCATAAAACTTTGTTTTTCCATCAAATGGGAACAAATACACCCAATACCAGGAATTTTGCTAGATGGAGTCCAGATGACAAGTTCTCAGAAAACGCTGTCAGATGCTGAGATTCAGATTCAAGAGACATCATCCAATATTAACCATAAACAACAGGGGCAACAAAATGTCTGGCAGATCTTGAAGTGACACGAGATGCCTGTGCTCCACAACAAACCCATTTCACACCACAGGAAAGGTCATCACTTTAATCCACTTCTGGGAGGAATGTACACAAACGTCATTCTTCTTCACATCTGTAATTAAACAGCCTCTTGCTTTGCTATCCAGCCCATGTTTATTTTCCCATTTGCTAACATGGTGGATGGTAATATAATATGACACTGAAGGGATACAGGCAGCTACAGGCAGGATTTCCACTTCTCTCTAGTGATTTGCCTGCAGAGAGCTGGAGCAAAGGGTGGTTGTGCTGCTTGGATCCAGCAGTGATTTCCTTTCTGGATGTGCAGCATCTTTGCACATTGAAATAATAACAGGAGAGAAGACAGTGAAAGCAAACAAAAACAAATGGCAGAGATCCCTAAATGTGTTGACTTGTTGCAAGAAGTTGCTGAGGTCTCTGCTGGGCTCCTACAAGGGAGAAGACAGCAAGTAAACTAGGAGGTTGAGGCTAAATCTGCACTTCTGCTATGAGAAATCTGGTTTTCAACACTGGATCACTTGGGAGAAGTCTTCCTTCTCCCTGTGGCCACCAAGGAACATGTGAAATAAAGCTGGATAATCTCTAATGGGGCCCTTCCTTCCCCACAAAGTGCTCTCAGGTACCAGACCCAGCAGGAAAAACCCCACACCAGCAAGAATGGCTTTTCCCTCTCCAAAATAAAAAACCCTGGGCTGCAGAGCTGGCACATGGCTCATGGGGAGCTCCCCAGGAGCTGGGCATGGGGGCTCTGCAGGGATTGGCATCGTGTCAGGAAGGACTGTGGGATCCACCACTGCAGCCCCAGGCACGGCCGTGCCCTCCAGATCCCAGCACGCTCTCAGCAAAACAACACCAAGATGTTTATTTTCAGAAGGATACAATGTGTGACAAAATAAATGATACTTGATTAATACCCACTGCTTTTCTGCTTTTTTTTTTTTTTTTTTTTTTTTTTTTTTAAGGCAGTAAATTTGCTGACTGTATAAACATGCCACAGTGCTTCATCTTCCTATGCCAGAATTTCAGTTACCTCATCTCCAGGGAATGCCCTTAGTAACATTTTGACAAGCCTATTTAGGGGGTTGCTTGTGGGTTTGGGTTGCTTTTTTCCCCCCACTTTTGCTTCTTATGGAGGTCTCCCATGAGCAAGCCACAGGCTGGAGCTGAAGAAAATCCACCTTTTCTCTTCATATAGGAACCATCACCATGTCCCCAAGAGAAAACCCAAATTCCCACACTAAGGGCCAGTGAGCATCCTCCAATGTCATAGTTTCACCCCATTCCCTTCTGGCTGCAGATCTCATTCCCCCAGTACCTCCATACCTAACTCCTTGTTAAAGTAACAAATAACATACTGGGAGAATTTGTGATTTTGCTGGTGCCCAGCTGAGTCACCCCCAGCTGTGGAGCTCACACTTTAAAATCTCTGTGTTTCTGGGAATGGACACCTGCTTCTAGGGGGTGTGGTGTGTGATCTGGTAAAGCTTTAGCAGCATTTGTCAATCATTAAGCTGCAGTGCTGCTGGAAAGGTCAAGGAAATTCCCACCAAGGCATCCAAGTGTTTGGGAACCAAAGGACATTTCTGGGCTGCTTTAGCCCAGCTGAGCTGGAGAGCCTGCAGGGCAGGACTGGTCTGGTGGGCTTGGCCAGTGCCACCACTGAGCTGTGAGCTCCAAGATGGGAAGGAAGCATCTCAGCAGCACACCTGGCTGTTTGCAGCATTCTGAGCGTTTGTGGTTTCATTTATTTTACTTTGGAGATTTATACAGCATCCCATGTGTGGTCCCTGCTGCAGCCCCTTGTCTCCCTGCTGCCCCAGTGAATCCAGCCCTGGATCCTTGTTAGGCCCATGCTCCAGAGGGCTCATGGAGATGAATGAGGAATTCTGAAAACCTCCCTGAAAAACGAAAACTGAGACACTCTAGATTTCACTTCCCCAAACAGCATGAGCCATAAGCACCAGCTGTTTCTAGCAGCTGTTCAGTGTGTTAGATTTTACCATTCCAGCACTAAACTATTAGTCAATTGATTAATGAACTGGAACTTCCCATCCAAAAAAAATATTTTGGTTTTAAATTATAATTTGATGCGTGGTTAGTGCAGAAATACATTACACATGCTAAGCACATGTTTGCATCTCACCACCACCCTCAGACACAGGGAAAGGTGTCAGCTCCCTCACCTTTTCAAGGCTGCTTGCAAACCCCTCCAGGGAATGCAGTTTCACCTTTAATGCAGTTTTTTATTTTGCAGAACACACAAGGGGTGATGCTGCTCATATGTAGGATGTGCCAGCAGGCTCCTGATGCCAGCTTAAAGGATCTGCAGGTGAACTGGCAGGAGTGAGGGCTCAACCACTTGAGGAAAAACATTGCCAGGGCTCCCAGGCCTTTATCTGATGCCAGCACAAGGTCCAAACCCATGAAGCACATTTGGGACACAGTGGCAGCTGCACCAAGGAGTCCACACTCTGCATGGGGGGACGTGAGGACTGGAGTCAGCCACAGCTCAGGACTGGCCCTGGGTCTCATCAAAAAGCTAAAAGTTATCTGAAAAGCAGTTTTCCCATTTGGGTTTTTTTTTTTCCCCAGAATCACCTTCATGCCATAAACCCCTCTATTCAGCTAAAACCCCAGGTATTTACTCTGGTATTTACTCTGGTGACACACTTTGCGGGCCACCACCGGTGCCAAAGTCCCCTCACTGTGTTATCATGTGCTGTGTGCACAGCTGAGCTGCAGCCCTGCCAGCAGCTCAAGCCCCCCTCCTCCTTGACCCATATAAACATATTATTGTACATGTGATATGTACACTCACTAATAATACATAATAATATCAATAAGGATAAAAATTGAAATAATCTTGACTGTGTATTAGCAGTTAAATCTGCATGCCCTGGGACAAGGTTTGGAGTTCCAGGTACATATGCAGAGGGGAGTGACAGTGCCCATCTCCTGATGGAGGAGCCCCATTCCATGGCAAGGCAGGTCACAGCACACAGAAGTGGTGTACAGAAACAAACAGGTAAAAAATATTCCTATTTCTCATGATGGGAAGGAAATACTGCCCAAAACTGAACATCAGCTCTATTCCACCTTGGTGGCCAGGGCAATCCTTGCAAATCCCCTAGTAAAACGTGCACAAAACCAGTGCAGGGGAAAATTCAACAGCTGCTTTTTCAGGTTATAATCTGTTATTTCATAAACCTGGCAGGTAGTGGGTAGTTTTTTTTGTGATTTCTGATCATAACAAAGTCTCCAGCAAGCAGAGCTTTGCTAAGGGAAACCAGGCTCAGTGTTCCTCAGAGGGGTCTTCTGCTGAGAAGCATCAGCATCATGCTGTGGTGATGCAAAAGGGAGAATCCATCAGGTTTTGTGAGACACAGCAAGGCACAGCCCACGCCAGCTCCTCAGAGAAAACACACTGGACTTGTACTGAAAATCTGCTGCCACCCTCCCATCCTGCTGCTTATCTAAGGAAGCAGCAGCACACAGAATATTTCTGACACAATATTAGAGGGGATGATGTCCCTGCAGTGGTACCAGTGATACCTGGTGAGGCAGAGGCAGCACATCATCTCTGAACAAACCCAGCAGCCCAGTCCACCCCCAGCGCTCCCGGGGGATGAAAGAAAAATGATCAGAAGGGAAGAAACGATTCAAATTCAAGTGGCACTAATAAAATATTCCCTTTGGTGGAGCAGAGGCTCATGGGCTCAGCCAGCTGCAGCACAGAGAGCTGGGCCAGAACAAGAGCTGAGCAGCAGGAAGGTGCAGAATTGCCTCTGCCAGCACCACCAACAGCTCTCCCTTGCACTGCCCCATGCACCAGGACCCCTCTGACCCAGGGTCAAAGCTCAGTCCTGAGACAGAGAGATTGCAGCTTGGTTTGTGAACATATAAAATATCAAATACAAAACCATGCAAAATACAAAACCACAGTTCATGGATGCAAGAAATGAGCCCTTGCAGGAATGCCACCAGCACTGCCCAAAACCCCCAGCACTCACCCTGGTGTGGATGGGACAGGAGGATTCTGAAACACAGGATTCTGAGGACAGGCCTCCAACAATTAACCATCAGGTCATGCCATGGGTTAGCCCAGCTCTGCTCCTTTGCATCCAGGAGTGGTGAACTGGGAGTTAACACCTCCATGCAGAGCATGGCGAACAATCATCTCTCCTTCTGCCACAAACCCAAAGCACTTCACACAATTCCAAGGCTTCAAAACAGAGTCAGGTCAGCCCCACCACTGAGACTGGGCAAGGTTTCCACTCTCCAAACCATCTGACTGCATGGTTTGGAATTATCCACTTTCCCCTAAACATAAAGCTGCTGTAAAAGAGGCCTGATGCACACAAATATTTGAAGCATGCACATGTGTGTGAGGGGGTGTATGCACATACACATGCACACACTGCAGCTTAAGACACTGCATAGATAAACACTCTAGTAAAGGCAGATCTTAAACAGAAATATGCAATTATCTTGGCCACAAACCAAACCAAACCCAGCCCATCCATTTAATCAGACCAAGCCAAGTCTTTCCCTGGTGTCCAAGCTGGGCACAGTTGTTCTCAGGCTGCCCACTCCAGCACAACACAGGCTATTGTCACACATGGGAGGCAACTTCCAGGGCACCACTTAGAGAGCATCCAATCTTTATTTTAGAGATAGCTTACGTAAAGGAACATGCAAAGAAACACATGAGTAAGAGTCTCATCTGCCTCAGGCTGCTGTAAATCCTCTTCTTTTCCCCTTTCATAGCACAACACGTTGGGCAGTCATTGTTACCCTGCAAAGCACAGTGAGTACATCCCTGCCATCTGTCCTTTGGCTGGAGCTGTGCTTGCAGGTTTCCCGTGGGAAAGGAGGTGCTTCACTTCTGAAGAATGAAACCAGGCTGTTGCCTGTGCCACAAGGATGCTGGTGGGGATCAGCCACCTGCACTGAAGGGCTTCAGGACCTGGCTGGGAGGGGAGCAGCAAAATCACCTGCAACTTGCCATGATGCAGGTGGGCTTTGTGTCCAGGGGAGCACATCACCACAGTCCCAGTGCATGACAGCTTCTCTTCCACAGCATCTTCCCTCCTGCTGTGTGTCTCATCTTCTCTCTCCCCTGTCTTCACATGCTCTCTGTTATGTCCTGACCAGATTCCCAGGGGGAGACTTCAATTTGGAGTAAGTACAAAACCTGCTTGAACTACAGAAAAAAATCTGAATTAAGTCAACTAGGATCAGGGGTATGATATTTGCTGAGAGTATTCCATAAACAATAGGTGTTCTGTACCCCATGCATGTCTGAACAACTCAAAATGAAATATGGTCTTCACCTCAACAGCAAGGGAGACCTCAGTGTTCAAAAACTGTAAGGAACACAATTTAATATGAACCTGCTTATATTAAACAGGATTATCTTTAAAAAACACTGTTAGATATTTACTAGTTGCCATGAACCAACACTTTTTTGATTGGACTTTTTTTTCTGTGGAGAGTCTTGAAAAACTGACTCCGTTTGTCTGTCCTGTTTTTGGACATGTGCATACATTTCAGATGAGGTTTTAAATATCTTCCTCACTAAAAAAAGGCATGGAGAGACACAGAGTGATGGCACCAGAACTGCTCATGGCTGGTGGCCCAGCAGCAGAGGCAGGACCAGGGTGATGACAGCAGCAGGACTGGGGTGGGTGGCTGCACTCCCAGGGTGGCTGCTGGGGACTGCAGCACCATCTTGACTTTGCTGGTTCAGGAGCTGCTTATTTGCAGAGATGTCATCCATATCCAGGTCATAGGCCAGCTCTGAAAGCAGAAGGAGAGAGGTGGTCAGTGCAACATTCTGACATCCAGCACATCCAGCCCCCCAAAAACTGGGGTTCTGGGATCAGCCCCTGCCACAGCTGGGTCTGGGTGCAGTCAAGGTCAGCAAACTTCCTGCACCCACCACTCTCAGTACCTTACACCAAATCTTATGCTTGGAGAGACCAAAAAGTCACAACTGGGAGGTGTTCCAGTAAGAAAACAAAAGAGATAAGGGATGTGCCTTACTGGAGAGCAACTCCCAAAGAAAACCAGCTGAGCTTTGGAGGGGGTGTTTAGCAATGCAGGTTGTGTCTGCTCCCTGGACACAACAAGGATTTGTGCAGGAGTGAGGAAATCCTCACTAACACTTCCCCAAACCCAGAGTCAGCAGAAGGCCTTCCTCACCAAAGCCTCCTGGCTGTAGGACCTGAGGAAGATTCCTGCAATCTTATGTAAGAGTGTGCAAAAAATGCTCCTTACAGCACTGAGAACACATCCCATCCCTGGCCCACCTCATCAAAGGAAGGAATGTGAATGGATCATGCACTCTGGTGTTGCAACGTTGAGACTTTGAGATGAAGCACATGTGGATTTCAATCCAAGAAAAGATCCAGTATAAAAGTTTTGATAGTCCTGGCAGAGGAGCATGGCATTAACAGTGGGAAAAGCTTGTGCCAATCCCTCACTGGCTGCAAGGGACCTGCTGAGCAGTAACTACAGTCACCCTTGTCCTTCTGGGTCAGGGCAGAATAAAGAAGCCCAAACAGACAAAGCAATCTCAGGGCCAAGAACAAAAAGGTGTTTTAAGATGCCATTAGCCAGATCTACCTGGGGCATTTGAACTTTTCAATCAGCTGGACTGAGTGGGTGCAGTGGGGCCCTTGTTCCCCTGCTTGTGCTGCTGCCATCTCCTTCTGGGGTCCAGGTTTCTCACCCAAATGGGAATCAGTTGGCCTGTTTGTCTTATCTTCAGAACCTGGCCCTTGGAGCTGGAGGAAACTGGTGGTTTCCATCAGAAGAGACCCTGGCTCAAACCTTTTACAAGCCTCCTGGATCACCAGCATGTTGGAAAGGTTTGGATCATCCCACCCCACCCCTGAGAAAGAATCCAAGAGACTGAATAAACACTCTATCTAAAAAAATGCCACATCAATCCAATGAACACCACTGCCAAGGCAAACAGGCAGTATTTCTTAATCAAAAAATACCCAAACATTGCAAAACAAAAGCAGAAGGATGTTAGCGTGACAAGTGAGTCAGCCCAGGCCATCAGAGGGGGTCAGAAGTGGCTCAAAGGGAGCAGACATCCATGCACAGAGGGCCAGGTGCAAGCAGAACCCTCCTGGTTAACTGAATTCTTGAGCAGATTCCCACAAATACTGAAATTCCTCTTTTCCACAGCTTTCCTGCTTCTCCTCTAACTGGCACAGATCTGCTGCTGTCCCACGGCAGAGCAGGGCAGAAAGGTGCCACCTCGAAAGGGATGTGCTGGGAGACTTTCCAAGCACAGAAAGAACAAGTCCCTCTGGCACCAGGCATGCTCAGGCTCCAGGGCAGTTTGGGAGCAGTGCCTGCACCACCTTATTTTCCCAAGCTCATTTCTGGAAAATAAGCAAAGGGATTTGGAGCTAATAAAATCACAGCAGATTATTTCACAGTTGGTTGTTTGACACAAGACTCCTCTGCTGGCACAATGTTGGATCACAAGTTTACCTAGTGTGTTTTGGAAGGTATTTCTACACATTACAAAGGCTCCTGAAACCTAAAAGATGCTCCATGGGGTCACACCCTCCCAGACCAGTGATCATGAGAGCTTTATGGGCAGAATATTCCCTTACTGGACATCCTGGCAAAACTAAAAAAATCCCCAGGAACTGAGTAACTACTCTTGCCTTCCCTTTAGAAAAGAAATTTGAAACAAAAGAGTGTTTCAGCAAGGTCCTTAACAGCACAAAGAGTTTTGATGGCTCCGTTTACAGTCTTGTTCTGGGATGTAATTTATGGGATTCGAGTTCCTGCACGGTCTCAATGCAACGGCTGAACCCCCTTAGAAATGTTCAACCAGTACCAAAATGAGAGTTCCAAACATATTCTTTGCATGGGAAATTTTCAAATTCTACGATTTCACCTCAACTTGAGTAAGGGTAATTTTTTAAATCACAGAATTTCACCCAAATGGGGATAGTGATTCTCTCACTATTCCTTTCTGGCTAAATTAAAGAGAAGGGAACAGAAACCCTCCTGTCATCAGAGATGAGAGTGCTATTCTCCTCACCTTGTTTAACTGCTTCAAAAGTTTAATGCTTGGGTGTGCCGTTTGTTTTCACTGTTCCTTCCATTGTATTCCACTCTTTAGTTGTACTCAACTGTATTTTTAGGTGTGATGGATTTAGCCAAACATCTTTTATTTTGTATTAATAATGGATCTGTAACCCTTTCACTTAACTTCTAATGACCTTTGCTACATCAGAGGAAAAGAAAATAAAAAGTATGAACCTCTAACATACCTCAGTCAGATGATCCAGGCAATAACAACATTAAAAACATTCATCACAGAATCACAGAACTGGTAAGGTTCCACACCCTTTCTGGGCAACCTGCTCCAGTGCTCAGTCACTGCACAGTAAAGAATTTCTTCCTCATATATTCTGATGGAGCTTCCTGTGCATCAGTTTCTCTGAGGCCCCTGCCTCTGGTCTTACTGCCTATATTATTGATAATAAACATATTTCACATCCAGGAATCCAAACTAGCAAATTATCCTAACCAGGCAGTTCTTGAGATGGCTCCATTATGATTTCCAGCTTTTCTTAGGATCGCTGGTTAGACCAGGTCACCTGCACATCCCTGCACCTCCTGCTCTCACAGCTCCAGGAGTGGAAGAGCCTGGGCAGCAGGGATGGGCTGCAGGATGGCTGGTGGGGTCAGAAACTGACCTTCCACATACTCCATCCTGGCCACCCAAAACTTTGCCTTGATGCTGCAAAATAACCTGAGAGAAGCTGCTCCTCTGCCTCCCTTGTGCATTAAACATCTCCACCACCCCACCTCTGATCACCCCATTAATTCACTCTCTCAGTACAAAGTGGCCCTTTGGCCTGCAAAGACTTTACGGGGAAGGCAGGAAACCAGAAAAATCTGTTTCTGTTTATAATCAGTCAGAGTCCAGGGGGTATTACGAACAATCTGCACTAATTACGAATTCAATCTTCACTCATTTTGGTCCCTCTTGTCCTCCGGGCTGCAGATTAGATAATCCCTTTAAAATAATAGTCAATCATTAGCAGCGCCGCTCCCCCTGCTCCCGCCGGCCGAGCGCGCCGCGCCGCTCCCGGAGTCCTGCCGCAGCTGCTGAAAGCTCTCCAGCCGCACACACAGTCCCTCCGGAAACAGCTTTTGTAAGCAAAGCCCCTCCACACAAAGCGGCTGCGCTGTGCTCGCGGGACAGCAGCAGCTTCAATGGCCTGGCAGCGAGGGGGACACAAGCCGGCGCCAGCCCCTAAGGCGCGCTGGCCGCGGCCGCAGCACAAAGCGGGATTAGGGTGGGACTGGCACACTGACTCTGCACAACGCGCTTCTTGTGAAACACACCGGCTTTGGACAGCTGTGAAATGCAGAAAGTTGGGGTTGAGTTGGGATAAAATGTTGACCTGGGATAAAATGTTGACCTGGGATAAAACGCTGACTTGGGATAAACGCTCCAGCGGGCACAGCAGGAGCTGGGAGGAAGAGGCACTTAGGTTTGGCTCTGCCAAATCCATCAAAACACCCATTTTCACCCCAAGAAGGACATCATTGTGGTAAAAAGTCTTAGCTGAAAACCATAAAACAACATTGCTAGAAGAGTTAAAAAGATTGTTGCTTACCTTATCGTTCTATCCACTCATTCGTTTGCTGGTTCTTTGATCAAGTTGTTATGTTCTTTTCCCCAGTTAAATGTGTAGTCCCTATGTAATTCAAACCCTGGTTTATTGTATTTCCCCTATCCCAGTTACTTCCTCCTTCCGCCCTTCCCCTTACCTCATTTCCGGCCTTACCATTTCCGCCCTTTCCCTTACCTCATTTCCGGCCTGCTGCTGCCTGCCTATCAAGTTAGCCACACCCTATATGTAAATCTCCAGAAGTTTCCCAGTACCACCATTACCGGAAGTTGTTGTTGAAGAAAAGATTCACAAAAATAGTCAACCAACACCGAACCCAAGTTCACAGATCATCTCAACTAACAAGCCAAGTCACCTGCAATATGTCCTTTGTAACTGTTTAATCACCACAACCTAAAGGGCAGTTAAGAAGAATGACACCCCCAGACCAATGAGCCACTATGGAGATCTCGGACGTGTCCGTGAGGCTGAGACTCCCATCCCTACGTTCGTCGGGATCGGCAGGACCTCCTCCCGGCGTTGCCTGGCAGCAGCAGCAGCAGCAGGCGTAGGGCCTACTCCCTGTGACCCCCCATTAATAAAGAGCTGTTTAATAAAGGCCTTGGCCCTGCTACATTCATTACAACTTGGGGGCTCGTCCGGGATAGGCCACGCCCAGAAGAGGACGTCGGAGGGGGAGGCGCCACCCCGAAGAGGCCCTCTGGGACAGCTGGCCACCCCGGACCCGGAGCTGCGCGGAACCAGGACAACGCCTGGAGCACCGGTAAGTAGACCGGTGGCGGGCACGGGAGGCGAGCGAGTGTGGTGTGGATGAGACGGGGGCTGGCAGCTCAGACCCCCGAAGCGAGTGTGGACCCCTGAGTACCGCGGTTCCGGACTCCTGCGAGGGGGCCGGCCGGGAAAAGGGGGAAGCGAGTGAGGCCTACCAAGGCCTACAGCGTGAAAGAGGCGCCTCCTTGGGGCCTAGGCCCAAGCTTGGGGAAGAAGGAGAACCTTCGCTAGGACCCAGCTTTTTGTCGGTTGGGGAAGGAGGGGAACCTTCGCTAGGACCCAGCTTTCTGTCGGTTGGGGAAGGAGGGGAACCTTCGCTAGGACCCAGCTTTCTCTTGCTTGGGGAAGAAGGAGAACCTTCGCTAGGACCCAGCTTTCTCTTGCTTGGGGAAGAAGGAGAACCTTCGCTAGGACCCAGGTTTCTGTCGGTTGGGAAAGAGGAGAGAACCTCACTAGGACCCACCACTGTGTTTATTTTCAAAGAAGGGGGGGTGCAGGAAGGGGCAGCCGGCGCCCCGCTGGGACCGAGCCCCCCAGGGACGAGGGTTTAGGAAGGGGTATCCGGGCCCCGCTGGGACCTTACCTGACTCCCACCGGTGGAACTGAGAAGAGTAGAGGGAGGGGGCGACCGGGGCCCCGTTAGAGACCGGCTCTATCTCAGTTTAACTGTGGGCCAGGAAGGAGCATAGGGAGGGGGATATAGGTAAACCCCAGTAGTGACCAGCTCTTTCCTTTGCCCTGTTTTAGTTGCCCGTCATTAAATTTGCTTTGAAGTAGGGGCACCGTATATTTTTTTTTTTTTTTTTTTTTTTTTTTTAAAGAAAGAAATTATACGTTAAGTTAGAAAGGGCCAAATTTTTTGTTGAGTGTGTCTTTAGTTGCCTGTCAGTTGTTTCCTTTCGAGTAGAGGCACAGTAAGTTTCTGTTAGGCCCGTTTGAAAAATCACTATGGGGTCTTGTATGAGTCAAAAGAGTAGAGCGAAAGAGAACAAAAATGTAAAGAACATCCCTCCTGATAGCCCTTTGGCGATAATGTTAAATAAGTGGGATACTTGTGAAGCTACTAAAAAGTTAGATAAAATAAAAATGATCCATTATTGTGTTGAAGTATGGCCAAAGTTAGATTTACCAGGAGCATGGCCATGGTTCGGTACCCAAGATCCATGGATGTGTACAATGCTGAATCAATATTTAAAGACTTGGGGAGGATCAAATGTGGAACAACTTGAATACGCAGCTTGTTGGAGAGGGAGTAGAGCAAAAGAAGAACCAATAAAGATATGTAAAGTAGTAGAGAAAAAGGGACAAAGGAACGAGGAAGAGAAAAATAAAAGTAAATGGGACCCCCTTGATTATCTTCCCCCTCTTCCCCCGCCTGTCAATAACCCCGATTACCCACTTCCTCCTCCTCCGACCGTCACTCCCCTTCAACCTCCTCTTCCTCCTCTTCCGTCCATTACTTCCTTCGAACCCCCTGCTGTTTCTCTACCCACCAATGCTTCCAATAACCTTCCTTCTGCTCCATCTGTCAATTCTCCTCCTACCTCCTCTCCACCCACCAACACCCCCACTTACTTTCCTTCTTCTGTTCCACTTGTCAATTCTCCTCCTCCTCCTCCTCAAGCATCTAGCATAACTCCCCTGTCACCACCTTCCCTTAGTACCCCTATTCCAAATCAGCTTTTTTTACCTATGTGCCCACTTCCCAACCTGCCTTCACCCCTAGTATCTCCACAAACCCCAATTCCTCCTGCCTTGGTTCAGGCCCCTCCACCAATAGGTGTCCCTTCACCTCCTTCCAATTGGGAACTGAGTCTATCTCCATCCAACAGTAGCTCTTCCTCCAGTAATCAACAGAACCCTGTACCGGCACAAGCAGAGGGACCATATTATAATACGAGGTCAAGGGCAGCAAAAGCAGAAAGGATGTTTCCACTCAGGGAAGTCCCTATGGGAGGAATAGAGGGCAGACTTGGGTTTGTAGACGCACCGTTGACGGCCTCAGAAGTGAGAGGATTTAAAAAAGAAATTGGGAATTTAGTGGAAGATCCCGTAGGCATTGCAGAACAGGTAGATCAGTTCTTAGGACCTAGCATTTATACTTGGAGAGAAATGAATTCAGTTATAAATATACTATTCAACCCAGAGGAAGTTAGGATGATTAGAGAAGCCGGCCTACGCATATGGGAGAGGGAAAACCGGCAAGGACCACCGGGTGACTATAAACTACCTCTCACAGACCCGGGATGGAACCCAAACCAAGAAGAGGGGAGGCGGAATATGATTGACTATCGAGCTTTAATAGTGAGAGGAATAAGAGAGTCTGTTCCTCGCCAAAGTAACACCAAATTGGCCTTTGGTGCAGTACAAGAAAAAGATGAAACCCCATCCGCGTGGTTAAATCGGTTAAGGAAGAACTTTCAGCTGTACTCTAGTATAGATCCTGATAGTCCGGATGGCCAAGCAGTATTAAGAGTACATTTTGTCACCAAATCTTGGCCTGACATCCGAAGGAAATTAGAAAAGATGGAAGACTGGCAGGAAAAAGGGATAAATGAACTACTTAAAGAGGCTCTAAGGGTGTATCTGAGAAGGGAAGAGGAGAAAGCGAAATCGAACGCCCGAGTGATGGTAGCGATAGCTAGAGAATGTATAAATGCAACTGGAAATAAGCTAGAGAAGCCATGTGGATCTAGAGAAGGAGAACCTAAGATTGCGCCAGGCGCAGGAGGTTCTAATGCCAACCCTTGGCAGAAGGTCGGAAAATTTCAGGGCAGATGTTATTACTGTGGTGAAGTGGGTCATCTCAAAAGGTACTGTAAAAAGATTGCCATCGATGAAGCAATTGAAAAAGAACAGGAAAATTTAGAAAAGATTCTGAGAGGGGAAGATTAGGGGTGTCAGGGGCTCTTCCCTTTAGGGGACCCAATGAAACATCTAGATGAGCCCTTGATAAACCTCAATGTTGGTCCCCAGAATTTAAGTTTTGAGTTCTTAGTTGACACGGGAGCTGATCGGTCCAGTTTGAAAGATCTTCCAGTAGGAGTCCATATTAGTAATCGAACGTGCGAAGTAATAGGAGCTGAAGGGACACCCTTCAAAGCACCAATAATTGAAGGAGTAGAGTTAAAAGGAAACTTTAAACAGTGTGTGGCAGAGATGATTTATTTACCACATTTAGAAAAGAATTTGTTAGGGAGAGATTTACAAGTTAAGTTAGGAATAGCAGTTATTCCAGAAAATGGGAGGATGGTTGTGCGTATTATGAAATTGACCGAAAAAGATATAAGTGAAATCAATCCCCAAGTATGGGCAGAAGAAGGGAAAACTGGCTTTTTAGACATCACGCCAATAAAAGTGCAAATGCAAGAAGGAACTACCCCAGTCAAGGTAAAACAGTACCCAATATCAGAAAAGGGTAGAGAAGGACTAGCCCCAATTATAGACCACCTTCTGGCGGAAGGTGTGTTAGAACCATGCATGTTCCCCCATAACACCCCAATTTCAGCAGTCAAAAAGGCAGAGGGAAAATATAGATTAGTCCAGGATTTGAGAGAAATTAATAAAAAAATCATCGCTAGACATCCTGTGGTGTCTAACCCTTACACTCTGTTGAGTAAAATTCCCAGGGAACATGCATGGTTCACCACCATAGATTTGAAAGATGCCTTTTGGGCGTGTCCGCTAGCAGAAGAATGCCGTGACTGGTTTGCATTCGAGTGGGAGTACCCAGGAGGGAAGAGAAAACAACAATTAAGGTGGACCCGTCTACCTCAAGGATTTACTGAGTCCCCCAATCTTTTCGGACAGGCTCTAGAAGAACTATTAGACCAGTTCACCCCTGAAAATGAGACACGAATCCTCCAATATGTAGATGATTTGTTAATATCTGGAAAAGAACAACAGCTAGTTAGAACAACTAGTATAAAACTCCTTAACTTTCTGGGAGAAAAGGGTCTAAAAGTATCCCGGAACAAATTGCAGTTCGTTGAACCAGAAGTGACATACCTTGGTCATATAATTGGAAATGGATACAAAAAGTTAAGCCCCGAAAGAATTTCGGGCATACTAGCCATTTCGACCCCAAAAAACTAAACATGACATTCGAAAACTTTTAGGCTTGTTTGGATACTGTAAATTATGGTTAGACAAATATACTCAAAGTGTAAAATTTCTTTATGAAAAATTAGTAAACCCTGAACCCATAAATTGGACTGCACAAGACGAAAAACAATTAGAAGAATTAAAAGAGAAATTATCTTCGGCCCCAGTCCTAAGTTTACCAGATCTCACAAAGGAGTTTGAACTATTCACGAACACTGAAAGGGGAGTAGCTTACGGTGTACTAACTCAGGAATGGGGGGGTTTTCGAAAGCCAATAGCTTACCTCTCTAAATTATTAGATCCAGTAGCAAAAGGATGGCCACTATGTCTCCAAGCAATTGCGGCTGCAGTAATTTTGATAGAGGACGCACAAAAACTGACATTTCAGGGAAAACTTAAAGTATATACTCCACATGATATTAAGACTATCCTCAGCCAAGGGGCCCAGCAATGGCTAACAGAAGCCAGAATACTAAAATATGAAATTATATTAATGAATGCAAGTAATTTAGAATTGGCCACCTCTAAAAGTATTAATCCGGCTCAATTTCTCTCAGGGGAACCCTTGCCAGAGCTAGAGCACAATTGCCTGGAGCTTATAAATTTCCAAACCAAAGTAAGGGAAGATCTACAAAGTACACCGTTGCCATATGGAGAAGTATTGTTTACCGATGGTTCATCTAGAGTAGTAGATGGAAAAAGGGTATCTGGGTATGCAGTAGTAAAAAGAGCAGAAGGAAAAGAGCTAGAAGTGATAGAAAAGAGGAAGCTACCATCCAATTGGTCTGCACAATGTTGTGAGATCTATGCGTTAAAAAGAGGTCTAGACTCATTAGAAGGAAAACCAGGAACCATTTACACTGATTCAAAATATGCATTTGGAATAGTCCACACATTTGGAAAAATCTGGGCAGAACGCGGGTATTTAAACTCAAAGGGGAAAGATTTGGTACATAAAACCTTAATAAAATCCGTATTAGAATCCTTGCTCAAACCAACAGAAATTGCAGTTGTGCACATAAGAGGGCACCAAAAGGGAAATACCTTAGAAGAAAGAGGAAATCGGTATGCTGACAAAATAGCCAAAGAAGTCTCATTAAGTTCCGAAGGGCCTATAGAAGTCTTTAAATTAAATGAGATACCAGAGAAATCAGAAATTACAAAGCCCATTTTTAGTGAAGAAGAGTTAAAGATAATAAAAAAGTTAGAAATACATCAAGGAAATCAAGGAGAGTGGGTAATGAAAGATGGGCGCAAATTTTTAAACAAAAGTCTAGCCAGAAAGGTATTGGCAGAAATCCATGAACTGACCCACTGGGGTGTTCAAGGATTATGTGACCACTTCCTCAGAGAAAATTTTTGTATTGGGATATATAATCTGGCTAAATCAATAACTAAAGGGTGTTTAATCTGCCAAAAAGCTAATCAAAAAGTTATGTGAAAAATTGAATATGGGGGAAGGGAATTAGCATTAAGACCATTTCAAAGTGTTCAAATTGACTTCACCGAAATGCCCCCAGTTCAAAAATATAAACATTTATTAGTTATTGTGGACCATCTTACCCATTGGGTGGAGGCCTTCCCCACTATTAAAGAAACCTCAGAAGTGGTCATAAAAATAATCCTTGAACAAATTATTCCTAGATATGGATTAATTAATCACATCGATTCTGATAGAGGCCCACATTTTACGTCACATATATTACATCGAGTCATTGAAGCACTGGGAATGAAATGGAGGTTGCATACTCCATGGCATCCCCAAAGTTCCGGCCGAGTAGAAAGAATGAACAAAACCTTGAAAAATGTATTAACAAAATTAATTGAAGAGACCCAAATGAATTGGCTCAAATGCCTACCTCTTGCCCTATTACGCATTAGGACCAGACCGCGTGCAGACATAGGAGTTTCACCCTATGAAATGATGTTTGGGCTTCCCTTTTTAATTACCCCTTTTAGCTCTGCAAACTATCTAGAAGGAGAAGCTGCCACCCAAGAGTATTTAAGAATCATTGGAAGAACAATAGAGCAACTAAAGAAAAAAGGATACCTGCCCCAAACCTCTCCCTTAGATTCAAATGCTCATCAGATCAACCCTGGGGACTGGGTTCTTGTTAAATCCTTAAGTCACACATCTCTATCTCCTAGGTATGAAGGCCCCTTCCTAGTCCTCCTAACTACACACACTGCTGTAAGAACAAAAGAAAAAGGTTGGACTCACATATCACAAATTAAAGGACCAATTCCACCTCCCCCTGGTGAATCGGACTCCACAGTATTTCAGCCAAAGGCACCTGAATGGACCATTACAAAAGGAACTACAGACCTCCAACTTAAGTTTAAGCGAAAAGAAAAAGACAGCTGAAAAGACTTAGACAGTTCCAATTTGAAAGCAAAGTGTTACTGTACGCAGTTTATGTTAACTCTAGTTGTTGTTATAACGTTGTTGTTGCACACCTGCAGTAGTCTTTCAAGTTCCCAGTAGTTCACTAAAGTTCTTGTTGTTACAAAATTGCTGTATCATACATCCTTCTCCGATTGTAAGTATCATTCAATCCTCTGTCGAAATCCTCAAATTAGAAGTTTGCCAAACCATAAAGACCAATTCCCCTACAGAACACTTTCTAAAAACATCTAAATTAGTATAAAAAGGGGATGAGAGAACTCTGGGAAAGTAAAATCTTACCTAAGGGGACCCCCACCTCCAAGAGGCAAGCCCGGGTGAGACTGAAAGCAGTTCATACCGGACTCTTGAGAGGAGTGTTGCTGGCCTTGCTAACAAATAACCTGATAAGCAGCGAAGAGGTTAAATGCAGCAAGTGTTACCATCGGATATATGATGGGGAGACCCAAGAGTCCCTAATAAGAATTCACACCAACGTGAATCCCAGCTGTTTCAATCATTCCCAGATCTCCACTTGTCAAGAAAGTGGAAAAACGTATTGGATTGCTAAGAATACTGCCACTTTTCGGCAGCGGTTGCTCGGAGAATGTCCTATAGGGGAAGCCTGGTTTTGCTTTGAACATGAGAATAATCAAGGAGAATTAATAGATTTGATCAAAGAAAAACAATTAGTAATAAATACCAAAAAGGAAAACGAATTGGAAATACCTTTAGGGAAAAATTTATTCATAGATTTAGTTGAAAGAATTAGTAAAGAATTAAATATAACCAATTGCTGGGTATGCGGTAATACACAAATGTCTGAGATTTGGCCATGGGAAGGGATCAGTTTAAGCCCATTGGAAATTCTAAAATGGAAGCAAACTAACCAAACATCTCAATTACCTAAGCAAAAACGAAAGAAAGAACAATGGAATTTAAAATATAAACCTATTGGAGAAGAATGTATTAAAAGAGTTGGAAACCCATATAGAACATTTGTAGGAACTATGCCCTGCAAAAGGTACCTAACTATAAAAAAGTCAATTATAAGGTGGATACCTAAGGAGCCAAACAAATATTGGACAATACACCAAAAGGAAAAAGGATGTGTTTATCACGAAGGATATGATTTACATGAATGTGCTGGAAAGAAAATAAATCCCTTTTGGGGATTGGAGGAATTATCCAAGTATTGGTCATGTCCCACCGAAACCAACCAAACCTTTTGGACAGCACCCGAGTATCTATTCTGGATATGCGGAGACACTGCATATACCAATCTTCCAGGAGATTGGGCCGGGAGCTGTACAATTGGGATTATAAAACCTTCATTCTTCCTACTTCCCAAAAATTCGGGGTCTAAATTAGGAATTCCCTTGTACGATGATTTGAAAAGGGCTAACCGAAAGAAAAGGAGTATGATTAATTTAAGAAGTACTCAAAAATGGAAGGGACAAGTGTGGACACCTGAACGCATCATGGAAGTATATGGGCCAGCTACGTGGGCACAGGATGGGTCGTGGGGATACCGTACTCCCATTTATATGCTGAACCGAATCATCAGACTCCAAGCAGTATTAGAAATAATATCTAATCGAACAGCCCTCGCATTAGACCACATTACCGAACAGTTAACTCAGACCCGAGCAGTGGTCTATCAAATTCGGCTTGCAGTAGATTATTTATTGGCTGATGAAGGAGGTATTTGTGGAAAATTTAATACATCCGAATGCTGCCTGGAAATTGATGATAAAAGCGAAGTAATACGAAACATATCTAAAGAAATCCGAAAAATAGCATATGTAGGAAACCAACAATGGACCCCTCTAATGGACACTAGCTGGTGGGATGACTTCTGGTCCCTAAAAAAATAAATGGTGGAAAAAAGTAGTCTTTTTAGTTGCAAGTGCAGTCATAAGCTTTTTATTTTTACCATGCCTACTCCCATGCCTAATTAGGCTTATAAATACCACTATACAAACCAGTATAAGGAATATGACTGATCAAACGAGAGCTAAAATTTTGATGATCGGAACCCAAAGCCCAGAACATGATTCAGCTAAAGAAATCTTAAACCAATTTCTAGAAGTACAAAAATTATACCCCCAAGAAACCGAAAATTGTGATTTGATGCGGGTCAAAGACCCGATCAAAGAGAAAGAGGGGGGATTGTGGTAAAAAGTCTTAGCTGAAAACCATAAAACAACATTGCTAGAAGAGTTAAAAAGATTGTTGCTTACCTTATCGTTCTATCCACTCATTCGTTTGCTGGTTCTTTGATCAAGTTGTTATGTTCTTTTCCCCAGTTAAATGTGTAGTCCCTATGTAATTCAAACCCTGGTTTATTGTATTTCCCCTATCCCAGTTACTTCCTCCTTCCGCCCTTCCCCTTACCTCATTTCCGGCCTTACCATTTCCGCCCTTTCCCTTACCTCATTTCCGGCCTGCTGCTGCCTGCCTATCAAGTTAGCCACACCCTATATGTAAATCTCCAGAAGTTTCCCAGTACCACCATTACCGGAAGTTGTTGTTGAAGAAAAGATTCACAAAAATAGTCAACCAACACCGAACCCAAGTTCACAGATCATCTCAACTAACAAGCCAAGTCACCTGCAATATGTCCTTTGTAACTGTTTAATCACCACAACCTAAAGGGCAGTTAAGAAGAATGACACCCCCAGACCAATGAGCCACTATGGAGATCTCGGACGTGTCCGTGAGGCTGAGACTCCCATCCCTACGTTCGTCGGGATCGGCAGGACCTCCTCCCGGCGTTGCCTGGCAGCAGCAGCAGCAGCAGGCGTAGGGCCTACTCCCTGTGACCCCCCATTAATAAAGAGCTGTTTAATAAAGGCCTTGGCCCTGCTACATTCATTACAATCATGGCCTTAAGCAAAGAGCTGTACCAAATGTCTGTCAAGTGACCTCCAGGAGCCCTGAGCTGAGGCTGGCTCGGCCGCTGCCCAGAGCATGGAGCAGGGAATGGATCTCCAGCCAGGCACCTGGGCTGCCTGCCTGCCAAGCCTGCCCAGCAGATGGGCCCAGCCATGGACCCAGTATAGTAACAGAGCCACATGGATGGCCAGGCATGGAAACTGCCTCCCCTGGCACCTGACAGCCCTGCCTGTGCCTCCTGCAGCAGTGGGGTGTGGGGATCCCAGCACAGGTGAAACCATCAGCCTGACAGTGTTCAGCCAGCTGGGCTGCTCTGGTGATGGCCCTGGTTTGCAGATGATGGAAACACCATGGTATGAAGGGAATGGATTGTGTTTCCAGTGAGCCTAAAACATATCAAGTAGAAATGTCACAGGTAGGGCAGCTTGGCAAGGTTCTGCATCTGTCATCTTCTGCCAGCATCTCTCCTTCAGGACTGTTTTTTCCTAGGAAAGCACATGCTACCATTTCCAATGAAAATGACAATTTCCAGACTGCACTGCTTTGTTTAATTTTTTTATCTTCGGTGTGGGGAAGAAGTTGCCAATAGATGCAGTAGACTGGCTGTCTCCAAAACAGGACAGGATTTCTTAAATGGAGAGATGTTTGAGTCAAGCCCAAACTGTTGACTCATTACAAGGTGAAGCACAAGAGCCTGTGATTCCACAGACCAGTCTGCTTGACCTTGACTCCCAATCTCTCCTTCTTTACAGTACCAGCCATTTCACTCTTTACTAGAAGACACAGAAGATGTAGAAGAACAGTCCAATTTAATCCCAAACGATTCCTGCTGGAACACCAAAAGCTCTGCTCACCTCAACCTGCAGTTACCTGTTTTTCTCATGCAAACAGCTGATATTACAAACACACCTCTGCCTCCCCAAGAACAATCCCTAAAACCATCCACTGGGTTACATGGCACAAACAGCCACAATTGCACGGACGCAGCTGAGACTCCCAACATTCTGCTCCTCCAAAACACCTTAAACCCTTCCAAACTCCTAGCCAAGCATGGTTTCATCTCATCAGGGAGGTTTTGCCCTCTGGCTTATTACCATTAAAATCCTGGAGCACCAACAGGTTTGCCAGTTGTCTTCTTGCACAACGAGCTGCAACAGCCCAGCCGTAGGTGCGGCCGCGCCGCTGTGTAATTAAAGCTGAGCCAGGGCTGGCTGTGGTGCTTGTGTTGGCACAGATCACTGAGATGGATGTGCAGCATGTGCATGGTCTTGTGCCTCTGCCTTTCCACCTCCTCCACAGCAATTTAGGAGGTGCGGCTCTTGGCAATACGGATTTGGAAAAACAAAAAAAAAAAAGAAAAAATCTAGCTCGACATCACCCTGCTGCCGTTGGCAACATGGCCAAGAGAGCCTGGCATGGCTCAGCAGCAAGGGGTAAAACCAACTTCCTGGGCAGAAACCCAAAGGAATCAGGTTTGGGGTTGCTGATTTGCAAACCAAGACTTTTCCCCCACTTGCCTGTTTGCCACCTCTCGGCTGCTGGTGTGCCAGTGATGGCCTGTGGCCAGCAGCACGTGTTCACCAGCAACCCAGACCACAGATACCACCACAAACCCAGGACTGATGGGGGAGGAAGCTCCCCTAGGACTGATGCTCTCTGGAAGGCAGCAGGAAATGGATTTGGGGGGATCCAGATGTGAGGAAGATCCATCTCAGTCCATGCCTGTCACCAGGTGCTGCTCAGGGTACACAAGGCAATGAGCTCTGCAAGGCAGCCAGTGTGCACACCCTGGCTCCCCAACCTCCAGTACCTCCACAAAAGTCTCTCCACACACATCCAAAAGCTTTTGATGGGGTGAAGGGACAAAACACCCGTAAAACCCAACAGAGTGTACAGGCAGAGGAGCTGCACCATGACCCCAATTCATTCCAGGGACTGCTCCTTCCCCCTACCGTGGCAAGAGGCTGGTGGCAAGGAAGGGCCATCATTTATGACCTGGGCCTATGTTTAGTTTGAAAATGTACTCATTACATTCTTTGCTCCTTGGTTTGTTCTAGATCTACCCTGAAGAGAATCTGGCATCTGCAATTGCATTCCTCTTTTTCCCCTTGGCAGAGCGTGAAAGAGTTTCTGAACTGCACTCGCAGAGCAGAGCCACAAAAATGTGTTTTAGCAAAATGCACTCATGTAATCTATTAAAAATTAACAAATCTCATCAGCGTTATTAATTGGAAGTGCTGGAGTCCTTGTACTTTGCTGATGAAACAGCATTACCCTGGTGTGATATCCAGATGTACAGTCCAGAAGAAGAGCTGCTACCTGAAGGAGCTTAGAAAAAAATCACTGAAAAATAGGGAGCTAAACATGTACAGCCAAAAACAAAGACAGGAGTCAAGAAATAAAAAGAAGAATAGCTGGAAACAGAAGAGTACGAAGAGAAGTGAAATACAATACAGGACTGGGTCAAGCAATGGTCCTGCAGATCCCCCAGTATCTCAGCCCACCCAGTTGTGGAGTCACCTTCTTCCTGCTTGGAGACCTCCAAGATCTAAATCACAGACATCCCTTCTGATCACTCTGCTGCCACCTGAGGCATCTCTGTATAGTCTTGATTTTGAGAAGCAAGGTTCTCAATGATAGCAGAACAAAATTAAATGCTTCATATTCCCTCTAATGACTGAAAACAACATACTTCCATCCAACTGAAATTTGCATCTTCCTGTTTTCTTCCCCAAAAGCTCTTGGATATGACCAGGAGAGGAAGCTCTTTCTTGCTACATGCTGGCCTTCAACTCTCTGAGCTCAGGACATTCAGTGACATTCAGGTATTAGCAGGGCCTGACAAAATGCAGTCCTAAGGGAAATGCAATGGTCACTCCTTCCAGATGTTAGCCACTAAAAGCAGCCCTCAGGGCAAAAGGATATTTCTCAATGCTCAATTAGAAAGCTCATGGTGGTGTTGTGGCACCCAGGAACATCTGACACCTTCCTTTGTGACTCACTGTGTGTGGAAACCAGACCTGAAAGTGCCCAGGCCACAGAGACCAGGGGTTTGTGCCATTCCAGCAGGCAACACAGAATGTGCCTCTTTAATCAGGACAAGGACTTTGTGCAATGTCTAGTGAAAAATCTCTGGACATCCACCAGGCTACAGCTCATGATGCCAAGGGAAATATCTCGAGTGAGATTTCAGGTCAAAACCCAGGAAAATTTGGCTCAGGCCAAATTAGGCTCAGGCATGGTGATACTCCAGGCTCCTCTGCTGAGCCTGCCTCTGCTCCTGGAGAAACTTCCTGAGGTTCTGTGCTCTGACACTGGCCAGGATCACCACCATGGATGGACAGCAAGCTCCCCCTGTCCCTGCCAGGGGAATGTTTGTGCAGAGCAGGAGCTGAGGTGAGAGAGCTGCCAAGGGAAGGCAGCCAAGTGGCAACAGCATCTCCTGGCTTTTTTCATTGCATTAACCTGCATAAATAAACAAATAATGATATAAAAAAATCCTGGACCTGCACTAAAACAACATTAAAGTGCCTGTAAAAATGGGGTAATGCAGAAGGTCCTGGGAAACATCACTGTACCCAGCTTTTCCACTTCATCCAGAAGAAGGTTTGGGTTCATAGGCTGGAATGTTTAACAGCTTCAGGACATGTTCCCTGCACTGGAAGCTGCCCCAGGAACAGCCTCTGTAGTCTGAAACCAGAACCTGGCTTTGCACTACAAGGCTGTGAAGAAAGACCCAAATTAAGCCCAGCTGCTCACTGAGTGCCTGTAACATCTGACACAAACCCTGGCTGATTCCTGATTCCTGCCTCCCTCCCAGGCCAAGAGCAATCCCTGACCCAAAGCACCAGTGGAATGATGGTGCTAAAAGCTGGGTCTGAATGGTGCTGGCAATTCCAATGGGAATCCCAGTGCCATCCCTGCTGAGCACCAGGACACTGTGGCTGCAGTGCTGGGGCTGTGCTGGACCTCTGCCATCACTTACCCTTTCCAAGGACCTCCCTGTCATGCTTGGGACCAAGCTGGAGCTCAAGGATGCTCCCAGAAAGAGGGAGGGAGCAAGGGATGGAGGGGATGAGCCCTGGGATTCTGCCTGGCACCTCCCCAGGTCAGCTTGTACAGCCACAGGAAGGTGCCAGGAAAAGGACACACTGCTCATCTGGGAAAATCCAAATTGTTCAGGAGACACCTCCACTGACCCAGCAAGCAGAGAAACAAGGAGGTGACAACTCAGTAGGGCTCACAAATGCCTCCTCCTCCATCCTGTCTGAAGCAATCATGGCTCTCTCTTAGGAATGTCACAATCACAGTGGAAAATCAAAATAAAAAGGCTACGTAATGTTTGTAAATGCCTTCAAAATCACAAAATCCTCTCTAAAATGGATTACAGAGATTAGAGATAAGAGCTTCCTGGAAATAAAGAATTGCATTTCAGCCTCTCCTATCTCTTCACTGCCTCAGAATAAGAGTCTTGCTTGTGTCCCCCACCCCACCTCACACCTTCCCAGCCATCACCCCAGCCTTGGGGAGCAAAAACAGCCCCTAAAAACAGCAGAGCTGTTTCTACCTGACTTTGCCATAAGCAGGATTTTGGGGCACAATCTGCTGCATATACCTGAGCCTGGCACAGGGAGAGGAGGGGACCTCTGCCAGGCTTCTGCAAGAGTTTCAGTCCATCCCTACTCCAAACAGGCTCCACGTGGTTCTGCCATGTGCTGCCAGGGGTTTGTGAGCTGCAGGACTTGCACCCAACCCTGTGGGGTGCCCAGCAGAAAAACATCCCCTTAAATCAGAGTGATCTTATAAAAGTCACCAATGTACCAGTTGTGACAATGCTGCCAAGAAGAGAAAGGTCAAACACCCACATGGGGATGATATAAACTTATTTAGCAGCCATCCTGTTATTATTCAGAGAGATTAAAATCATTATTTTGTTTAATATTTTGACTCAAGTATCCACAGTCAATGGTGGTGGGACAATTTTCTGTTGGGAATTTTTATTTCGTGAGAGTCTTTGTCCCTTCCTTCTTATTTGGAACAACAACAACAACAAAAAGGGATTGCAATATTAGCATTCCCAGCAGAGCACACATTCAAGTTCCTGACCTGTTATTGCTCAAGGACTTCTGCAGCTGCAGATGCCTGTTTGGAGCTACAGTTAGGTCACTTTGAATGATGCTCATAGAATAAGGATCAAAACACTCACAGCTTGATCAAAAGGACATTTTATGAACATTGCAGCCTGAGTTAAGTGCTGATGTGAATACTTAGGTTTGCCCTTATATTACCTCAGCTTGTTTCTAATAAAATTAACACTCTTTTAAATGATGCACTCAGTTTTATTTGTTTCATGTTTTTGTGCCTTATGGCTTTGAAAACATATTCTCAAAACCTTTCCATCACATTGGGATAGTTTATCTGTGTTGGGATCTACAAATCAACACCTTTGTACAGAGGAATAATAAGGGTTGCACCTTTGTATCATTGTTCCACCTGCTCTAACCTGGATTCATCCACCAAAGGTTGGCTTTGTTTTTTTTCTGCCCACAAAAGAGGGTAACCAGTCACACTCTTTCTTTTCCCAGGAAGAATTACCACCTGTAAATAAACAAATAAAAACTGAACTACAAGCACCAGCAGCATGAATTCTCCTTTGTAAAAAGACAAAGTAAAAACAAAGCGGGGGAAAATCCAGTCTCTCTTCTGCATTTCACTCGCACATTAGAGGCAAAATGAACTTACCAGTCCAGGACAGGGGATGTCTTATTGGTGCAATACAGCTGCTTAACTGTTCTTTAGAGATATTCATCTCAAAAGCCAGAACAGAAAGAGCATTTTCCCCCCTTTTATTTATTTATCTTTTTTTTTTTTTGTGCCAACTCACCTTAGCTGAAAAGCACATTGAGATTGTAATTATGGGAAGGCCTCATCTGGTAGATTTGTAAACTCAGCTATCGGCTTGAATTACTGGAATTAGCAAGGCTAATTTAATGTCACTGTTCAAAATAGCTCAGATTTGGAATTTCTTAATGGCCTTAGGAAAAGGAGTCTTTATGCATACTGCAATCTAGGCTTCATTCTTAGACTAAATTCCTTCTCATAGATTTTGTGAATGCCCTGTTTTGTAGCCAACACAAACTCTGTCCAGTAAAATAATGTAAGGACTCAGAATGAAAAGAGATTAGCTGTTCCCTGCTCCTGTTATTTTAAAGCAGAAATAACTTTGGCTTCTACTGATTCATAGACAAAGCTTGAAATGCAAAGCATGCTCAACTCCAGAGTCAGCATGAAAAGGACCTTAAAATATTCCCGAGTGCAAGTAATGGACTTATTAGAGGGATGAAAAGAGGCACTTTTCACAGAATCCCAAGCTCTTTAGTCCTGTCATATCAATAATCTTGCTTAAGAATTTCATTCCATTTACATTTCTTTCCCTTCCAAATATCCTGCCTGACTCCTGTGAAATACAACATTTACGCTTTTAAAGTGTTAATTTATTTCTGTTAATGCTCGGTGGTGTAAAATGTCTGTGGATCACCCAGAGTGAGCAATGGTGTCACGAGGGGGTGGGACAGGGAGCAAAGCTGTGCAGTCAAACACCTGAAAACTGGTAAATGAGGAGGGAATTGAAGACTTAGTTAAAAGCATCTTCTTCAAATAATGGCAGTTGATTGTGCTGGAACTCAACATAGCTGAGATCTGTTGCACTCTCCTTTATGTTCATGTTTAACACTGACAAAAACAATGCTGACAGTAAGAAAAAAAAAAAACTAAAAGCTTTATAGATATCAGGAAGGAAATTTGCCTAGCTCTACTAAGCTGCCAAAATATATCAATTTTTAAGCCAGTTTGCCTAGACTTTGAAAGATGGTTTACTCTAAAGCCAGCACAAAGCAACTAGAGACAATTTCCCCTCTTTGTTTGAAGAAACTGCTGAAAAACAAAGGGAATTCAGGAGCAAATCACAAAAGCCTGTGTGCCCATAGCAGGGAAGGAGACAGACCTGCCCCCTTTTTAAGGAGTGAGGGGATATTTTTTTTTTCCTCCCATTTGGCTCCATGCCCCCAGGACAATTTGCACTGACTGGGGAGTGTCAGCTGGAAGGGAAACAAAATGTTTTGGGCTACATCTGCCCAAGGCCATCCACAAGACAGCACCAGCAGAGAGCAGAAGACCCCCAAACTCTGTGACAGGACACTGAGATGGCCATGCCTGGCACGTGGCACTGGCCAGTGATGATTTTCAAAGACCAAACCAGATTCATACTGCCCAAGAGACCCAAGGGTCTCAAAGCACACCCCAGGCATTAATTACACCCTCCACTTTGAAGAAATTAATTAAGCACTGAAACCTTCTGGCCCCTGAGAGCCAAGCAGAAGCCTCCATTCACTAGTGGCTAAAACTGAGCTGAGCTGTGATGAGCTTTCAGCAACACTGATGGGAGAGCTGAGAAAAGCAGCTCTGAGCCACCCTGAAGTGTCAGAATCCTCCTCTCAGGACACTTCTAATTTCTCTGGACACATCCCAGCACCATTCCAGGCGTGGCTCTGAATCACTGTTCATGGCAAGCTGGCACACAGGGGCTGGGAGGGCAGTCCCATGCCACAGCCACCCTTGGGCACCCTTCTCATCCTATTCCTGGGACTCCCCAGAGCCTCTGACATTAGCACCCACTTTTCCTAATAACAAACTGGGCACCCTGATGGGACATCCTCATGCCAAGAAGCAGCAGGAGCTCCTCACATCATCCCTGTTGGTTCCTGGTGTGCTGCTGGCTGCTGTGTGACCCATTCCTAGCTGAGACACCCTCAGCCCCATCCCCAGCAGCCCCATGGGAAGCAGATTTAGGGGCAGGCACCCCAACATGCAGGGGTGCTCCAGAATCCACCCTCACTGAAGCATTTGCTGAGCTGGTATCCTCCCCTGGAACAAACCCACACAATGTGACACAGCCCCCATCACTCTCCTGAAGTACTCTAGTAAAAAACAAAACTCTGCCTCCTGATTCCCCTGTTTGCTCCATTGCTGGATGCCTCCCCATCCTTCCATCTGCCTGGATCACTCTGTGTCCCTCAGAAGCTGGACAAGCCATTTGTCCAGGGCACTCACAATGGATTCAGAGGAACAGCCTGCCAACCCACAAACATCTGCTCCCACTGCTTCTTTTGCCACATAAAATAGGTGACAAGTGCATGAAAAAAATACAATATCTGTGCTGTGGAGAGCTGGAAGGCAAAGGGGGATTGCCAGCCCCTGCAGCTAAAAAGTGGTGGCTGTGCTGGAGCTGCAGCCTGGGAAACCCATTAAGACCACATGGTAACAGGGGAGCTGGGCAGGGGGCAAATTCAGAGACAGAACAACAGGATTTTCTCAGCACACACCTGCCTTTACCCTCCCAAAATCTGGGAGCAGCAGGTGAACAGGCACACCTGAGCTGCAGGACGAGCACGGGCAGAGGCAGAATCCCCCTGTGCATCCCACCCAGCTGAGGCTTGCTCTGGGGCTGTATCTGTTAGCTCTGCTTTTGGTGCCATCCTGCAGCCATCCAGCCCCTCAGGGCAGGTTTCAGTGGGATGGAGGGGATTTAGGAGCCTCCAAGCAATCCCACAGTAACTGGTCCCAGTTACCCTGTATCCTACATAACAGGAGCTGGTTAAGTGTTTTTACAGACAGGTTTCTGCTCCTTGATGTATGCAACTGGTGAAGGGTGAAGCTTAGTTATTAGCAGCTGAAATCAGGCTCCAACCTCTTGCTTTCCAACCCAGGCACAGCAGTAATTTTTGTTCAGTGTGTAGCAACACTGCCTTGCTATGTCCTTATTTTGGAAGTTTTTTGGGTACACAGAACCATTTTTCTTTTTTCCACATTTTCTAATGAGTTCTGGCGGTAGGAAGTTGTTTGTAAATCACACAAGTATTTGTTTTACTGGAAACATCTGCTTTAACACATTTGTCTTTTAAAAAAGGCCAATTATTTTTAAACAAAGGTATTAAGCTGCAATGTAAATTGGGCACATCTGTTTATGAGTCACTGCAATAGCACTGCCTCTCGTGCACCAGATCACATGGATCTCCAGGGGCCTGATCCAGCAAATTAGACACTCACAGCTTGCTCTGCTCCCTTTTCCAGCACTCCTCTTCTGACAGCACTTCTGCCTGATTTAATAAATTAAGGCCACTAAATAAGAGAGATCTATTTAGTGTCTGCTAACAATGTTAGGTGTCTGGCCCAGCAGACACTTAAACATCAACAAGAGTCTTAAGCTGGTGCTGAAGTCCACAGGGCCAAGTTCAGTGGAATTATTTATAGCTGGGATCTCCAGGTTGCACCAGAGTCTGCCCATGGTGCTGTACCACCTCTGCTGCCTTCAGCTGCTCAGGGCTGTCACAAAAAACATCCAGAGAAGACAAATAGAGGGAAAGGCATCAGCTGAACCTCCAAGATCAAAACCTGACCCACCAACTGGTATTTATTCACTGGAAACAAGAAGGTCAGCAGAGCTGGAGGACTAGTCTGAGGGCCAGGAAAAACCACTCGGCAGTGGCTGAAGAGCATCCCTGATGATTCTGGGGTAAATAAAGCCAAAGAGGGGTGGGAATTGGGGAATCCAGACCAGCAAGGAGATGCCTGGAAAGGGCAGATTCAGGACCCCCATCCTTACAGGAGCTGCCAGAATCCAACTGCCCAGGGTAAAGCTTTCTGACTGTCACCAAAACAAAGCTGTCACACCTAAATAAAGCTATAAGAGTCAGGAAGGGACACAGAAGGTGCATCAGATGCTCTCTGAGCTGGAGCACAAGTGGGGAAGTTTTCTTGCACAGGGAATGGGAGAGGAGAGTGTTTTGGGTATAAATGCATTCTTTCACATTCTCTGCACATGCTTTAGCAGTGATTTATGAGGACAGGAGAAGAGATACTGCAGGCTGTGTTCTGTGATGACTTTGGGGAGCACACAGCCTTTTCCTTTATTTACTTTTCACTGGAATGATCTACAGAGAACCAGGAGAGGACAGGCAAACATACCAAAGCTGCAGAGCAGCCGGCAGAGAGTTATCAAGGAGACAGAGGATATTACTCAGATTCTGATAATAACCACCAGCTCCCACCTGCCAACTGCAGGCTGTCTGACACAAAAAACTCCAAAAACAGGCTGGAGCAGATGTCTGCCTCCCTGTGCAGGAAGTGTCTCCAGTATCCATGAGACACAAGCAAAACAGCTCAGAGTCCAGCAATTTTACTGAGACTGGAGATACTGAATTCAAACAGGAAGGAGGGAGAAAAAAAACAGTAAAGCAAGAGGATGTGTCTCACATTGCAGTTGTAATTTACATTTTAGAAATCCTGCTGGGACTCCTGCACTGGACTGAGGCAGTGACAGATGCCCTGGCAATCTGTCCAGCTGCCAAACCTGATGCTCAGCAGCCAGCAGTACCTGCCACTGCAAAGCATCCATCCTCACACATCACAGAAGCACCAAGGGATGCAGCAGCACATGGGCACTCTGTGGGGCACAGGGTCCCTCTACACCAGCAAAGAGCCCCAGGGCAGGGCTTCAGGCTCCAGCTCCCACCTGCTGGGGATGGGATGCACAGAAAGGGCCCTGCAAGGAGGGAAGGAGTGGGGAAGGGAAGGTGCTGCTGGGTTTGCATTCCAGCCCAGCCTCCTGCAGGAGGGAAGGCAGAACATCATCCCAGGTCCCATGGGGAGCAAAGAGCAAATGGAAAGCAGGGACAGACAGAAAGATGTCATTGAGAGCCCCAAATACCACTGAAGACACTGTCTGAAACAACAGAAGCTGGTCAACATGCCAAATTTCCATTCCCATAAAAGAAGGGGAATGTGCTACTGCTCCAAAGCAGAACAAAAGCAAAACGTGTCCAAATTTTTTTTGTTTAAATGAAAAAAAAGTTTTAAAACACAAGTTGACATACCACTCCAACAAAATCCAATCAATTATTTTTTTTTTCCTGTGGTATAATTAAAAACGTAATTTTAAGCAGACTTTTAGACAAGAAGCTGCTGTGGAGTGAAAGCAGACAGCATTACCTTGTGCTTCAGGCTGCTGCTGCTTCACTTCCCTGCTGCAAGAGCAGAGAAAGATGTTTCAATTTATTCCAAAACAAGAAAATCCCATCCAGAACTCCAGCATGCTTCACTGCCTCCCAGTTCCAGCAGAGGCAGTTTGCAACACAAAGTGGCTTGCCCTAAAAACATGAGGGGAGATTAAATTTTGAAGCCAGGGCACTTTTGCCCCAAGAAAGATGTCCCAGAGATTCAGAAAAGCTGGCAAAGCCAGCAGACTCCAGAACTATTTGGTTGGCTGGAATTTGTTCCTGTGGAAGAAAAGAAACCCACCTGGGCCCTCCTTGGAGCTGTGAGAGCCCAGGGCAGGGGTGGAGGGAGAGGACAGAGCACAGTACAGGGCAGGAGGGAAGGAGGACATCCCTCCTCTGGCTCACAGCTCATTCATCCCAGCACAGGGGTCAGGGATCTGCTGGAGACACACCTGGGGATCAGGGGAGCCTGAGCTCAGCAAACACACCTGGTTCAGTTCATGTTACTGCTGGTGTCAGCCCCAGATGTGTGTGCAGAGCTCAGGGCTAATGCACAACAGCCCTGAGAGCTCCTGCCTGACTCATGATGGATCCCCTGCTTCTGGGAGCAGTGCTGACTCTGTAATTGATCCTGTCCTGGTAATGCACTGGCTGATGACTGATTAGCAGGCCAGACCCAAATTCATACTATTTTCACTTGCAAAGCAAGGGGTGAGAAGAAAGAAAGAAATGAGGATTAAAACACCAGGATCCTGAGAGGTTTCTCTGGAGAAGCATCCTTCTTACCTTTCCAATACCTTTTTGGCAAGGACTAAAAAAGAGGCTACTTTCCTTCTTCTGGAGACCAACAGCAGCCAGCAACAGGCTCTGTGGTCAGGTCTGTGCACAAGCCCAGCATGGGCTGTCCATTGATATTATTTTGAAAATTTCATCTCAAGTAATGCCTCTCCCTCCATCCAGATCCAGACATCTTCCAGATATTTAACTCAGAGCTTCATTTAATCAGGCTTGATTATTTCATAGACACATACATTTATATTTATGGAAAGATGTAAAAACTAATTTTCAAAATGCAGTGCTGTCATCTGCAGCATGTAGGGACCTGTTGGATCCCAGGCAGGGAGATGCTGCCATGCAGACTCTCACTCAGCCACATCTAATAAACACCAGAGCTCCTGGTCACTGCCACAATGCTGCAACTCTCACTGCCAGGTCACTGCCACAAGAACCACCTGCACAAAAACAAACACATTTGTTCAAATTTGAAGAGGGGAACCAAGAGGTCAGGCTTTTCAAGGCAGCCTGGAGAACTGGAGCATTCCCCATCTTCTTCCCTTAAAAGGGGCTTAAGAGTGCTCTGGAAGTTGAACCCAGTAAATGAGGGTTTCCATGATCTACCTGACACATCATCTGCTCTCCTGGACATCTTCAGGGCAAGGGGCTGGGCAGCAGAGCAGCAGCCACAGCTGAGATTTCAGGGCTTTCCTCTGGACCTTCAGTGAGACAGGGCCACCTGGCCCAACATTCTTTGTGCCTTCAGCTATTGACATAGCTGTATTTCCCCAAGACACTTTTTGGGCAGATGTGTTTTCTAGTCCTGGATGAACCTTGTTTCTGTGAACTTTTCTTCTGTCATTGAAAGGGATCTTCAAGATGATCTAGTTCTACCATGTTTGCCATGGACAGGGACCTTCCTCTAGAGGAGTTTGCTCAGATCTCATCCAAGTTGCTGTCTTGGGTTGCAATTCAGGATGTGGCCAGCAATGTGTATTCTGTCCCCATCTGTTGAGGGTGGGGCAGTGGCCCTGATCTCCTGGCACATATTATCTGCTAATGGGCCATCTTTAAACCAGCTGGGGCAATCATTCTTTATCTTTACCATGACACACCCTTCATCCAGGAGGTATCACCTGTTAATGGGCCATTGTTAAAAACTGGGTGTGGCAGCGATTCTTATCCCTGTGGGAGATATCTCCTGTTAATGGGCCATTGTTAAAAAACTGGGTGGGGCAGTGACCCTGATCTCCTGACACATATTATCTGCTAATGGTCCATCTTTAAACCATCTGGGCAATCATCTTTATCTTTCCACAGCCCATCCTCCCTCCAGGAGATATCTCCTGTTAAGGGCCATTGAGTCCACTGTGTGACTGATAAAATTCCATCATCCCATGGGAGATGCTCCAGCCAGGGGGAGGAGCAAAACATTTCCTACCTAGGTAAAAACTGAGATTTTAAACACCAGAGCAGCTTTTTTCACTGGATTCCAGAGGAAATCTGGATCTTCCCACATCATCCTTGGACCTTCAGAAGAAAACTGCACCTTCTCCAGGAGCACTGCTCCAGCTGAACCACATCTGCCACTGCAGGAGGATGCAGCCACCATTGAATGGGACTGCTGCCAACACTCTGACTTGTATTCTGATTCTGTCAGCATTTTCGGTTTGTTATTTTAATACTGTATTTCTATTTTAATTTTCATAATAAAGAACTGTTATTCCTAATTCCCATATCTTTGCCTGAGAGCCCCTTAATTTCAAAATTATAATAATTTGGAGGAAGGGGTTTACATTCTCCATTTCAAAGAGAAGCTTCTGCCTTTTATTGGCAGACACCTGTCCTCCCAACCAGGACAGCTTCCTTGAGCACCTTTTCTGGGAACAGGAGCTGCAGCAGGCATGGGGCAGGAGAGGGATGGCCCAGCCCTGAGCCCACAGCACATCCTGTGATGTTTGACAGCAGTGCTGGGCACACATATCAGCCAGGACAGCTGGGACTCACTCCAGGGCCAGAGCCCTCTCCCACAGCAGGGCTGTGCCCAACAGCCTCATTTATTACATCCCCATAATCTCTCTTATCAGCTTACCTGCAGTAAGGCATTAGTAAAAGCCAAGCCACTCATGAAAGGGGCACCCTCTCCTACGTGAAAAGTCAATCAACATGTTATATTGTTATCAGGCTCACAGACAAACCTCTCTTTGTACAACAAAATGTGCAGATAGGGTGCCCTGACTATCAGTGTAAGGTTATCTTGTCAGGCCTTTAGCAAGCAGCACCTGATCTGCTTCTGTCTGAAATATACTTTTATTGTTGTCCCTTAAAAAGAAAACCAGTTACATTATTTTGCCTCTCCACAAGGGAAAACAAAAAAATCAAAAGCAAGAAAAAAAAAGGAAAAGAAAACCCCCCTAAAAAAAAAAACAACCCAAACCAAAAAGCAAGACTATCCAAGTCAGGAATTGTGTTTCCCAACTTCATCAGAATTCATGTGTTTTCAGACACAAAAACCAGATTCATCATCCTTTAAAGATAAATATGGCCATCACTATTGCAACTGGGCAGATTTCTGCATACTTGAAATTGTTTTGAGGCGTTCAGTCATGCAAGATGCTGCACTCAGTAACAATTTAAAGAAACATTAGCTCCCAAATTACACCGTTGAAAAGTATCTCCCTGGACACCCTGGCAGAGCACAAACTGTTATTCAGACTTGCAGCCTAACTAGAGGCTGAGCCTTTTGCCAGCAGACTGGTGCTGTAAACACCTGGGAGTGATGAGCAGCCACAGATTCACAAAGACCTGGGCACATTTTATGTGTTTTAGCAGAACATCTGAGCTTTACTGCATTTCCAGCTCTTCAGCCTCACCCAGTCACTGACACTGAGCCCACAGACCAGCCTCATCTTCCAAAAGGAGGATTTAGAACAATGGCTGCTCACATTTGGAAAGTATGAATATCCCCTCCTCTGATTCAGCTTTTTAAAAAATGGTACATCATTCTTTGCTTTGGATCAGAATGGACCAAGGCAGAGGAAATCCTAAAAATACCAGATACAAATTGCTCAGAAGGACTTGAAAACGTTAAAAAACATTTTTAAAAATGAAGTGAAATTGAAACAAACAAACAAACAAAAACCAGAACCATGGGATTAATATGTCCAGTGGATTTACTTGCTGATTCCATAGGTGGTTTTTGCATATATGTAGTTTTTCTCAAAGCAAAGATTCTGATGCATGACTTTCTAGTTCTTCAGTTATAGAATCAGTGTTTCTCTGCAGGAACTCAGGGCACAGAGGTCACAAGAATTCTTTAAAATGTACACACTGTGTACAGAGTGAGGCCTGCAAGGGTCACAGCAGCACAGCCAGCTGAAGGATGCTGTGAACAAGTCCTTCTCCAAACATCACCAATAATTTTCCCAGTCTGTCAATAAAAAAAATCATTTTTTGCTGACGTCAGAAGTAAATTAATGAACTTGCCACTCAATTAGAGGGTCATTCAACTACTACATGTGACTCCCTCTCCATCTTTTAGCTTTTATTTAGATGATGATGAGGAGGAATTCTTGACTTTCAACCAGATCTTCATTAAAATAAAAACTCAGTAAACAAAAACATTTTAAATAGAAAAGCAATAATCAGACTATTTCACTGTTTTAGTTGGTACAATTCCAGCTCTTCCATCAGGATAATCTAGCTGGCATTTGGCCTTGTCATTTTTTCACCCTGGGACAGGATGAATATCTTGTAAAACAGCATGTTTCTCCTACCCTTGCTTCAGTCAAGCATTCAACAGCACTCTTTGGAGGAAAAAAAAAAAAAAAAAGTAAAAAAAAAGTAATTTTCTGCTACTAAAATGATAGTTAGGAGCCCTAAAGCTTTTAGCAGATAGCAAAACCCATGGGAAGGATGCTGTCAAACACACCCAGTGCCTGAGCCAAGGACAGGCAGCCCTGCTGGAGGCTGAGCAGAGCCATGCACAGTAAATATTGGCACTGCACACATGATATTTGTCAGGAGGACCCTCCAAGCCTGCAGGCTGTTCATCAGGATGGGACAACAGCCACGTGGCCCTGCACTGTCAGCAAAACCCACACAGATGGGGATGTGTCCCACCTGTGGAAGGAGTGTTTTAGAAGCCACTGGGGTATTTGGGAATGCCTGTGTCAGCAGAGGGATGAACAGCCCAAGAGCCAGCAGTAAATGGAGCAGAGCAGCATCAGCAGGTCCAGGTGCTGGGACGGGGAGGGCAGTGATCACTGTGATAAAGGATGGGAACACATGATCCTGTAAATATTTTAACTAGTGTTGGTCTGTCTCCCAGCACACACATGGACTGAGCCTTGGCAGACTCTGCTATTCCCAGGTTGGGAGCATCCCCTTTTCCAGCACTAATGCTCATTTCTAAGGAGCTTTTCCCATAGAAATGAGCAGCAGAAATCAGGAGGGCAGCACCCAAATTCACCTTGATGGGGAAACCCCCTGGTACCTGTTTGAGCTCCACATGGGCAGCCCCAGGAAGGGGGAATTGATGGCACCCTCCTGAAATAAACTGAGGAGAGGGAGAGGGAGAGGGAGAGGGAGAGGGAGAGGGAGAGGGAGAGGGAGAGGGAGAGGGAGAGGGAGAGGGAGAGGGAGAGGGAGAGGGAGAGGGAGAGGGAGAGGAATCACCAAAGGCTGAGCTGTAGGAACACCTCAGCACTGAGACCTCTAAGACTCAGAATGCTTTTCTGGGCACTGGGAGCTGTTTAAGAGCAGAACAGGATGAAAGTTCCAACTCACAGGATTTCAGAGCAGCTTCCAAAAACACAGTGCAAGACAGAAAACACAGGGGTGCCCCTCTGTGCCCACACAGGGCACGGCCACCACAGAAACACAGAGACCTCCCCTGCCCTGTGACATTCCAAATTCCCAACTACACCTTTGTCAGATGGAAAAAGGGGCTACCAACAAACAGCCTTTCCACCTGGGGAAACACCCCACTTGGCCAGCTCAGAGGCAATATCCCAGCTTGCAATTTGATGGTGATAGCACCCAGAAAAACACTCTGCCAAGAGGATAAATCAATGGCAAAGCAAGATAGAAGTTACTAAAGAGTTACAGACTGGGTAAGTCAAGGGGGAAACTGTGCTGATGGTTCAAAAAGCACCGAGGTATGGCATGAATTGCTGGAAACCCACAAAGGGTCTGGCAGCAAAATGGCAGGATGCAGGAAAACTTGGGGGCTTTAACTACAACCTCCCTCTCCCCCTTAGAAATAGCCAAGGGACAGCTGAGAGCAAAACTAACTGCAGGTCACTGCAGGCAGGAGCAGCCAGGCAGGGGAGCTGTTTTACACACACAAACTTCCAGAGCCATCTTTATATATATTTTATAGCACACATCTATCCTTACATATCTCATGGGATGAGGCCAACTTCCCTTCCCAGGACAAACTATTTCTACTTAATTCTGCCAAATCCATCTGTTCCCAAGACAACTTTTGTTGCTGCCTAACACAGATATTTTGGAAGAATAAATCTTCCCCTCAAACTCCCAGCCCCTTCTCCAAGTTGCTGGATTGTTTAGAATGTTTTCTGGGTGCTTCAGCTGCTAAAACAGATATTTTCCTCCCAGCAAAGCTTGTGAGAAGCCCAGGGGCACAGGTGAGCTGGACTAAACCAGCTCTGCAAAGCCCCTGAAACGCCTGCACCTCCTCACCCCCAGCACTTGATAAAGCCCACACCTGGCTCAGGAAGGCCTGTCCAGCACCCATGTTTTAATTCCAGGCTCCCTGGAAACAAGATCTTGGGTTCCAAGTGGCATCTGGAGTGAGCACACCCGAGGTGAGCTCATCAGGGGGTGGCTGGTGGAGCACCAGCAAAGCACCAACCACCCCAAGCTCTTTCCTTTGGGTGCCCTGTGCAGGGTGACTGATCCCAGCAGGCTGTGAGCACATGTTTGCATCTCACAGCCTGGAAGACATTTGCACTGACTCATAATTTGGGGGGGGGAATACTATAATTCATTTGCAGACATGATTTGCCATTGGTGTGGCATAAATATATGTGTGTGTGTGTGTGTGTGTGTGTGTGTGCAGAGCTCTATTTCTGGGTGCTGGCTCCATGGGTACTCCATTGACAAACAGGATGCACTCTTCTCTGAGCTGGGAGGTTTTCAGTCCTCCCCCTTATTGTAAACATCATCTGCCTTCAAAACCCTTAATGTGTTGCAGATGTGACAAACAATAAAAGACCTATCATGAAAAAAAGCCTGCCATCTCCTTGTTTCCCACTGGGGCAACATAATAATGAATTTATTAGCATATAGGGCTCACCAACATATGTTTATAGTCACTCACAAACTTTTGACTTGACAGTTTACAAGTATGTTTAAATCATTAAAGTTTAGGTTGACTGTCCAGTTACTACAGGCTCATTATAAATAGGAAACAAAGGTTACATTTTATACAACAGGCAATAAATCAAAACTAGTCTGTATTTTAGACTGGCTTTTTCTTTTTTTGCTCTTTTTTCATCTCCTTATTTTCAAGACCTTCTGAGGGGACATCTTGGTGAGGCCAGTGCTCAGCAGATGTTTGCAGTTAGCTGGCAGGACCAGTGGCACCCACACCAGAGAGAGGAGAAACTCCCCCTGCACATGAGAGATGCAGAGACCTCAGAGGTGACAAAGTCTGCCAATGTTTTCACTCAACCAACAGCCAAAATCAGTGCCAGCACAAGACACTCACCTCTCCTCCTCCTCAAGGCATCACCAAGTCCATCTGCAAGGCTTGGGAAACCCTTTGGGAGGCAGGAGTTCACTGCAAAATTCCTCCTAAGCTGAACAAAGCACCTGAAGAGGAGGGAAAAGCCCCAGGCTGTGTCCCCTGACCCCAGAGGGAAGCAAAGGACTCAAACATGCTCAGATGGGTTTGGGTTTGGGCACTGCACCACAGCACAGCCTGCACCCCTGTTCCTGCAGAGCATCCAGCAGGGGATGAAACCAGGGGCTCAGAAACACAACCCAGCCACTCCCAGCCCCTTCTGCCTCTATTACAGGGTAACCACCTTGGGAAGGAGAGACATAAAGCCACATTAAATGTAAAAGTTCTTTTTGTAAACTATTTCCAGATTTCAAAGCCTGGCATCATTTCAAATCGGCAAGCTACCCTAAAATTTAGAATTTGTGGAAGTGGGGGGGAATGTGGAATGGTTTCTGGTCCCTTTTATTTCTTGCTATGTACACGTGATATGATGGAAAAAAATTATTTGAAAAATACCCTTTCAAAGTAAAAAGAAATATCATTCTCAAAAATGTTGAAAGTGAGTATTTCCACACCATCAGCAACTTCTCCTGGGCTGGCTTCCAGCATAAAACTTGAACAAAGTCACAGTTTATATCCAAACCCAACCAAATAGGATTCTGTCACTGTCATATCAGCTTCACCTTTCTGCTCTAAAGCAAAACACAAAATAAGAGCATGTGGCATGGGCAAACAGGGAAGAAGGTCTCCATGAGAGCACAGCTCGTGCCCTCTGAGCTCAGCCAGTGCCTTGAAGCCCTGTTGGACAAACTTTCCACAATTTCAGCAACCTGAAAGACTTTACCTGCCAGGAACCCCATGTCCCAGAGACACAGCTGCTTTAAAGTTAATATTTACCCATCCCAAAGCAAAGGCAGCAGCAAACACCCTCCAGGAGAGCAGCCCAGGAGGACAAATCCTCTTTTCCTGCTGCATTTTCCTGTCCCACAGTGACAAGAGGGGTCTAAGTTGCCAGAAGGGCAAGTTTCTTTCTAGGGAGATGAATACAGTGATTAAACCAGCCTAGAGAGGCAGAGTAAGGCAGAAAGGATCATATATCCAACTTCAGAGATCATGATGATAGTGTGGGGAAGGCTTTAAGAGGAAATTAGAAACACATTAAAAATAGCATCAAGGTGTGACACAAAGATTGTGGAAAATGAAACACGTTATCTCTGCTCTCAGCACAGGACACTGGGAATCACCTGTATTTCTTTAACATAAAGTTTGTTATTTAGATCTTGGATGAAATTTTGTTTTATCCCTGTCAAAATTCTACATTTCTCTCAGACTTGGGGTGGAGGACTTGAAAAGTCTTTTCCTTCTCTTACTTAATACCTGAATATATGTATTTTACATAATCTGTCAGTAATCTTTGATACGAGACTGGCATTTAATATTTCAGCTCTCACTTCATTAAGGATATTTTAATTATCCCAGACCAATGGGAGGGAATTTATAAACATCTGTGCTTCGTTTAGGAGCCCAAATTTGCCTTTTAAACTTCAAAGCTGCAAAGCTGATTTTATCCAGGTTCAGTTGTCTGGTCTCTCAAAGAGCACCTTGGAACCAGCATTAACTGGGCCAAGCCTCCAGCCCAACACCCAGCACTGCCCATCCAGGCTGGACACAGCCTCCCCCAGCCAGGGCTTGCTCTGACAAACAGATGCTGCTGTGAGCTCCATGGAGGGCTCAGTGGGTCTAGGAGAGGGCAAACACCAGTGTGGCTGCCCAAGGCACAGCTGGTCCTTTGCTTTCTCCTCCCAATGGGTGACCAGGGGCTGCCTCATTAATAACATCAGGAGCGCCTCAGGGTCTTCAGAGCAACCAAAGACATGATTCACACTGGCAAGCAAAGCAATTTTTAGGTTCCCAAGTACCTAAATCACTTCTGCAAAACGAGCCTGAGGTATTTGCAAAAAATCGTGGGGGGTTTCTAAACCCTGCATCAGAAATAACCATCATTTGCTGCAGGCAAACAAACCTTCCTGACTTTCTGCTGCCCTCCAGGAAGATGAGAAGCTCATCTCCAATCTCAGGATTGCAGGCAGCAGAGGGAAGGAGAGGAGGGGGTGACCCTGGCACCCACACCAGATTTGCAACTTGCCTCAAATCCTCTCCAATGGGCTGCCCTCAATACACCCCTAGAGAAGCAGCCTGGAAAAGCAGAGGCATTTCTTCTCCAGCTGCTGCCTTGATTGGCACTGTGAATGGCTCAAATACCCCTTTAGGGCCCCCTTGGAACTTTCTCCCCTAAGATAAGAAATCCTTCCTTAGGATGACTCATGCCAGAGAAATGTTCACCCCCCTGCAGACCCCCAGGTTATCGTTTAGAGTTCTAGTTGGTCTTTATCTCTTATAAGCAATTGGTCACTTCTTTACCTAAAAACTTAAAGTAATTGGATAGATTTCAACTTATAACTCTACTGGTCACTTTTCTGTCCATCTCAACCCTATAAAACCCCTTTGATATTTTATGTATTCAGATTTTGCTGTCAGACCCCTTTGTAGAAATAAAGTTGTCCACAGAACCTCTGCACAGCTCTCCCAGATTTCTTTCTCTTGCTGGCTAAGAGAGTGCTGCTGGCAGATGAAATCACGAAAGACCTGATAGCCCAAGCCTAGGCCTTGACTGCACTTTAGCACTCTGTAGATGGCTTCTGCCTTGAAGCAGCCAGATCTGTTCTATTTGGAACATCTGTCCAGGCTTGCTGTGGCAGCCTGGGGCTGAATCCCTACATGGCACCACAGCCAGGCAGCACAATTCACAGCTCTGGGCACCTGCAGCCCCTGGGCCATGGCTGTGCAGGGTACTGGGGGTGCTGCAGTGAGTTAACCTGAGCAGACCCCAGGGAGCAGCTCCCACAGCATCCCCAGCACTGTAACCCACAGAGGGGCAGTGCCACCATCCCATCACCTGCTAGGAACAGAGCTGATTCCTCACTCACAGCTCCCCACAGCATCCCATCCCATCCCATCCCATCCCATCCCATCCCATCCCATCCCATCCCATCCCATCCCATCCCATCCCATCCCATCCCATCCCATCCCATCCCATCCCATCCCATCCCATCCCATCCCATCCCATCCCATCCCATCCCATCCCATCCCATCATCCCATCCCTTTATCCCATCCCATCCCTTTATCCCATCCCTTTATCCCATCCCTTTATCCCATCCCATCACCTGCTAGGAAGCGCAGCTGGTTCCTCACCCGCAGCTCCCCATCCCCAGAGCCGCGCTCGCACTCGTCCTCGTCGTCGCAGTCTCCACTCTCCTCCTCCTCCTCCTCCGGGGTTTTTCCTGCAGCTTTTCGGTGGGGCAGAGTCATCCCTCTGAGCAGCTGAAAGACAAGAGGGGCCAGAGTCACTCAGTGCCTCCCCTGCAGCCGCCCTGCTGCTCCATCCTGCACCCGCTGGGTGACACAGCTGGGACGAGACTCGGTGGGACAAAACCCCAACACTCCACTGAGGAGCTCAGGCTCATTCATGGACAAAGCTGCACACAAAAATTCAGTGGAAATAACAAAAGGAGGAGGCAAAACAACTCTGAGTCATTCTGCCCAGTGGGAACCACACGAGCCCTGCAAGACCCCAGTGTCACCAAAGCTCCGGGGTCAGCTACAAAACACATCCAAAGGAAATGGCAGATCTCTTAGGTCTGTATGGAACCCACAAACAACCTAAAAATCTCATTTCTCACTCCTGAAGCACAGAGGATGCTAGTGAAAGTTTGGGGGCAGCCAAGTGACACCATGAAAGCATCTTTTAAAGGGTGTTTCAAAGTGAGTCCAAAGTAACAGTGAGAGTTTGCACATCCCTGGGATGGGGACCTGAATGCCTCCCCTGAGCACGGGGTCAGGACACTCTCCAAACATGGGTGGGAGCTCCCCACACTCCCATCACAGCACACAGAGGGATTAGACACATTATAAACTATCAGCTTCCTTTCTTTCTTCCTCAGCTGTACTTTCTTGATTTTGCTGTTGCTGAAAGCAGCCAGCTACTCCATCATAAACCCAGATCCCCTTTGAAAAAGTGTGAGTCAGCTAGTTAATATATGCTGAAAATTTCTATCACTGCCACTCTGCTGTTAAAAGCTTCTTGAATTTAATCTCGGTGCTAAAAAAAATAAAAATGAAAAGGATAAGTAACAGAGAAGATATTGCAAAATGAGAGCTTTCCTCATGCTTCAGGGTTTGGTTAGTTCCATCTCTTGCAGCAATATGCATGCCTTGCAAGGCATTTTTTAATATCTGGAATCTAGGTTATATTTTTAAACTATTAGACTAGCCTTAGAAAACAGTTTCTAAAATATTTATCTCCTGAAGTTTATAGAGCCTTGGAGGAATGCCTCTGGCATCTGGCTCGCCCTGTCCACAGCGATGTCCACATACCTCAGTGTTTATACTAGAGGAGAATAACGTAATGAAAAACAAATGGCTCCATGTGGGACCCCTCTGGGCTCCCCAGCTGCAGCAAACCCTGCAGCAAAGCTCTCCTGGCACGTGCCAAGGTCTGCCTGGAGTGAGAACCATGCTGGATGAGTCTCACACCCATGGCAGGCAGCAAAATGCAGCTCTTCTCAAAACTCAGGGGATGTGCTTTCATGGTCTCCAACAGGCTTTGGCTCAGGCTGGTTTAAGTTCACTTTTCAGGAATTTTACTTTGTTTAGACATTTACAGGCCTCTCCCAGAATATGGTGCAACCACAAAAAAATAACAAATAAAAAGGCAAGTGCAGAGCTGGGGGTAGCACAGGGAAGATCTCACCCAGGATCCAAACATGCCAGGCACCCCAAGCCCTGAGACCACCACTGGACTGTGCTCCTCCAAACAAAGCCCCCAGCTAAGAGCAGTCCTCAAGAGCTGCAATGAGGGTCTCCCATGCACAGCAGCTAATTAGCACAAACACACACCAGCCCAAACCCAGGGCAGCACTGCCAAAACCCAGCCCATCCTGCTGGAAAGGGGCTGTGACTGTTCAGCAGCAGGATGCTCACTCCTCTGTGGGATCCTGATCATCTCTGGGATCCTGATCCTCTGTGGGATGCTCACTTCTCTGTGGGATCCTGATTCTCTGTGGGATCCTGATCCTCTGTGGGATGCTCACTCCTCTGTGGGATCCTGATTCTCTGTGGGTTCCTGATCCTCTCTGGGATGCTCACTCCTCTGTGGGATGCTCATTCCTCTGCATCCCAGGAGCAGAGCAAGCCAGACAGGACCCCACTGTGCAGACCAGGCAGCACAACTTTCATTACTTACCCAAAAGAGCAGAGGAACTTTCTGGCAGAGAGAATTAAGCTTCAGGATATTTTCAGATTTAATAAGCTCAGTGGGGGGCAAGGGAAAATCAGGATTTTTCAATTGTGTGTTTTCAAACATTAAAATAACCAAGCATTTCTTGTAGTACTACTTTTTTTCCCTGGCATGCCATAAATTAGCAGCTTAATTTCTATGCCTTTGTAGCCACAATAAAACAGGAACTCTCTGAGAAACATCACGTGGGCCCCAACTTTGGATCAAGTGAACGTGACATCCCTTTGCCACACTGCTCTTTCCTTTGCCAGGAGAAAAGCTCCATCCTCAGGCACGCCCTCCCCAGCTGCTGATAACTATAGAGAGGTTCAATTAAATTTTGCAGCTGCCTGTGGGAGAAATAGAGCCCATGACACAAAACCTACTGGAAGAGTTAGCAGGAGATCAGGCATGGGGTGGAAATCCCACTCCACTCCATTGGTACATCCAGACCCAGGAATGCTGTTGGATGTCTCATCTTCATCCAGAGCAGCAGCCCAAGTCCCACTCATCAACCATTCCACAACCTCCCTGATGGTTTGCATGCTTTATGAAATTATATTTGGTGTACTGAACATAGATTCCCCATCCTTAAATAGCAAGCAGAGCTGACTGTACCCTAACATTACAGTTTATTCATGTCCTGTGGTTTAAAGCCCATGGTAAGAGGCAGGAAAATACACAGTCTGGTGATCACTAAAGTGGTATGTAACAGTGAGATAGCTTTAACTTAATCACAACTCACCCAGCTGTAAGAGTTTACTGTCATATCTGCTCCTCTTTGTTAAACCATAATGGCAAAAATACACTGTAAGATAGCTGATGTGAACTGTGTTAGTGGGAGGCTGGACACACATCCAGCACCTCCAGGGGGCTGCAGGGTTTTCCTCCCCATCCACACAACCACCATGGCAAGAAACTCCCTCAGCTCCTCACTACAAGTCCTAACAGATCAGAGTCCATCAGTTTTATTTCCAGCCTCACCCCTTCCAAACCATGGCCCTCTGGATGGGCAGGGTGGGCAGTGCCAGGGACTCCACGGGACACTGGGCAGTCACATCTGGTTTCCACCTACATATTCCTTGTTTGGCTTGTCCTGTGGTTCCCTACAGCTTAAAACACGAGGCAGACGGGAAGGGTGTGCTGAGCCTCCCTGCTAAGAAAGCTCCCCAGGGCATCCCAGCATGATTTACACAATTATTCATAACTGCACAGTGACCAGACAAAAACAGATGCAGCGACGCGGGGTAATGACTCAGCTTGTCTTGGGCAGGCCACTGTGTGCTGAAATCTCTTTAACTCCTCATTCTTTACAACCACTCTACTCAGAGATCCCCATCCCACCAGCCCACTGAGCCACCTGGTCCTATTTTTCCAATTTTAACATAAACAGTAGAAGCTGCAACATACTTTTTATCATTAATCTCCCATCTCTGAAAAGAGCTCAACATCATGTTTCTTGGACCGATGTTTAATAGCTGTTTTCTCCTTTTGGAAATAAGCCCAACAGTATTGCAAATATCAATTTGAGCAATACCCAAAATTGTGCCCACAAATTCAGATTAAATACTGTCAGCAAACTACAAGCACTGTGCTCCTTTAGGGCAGAAATCATCCCTTTCAACACACTTCAAAAATATGTAAAGTAAAGAGAACAGCCAAAGAGATTATTAAGGGGAATAGAAGACTTTTAGAAAAACATTTAATTCCTTCATGAGTTTAGGGGAGAAGCCTGATTGATATTTGTAATCTTTTGGTGGACAGAGCTGTCATTTAATTTAGCTTGCATGACTGAAAGAATTTAACAAAAAGTGTTCCAGAGAGTTTTGCTGAAATTCTTCGCATGTTTTTAGTAAGCCTCTGGAATACGATCAAACCTAAAAAGCTGGAGAGGATGGAGACTAAACTTACAGCTAAAATAATATTCAGAATTGTAATATATGCTTAATAATCAAGCATTCACATCCAGCAGAGAAAGTGCCTCAGTGCACAAATGACTCTGGAGCCCCAGCCATGTGTCCATGTGCTGCTTGGCACCAGGAAGGGAACCCTGGGAGCCCATCCTGGCTCCCAAACCTCCCAAAACTCAATGAATTTCACCAGCTCACAACTTCTTGCAAAGCTCAGGATGCCTTCCTTCAGGAGCCTTGTAATAAGGAAGAGTTTTGGAAGAGCAAAGGTGTTATTTTCCCTTTCATCACTGCAGTCACCCACGCCAGCCACACACTTTCGAGTACCTGACACAGATACCGAGGCACAGCTCACACAGCTCCTGAGATTCCCAACAAAGCAGCTTTTTCTATTTTAAATTCCAGCCTGCTAAAAACATTGGGTTTTGGGGGTGAAAAACTAGATCTTATGTGGCCAATCCTGACCTTGAAATCTGCAATACCAAATAATTTATGTGTGGCTTTTGAATCAGGGCAGCATCATGGGAAACGTGCAGATTTTCACACGATACTGTTCCCTGTTAACAGCTCATTACAATGTACAGAAGTATATTCCCATTATGAAATACAGCTGGGGTTGTTTTGCTTACGAAGGTCATTATCTGATCACAGGCAAGAATCAGGGAAAGGAACCCATTTTATAAGGCTGAAGTTGTGGACTTTTTCAAGACTCATGTGTTTTGAATTTGGTGGCCTGATCATACACAAGCATGCAACACAGAATCGATTCTCTCCACTTCCTCTGCTTATTAGCCCTGGAAATAGCATGGAAAAAATTATCTTTTATTAGCAAATACTTTATTATTTAACCAACCCTCGTGAGATTGCTGGTGCCCTCCATACCACATTTCTACTTCCCAGCTCCCTTAGGTTTATCCACTCTGTGGAGAGGCACCTTGGTGGCACAGGAGTGTGCACCAACACAAACTCAATGCCACATCAACAGCATCATTCTTTTCATTGCTTCTTTCCAAGCCCCAGAGAGCCTTCCCCCTCCTGGGCAGCAGCAAAATGCAACACATATTGCAGAAAAACTCAGTGTTCCCTGGCACCAAGCACCAAACTCTATTTGAAAATAAGGATATTTAAAACTCTAAAAATATCTGTAAATACCAGGGTCTGTACTTTTGTCTAGCAAGAGTGAACACATGGGTGTGTGCACTCCAGCAGGCACCACTGCTCTTCTGATCACAGCGTTGGCCCATGGACAGAAGAACCCATTTTGGGAGGAGAACATCTGAATTTTGGTCTCCTTATGGCCCTTCCAGTTGGCTGCACAGACATGGCATAGAATAAACCTGTTCCTCATTGAACTCCTACTTTGAGCTCAGCAGAACAAAGAATGATCACTAATCAAAAGTTAATAAAGTGAAAGCAGATTTTGGAGATGGAAAAGTAATTTTCAGTGCTTGGAAAAATGATGAGTTGGACATGGCCATTTTCTCAGCTGCTCTAAAGTCCAATCCTGGATTTCCCTGTGCTGCTTCCTTTGAGACACCCCAGGGTTTGTGTGCTGGAGCTGAACTCAGCAGACCAAGCCCCAGTCAGCACCTCCTGCCTGCTCTGAGAAAGGGATGGCCCTGGATTTCCCTCCCCTGAAGTTGTGAACCATTGCTCTGAGCTTATATTGTGGCTCCTTAGCCATAAAAATGTTTTAGTCTTTAAGTCTAGCACTCAAAATACCTGGAACATGAAAAAATCCCCACCATGCATCACTCAGGGTTTGCCAGCACAGCAGGACCCACTTCATTGTCTTCACAGGCTCCAGAGGAGATGCTCCTGGCTGCCAGTAAATCAGTTTTCCTGGTCACTCTCCTGATAGCACAAAGAAGCTGGTGACAGCAGTGAGTTATTGACCAAAGGGTGGCCCTACTTTGTGGATCATCAGCTTAATTCCAGATTAGCTATCCAAACTGACAACATCCCTATGGGTAAAGGAAGACAGATAAAGACTCTTAAGTGCTAGCAGTAATTAACACGAGTCTGCAGTGGGCAGTAAATCTCTTTTGGAAGCAGAAGGGGTTACCAAGGCACTATGGATTGCTGGGTTTGGTGAGGGCAGGCTGATGCCCAGGACTGGATGCTCCTGTGGAGGTTAAGCCCTGGCTGGCACCATGGCAGGCATAGGGACCAGCCCCTGTCTGCTGTCCCCCAGGCAGGGGAGGTGTCACTTCCCTGGCCTGAATAAATGCTCATTCATCACCAGGCACATGTGAAAAAGAGATTACTCAGGCTTTATGATCAGCTTATTCACCTTATATCCAGTTCCTTCCCCTTCCACCCCTGCTGCTTGTTCTTGTGCAGCAGTAGGAAGGAACAGGACAGTGTGGGTGCTAAGCAGGGCTGAGGGGTCCAGCCCAGCCTGATGGGATCCTGGGCAGATCCTGTCTGCTTCTGGTTCATCCCCTGAGCCCTACACCAATGCTAATGCTGGAGAAATGATGCTTTCCTCTTTGGGCTACACTGTGCCCTTCTCCTGTTTTGCCTTTCCAAGCCTTAACCATTGCTGGTTCTTCAGCATCCCTTCCTACATCTGCTTCCATCAAACACAGCCATCCCTCAAACACAAAAAACCCCAATAATTAGACCAATCATCAAACATGGTTGGACCAGGCAGTAGGTGATGCCTCGAGCACTTTGCTGGAGTCTGCCTGGACCAATTCCTCTCATGATCAGAAAGACTTCCACAAGCTACCACTTCCCTAGAAGCAACATAGGAATGCAGCCATTTACTGCAAACACCCCCTTCCAGCTCTTCTTCACTCTGCCTGGGCTGATCAGGCACATCAACTACCCACACCTGCCAAGGCTGGTGGAAAAGGTTCTGCAAGGATGTTCCCTTCCTTCCTACCTGCAAGGGCTGTCTATCTTGTCCCCTTTCTACACTGGCATCATATCCCTGCTCCTTCTCCCCACAAAGTTTCTCAGTCTCCTACCAGCAGCCCCAGCTGCCTTCCCCTCTCCTTTCCACTTGCTCTGCATCACTAGAAATGAGAACCTGGACCAATTTCTCCCCCTCTCAAGCAGCCACCCCTCAGGGCATTGGCAGCTGAGTGAAGGAGGGGTGTGGGAGCCTGCGTGGGCCAGGACCCATCACTGCTATTATCCATATTTTCCATATTTTGTTTAGTTTTGTTGGAGCAGAACCCCACTCTTCTATCCAAACACCACTCAGGACGGCCCAAAGTGCACGCCACCAGAAGATGAAACATGAGACAACAAGCAAAGCAGGAGCACAAGAAACAAGACAAAATGGGCAGAGGTGGAGCTATCAGCCACCTCGTTGCCATCACACCCTTCAGACACCTGGGCAGGTGTGGGTGGAAGGTGCCCTGGATGCAAGAGCACCCAGGAGGACGTGCTGGTCTCACACCACCTCGAGCTTCTGCTCTAACAGCCCCATGGCTCTGCAGAGGGGAGCAGCTTCTGCAGAGTGACCCAGGCAGGGGTGCAGCAGCCAGGGGTTCCCACAGCCCTGCCCAGCCCAGGCTGCTGGAGCAGCTGGGACATTTCCTCTTGGCTCAGCTCCGGCACACGTGGCACTCTCAGCAAACAGCTCGTCCTTGGCACCAGGTAGGAAACAGCAAGCTGAGAGCTGGGCAGGAAGGATTTTTTTTCCTTCCTCTTCTCCTTCTGCAACACAAACCCCTGTTACAGCTGCTTTCCTTTTCCCCTAAAAGCTCCCAGTGGAGAGGCACTCCTCAAATCATGTAATTTTGTGCACAGTGTTGTGTTGCACAGAGGTTTCTGCAAGAACATCAGCTTGAGGCACCCTGGCTGCCTCCTGCCCTCCTGGGAGCTGCTCTTTCCAAGCTTTACTTTTGTATTCACTTCCCTTCACGGCTCTGGAAGCCCAAAAAGCAGCTACAAGCAGTTCTGATAGATGTCCCCTGGTCCACAACTGAACAGGTGCCTTGTAAGCCAGTTATCTCCCATCAGACAAGACAACCCCAGCGTGGGGTTAATTACCAAGCTGTTGATTTCAGCAGAGACTTAAGTCAGGCAGGAGGAGGAGGACTCCATGGTAAATGCCCCCAAACCTGTTAGCTAGGCAGGATCAAGCAGCTGGTCTCTAATTAATGGCTGATGGCTGGACTGGCTCCTGGGCAAGGTCTGAGCTCTCCTCAGTGTGCAGAGCACGGATGCTGCTTGCAAAAACCAGAAAAAACCTCCAGGGACACAACTTTTTCAGTATTAATTCTGGCACCTAGGATGGGTCTACCAGCAGGATAAGGAACCAACCATCCAGGCTCCAGCATGGGCACTGCTGACACACTGGTGTCACACTCATCACTGATGCTGAATGCACCCAAAAGCAAGGCTCAGGCAGGAGCAGCCCTGCCTGGTGTGCTTCTCCTACACACAGACACCAGCTGAACAGCTGAAGCAACTCAGTGTTTAAATTAAGTTCAAAGCTGGTGACTTTACACCCTCCCCCAGTGAGACACAACACTCACAGAGGAAGCCCTGAAATGCACCTACATGAGTCTCACCCTCAGCTTTCAGATCATGTGCTGCAGGAAAAGGTCAGTAAACTCCTTTCCCACCCATAGGCAGGAGGCATTCAAGGAATCCTGCCAAAAATAAAAGGTGACTTCCTGCCCCTCATGGTATTTGTTGATGGCTCAAACACCCACCCTGTGCCAGCTGCCTCCCACCTCCCTGCTGACCCTGCTGCATCAGCAGCATCTTCTTACACATGTCCTCAGCCAAGCACACTTCCTTCCCTTAAATATCACTCCTGGCCCTACAGCCAAGTGAGGCCACAGGCAACAAACCTTGGTGCAACCCAAACTCCTCTCTCTGCTCAGTTTGATGTGCTGCAAAGGCCATCTCTCATTGCAGGAGCACAAAAGCACAACCCAGCCTCTGCAGCCAGCTACAGGTCAAAACCAAGAAGTTTAATGGGCAACAGCACAAACCAAGAGTCTTCCTGAGCCTGAGGGGCATTTACAGCTGCCCAGTGCTGGGGTCAGAAGGGTCTCACAATGAAGATCAGCTCTTTGAATCCCAGGCCCCTCTCAGTCTGGACCACATTTTGAAAACCTTGATGTTAAGTCAAATTTTGGAGAAAAACATGAGGAAACTACTTAACATCCCAGTAACACCAGAGAGCTGTGTCCTTTGTTACTGGCCCATCAGGGAGGACACCCACCTCAGACACCTCCTGATTAAATTACAGCCTGAGTCACAGCACCAGGCGACACTTGATACAACCAGCCAGGCCCAGAATAACTCTAATTAACTGTTAATCTGCTATCAATAGCTCCACTTACACCGGGCTGTGCTGCACAAGGATTCCTTCAGGTTTGTTTCCTCCACAACAGGATAAACTCCAGCTCTGCTACAGGATATCTGGTGTTTGTTTTAAGGCTCCACTGTGCATCAGCTGCATGTTCTGGACACAAAAGCAGAGGAATCTCCCTTAAAGGTGTTGGTCTGGCTTTTTCCACAGCATTGTTTGGAGGGTGGTCCCTGCAGGACACACCTGAAGCACCTGTCTCCTGCTTGAAAACCTTCACATATATATGACCACTCCAGGATACAGCTCTGTTTGAAAACAGGCACACAAACAAACTCTGGCTGTTCAAATAAGCTCAGTGTGGGTGACCTGTGGATGCAGAATTCCCCCAGCAATCCAAATAAACCTGGAGGTTTGCCATAGGGTCCCAGCAGGTTCTGGCTCTTCCTGAAGAGGCAAAGGAAGGGTTTGGGTTTGAAAAGCCAGCTGATACCTTCAGATTTAATTACATTTTCCTCACCAAGGGTCACAGCTCCCCTGATTTAACTGCCCTGGCAAAATCCTGTCAGAGCCACTGGCAGACAGAGTGGGAGAGCATTTACCCAGCATTAATGGCAGCCAAGGCACAGTAAAAGGACAATGGAATTAGTGCTTAAATACCAGGCCTAGACTCGGTGGAGCTATAGATTATTTTGTGTACTAAAGAAGAATTAACTGATCCATTCTGAAATGCATTTATCATCGAAATAAAAATCTTCTGTCATTTTATTTAATAGCTTTAGTAAGAAATAATTGCAATGTCTGGTTGCTTTTCAACAGCATGTGGTTTTAATATTTTAATTGTTACAAACTGTTTAATAATGATGAACAAAAGGCGTGTCCAAGTAATTATTGTATTTATTAACATCTCTTTTGAGGGCTTGATAGATTGTATTGCATATATACAGCACTTCAGACATTGTACTGCTAACTTATTAAAGGTGGAAAATGAGTCAAAAGTGACTTGCTTTGGTGCAATTTAAATATTGTATTTTCAAGTGATTAGTGTTGTGCCTTGCATTATTTAACAATCTGGCAGTTTGCACATTTTTCTAATTATTATGCAGCTTCATCTGATCGGGGAATTAAAATACAGTGGGAATAACAAAACTCAGAGAGCCTAGCAGGCACAGGGAAACTTTCAGCAAATCTGTCAAAGTAATGGATTTTTCTGAAGGGGAGATATATTCCTGAAAAGTCCCCAGCTCCTCAGCTCTCCCACAATAAATTCTGTATTTCCCTGTGTGCCCTGAGCAGGGTCTGGGTCCCTTTGCCACCCAGCCCCTCCTGACTGGTCCCCTGGGCTCCACCTCTCTGCATTCTGAGCAAAGAGGATGCAGGGGACTCAGCACAAGGGCATCACACCGTTCCCAGGCCTATTTTGTTTACATTTGATTCAATCAAGTTGTGGCCTTTTGGCCTCTTTCCAAATTAACTTCTGGGTGACCTCCACCATGCCCTCTCCCAGCAGCCAGGCCCCGGGAAACAGCCCATTAAACCTACAAACAAATATGGGACATATTGCTTCACCAAACCAGCTCCAAACACAGCTCTGGAAATGCCAGGGCCTGCTTTTTTTTTTTTTTTTTTTTTTTTTGTGAACTTCAGGTCTATTTTGTTTTTGGTCATTTACACTTCTGGGCCTCCTGCCTTTTTTTTTTTTTTTTTTTTTTTTTTCTCCCTTCCAAGTATAGCTGTGTGTTTTACTGCCTCGTAAAACTTCTAAATTTTGTTCTCATCCTCCTGCAAACCCCTCTAAGAGGGGTGTGAGGCTCTTTCACATGGGGCTCACTGCAGGACTGGGTCTTTACACCAAGCACATGAAGAAAGGCAGCAAGACCCTGCTTGGGGAACAGCTGTAATGCTCCAAGAAATTGTGTCTTCCCCTTATTTCCAAGGAAATAAATCAAAGGGAGTTTCTCAGGGTCTGTGAAAGCATATTGCCTGGATTCCCATCCCCAAAGGGTTTATTTTTTCAAGAGCTTATATGGTAGTTAGATTTCTGGCTAGAAAATATGCAATATGATAAAAACACAGTCCCTATATGGGGCAATAAATTACAGATTGTTTGATGTGGAAACCAAAGAACTGTCAAACTCCAGTATATCTGAAATATTCTAAATGAGCCCTTAACTCGAGTGTCTGGAAATGTACAATATGTTTCCAGGCCATTCAATTTTGTAAAGACACATCTTCCCCAGCTAAGTTGCCTTTTATGGATTTTACTATTAATTTTTTTTTGTGTGTTTTTCCCTCCTTTTCTTAAAAAATTGTGCTCTTCCTCCTCAAGACAGTACAATGATAAACACCAGGATTTACCTAAACATAAAAAGAGATTGCAACTGGGCACAAGCTTAAAGAGGTAATGGCATTATGGAAGAAGAAAAGCATCTGCTGCAAAGGTGTCAGAGCCCCATGGGCACTGCAAAGGACATAAAAGTCACTTCAGGACAGAGAGGGACAGGAGGAAGGACCAAGAGTGTCACATCTGCCAATTTAATCCCTGCTGCATCTTTCCAGCATCACCCAGGTCTCTCTCCAGAGCCTTCCTTGGAGGAGGATGACCAGCAGGAGGTGACCAGTGTGGCAGAGCTCCCACCTCCATGCATAGCTGCTAAACCCTCATCCCCACCTGTCAGCCATTCCAGCATCCCTGTGGCCACAGCAAAATGCAGTGAATAGAGGAAAATGCAGTGACCAGAGGAAATGGCTCACCCTGCACACAGCTTTCTGCCTGGGGATGTTACCAAGTCACACAAAATCTGAGCAAGACCCTGTGCTGACACTGAATAACCTTTCAGTTTCAATATAGTTTCACTCAAAGGATGAGTGAAAACCCTTCTAGCTAGAAACAGACCCCATCCACTCTGGGAAATAAAAGTTAGGAACCAATTCCAACTCATTTTCCTGAAGGTGACCCTTAGCCTCCCAGCTGAGATAACAATGCTAATATTTATGGATGGGCTGTTCATGCCTCTGGGCACACAACAAAAATAACTCAAATCAAAACTTGGTAGACATCTAACAGAACTGGGGAGGGGGGGAAAATTCCAATATGGCAATAATAAAGCATCTCACCCACCAATGCACAAAAAACAGCATCAGCCACAATCACACGTTTGGGTGAAACAAAAATGGTCTGATGTGATGAACTGGCAGCACTGAGGGGGACTCATCCAGAAAGGGCTGAGCTGAGACAGCACACAACCCAGGCACTGTGCTTTACTCATTTATTTATTTTAGCTTGATAGGTGCTCAAAGCAAAAAACCACAATCTGGGGCACTTTTCCTTCCCCTTTTCTCTACTTCTTTCAATCCCCATGGGTTTAATTCTAATGCACAAACCCCATTCTCATTTCAAACTGCAAACGTTTGATGAGAATTTCTCATGTGAATGTGTGAACATTTATTCAAATTATGTTTGAGAAGACATGAACTAAAGAGCAAGCACAATTTGTACACACAACACTGAAAGAACAGACATTTCCAGCAGCATGAGCATCCTGGAATAAAGGGGAAGTCATCAGCAAATTACAGATATTTAGCAAAAATCTCCAAGTAAAAATAAAAGCTGTGGACCTCTATGAAAGTTGTACCAAACAGCATGGTTCCTGAGTCTGCCCACACCCACAAAATCCAGGCTGCATCTCTAACACAACACACTGGGAGGAAGCCACAACATTGTAGAAGATTCACAATTTATAGGTGAATCCAGTTTACAGCTCTGAGCACCACAAAGATGATCTTTTCTCCAAAAGATCCTGGATGTCTGAAAATCCTTAAAAGCCACTTGTGGTTTGAGATTGGTGAATAAGGAGATTTTCAACCCTCTCCAGCTCAGGAGTTCCCACTGCTTCCCAAATCTGAAGCCAACACCTGAAAGACACAACTGTAATTCATCCAGAGCTGCTGTTTCCTTCCACATTTAATACTCTTTGGCAATCAAGATGCATTCCAGATGTGAAAGAGAGCTCAAAACTTCCTTCAGCCAGAAAATAAGTGTGAAAAAAAGAAAATAAGTGTGATGGTAAGCTCTGACACCCCCAACCCCAAATTTAAGTAATCTCCACAGTCACTTCCCTGGTATAGAAACTACTGACCATAGACTACAGACCCTCCACAGGAATAGAATCATATCATAAAATTACAGATGGGTTTGGGTGGAAAGGGATTTTACAGATCATGTAGTTCCAGCCCCCTCCCATGGCAGGGACACCTTCCTTAGACCAATTTCCTGCAAGCCCCATCCAGCCTGGCCATCAACACTTCCAGCAATGGGGCAGCTACAGCTTCTCTGGGCAAGCTTTGTAACTAATTTGCACAAATCACTTCCCATTTTCTCCTGATTTTATTCTCAGTTCCTCCTCTTTCTCAAACACAGCTTTACAAGAGGGTCTGACATTTTTCAGCCTCTCACATTTATGCTGCTCAAACCAAAACAGCTTGCTTGCCCCCACAACACATTCCAACCTGACACCACAAGCCAGTGGGGGGGAAGCACTGTAAGAGATCATGACTAAGTACTCACCCCTCACCACAATTCTTCTCTGAGCAGCAGTTGACAGAGACACTCTGCTGCTGCAAACAGCTGAGTTGAGCACAGCAGTGTTTACCCAGGGTCTCCCACTCCACAGACCTCCACTCCTCAGAAGCCCAAGCTGTTCAGCAAAGACCTAACTTGACCCAGTCTGGCAGCCAGCATTTCACAACCACTTTATGTCAGCAGTTTCAAGTACATAATAACCATGTTTTGTTCGGTGCAACTTTCTCACTGTGAATGGCAAAATATCATTATCACCTGCAGGTTGAAGCCTGCCCTCTACCCCATTTAATGGGGAGCTGATTATGCTATTCCCCCCGCTTTTTCCCTTCTAATAATTATGGGCTGTTGGCAGATGGCACTGCTCAGCACAGGGAACATGTGGGAAGGCAGAGCAGGCTGTAGGGCTGCTGCCCATGGCAGCTCCCATGTTGTGGGGTGCTCCTGGGGACCCCAAATCCCTCTCTGCATCCTGCTCCCAGACAGCACCTAATGAGGCATGCCTGCCTCAGAGAGCACGGGGGTTAAACTGGGAATGGCTGTGAAAACAGTCCCTGGCAGTCTCAGAGCAGGAAAGCAGAGGTTAGCAGAAAAGTTGCTAAGCCAGCAACTCCAGACAGAGCCGCCCTCCCAGCCCACCCGGCTGGGAAGCAAAGCTGGGCTTAACCCCAGGAACCCACTGTGCCCAGAGCTCCGTGCTGCAGCCCCCGTGGGCAAGGTCCCCCTGGGAAGGGCTCTCTCAGGAGAGATGGGGCAGCTCAGCTGTGTTAACAGTCACCACCCCAGATCTGCCCTGTGAGCTCCCAGTGCCGAGTCCTGGCAAAGCAGCAAGCCCAGATATCTGCGTAGCAGGAACATCCCCTCCACGAGTGCAATCCACATCCACAGAGGGGAGAGCAGAGCCCAGAGCAGACCCCAGCCCTGCTGGCCCCAGGCAGTGCTGGGGAAGGCTCAGCCACAAGCTGAACACTCTGCAGAGCTGCCACCTAATTCCCTGGCAGCAGCAGGGCTTGCTCACAAGCCTAACCTGGCATGGCATAATGGGTAGAGACAAGATACTGCTTGTCCTAGGAAGGATGCCAGGTCTGAGGCAGTGGGAAGGAAGCTTCCTCTTCAGCAGAGAGGATCTCATCCAGCTCTGCCATTTCCCCATTCAACAGTAACTTGTCCCATTACTTACTGGGAGAGAATGCCCAGAGAGATACACCAAGGAAAATAGTGACCCTTACTGCCAGCCATGAGTAATGCCAAAAGGAACTCCTCCAGCCAGAGGGGTTGTCAAGTATGTGCCACATGACCCCTGCCAGCACATCATGCTCAAGGGCACCCCATCAGCTCCATCCTTCCTGGACCTCCACTGCTGAGGGCATGGATGCCCAGCAGGAGCATTCCTGTGCTGCAGCCATGCATCCACACACAACCCAGGCACAGGGAGGCTGCATGTCTTGGGCTGCAATACAGGATGTGGCCAGAAATGTGAATTCTATCACCATCTGTTGAAACCAGGTGGGGCAGTGACCCTTATCTCCATGGGAGATATCTTCTGTTAATGGGCCATGTCCTAAAACCAGCTGGGGCAATCATCTTTATCCTTTCCACAGCCCATCCTCCCTCCAGGCAGATATCATCTGCTGCTGGGCCATTCAGTCCTACTGTGTGACTGATAAAATTACATCATCCCACTGGGAGATGCTCCAGCCAGGGGAGCAGCCAAGCCTTTCCTACCCTGATAAAAAATGAGATTTTGGACACCAGGTACCTTCTTTCCACTGGATTCCAGAGGAAAGCCAGACCTTTCCATATCATCCCTGGACCTTCAGAGAAAACTGCACCTTCTACAGGAGCACTGCTCCAGCTGAACCACATCTGCCACTGCAGGAGGATGCAGCCACCATTGAATGGGACTGCTGCCAACACCCTGACTGACTGACAGGTGTCAGCTTGGATTCTGACTCTGTCAGTGTTTTGGGATTGTTCTTTGTAATACTGTATTTCTATTTTAATTTTCCTAGTAAAGAACTGTTATTCCTAATTCTCATATATGTGCCTGAGAGCCCCTCAATTTCAAAATTATAATAATTTGGATGGAGGGGGTTTACATTCTCCATTTCAAAGAGAAGCTCCTGCCTTTCTTGATAGACTCCTGTCCTCCCAACCAGGACACTGCACCACGCAGAACCACACCAGCAGGCATCCAGCAGGACCAGGGTGGGACTGGCTCTGCACTCAGGGCTCCCAGAGCTGCTGCAGATGGAGCAGACATCCCTGGGATGTCTGAGCCCAGGGAGAGAGCAGGAGAGGCCAAACTGATTTGGAAACCACCCACTGCAGAGACATCCCTGCTGGCACGTTTGCAACAAACCTGGTTGATGTGTTTCAGCTTGTCAATGATCTGGCTGATCACTGGCTCTGGACCTTTCACCTTCACCTCATGGTTGCCAGCCTGGGCTTTTGCTCCATTCCTTGTAATCTGGGGACTGTACCTGCAGGAAGAGAACAGAGAAGACCACAATGTGATGGGCTAATAGCAGGCAGATCCTTAAACTTCAGTACAAACATGAGAAATCCCAAGACAGGCACTGGCCCTTTCCAGAGCACAAGACAGTTAATAATGACAAAGAAAGGACAGAAGATTCCCATAAACATTTTTGCTCTGACTCTGCAAAGCAGCAAGATGATGTAGTTGTATCACTTGAGGACAATGAAGTCCTTTCCAGTCCATTAGTAACCAAGGAAGATGTTAAACAGTATACAATAGAGATAAATATTTTCACATAACTTGCACCCAAGAGTCCTAAAAAAGCTGGCTCAGAAATTCTGGCTTGCTTGTGTTTGTTTAAAATAAATCTTGGCAGACCACAGAGACTCCAGTACAAGAGCAGTAGTGTTGTGCCCACAGCCAAAAAAATGAGTGGGATGACCCAGTTAACTGCAAGCTGATTAGCATAACATCAACCCCCTTGCAAAATAATGACTATCACTGATGTGTGATTTCAGTAATAAAGAATTAAAGCATCAGAATATAATTAATGCTGTCAACATTGCTAATGGAAAATAGGTGTTGTCAAACAATCCTGATTTCAGTCTTTGATGAGATCCAGCCTTAGGGATCAAAGTAACTGCTCAGACAGAATGTACCTTGACTTTGGTACAGTGCTGGGCTCTGCACCACAGGGAATCTTGATTTACACAGGTACCATGGGAGTCAGCAAAGCCCCCATAAACTACATTAAACTGCCAGGGCAGCTCTGCAGAGGAAGGTGGCCAAGCTGCACTCAGATTTTTCATCAGCACTTAGGAAAGAAATATACAGTCACTTGCTGCAAGGTTTATGGAATGATAAAGTTTACCAGAGTGATCTAAGGGAGGGGAAGAGGGACAGAAGTGCTGTACACTCCCCTTTGGAGGAAAACATCCCTGCACTCAGGACCTGGGTAACAGCTGATGATGCTCCAGCATAAGACAAGCACCAAACTCAAACTCAGGTTTGGGCAGAGCCATCAGCTGCCTGCTGGCAGCCACAGCAGTGGCATGAGCACACCAGTGCCTGCTCGAGCTCTGGGCTGCTGCCATTCACCACAGCCCCAGTGATGGGCTGTGGTGCTCCACAAGCACAAAACAAGTCCTCATCTCCAAGAGCTGGCAGCCAGAACAGGCACTACCAAACCCCAGCACAGCCTCTGAAAGTGAGATCACTGAGATAACATCAGCTTTACTGTACATCTGTTTTTCCAGTGCCATGGGTAAGCACCAGGAATTTTCCTTTCTGCATTCATCTCAGTGTTTTTACCCAGCTCCTAGCACCAGCCCTAGTGGCTGCCTCCCTGTCTGTCAGCTCCTTGCTCCCCTGCCCAGCTAATCTTCCACCCTCATGCTGCCAGGCAAGCTCAGGCAATCACAGCCAGCCCATTTCTCATGGGTCTTGGGGAGAAAGTAGGACTTTAGCAGGCATTTAATGAAGGGAGGGAGACAGGAGGGATGGTGGGGCCAACTCAGGGAGGATGCTTTGCTAGGATAGAAAGCAAGAGGCATGTGGACATTTGGCCACAAGAGCTATCAGGGCACACTAAGGGGCTTCGGGATACTCAGGGGCTTGGCTTAAACTCTGAACTAGAGGATGAGATCTACTCAGACATGTGGGGATGCAAAGGCAACCCCAGATCTACACTGGTGCAGCAGCAATCTGCCCTGACCTGAAATACTCACATAGTTTAATTACTGAGGTAGATTTCTACTCCAAGGCTATCTCAGAGCAGGAGTTCCATGTGCAGGGGCTCTCAGCTGGGTCCCCAACACTAGGCATTCCCTTATGCATCTCCATTAGTGGCTAGCAACCCTGCAGGATGCTGCACTGAAGAGATGACACAGGAAAAAGGACAGGAGAAAGGAGGTGTTTGTGCCTACAGCTTGTGTATATTCACACCTGTGTATATTTCTTTTCCTGGTATGAGCAACTTGTCCAGCTACAGGCACCACTGCAAAGCAGATTCACCAGCTTGGCTCTCCTGAACAGGGGAGCAGCTGCCTGCACAGCCATCCCACCCCTGCCCTTCAGCACCAGCCCAGCATCCCAACATCCCATCCCTGGGCCTCCCATAGCACTCAGCATTTTACAAAATGCCTTTCTTCAATAGTTGTGTCATCCTGGGAAGCACCAAACACAGCTACACCTGAGACACAATCACTCCCAGCTAAGAAAAGCTCTCACAGGTGCACTTGGAGGGTTGATGCAGGTTGGAAACTGGGTGGGTGGGAGCAGGGGCCAGCCTAGGTCCAGTCTGGGTCCACCCTGGGCCAGCTGCAGCAGCCCTGTGCTGCTGGCACAGCCCTGCATGCTCCGAGCACCATCTCGTGGGAAGAGGCTGCTGCAGCAAGCACAGACCTGCTGAAACTTGGGCTCAACTGCTTTTATTGCAGGGGGACAGAGCACTGGGAGCCTGGAGCCATTTATCCTGCTGCTTATTTGTCACACAGCCACTTAATGCCACCGTGCTGACAAACACATCTGGGGACTGGACGTCAACAGCCACAGCACGCATGAGTTTTTAGATGGCAAAGAAATTCCTATCTTTGGTGTCACTGTAAATTTAATTTAAAACACTGGTGGAACTCAGAAGTGCATTGCTGAAAGGTCTCCTGTGGTTTCAGAGATTTAATCAGGAAACTCACACAGGTTTTAGCAAGAGCAGAACCAAGCCCACTTGGTGCATCCCTAAATTATTACAAGCTCTCTCCTAACAATGTTATATAAAGAAACACAGTAGCTTGGGTTTGAGTGGGCGAAATCCCTTCTGAAATCCACACAAGGGCTGCCAGAGAGGATTTCTGTAGCCTACTCAACATAGTACAGGAGGGAGCAACACAATACTACAGCAATACTATACTATAACTCCATGTCCAGAGACTGAAACTGTTCTCCAGAAGGTTCTCTGGGGTGCTGAGAACCTCAGATCAGCATTCTCAGGGGGAAAAGCAAACCTGAAAGCATTTGTAGAGGGATTTCTCCCTAAAATAGGGATTTTGGAGAAATAGTGTCACCTCCTGGTGCTTCCCACCTGGCCAGATACAAGGGTAGGAACCCAACTCAAAATGAACCATTTGCACCATTACACAAGTCATTTGAAGCAGCAATGCAATGGGCCCTGCAAGCTGCACATCTTTGAGTATATATTACAAAAAAAAAAAAAAAAAAAGGAGATGCATGGGGACCCACACATCCCACCAGGCAGAGACAGGGTCCTGTGTGACCTGGGTGCTTTGGGGGACACTTCAAGCTGAGCCAACCTAGTGGGCTGAGCTACCAGGGGACACCAGCTCCCCTCAGCTGTGCCACTGCCCCAGCACCAGCCTGGAGTGGCCACATTCAGGCATGTGGGATGCAGCCAACCAAAGGGTTAAAGGCTTTGAAATGCAGCTTCAGTGAGCGACCTGCATTCCTGAAATGCCAGAGAAGCTGGAAAAGGCAGCTGGCACCCCTCCCTGCAGCCCAGGCCAAGCAGCCAGGCCTTAATATGGCTGAGAGATGCTTTTGCAGCCCCCAGCGAGCTGGAGGATGGGGGTCCAGACAGTGCCCATCCTCTGCATCCCCCCCAAGCTGAAGGGCTGCTGGGTTCACAGGCAAAAAAGCCAAAGCCCCACCTTCCTCCCATGTTCTTCAGCCAGAGTAGAATAGGAGAAATCTGAGCCACCTCAAGCTGTTTTCAGCTTATGCCAATACAAGAGCCCCTTCTGCAGGACACTTGTGCCACTCCATGGCAAATATGCACAGTGGACAAAGTCCCCCACCCCACCCCAGGGGTCTCTGTGCTGGAGGGTTATCAGTGTTGCAACATGAGCATGGTCTGGCTCACACTTCATAAGCAAAGCCCAAAATATTTATCTCCTTGACGTGTCTCAACGTCAGCCAGCAGCATCTCCTTGCCTGGGCTCCCTGGGTTTGGGCTCTTGCTGGGGATGTATTTTCCAAACACAAATGCCACTGTAAAATGACTTTAAAGACAACCACCTTATGAAAACACCAATAATCTGAAGTTTCCTGTGAGGAGAGCACAACTGCAGACCCTTCCTGCTTCTTCTCATCCACCAGCCATAAATGCACAAGTATGCTGTCAAATTGAGGGATTTTCCTCTCCTTTCCTCTCCACCATGCACAAATGTCTCCTGTGAATGTTTGGTTTTCCAGCCCAAATGCAGCTCATTCCAAGCTTTCATTTCAGAGCAAAGAAGACAAGATGACAAATGTTATTTAAATACATGGCAATGAGTGTAAAATGTGTGTTCATCCTACTCAGCCCTGCTGGGCTTTGAGATGAGTTACTGCAATGCCTGACATGTGATTTAGAGAAAGTAATCCTGAAAGTCAAACAAAAAGAATTACACCTTTTAGAAAAAAGAAAGTAAGTATGTCATTCAAATAAGAATTAATTTATGCCTGCCTTCCTGTTGCAAATTATTTATTCAAACACATCTCCAGTTTTAACAGCACAGGATCCCTCACAGGCTCTGTCTCCACTACCTGTGTTCACTGAATTATACTTGTTAGAGAGTGGGTGGGGGACAAACACAGCACAGACACAGAGGTTTAATTGCACAAGAGTTAATAACTGAGTTTGAGAGAGCAACATTCCCCCAGATTCCCAAAGCTGCTCTGCATTTCAACATGTGACTTACTACAGATCATGTGGACTGGTGACATGGAGTCCTTACCACATTGGAGACAAAAGAGATGAAAAAATGGAGGAAAAAAAAAAAAAGAGTTTTGCTTCTACCCCCTTACTCCTTACTGGAACCCATCTCTTACCTCCAGCTGGTTTTCACAGGTCAGTAAAGGTGGGTGCAGTGGTGAAGCCAACATTTTACTCTCTGACCCTGCTAATTTCTGGTTCAGTGAGACAACCCCAGTGTCACATCAGCAGTGGAAACAGTGGGGGCCAAAGGCTTGAAAAGCTGTTTCCAGCCCACTCACCCTGCCCTGCAGTCAGGGTGCAGCTCCTGGATGTGCCCACAGCCTCCAGAAGAGGTGACAATTCTTTCCCTGATAGTTTCGTCTCCAAAGACAGATTGTCCAGAGACTTCTGGTCAGCCAAACCCCATCCCAGACTGGGTGTTCCCTTCCATGTGGGATGCATGTCTCCAGCATCCCATGACCATATGCAGGCATCTGTTTCTTGGAGTGCAAGAGGCAGGGGACAGGTGGGTGCTTGGCTCTCAGGTGCCTCCCTGGCATTGCTTGCTTGCTGCAGAGTCCTTGCAGCCACTGCAGAGCTCGTGATGCTGCAGTCAATTTACACCAGCAGCAGCTCCAAACAAGCTGCTTCAAAAGCAACCAGGAGGATCCAACACTCTCAGTGGGGAGTGTTCTCACCTAACTAAAAAGGAACCATTTTCTGCTGGATTTCCAAATATCAACACCTGGCAGCCTCTGAGACCCCCTGAGATCCTGCTGTGTCAGTTCCTTGCCAAGAGAAGTGCTGCTTCTTCCCAGCTGCCCCACTCAAAGCTCTACAGCTGCAGATGATGCTTTGGTCATAAATGTGAGGTCTCAGGTAAACACCTGGCTCTGGGACTTCAGAAGGAACAGCAAAAATAATGTAATATTCATAGCAAAACAATGGGAGTTCACAGACAGCCTGAAGTCTCCCTCCATTCTTATTTCAGTTCAAGAAAAATTGATTATGGAAAAATCGGCTAAACCTGAGACCAAGCAGCAGGACAGAGGAAGATTCATTATCTTCTTTTCTGAAATATTCTGGAAATAATCATGGCCACTCAATAACCCACTGAATTTGCCTACTATCCTTTCATTATAGTTTGTACTTGCTATAAAGCTGTGTTTTATGGGCTTGAAAAGTTATACAGCCCCCTCTTTGGGGATTCCATTGGATCAGATATTTTGCAGCACTGCCAGAAATAACCAAACCCTTCGTGAACTAAAGGGTTATTGCTGGCATGGAATTTCCTTTGTTCCAATTACAGAATCTCATTTTTCTGTCTTGCTTCCAATTGTGCTTTCATTGTTTATGATTTGTATGATTAAAACAAACCACAGTGCGTTGGCAACAGCAGGGAAATATGAAACTCCAGCTTGAAGAAGAGAATCTGGCAAGGTGCTAAAAATATATTAATTTTGAATTGGTACAAAAGAAAACAAGAGTTATGCTGGTAATTTAGATGAATGTACACGTTTGTCTTGAGAAATTTGGAAATGGCAGTATCTAGCAGTAAGGCTTAATGTGCTTACAAGTTTTGCAGCAGGCAGATGCTGCTGTCATTCTATTCAGAAGAGCTTGAAAAGAATATTCTCATGTAAGCAGATTATTAAACTCTGAGAATCTAGATTTAATAGGCTTTTAGTATTAAATGTTGCAAAACCATGATACTATATATGAAGTTTGAATCACCTTTGAGATTCCAATGCTGAGCTCCCATAGAAACCGAGGTGAGCTTGATATCTCAACACCTACTTGACTTAAGCTGAAGGCTTTAAATGAGCTAATTACTCAGTCAGGACTTCAGTGATAAGAATCCACCTCTGTTTTTTCTCTACTTAGGATGGAGATAAGGATAAGAGAGGCTGGACATTTCACCACCAGCAGGAGGTCAGGTGAGAGGATGGGGCACGAAGACAGAGGAAAGGAAGGGCATCAGAGCAAGCCTGGCTTAGGCAGGCTTAAGCTGCTGCCTACACGTCTGTCTCAGGGAAGTGCCTGGAACTGAGCCCAGGAAAGCTGCAAAGAGGTGCACAGGGATGCACAGACACAGCAAGGTGCAGCAGGTCTGGCCCCCAGCTCCACAAACACCCAGGCACTGTGACCCCTCAACAAGCTCTTTGCAAGTGGTGAAATGTGCCACTTGTGGCTTTTGCTGTGAACCTTTGTGGCATCCCATAAAAGCACAGTGTGTTTTTGCACACTCTGAAAAGTGTGAAAAGCAGGAATGTGTTGCCTTTTATTTTTTCTTCCCACTTTGGCTTATGTTCTTCAACCACTCAAAAGCACAGCAAAAGACACAAGGCACTGTTCTGCTTTACAGGGAAATCAACCTTTCCTAAATCCACAATAGGGATGACAATCAAACTATTAACCCACAGAGCAAACCCCAGGAAGGAGGATGAATTCTTGCCATTAGATGGTCCAGTGTGGAGAAGTAAATGATTAGTAAGATTCAGTCAAAAAAACACAAGGGATTAAAAGCAGGATAAAATACTCTGGGCAGCTGCATTGCACTGGAACCCCAAACATGCCACCTTCAGTCAGGGCAGGGGGGCTTAAGAGCAAGGAGGAAACAGAGGATGGTTCAAGGCTCAAATTGGGAAGTGAGACCCAGTGGAAAGACATTGAGCACATCCAGCCCATGGGGAGGAGGGATACTCTCATTGCCTGTGGGTTACAAAGCACTGGGATAAACAGGACAGAGCAAATGCCAAGCCAGAAAAACCACAGGAGGAATGGAGAGTGCAGAAGGGACTGTTTGCATCAAATAGCAGAATACACACTGTTGGTATTACCAAGTCCTTGGGTGCACTGCAAGTTGCTATTCCAGACTTGATTTAATATGTTATAGGAAAAGTGCTTAGATTAACTATGAAATTTTGTCATGACAGGGAGGTCTGGAAATGGGTAAATCAGTACGGTTATTTTCTAATTTAATGAACACTCAAATTAGAAATTATATTAGAAATGCAAGAGCCTGTACCCCTCCATGCCAACACTCCAGCCACAGGAACCACCCCACCATGTCTCCACCATCCTTCTCTCTGGCTGCCACCATAGATGTGGGACAAGCACCCTGAAATTAATAGCAGATATTCAAAACACACCAAATTTCTTGCAAAAAGTGGCAAGATGGAGTCTGATCACCAACAGACACACACCAGTCAGGCAGGAGAATAGAATTTCTCCAGTACATAACACACATTCTCAGAATAGCTGGAGTTAGAGCTGCTATACCATGAATAGCTGCTTGGCTCCCTCTTGGGGAAAACATTGAAATAAAGGAACTGGCAGCTTGGGGTACTCGAGCACTGTTACCTTATCTGCTCCTGATTTTCAGGAATCCTCCCAGGCACTCTGAAAGAGATGCCAAGCTGGGAAGTCCAAACACATGAAGCAGCCAGTGTAGAGAGCATTTTAACTATGTTTGCTTCTATTTGAAACATTCTGCAATTGGGTCCTGGTAGAAAAGCACCCTTGACCATTATCTCAGCTCAGCTTTATTTTGCTGAGGTCTCCCTGCTCACAGCTAAAAACTCAAATATCTACCTGCAAGGGAACTATCACTAATATTTCATAGGAGCTGGCAGGGGTGGCAACATCTGTGCAACAGATCAGAGGGGGCAAAGGGAGAGTGGAAAGGCACACACTCTTCAAGCCCAGTGGAGGATTTATTCCTTAACTCAACATCCAGGGGCTGATATCTTGGTGCCCCCTTCATGCACACAGACTTTATCCCCTCCCTGCCTTGCCCCCTGCATGCCATGGCACCTGTGTGACATGTCATATTGTGCCCACAATGGTCCCCTGGAATTCTCAGCAGAAAGCTGAAGGCCATTAATCACCTGAAGTCATGTTTAATCTGCTCTGAATTTACATTTTCAGGAGGATTTGGACTCAGCACCCTTCCACTGCTACCACTTCACCCAGCTGTGGTGTCACCAGTGAACTGCTCTAAGCCAAAACCTCACCCTAGGTCTCCCCCTCCAGAGCTGCAGTGTTTCTAGCCCTGCTTTAGAAGTTTTAATTAACAATCAGCAAGAGAATATTGAAATCATCTTTTTCTTTCCAGCTGAACATATCAGGCATGGAAACTCAAGATTTTCCAGAAATAAGAACCTATAGAGGACACATCTTTCCTTAGGCAACATAAGTACATTTTAGTAAGCATGTGATCTTGGATGTTGAGTGGAGTTTTTTTTTTCAAAATATATTTTGATGCTATTTTGGTCTATTCAGTGTTTCAGGTCAGTACTACAAGTACAGGCTAATTACCACCTGAAGTTACTGATCAAGAAGTCATAATTAATATCTCAACATTTCACCACTTCCTGATTTTACTTCTATTTCTTCCCTTATGCAAACTACTTAATAGCAAAAGATGCTTTGCAAAGTAGAGTGATTAGAGGAGATTTATGTATAATTATAAAAAATATCTCCAAGTTCTATTTAATGTTCCCAAGGGGTATTTTTTGCAAGAAAAATCTCCATTTCTATTAACACTTCCTTCCTCTTTATGGTATGAATCCTGCAGGTGCCTGCCTCTGTTAACCTTGATTACCACTGGTGTATCCTCTGAAATGGTGAGTGGGGCAGGGCAAAGCAGCCACTGCACAAGCTGGACCTGGGTGGGAATGGCTCCAGCAGAGCCAGGACTTGGTGGTGGGCAGAGGGCAGCAGTGACACCACTGCTCAGGATTCAGGGGTCCTCACCTCTTTCAGCTGAAAACAAAGAGAAATTCAACAAGGGAGTCTTTCTTGACCCTCTCTGGGTGGGGCAGGGGATGCCAAGCACTCAGTCCTGCTAAGAGCACCCAGCCTGGCTGGAGACATCCCCACCCCATGCAATGCAGGGGGCCAAACCCCATCATGGATGCAGTTTTCACCAGGCAGAAAACTCAGTGCAGGGCAGCACACAAGCACTTCTGTCTTTGCAGACCTCTCACATTCATCTGAGCTGCAGCACAGCTGGACATTCCTCTGCACAATGTCCCTAAGGGAGCATGTCCTGGTCACAGACTGCTCCTGTGCCTGGTTAGCAAAAGACAGACAGGACAGGGGAGAAGGAGGGCAAGGGAGATGTGATTCACCTCTCCACAAGTTCTTGTCCATTCCAGCAAAGGGTGTCATTCTGAACAGCAGAGCTGTGGTTGCAGATGTACTCTGGCAAGCTGCTGTAGAAACTGCTGTGGGACTTCAGCTTTGCAATCAGTTCCCTGGAAGAATGGGAGAGAACAGGGTGCTTAGTTAAAAAAAGAGAGGTCAAGGTTAGTGATTTTAACCAGGGAAGGCAGTCACACAAACACAACATTAAAGCAGTTATGTGCAAATAAACCATGAAGTACCAGTTTTATTTCTGAACCAAAGTACCTTTTGTGTTTTCCCTTGATGTTATTCAAAGGCTGAACCCATATTTCCCAGGGCAAACTGCTGGTGATGGGGAGGGATGTGGGGGAAGCAGAAGCTCAGCCCAGCTTTGCACCAGGCAAAAGCCAGACACAGTCTCTGCACTCCCACAGCTTCTAAGGAAAGTGCCACTGGCTCAGGCCACACATCCATGGGGTGCATCTGAGCAGCAAGGGCTCAGGCTGTAATGGCCCTTCTGCTTTGCAGAGGGCAACAAAGGCCCTTCAGGGGCCTTGTCTGGCTGACATTGGCCATCCAGCACTGCTGCAAGGGCAGGTGGCATTTTTGGTGGCAGAGCTGACATTCTCAGCACACACCTGTGCACATGGCTAAGGCTGTGCTTCACACTGCACCATCAAAAGGACACAATTTCAAGGGATGCACTGGGCAGGCCATGGGGTCACAGTCAGCATTCAAAGGGGCAGGTTGCACTCATCAGAATGGCTCTGTTGCAGGAGGAGCTGCAGGACACAGAGAGGATGTGAACCAGGCTGCATCCCAACCCTGTGCCCTCCCTTCCCTGCAACAAGGATCTCCAGCTGGTCACCTGCAGCACTGGTCACAATACAGGCTGACATGGGATCTCTGATGTTGCCAGAGAGGTGACAGAGGCTCTGGGAGTGGGATGTGACATCCCTCCAGCCTAGGACCAGTCCCTCAGGCACAGTCAGCAGCTGTCACCAGGGAACAGTGGCAGATTTAATTAGGTAAATAGCACCAAAAGTAAGATAATATGAATAGCAGGGACTGGAGGCAGTAAGACTTGGCCTCACAGTGGTCTTGTTCAATTTCAGCATATTTCCCCCTTTGGCAAGGGGTTATTGCTCAGCCTCCTTGCTCCCTGGGAGGAATGATGAGGAGCAGGGAGCTCTCTCAGGGGCATCCCCCAGGGTTATCTGTGCCCTGCCAGCCGTGGGGAGCTGCCCTGCAGCCTTAGGCAGTTTGGTGTGCAGAGGGTGTGCAGTTCCCTCCATCCCTCCTTGGATTCTGTAGGGTTCCCTCCAGCCAGAGCCTGTGACAGCCAGCTGGGGGCAGGCGACACCAAGAGAAGGAAGCCTGAGCTCGGTGCTGCCTTTTCACTGTGAGGAGCCTGCTCCTGCTCCTGCCCATTCTCCTGTTCTTGCCCCTGTTCCTTCTTCTGCTCCTGCTCCTATTCCTGTTTCTATTCCTGCCCCTTTCTACTGCCCCTGTTCCTATTCCTGTTTTTATTCCTGCCCCTCTTCCTTCTCCTGCTGTTCCTACCCGTTTCTATTCCTGCCCCTGCTCCTGTTCCTTCTCCTGCCCTGTTCCTATTCCTGCCCTTGGTCTTGTTCCTATTCCTGCTCCTATTCCTCTCCTGCTCCTGCCACAGCCCCTGCAGGGACAGGGTCACTCCAGTCCTGCCTCTGAGCACCCAGCACACCCTGCCTGGCCATGGCATCATCTGGCACTGCCCAGACCAATGAGCAAGGGTTTGTCTGATGAGTCAAAACCCCTCCAAAGGATGAGTATTCAGCCTAGAGCCCCCTGCACGAATAAATCCAAGGGATGTTTCAGGCAGTCAGCTCCTGCATGAACCCCCTCCTACATCCATCTCCTGCACTGGCCTCACAGTGGGGCAGAGATCCAACCATTTGGAAAGCCAAAATGAGCCAAAATATGATATGGCAAACTCCAAGCAGGAGCCTCACTGCCCCTGGCACCCAGTTCCCTACATCCCAGGCACTGCCTTGCTCCACTTCCACAAACCCCAGCAGAGCTGGGGAGAACAGGAAGGAAACTTTCCTGGGGAGCAGAGCTCCCTGCAGGGCAGGGAGGAATTCCTCTGTGTCTGCAGGTATGAACCCATGTAATTCATTTCAGCAGATTTCATTAGCCCTCAGAGTCTTCAAAGGACATCTCTGTCAGAGTCTGGGCTGTGTAACCTCCAACATGTTGAGACAACAGAGGAATGCAAGCCCTGGTGCTGTATCTCATGGGAACCTCATCAAGAATGTGGCCCTGTGAGTCTTCAGAGAGAAATTCACACAACTTAGTCTATTGCCAGTTTCAAAAATTGCCAAGCTTGCTTGTTTGTCTTCCACAGGGATTTTTTTTTCTTTTATTTCACTGTGTATCTCTGGGTGTGCTTTCAGATCCAGAGGGGTGATGCTGCTCCCTGACATGTCAGTGTGAGACCACTTAGTTACAGCTTCTACTTACATGGGGAGGAAGCACAGGGTGCAGTGCCAGCAGCTTCCTTTGAAAATATTCAGTAAAAGGCTGTTAACATCTCTGAACTACCATAAAACACTACAGAAAAAGCATGAAATGCATTCCCCTTACCTACACACAGTGTAACATGTAACAGTTCAGGCTGGAGAGACCATTTCTATCTATAACTACACCTGTGAGTATTTCAAATACTAGAGCAGTGCCCAAGAAACCCAGACAAGGCATTTGGTGTATTAACCTGGTGAGAAAACCCTTGCAGATGCCTCATTGCCCTTCAGAGCCCACCACAGAGCAGCTCTGATGCTCAGAGCCAGATTTATGGGTTAGGGAAATAAGGAGCTTTTCCATCTGCTTCCACAGGACCACTCCATATGGTGGCTGCTCCTGCAGCCCATCCAGCAGGCACTGAACATTCTCACCTCCTTCTGCTCGACAGAGTTTCTTCTTGCTCAATGTGAGTCACTTTCAGGACTTTCTTGTCAATGAAAAGGTCTTCTGGATAATGAGCTGATCGGATCTGCCTCTGCTGAGCGTGGCCACAGAAGCGGCTGATCTGGAAAACACAAACACAGCAGTGTGAGCCAGTGCTGGGACTGCAGGGGAACAGCTGAGAGCAAACTGCACCTGCACACCAGCTGCTGTCACCCTGCCATGCCCACCCTGCTCACAGCTCAGCAAGCACCTGAAAGCAAACTTCTGTGCTAAGGTTGCATCCTGGCTTTGTATAAATACTCACCCCCTGGGAAGGAATGCAAAAAGCTTCAGGCAAAATGCTGGGGCACTGAAGTGCCCCTGTGGCTATCAAAACTCCTGAGCTGCAGGTGTGACAGGCACATCTTCCTGTGTCCAGGTAAACTTAAGCTGGCAGGAGGGGCCTTGAAGTGTTCCCTGCTCCTTTCTTCCTGAGCTCCACAGCATCTCAACACTCTGCACTCCAGTCAGAGTTTTAGGAAACACCTCCCCTCTGAAGGAAAATCCTAAAACCCTGGTTCTGCATCTTGAGGCAGCTTAGCATCTGCACAGACTGCACTGCAGATGCCCAGGGATGAGTATCATACACATCACTACTAATTAAAAAACCCAGGGACTGAAATACAGCAAGCTTTGGGGCCACAGCCCAGTCATATCGTGGGAGGCCCTGATTAACAGGGCTCTGCTAATGGCACAAATTAGCTCATTAGCATACAGATGATCCAGGAACCAGCTGCAGCAGTGAGGGAAGGAATCCAACACCCCTCATTCAAACTCCCTCCATGGCCACTGTCCCAAAACCCACCCAGCACTGGCCACTGCTGTGGATGGGTTTGCCACCATCTCCTTCTCTGGGATACTACCAAGGGACATCTGTCCCTCTGTGGCACCACTGCACTGTGAAAATCTCCTTTTTATCCAACCTGTGCTGCTCTTGCAGGACTCATCCATGCTGGGCTGTGAAAGGAGCTTGGCTGGGACCACGAAGGCTCCACAGTCAACACCACCCTCACCTTCTCTGAGCCTCATCCCACCACCCACAGCCAGGCCTGGGACCAAACCACACACCCATAAAATGTCCATTCCTTGCAGAACCTCATTTATCTCCACAGCACACCCAAGGCAATCCCAGTAAGCTGCACACTAGAGGTTAAAAGCCCACCCAAAGCTACAAGCATCTGATGTGTAAAGAGATTCATTCTCCTCTATTACATCCTACATTTGAGTGGGCAAATAAATTAGTAATGTCACCTCTTTCATTATCAAGAGCAGCACAGTTTGTTTGCTCAGGCTGTCATACAACAAAGAGTAAAATAGAATCCTCCTGGGAGCTGGGCACTGCAGTTTCTGTTCACATCACAGTGGGAAGAGATGCTTCCACTGGTCCTTCTGCACCTGCAGCTCCCTCTGCCAAAGCAGTTCCTCCTGCAGCTGCCAGGGGAGCAGTTTCTGCAGCATCTTACCTGGTTTTTCCTCTTCTGTCCTGCTTTGGCTATGCCTCCTCCTTGCCTTGCTAAAACCAAGTCCTGCATAAGAATGTATCAGCCCTACTGCCCTCCCTAAATCACCTGGCATGCTTCAAAAACAGAGGGAGGGATTCAGAAAATGGATCACATTTTGGGCTATTTTCTGGTTAGAAATAATGGATCTGCTTTTTGGGCTTTCTGTCAGCACCCATCCCTCTCATAACATTGACAGGTTAAATGCAAGCAGACAGGAATAGGAGGAAATTACAGGACAGTGGGAGACCTGGAGAAGGGCATTTGGGATCTGAGACCCCCCAGTGTGGAATGGGTCTGGATGTCCTGTGCTCTCTCTATTCTGTCCCTGCAAAGGGCAGACCAGCAGGATGCTCGGGGGGTCTGTGGGGTTTTCCTCTGCCCAAGTCAGAGATGAAACTTGTCATGAAACCTCCTCCAGGGAAACACAAGATACAAAAAGCTCCAGAACAGTGGGTATAGAGGAAACAATGCCCCAAAGCACCCACACTCTGCACGGACACAGGAAGTGGAGAAGTGGGAACAGCTCAGATATTTTAACCTGCTGTTAGCCATGACTCCTTTGATTCTCCCCAGCTCTGTGAAAATTCCCCCAATCCCTTCCCAAAGCCCAGCTTTCAGCTGGCAAAACCTATCACACCCTGAGAGAAGAGCAGGTCCAGGATCAAGGCTTTCTCCCAAGGATGCAGAGAGGCACTGAATGGGAGGGGAGGGTCAGAGTGACAGCACAAACAGTGGCAGCACCCAAGAGCTCCAGACAGCAGAGAGACCCTCAAAGTGGGGATGCTTCATCTCCCACCCAGCACTGGAGGGAGCTCAGCCCCTCTGCTCCCAAATCCTGTGCAGGAGCTGCAGCTCAGCTGCATCCTCACAGCCCCACACAGTATCTGGGTATCAAGATACATCAAATCCAGAAGGCTGGAAAAGACCTCTACAATCATCAAGTTAAATCATTGATCACTGACTCCAGCCATCCCTCCTATGTGGGATGAAAACACAAACAGGATTGTCTTAGCTGTGACATGGGACAGCAGAAAAATCTTTACAGATAGGATGCACTGCTCAAACTTTCCACCAAGATTTTACTTATTTATTTATTCAAGTACCAACTAAGCTATTCAGGAAAAAAGCCCAACCCTGCAGCACATCTTGTGAAGTCACAGTGAAATGGTTGTCACCCTTTAGTCAAACAAAAACACGGCTGAGATGTGAACTTAAAATAAAGTGAGTGAAAGTGGCAGTAACAGATTGCCTGCTCATTTGCAGGGGCGGCATCGTGTTCGCTTTTTGGGGGAGGGCAGGATTTCACAAACCATCTGCCAAAGTCTGCTGGGCCACAGGCAGTCCTAGGACAACAGCTCAGAAATCCTATTTCAATCTTTCCCTCTTTTTGAGTCCACACTGCAGGCACAGGAGCACATGAACACAGCTTCCCAGTCTCTTCCTGACCACCACCATTTTAAAGCAGGCTCCACAAAGAAAATAAAAATGCCACTATAGGGCAGTCAGAGAAGGGACAGACACAAGCTCAGACCTTGAGGAGAAACAAGTGTGATGGTTCAGGTCTCCAGGTATTGCTTGCTCTGGCAGGAGCAAGGACAGTCAGCTCCCCAGCACAGTGCTGTGTCTGCAAGAGGGAGAGCAAAAGGAGGGGAGCAACTCTAAACCAAACTTGTATCAAGCAACAGTGTTTAATGTGGTTTCTTCCCACCACACAAACATAAATGTGAAATTCAAAGCAAATTGACAGAACAGAACTGGCTCTTCTCCTCAGGCTCCCCATGCTACCAGGGGGATCATTAATGTACACCAGCCCTTATCTAAAGTATAGTCAGTGTGAGAGATGTGCCTTAATTCAGAACAGGCTGAAATTTGACACATTAAGCCACAAAAAAGTAAATCAAATGCCAGTGTGTTTTCTAGGCAACAAGAGCTGGACTTTGTTTTTAAAAGAATCTGCCAGGCCACTGAAAAACTGCTGCAAGAGGACACCAGGCAAAAAAACCTTCCCAAAGCCCTGAGCTTTTACAAACCCCCAAAGCCACCAACACATAACAGCCAAAGCAAAATTTCCCTGCCCCAGCTCATTAACAAACTCACTAATTAGCTGGTTTAATTAGCCTCCTCCATGTGAGTGTGACCCAGGCCAGGAGGGGAACACTGCCTTCTGAGGAGCAGTGCCCCCAGTCCCACTGCTTTATTCCAGACCTGGGCAGGGCAGGGCTCCCTGCACTGCCCATGGGGAAGCAGCAGCAGCTGCTCCCAGCACCCCTGGGAGCTGCCATGGCTCTGCTTTAGAGGGAATATTGATTTGAGAGGAGCACAGGGACCAGGCTAATGGAGCAGCACTATCAGCCCACTTTAACGCTTCCCCATTAATTTGAGATAAGAGGTGCCTGAGGACTGCAGGGAACGATGCACTGAGAGCAGCCAGCGGCCAGGTGCACCAGGGCTGAGGTGATGCACAGCACTGATCCACGTGGGCACCTGCCAGCCCACAGAAACTGGGATGACTGGGGTTGATGCCCAAAGAAACAGTCACCACAGCAGCAGGTTCTGTGCAAAGCATCACAGCCTCTGTGCAGCTGATGGGCTGCACCAGCCTGGCTATGGCAGGATGGCATTGCTGACACTCCTGAGGCTCCTGATGAACCCACTCTGCTGCCAAGGCACCAGGCAGTGTGGCCACATGGGGCAAAAACATCTTATCTTGTACATCAGCAAGGAAACCCAGGGATGAAAAGATTGGAAAGCAGCACACTGGGATCCTCAGTGCCAATCTGAGCTTTGCTTTTAAGAGTAAGAACATTTTAAAGGTAATTTTCTTGATGATTTAGAAGGGGAAAAAAGACAAAAAAGAAGTAGCTAATCAGTTTCTCGTTGGACAAGAAGAGAGTGCATTAGACACTGTTAGATACCTGCTGCTGCCACTTCTCATTCAGCCCAGGAGCTCCACTCTGCTCTAAAGGAGAGTTTGCTGTATTTGACCTTTGCTTAAACTTTACATGCAGTTTCCATTTGTCTTTTCTATGAACCCTTCTGCTTATAGATTCATTCTCCAGGAAGACACAGCATTTTTTTCCCCTCAAGGGGACGGCCTCATTTTTGAAGATTTCCTCCCACAATCTCCTTTGCTCTCTGGAGTTCACATAAGTCATTTTATACTTATCCATGAGTTTCCTTTGGGAGAAGCCACACATTAAACTGAAAAGAGATTAACTGCTATAATTGATTTGAACACAGCTTCTGAAAGGGTGATTAGCTACAGCAGGCACAGAACATCAAGAGACCACAGACATGCTGTCTTTGGAGGAACCACACTAAACCCCAAGCATCCTTCAGTGATGGAACGCAGTTGGACCAGCGAGGCTGAAAGCCCCAGTAAGGCAGCTGCTTGAATTGCTGCTTCTTCCCCAATCCTTTTAACATCCTGCTCCACCACACATCACAAGTCTTATTAGCATTATAAAGATTGCATTTGTGCCCCGTTTATCTCCAAAGTCACCATAAAAGTGAACCTGAAGTCTATTACTCAAGTGCTGCTACAGAATTCCGCTTAATTAAATTCTAAAGGGCTTAAACCAAAAATATACATTGAGATGATGTGGGATAGAACATAAACTTTTTAATAGTAGTAACCAAGCACATTTACCATTTCTACAGGTGTAATAAAAATGCTAATATATGTTAATGTTTAGTCTGTGGTTAATGTTTTGTCTTGTTAATTTCCCCAGGGCTTTTATTACAGATTTAAATCTGCCACACTGCCCCAGTGATTGCATCTCCTTCCACAAACTCTCAAACCAACCCTGATTAGCAGGAGTGGGGAAACATTTGGTTAGGACAAACACTCTTATTATATGCTTCTAATCATTAGATACATTTTGTCAGGAAGATGGGAAAGAGACAATTCCCAGCTCCCCCATTCTTCTCACAGCAGAAAAATGTGATTATGGGCATAAAAATGAATTTACAAGCCTTTATTTTAGGAAGCACATCATTATTAACTAAGTAATGATTGTTCTTCTGGTTCCAGGCTCTCAAGCAGAAAGAACAAACTGAGTACAGTAACACAGATGTCTTCAATGAACACTCCAACAAAATTCCTCATTAATGGAGTACTAAATGTTATTAATCAGCCCTATAGTATTATGATCTCGATTATTCAGACTGCAAGGATTACATAAGAGACAGCATCCTAACTCACTCATGCAGAGACAGGAATTGCAGGAAGTGACCTACTCTCTGTGCTGAGGAGAACGTTTAATAATGCATCAGCCTTAAATAATGCAACGCTATAATGTGTAAAATGCACACAAACACTAATGCTTAAAATAACAGAGTGCCTGTCACACCAGTGCCCACGGTGACGCCCAACACATGCTGCAAACATGGGTACAAACACCCAGGGACCCTGCAGCCACCAGAGCAGGTTGTGCTGAGGGCCATCAGCACCTGGTTTGAAGAGCAGGTCCTTCAAACTGCTACAGAACCCCAGAGGCATTAAGGAGGCATCTTTCAAAGTAAATATAACTTAATTTTTCCCAGAATGGTTTGGGTTGGAAGGGACCTTAAAGATCATCTGGTTCTAAATCCCAGCTGCCATCCTTCACACAGTGGATCATAGAATACATTGCAGAGGGTCAGGGTGAGAGCAGAACCCTGGGCACAGCGAGGACTGGTGGGACTGGCTCTCAGGGATGTGCCCCACACACAGCCACGAGACAGAGGTGACACAGCTGGCAGCTCTGACACATGGCATGGCCACACCATCACTGTCACCCACAGCCTGCATCAGGATGAGGGTGCACCAGCTCAGCAGGGCAGTGGGAGCACAAGTGCCTTTTCATGGGTTTCAATCCCGGGTGCCAACTGCTGAAGCTGGATGATTTCCACCTGCACTTCCCTCTGCTGTGCCAGGTTCACATGTGCTAAACTGGACAGAGACAACCACTGCAGCTCCAATCACTGCCCCCATCAGCCCATGCCACCCTGTCCCCAGGAGGATGTGGTGGTCAGTGTACCACACGTGCTGCAGCACACAAGGCACCTCCCCAGTGTCCCACACGTCCTGACCCTTGCACTGACCCAGCTTCTCCCTGCCCAGGATGCCCTTTCCCTCAAAGGAGCCATGACCTCAGCTTGAGTCAAGCCCTTTCAAACCCACACAAAATAATGCAAACAAGATGTTTCTCCTCTCTGGCATCCCCAGCATGGAGTGTTTAATCCACCAAAGAAAGCAGCTTTGTGTTCCAGTGAAAGCCTGTTTATTGTTATTTGTAGGTAGAGAGGAAGTCAGACTAAATGATCACAGTTGTTCCTTCTGTCTTTATAATCCATGACATATCATTAAAGCACAACTTCTCAAGTTAGCCTTTCCCTCCAATATTCTTGTTAAGCCCATATTTAACACAGAATTTGGTATTTCAGTTCAGATGGTTGGACCTGAGCAGCAAACCACAGGGCAGGCAGCTGTAGCCCCAACCAAGGCTCAGACCCAACCCAGCCAACCAACTGGGAGAATCAGAAAAAAGGATTTGCTTGATTTTTGGCACACACTTCAGCAGTTTTCTCATGTGGAGACATTTCCTGGAACAGGGCCCTGTAGCATACTAATGCACCATTATGGTTTTAAGTTAGATCTGCACAATCTGATATTTCTTAGACAACCAAACTAAGACTTTATTCTTGGAAGAAGTCAGCCTTGCCTGGAAGGAAGCAGAGAAAAATGGAAGATAGAGCAAAATCCAGAGAAAACCACAACATGTTAGATTGACTAAAGCCAGGCTCAGGAGCAGAACATGGCATCTCCTGTTGTAGTTTCATGGCTAATGAGGTGGCAGAGCAGAGCTGGGGATGGCAGCTCCTGACCCCAGGCTGCTGCTCTGCCTTTGGGACTGATGCCCCCAGGAAGCTGAAGATGCTCCAAACTCAAACAGCTGACTCCAACATTAGCACTGATTCATCCAACCCGACAGAAAATTAGGACTCAAGGTAGCAAAGTCCACTTCTGCTAAGGATGCTAAATACAGTTTAATTATACAACTGCATTCTGTGCATGCTTTAACACACAACTGCTACTATGGGTCCCTAGAAGACCCTCCTATTGCAGGCAATTAAAATCCCATCCCAACAGACTAAGAAACAAGGAATTGGCTTGAGGGACCACCAACTTGAACCAAGATCTTAAAAAAACCCCTCCCTGGGCAAAGCCAGGCACAGGAGAGCTGCAGGCAATCACCATGCACTCGTTATTTTTCCCGTGGGTTAATCTGTTTCCTTGGCAGATTTCTGTGGGTTTTAATGCTGCACCGTGTTTGTGCCTAGGGCACTACAGACAGGAACAGTCCCAGAGAAACAAATTCCTAGCAGCTGAATTTAGAGAGGGAAAACAGATACCTGCCATCAGTCTGGAACACAAGCCAGAGCCAGAGCCTGTAGCAGGGTATTTAACAGCAGCCGTGTCAGCTGGGTTGCAAATGTGGTCAATACCTACCAGTCTCTCTTCCCCCCTGCAGCCACGAGCCCAGATTCAATTATTCTTTCAGAAATACTCCGTTAAATAATTAAAAAGTTACTGCATTACTTTTCCCCTTTTTTTTCCCCTTAAAGCAGACCACTTCAGTTTTGGAAGTATAAAGCCATTATAATGTGTCAGCTAGCAATTAGCTACTGTACACTGTTTATTCTTTAATATAATCTTTGAGTAGAAGGGCAATATTCTCAGAAACGCAGCATTAACTTGTTCCTCAATGACTTTAATATGGCTCTTTTCAAATTACTGCTCATAAAATCTAAGGGAAGAAAAATTTACTGATGATATCCCATCTCCTTAATTAGATCTCTCTCTCTTTCAGCAATCCAATAGAAAGTGTAATATTTATTTAAAATAAAGCACACAGGGCTTACCACTAAAGCTGCTGTAACTGGTGATATCAAAACAAGCAGGTAAAAGGCAATTCCTGTTTTGCAGCCTGCACAGACCATGCTCACAGGTACACTCAGTTTTTCAGATTTATATTTCAATAAATACTCATACTGAAGCCACCCCAAAGGTTTTTACACCACTAAGTACTTTTTGCTATAAAATGTCCTTCTCCCTTCCTCTGGTGAATGGAAACCCTTCCTACCCCAAAGGCTTTGGTGTCAAAATTGTTTGACACCAAAATGGTGTCACCATTCCTCCCCACTCACCATCACCCTACCTATTTTAACTTTCAGATAGGAATAATCCCCCCAGCAGCAACTTTTTCCTCCCTCCATCCACCTTTCTCTTTCCAAACACCAGTCTCTGCTAAGACAACAAGGCTGGAGCCAACAAAACTCTCCAAATAATTTCCACAGTTAAGCTGCTAAATTTCTTCAGCAGAAAAATTACAAGTGTTTGTTTTCCAGCAAAGCTCAGAACAATCTCACTTGTTACACAGCTCCTGGCAAGGGTAACAGGAAGCTTTCCCCATGACCATGCCATGGACCTCCCCAGTGAAAGAAAGAGAAGTACAGTCATTATCATTAAGGGAAAATGGTAAAAATATCTCCATGCAGCAGAGATTAGCTGCTGGTAAAATTAATCCATTCAAGGCCAACAGAAGGCTTGGGAAGGCCCTATGTTATTTTTTAGCTTTTTAAAATTTTTTTTTACTTCATCTGTTGATTTTTTTCTTAGTTTTGAAGATACCAGATCCATAGCAATTTTTTCTCCCTGACAGTCAGGACTAACCTAATCCAGTTAAGGGTCAGCACCAAGATAATATACCCAAAACATGGCAAACAAGGTAAAAAGGCTCCCATTAGATTTTTGCTCAATAAAGGAATTGCATTTTTTCCCAAAGACAAAAAAGCCTTATTGAAAATGTAAATCATTCTTTTCTATAAAGATATAAATATCCACAGGGCTTTTTTGAGACTTTGTTGTAAGATATCTTGTTTTTACATGTACTGTGGTTAGAACAATTGAATTACAGAATGACTTACAACATTAGATTAGTTTCTGCCTGATTGAGAATATCTTTATAATGGAAATCGGTGTGCACTTTTAACCTTGTTACAATGCTATATGTCTGATTAATGTAATAAAGGGACTCATTCAACAATAGCTTTGGCAGACAGAAATTAAATTAATTCGACTTTATCACAACATCTTTATTAACAGCATCAAATGGAGGACCAGTATTTGATTATGAGAAGTGAATTCCAATAAACTGATATACAACAATTCCAAAATGAGCTAGGAGAAGCATTAGATGGGGAAAAAAAATTGACTAAACACTTGTAATGCATTTTTGTTTATCATCATTACTTTCCACTCACCTTGCAAGTCACAAGCTGGGCATTTCCCCAACTCATAAAAGATAAGATAAAACATCTTGCACCAAAATCTACAGGTGGAGAGATATTAAATTTCCTTCTGGCTCCAAACAATGGGAAGTGCATGAAGCAAGGCTCAGAGATGACCTTCCTGGATGTTCTTTAGCCTCTGCTGGGCAGACTCTTTTGTGCCCATTTTGGCCTCATGGTGACATTTTGCTCACCAGAGCCACCCCAGCATCACCTCCCTCATCCCCACTGCCCCCAGGTTCCCTCTGCTCCACGGATTTTGGGCCATCCCTCAGGGAGGAGGCAGAGGATGCATGACTTGGGTACCTACAGAAATACCTGCACTCTGGAGAGCAGCAGCAGGAGGTTCATTTGTACAGTGATACAGATCAATATGTGCAATCCAGGAGTTAATAAGCTTTAGAAAGACATAACTTAGAGCACATCAGTCACCCCCAAGTCATCCCCAGCAACCACCCAGCTCTCCAGGTGGCTCTCTCCAGGTCACTGGCTCAGAGCATCCTCAACCCTTGCCAGTAGCACGAAGAGAGTTGGGTGTGAAAAGTGATTAGGTTAGAAAGTTACACCTGCATAAAGAATTGCAAAATTTGCCAAGAGCTGCCTCGCTTTTTCTTTTCTTTTTAAACGGAAATAACTCTGCCCAAGTAGCTGTAGGCTATCAGCACAGCTTTCTGCAGCCAGCCTGTTCCTACTTAAACAAATCTTTGGAAGAATAATGCAGTTAGCAGCAAACTTCACCTACTGAAAGCAGGCTCTGTGCCCTCGGGGGCTCATTAGTGGGGCAACACAACAAGTAGGGATGGAAAAGGCCACCAGTTCTTTTTGCAGTAGCCTGGTAAGGCAGGGAGGACCCAGCAATGAGGGGTGCACTGCTGCTGCAGATGGATGAAAAATCTGCCTCAATCTTTTGTTGATTTTTATTTTTTTTCCCCAGCAACACGTATTTAGCATCTTTCATGCCTGGTACCTCAAAGCCACTTTACAAAAAGATGCAAAAATGATATAATTCACAGCACCACACACGGGCAGAGAATTCAAAATGAAGCAAAGCACTCATTGCAACGCAGCCCCTCATCCTCTCCAGCAGAAAACAAAACACCTCTGCTCCGCCCGTGCAGCTCTGGGCACTACTCCTGCTTTGCTGAGGGTCTCTTTCAAGTTTCTGGTTTGTTCTTGGCTCATTCATCAGCATTGCTAATGGGAGAGATAGTTGTGGTTTTAAGGCAGCAGCACTCCCGGGGGTTTCTGTCACTGGAAGTAAACTCAGTGCTGCTCAGATGAAGGATGCCCGGTGAATGACCCCAGACCCAGGCCTGGCTGCAAACTGCAGCAAGGATAATGAGGCCAAAAGAGGGTTTAGTGAAAAGCACACAGAGATGGATATTGGTGAGCACAACGCTGCTGTGGCAAAGCAAGGATAAAAATCTTCAGGAAAGGAAATGGGCCAGAAGGTATTTTGCTAATAAAGCATCTATGTTAATAGGGGTTGCAGGAGGCTGCAGCAATTTGGGACATGTCTGCAGGGCTGATGCTCAGGGATTTAATCTCTCTGGTAAAAGAAAGATAGATGTGTGGGCAGTTTTAACAGAGAATTCCACAGGCAGCTGCACCATCCCACAGTAAGTGTGCAGGCAATGGCACATCTGGAGGGACCGAGTTAAATAAGAATAAAGGCAGCTCATGCCATGGATATCACTTCTCTGCAGGCTCCTCAGAACCCAGGGGGATCAGCCCACACTTAAGTCTCCTCTTTCTGTCAAGCACCAGCTTGCAGCATCCTTCAGGTAAACCAAACCCAAATCTCAGCAGGCACCCAGAGCATGAGGCTGGCTTAAATGAAGGGAGTTCAGCTGCAAAGCCCTTGCAAACACAGTCCTAGTGAAAGGGCTGTGCCCCAGCCCTCCCCTTTCAGAGGGGCAGCTCCTCCCTGGCCAGAACTCTCCTGCAGTTTTTGGTGCAGATGAAGCCTCAAGACACCCAGAGGGAACTTTCTGATGCTGTGATCTTTGGTTCAGAATGAAACTCAGGTTTTTTCTGCTTAAATCCAATTTATTTCAAGACCTCCCATTATGTCCTTGACCATTACAATTTATTAAAAAATTCAGACAGCCTGAAATTCCCAATCTTGAAGCTCAGAAGTGAAGAAACAGGCACCCCATTAAATCCCCTCCTGCAATGCTATGCACGGCAGCTCCCTCCTCTCCTGCATCCCAAAGCATCCCAGGTCCAGCACTGATGGGAGCCAGGGAAAAGAAAAGAGATGAGAAAAAAAGAAGCTGTTCTGTGCAGTGAAGAAAGCTGCAAAACATTGCAAAGCTGTGTACTCTCATTTCCAGCTGTTAAGGCTGTATCCTGCCCCACTAACTCTTTGTACTGCTGCCAGGGCATCTCAGAACCAAATATCCTTTTAAACACTCAGCAGCCAGTTGCAAAGCAACAAATTAGCTCCTCCACTAAACAAGGAACACACCAAGCCACGGGACATGCAGACAGCTACACAGAAGCAGCAATTAATCTGCACGAGGCCTTTAGGCTTGCTCTGACTTCAGCCTGGAGAAGATGCAAGGCATCCCATCACACAGAAACCTGCCTGCATCTCACTTGCAATGCAGCCAACACATGATCTGAAGGGAGAGCAAGCCAGGCTCAGTGGGTGCTCTATGATACTCCCACCCATAAAATGCAGCAGCTTTAAAAAGCTCTTTTTAAGCTGCAGAGCACTGGGGATGAAGGTGCCACCAGCTGAGAGATCTGTCTCAAGACTGAAGTCAACAAACAGACCCAAGTGATCTTCAGTGAAAAGTTGTGCTGGACATCAAACATGCTGTCAGAGGATGCTCCATGTGCTGTGTGTGCATGCAGGGAAAAAGGGGCACTGCCAGCAGCTACCTTCTATTTTTTATTTTAAAAAAAAAGGCCTCACTGCGAATTCCCTTGAAACGGCACATCTCAGATGCTAGAACATGTCCAGTTAAAAGGAGAAAAGGAGAAAAAATAAGAGCATCATATAAAAATTTACAAATAGAAGCAAAATAAAATGCTATTTTTAAATCAAACCTCTGCTGATGCCCAGTGCCACCTCCTCTGGCTTTGCAGTGACAGATTTGAGCATCACTGGCCACTGTTCCCACCCAGCAGCTCTGCAGAGCCCCACACTCAGTCTGCCTCATCCAGACCCAGTTCAGTGGTAAACTGACTCAAATCCTTGCCATGCCAGCAGGGCAGGCAGGAGGGCAAACAGTGTGCCACTGTGCCCACACTGGAAAAGAACAGCCCTGACCAAAGATGTGCTACCCTACATCCTCACAGGCAAAGTTTTGCTAGCAGTGAACTAATTAATTAATTGTGACACCAGTGGTCTCCCTCCCCAGGCCAGACAAGAGGTGAAATTTTCACTAGGTGAGAATAACCTGAGTCTCACTCCCCTGGAGAGGAAAGTGATGGTCAAGAGCATTCATGCCAAAGTCCCTTCCAAGAATGAGATGCAGGCCCATAATTTGCTACTGTATATTTGAATACTAAACCAGAAATTTAAGTCCTGTGCCAAAATAGCTGACATTGTGATAAAGCTGATACAGCCAAAATTGTTGATATTGGGTTATAAAATGCAGGCATGAATAACTTTTGCCCTTATTCTTTTGGCACCAGCCAAGCCACCAACTTGGGGATTTCTAGCTCAAAATCAACACCTCGAAATTCAGTGCTTTTTCATATGCTTCCCCAAGTGTCAAAAAAATCTTTACTCCCTGAAACCTCTTCAGATAACTAATCTCAGTACTCCCAAGGTCTTTTCACAGGATTGGGAGTACTGCTGATACTGCCCTCATAATAAGGTTTATTTTCATCCTGCAGGGGGAACAGATGCTTGCTTTAACACATTTATCAGGCACCTTACACTGCCTATCACAAAATGAATAACAAAATACACAATACACACACCTTGGGATAGTTCTGAGGAGGTGTGAGATCACTGAAAAGCAGAACTTCACCTGTATTTCCAGCTTTAAGTGAAAAATGGAGCTAGCTACCAGTGAGTATTAGAGAATAGCCTGAGGATTAAACTTTGCCAATAAAGAACTTGAAAATACAGAGGCTGTACATCCAGCTGACTCTCCCAGGAGAGATGCCAACAAAAAGCAACCCACATTAAAAGTACAAAGAAAGCGATCTCGGTGTCTCAGAGGGAAGGACTTTGCAAACAGCTCTGTAATTTCAAAGCTTTCCCCACAAATCTCTTGCCAGCTCTAGTACAGACAGAAAAATCCATTAGCAGATAGGAAAACTCACCAGAGCTCCCTGCCAGTGCAGCCTGCTGAGCAAAGCAGCTTCCAGCAAGTCACCAGGTGAGGTGGCCCCAAAAGCAGCTCCTGGGCAGTGTTTGGGGAAAAGCAGCCTGGCATCACTGTGCTGATAAATGTACTAACTCACTGTCTATGGAAACAGGAGATAATTTCATTCCTGGGTGCCAAGAGCCCCTTTATTCACATATTCCTAGTTTTCAACTCTGTGTATCTGCTGGAACTGCTATTTTGAACGCACACTGCAGCAATGTTCCTGTGGTGCTACCATCAACCAAAGTACCTGGTTATCTTTACAACAAGCTCATGAACTCCCTGCCAGCACTCCATAAAAATCTAGGGAAGCAAAGATCCAGTTCTCCTGACTCTGAGGCTTCCCAAGGCCATCAGAGCTGTGTTCACACCAAGCACTGTCCCTGAGCCAGGTGAGGTGAGCACTTCAGCTTTGGGAGAGCATCAAACCCAGCCTGCACAATGGCATCACCTGCAAAGCAGCACAGCTGTATAACCTAGTTAACCCAGAAATAAACAGTCTTTTAAAGGTGTTTGCATGAAAGTAAAGCAGCAGGGATCTGCTCACAGGACAAGCACTTTGGGAATTGCATGCTGTTCCCATAAAGCACTGGCACCTTTCTGCTTCCCTCTTTCTGATGAGTGCAAGTGGTTGAACAATGCTCTGGTTAATTTTGCAATTTAATAGGATTTCCTAGAAACTCAGACATCAGTTCTGAGTGGAAATAAAAAATACTTTGCTGAGCTCCCTGCTCTTTCCTTCCTAGGCAATGCTCTGCAGGTAGAGCTGCCAAATGACTGCAAGGGGAGCAGCAGGGGCTGGGCAGCTGGGTTGCATCAAAAATGGGGATGCAGCAGGTTGAGGGAGGGGATTCTGTCCCTTTGCTCCACTCCAGTGAGACCCCACTTGGAGTATTTCCTCCAGGTCCAAGGCCCCCCAAGATAAGAAGGACATGGACCTGCTGGAGTGAGGGTGATAAGATAGATCAGAGCATCTCTGCTTGTAATTCCAATAACAGAGAAAGAATTAACTTTTAGAGGTGATGGGGTTGAATATTTAATTAAGTTTATTTGTACTGCATCTCTCCCAGTTGTCTTGGCTTGTGGTAAAAAAGCACAGACTCACTAAAGTCATTCTTCCCTACACTCATGATTAAAATACCTACAAGAGGTGGACATTCTAGGCAGATTTTCAACCAGGGAAAAGATAGTAGATTAGAAAATTAATATAGATATAGGCCTAGACAGCAGTTTTTCCCAGTGTGCCCTGAGATTCAGCCTCCTTGATAAAGTATTTTAATAGCAGGTTTTAGGGGTGAAGTTTTTAAGCAGACAAATTGTAGAAATAATAAAGCCCTAACACACACCACAGCTGAAAAATTAGCCACTAAAGCAAGGCTTGGGATGGGAACTGTTTACTGCCACATTACTGAATTCACTCTTCTGCAGTGCTGTTTACAGACCTGGAACAACACACAGCTCCCATTTAAATGCATGCCTGGAGGCACAGCTTCCAAAAGCACATTTACAGCACTAGGACTTCCTCCTCTTGGGGACTGCAGAGCTCCTCAGGAACCTACCTGGAGGCTCTGCAACACCTCTGGAGCTCAGGTTCATGTGCCAGGTCTGCTCCAAGCACTAATGGGTCCAGCTCTGTGTGTGAGTGCCCACACCCAGCCTGGGGTGGGTGCCAAGGGGGAATAAGGAACAACCACATGGAAAAAAGATGCTCAGGCAGGTAACACGTCTGAGGATCTGAAATACCAGGAGGGAAAACCATTTCTGCAGAAATGCTGCCAACTCTGTGAAAAACAAAAGAAGCCCAAAGGACAGGCAAGTGCAGTAGAGTTGTTATTCATGGTATAATCACTAAGGGCATGGAAGATAAATTTTCCGTAATTCCAGAGGATTTTAATGACAATTAAATAACCTGTCATTATTCTTAATACCATGCAGGTGAGCTGTGCCTACAGAAACAGTGGTGGCCAAGGTCAGTAATAAAAGAGGTCAATATGAGAAGCCAGAGTGAGTATAAAAATCCACATTTTCAAGCACAACCCCTGTGGCAGTTCATACTTTGGTGTCCAAAAACAATCATATTTACAGAATAACAGTAAATATAACTGTTTGCTTCCAGGTATATTCTTTGAAACTCAACATGTGCTGATAAGTTTAACAGAGAAACTTTCATCATACCACAGCTAAATAAAAAAACTTGTATTCAATCATTTACAAAGTGATATCTTACCAAGATATTTACCCCAGGTTACCCCAGGTCCTGATGCAGCTCAGCTATTAGAGTCAGCCCTCTGCAATACTGTAGTTAAGACTGTCAGTGTCATTATTGCCTTATTTCTCCACTGAACAGCTCATAGCCTCATTTGTTAAAAAAAAAAAAAAAAAAAGCTGCTCTGGGCTGAGGTATGACATAAAACCTTAACTGAGAAACATCAGTGTTTCAAAAACAAACTTCAAATGGCCCAGTGGCCTTTTTTAGAGACAACTGCCTGGCAACTTACTTGTTTGGCTTGGATTTTTCCTTCTTCACTCCAATAACACAAAAATGTCTCTAGAGCAAATAAACTAATCACTGAAGTATTAAATAATCAAGAGGAGTTATGTTTAAGTAAGTACCTAGCTGCACATGACACTAATGAACTCCAACAGCTTTACCAAGCACAAAAGCACTGAATGGATTGTAATGCCCAGTAATTTTTTATGGTAAAGGAAGTCAGTTTATGTTCTGGTTTGGCAGAAGATGGGCAGATTGTAGCTCTACTGCTTTGTGTTGACTTTAGTGGCACTCCCTCTACTTGTCCTCCCACAAACATTCTCTGCAGACAGATCAAGGTGTCAATACAGTAATATAAGGGACACTCATGTTTGTTTACTGTACACAGGGACATCTCCAAGAAAAAGTCATTTCTATTGTTGTGCCAATAAAATAAAGATATGAGAGAACAAATCCTTTCAGGACCCTGCAGCAATGGCCAGGTCTGTGCTCACAAAATCTGGCACACAGGCCACAGGCACAATGTTTGTGCTCTGCCTTAGCACCTGCAAGCACGGTGGGTTCACTGATGAAAAATATGTTGAGTGCTTTTGCTCACAGTTGAATATGTCAATGAATCTTTTGATATTAAACATGCTCACTCTACATACAGAAGAAAGTTCTGTTTCTTACTGCTCTGGAAAAGCCAACTGGGCTTAGAGTTGAGCTGGGTTTTCTCTCATTATCAGCTGTAACATGAATTCTCCATCTCACCTAAACTCAAGGTAAATCTACAGTTACATCTCTGCTGCTCTGCTGCTCCAGAGAGGGTTGACTGATGGTTCTGATGGGATAACAACTTCCCCTGGCTTCATGGCAGCAGAGCTGCTGCTCCTGACCACCAGCTGGAACCTCCCTGCACAGGTAGTGCTTGGCAGGCTGCTGTAAAACTGATTTTCTGCAGAAAGGGACTCAGGTTGAAAGCCTGCACGGTACCCTGGAGCTTAACATGCTGCCCACCTGTCCAGGTGACCAACACCCAGCCCAGCCACAGACTCCTCCTGGTCACTGCAACACCAGAGCACCCAATTCAGAATAATTTGGTCCCTAAACCCATTATAATCAGAGGAGAAAGGTTGTTCCATGTGAACCAAACTGCCTGGGGTGGGGAACCACCAGAGTGCTACCACATCATCTCAGAGGCTGCACAAGTGTGGTGGCTGAGCAAAGCCAGCACAGAGAACAGCACAAAGTGCTGCTGGCTTAGTGCCACACAGCTCAAAGCCCATAAGCTGATGCATTTCCATGGTCCCCCCTAAAAAAGATAAGTTACTTACAGTGCAAGTAGTGCAGTGACCTACATAAACACAGATTTTTTGTAAACAGGAGTCAGGAATGGCAGGAACAAGCAGCTAACAGGGAAACAGTGTCAGATTTTAATAATCTTTGGCTTTAAGCAAATTATTACAACATTCCAGCACCTTTGCCCCATCCCCAACTCTTCCCTACCTACATGGAGCAGATCAGTTGTGTCTCAAGAAAAATCTCTGCAGAACAAGGATTGTATTATCACACTATCTTAGTCCTTGGTGTTCAAAGGGAGCAGCAGAATAAGATAGCCTCAGAATAAGATAGCTTTCAGAATAAGATAGCCTCAGTTTCTCAGGAGGCTCAGACTCCCACAATGTGTTTTTAAAGAGTCAAGTAAAAATAAGAAATAATCTCATTAAATGCAGCCCAAAACTGGAACAAGTTACTAAAAGATGGAGAATCAGCACTACTTTGGTAAATCAGGCAATGCTACAGCACATGTCTCCGCTTGGTATGTATTTGGAGACACATTTTTGTGATGCTAAAGGAGGCAGGGGACACCTGGAGAGCAAGACCAGCCATTCAGAGCTACCCAGGGCAAGCACAGCACTCAGGGAAAACTGAAGATGTTGAGACATCTCAGCTCCCAACCTCACATCAAAGGGCGAGTCCAGACCCTTCTGCTCTGACAAACCTGAAAAGAGGCAAAGCTCTTAATGGAAACCCAAGCCCTGCAAATATGTCTCGGGTTGCAATACAGGATGTCACCAGAAATGTGCATCCTATCACCATCTGTTGAAAGCAGGTGGGGCAGTGACCCTTATCTTCATGGGAGATATCTTCTGTTAACGGGCCATGTCCTAAAACCAGCTGGGGCAATCATCTTTATCTTTTCCACAACCCATCCTCCCTCCAGAAGATATCTGCTGCTGGCTGTTAAAATTACATCATCCCACTGGGAGATGCTCCAGCCAGGGCAGGAGCCAAGCCTTTCCCACCCAGAGAAAAACTGAGATTTGGAACACCAGAGCAGCCTTTTTCATTGGATTCCAGGGGAAAGCCAGACCTTTCCACATCATCCCTGGACCTTCAGAGAAAACTGCACCTTCTCCAGGAGCACTGCTCCAGCTGAACCACATCTGCCACTGCAGGAGGATGCAGCCACCATTGAATGGGACTGCTGCCAACACCCTGACTGACTGACAGGTGTCAGCTTGGATTCTGACTCTGTCAGTGTTGGGATTGTTCTTTACAATACTGTATTTCTATTTTAATTTTCCTAGTAAAGAACTGTTATTCCTAATTCCCATATCTTTGCCTGAGAGCCCCTTAATTTCAAAATTATAGTAATGTGGAGGGAGGGGGTTTACATTCTCCATTTCAAAAAGAGGCTCCTGCCTTTCTTAGCAGACACCTGTTGTTCAAACCTGGACAAAACACCAGTTTCAAATGCTACCAAAAAGATTTTTGAAAGATTAGAGCGGGGTGGAAAGGTGTCGGTAATTGGCGCATTTGGGTTTTGCTGGCAGGAGGAAAGGGACAGCTTGGTTTCAAGAACAGAGTTTGTGCACATGCCACAGCAGAGAGCCTGGGGAAGAGCAGAGAGCCTGGGGAAGTGCAGAGAGCCTGGGGAATTGCAGAGAGCTACTCACAGCTGTGGAGAGCTTCCCTTCGTTCTTCTGCACGTGGACGATGGCATCGCGCACCACGGAGAACAGGCTCAGCAGGACATGCTCCATGTCGTAGATGCCACGCATGCCTCTGGCCAGCCCCTCCAGAGACCCAATGTACTCCTTCCAGAGGTGATGGATCTCCAGGACACCTGCCAGGCACCCCTGCATCACGGCCCCACAGTAGCTGGCACAGGGCTTGGCCAGCAGCAGCCCCTGGCAGTGGGAGCAGTACCACATCCTCAGCAGCGCCCGCCCGCAGTCCTTGCTGAATTTCAGGTGGTCAGTAGTGTTTATCACCTCGATGCCCAGGTTCAGAGCCTGCAGAAAGACTCGTGTGGCCTGCAGGGACTTGGACACCTGTGTCATCATGGTCTTTGGGTAGCTCCCGAAGACTTTGAGGTCCTTTCTGGCCACCCGCAGACACTCAGTCATTTCCACAGAGGGATCGGGGGAGCCAGGATTAATCAAGTGAGAGTAAACCAAAGGGAATAAACTGTCAAAAAATTCATTTATCATGTCATTGACACGGATGTCAGAACCCAGTATGTACAGTGAGATATCAGTAAAAAGTTCTCCAACAAATTTAAGAGCCTTGGGCCCCATGCTCTGGTAGTAGGTCCTGAACATGCTGTTGGTGAAGTTTCTTGCATGCCGCACTACAATTTCGAAGGCTTCTGCAAAACAGAACAACAACAACAAAAAGAAATGTTACTAAGAGATGGTGAGCTGAGAAACAGGGAGGATAATGTTCTACCACAGCACTGCTGCCAGGGCTGGTCCCATCCTGCCTGCCTTGGGTCAAACACCTGCTGGCCATGCCAGCTGCAAAACACCAGCATCAGCAATTCCAGGGGAAATGCATAAATTCTTTAAACAGAAACTACATTTCAAAATGGCAAAAAAACCCTATGATCTAGTTAACATTTCAGCTTTTAAAGAAAATATTGATTCAAGAAAAGGGCTAGACTGCAATTTCTTTCTCTCCCCCCTTTCATATTGATTTGAAATTAACAGGAATTCTATCTCCAGACTTAATTTAAGGCAGAGATAAATGTTTGACAAACTGTACAGTGTTTAAAATCAGGAAACAGTAAATGCTGACATTCCATTATGAAAAGGAAAACATTTATAGGAGTTTAATCACAGACAATATTCTGACTCAACCCCAAGCAGTGCACCAAGTGTCCTCAGAGCCACTGGAAAAGGCCCCACAGTGCTGCAGTTTTCCCAAATGCACCAGGCTCACTTCAGCTGCAGATCCAGTGTTTAATTTGCCATGGATGTGAGGTGTTTTGCTGTCCAAAGGGATGCTGAAGCCAGTGGTGCCACATCCACCTTTGGGTGCCCAGCCAGGAACACTTCCATACATATCAGGCTGTCCCACACTGTCCCGTGAAATTCAAGTTTTAGAGAGAGATTGTAATTTTTTTAGGAAAAACCACAGTGCATTTTCCCATCTCTACCTTCAAAGACTTTAGGACTTTCAGCCCACATCTCCTCCACAAGGTGAGCAGAGAAGCCCCCAGAGTCACTGCACAGTTATTCCTTTAATTATAGCACTCCTCATCAGGAGGCTTCCAAAATGTCCATACCCCACTATATAAGGAGAACATACCTATGCACACACCAGTTTGTATCTTAAAGCATTAGAAGGGGAGGCCATCAGTGCAAACTAAAGTCTTTGGCCAGCTTGTTCTACCAGCCTGTAGGGTACTATTCATAAAATGCTAAAATTAATGAACAGCCTTCCAGTTCACAGGTCACTGACACCCCACGATGTAACTGCTCTCAACTCTGTCACTCTGGAAGCACACATCCTGGCTCAATCTGCATGAAAATTATTCATGCTCAATAATTAAAGGGAATGTTTAATTTTTAAAGCCCTAAGAGTTATTTCCCCCATTTGTTAAGGCTGGAATGCAGCTGAGCATGTCCTGACATCTCCATAGGGGTTCAGTATCAACACTGTCACAAGCAAAGTTGGGCCTTGCTGCTCCCCCTGCATAACCTCTTGCATTACTCAAGAGCTTTTAAGACCATCACATCTCCAGGACTTCCAGCTCTTTCTTCCTGGTGCACCCTATTTAGGGATGCCTGGAAGGACAGAGTGCTGTTGCTGCACCCCACCCCAGCATGCAGAAAGCTGTGTGTAAGCAGTGATCAGAGCAGAAATTACTGATATACTTCTGCAAACAGTGTCTCCATCCCATCTGGTGCCTGCACACCTCCCAGGCAAGCTGCTGAAGCATTTTGTCCACAGCTCCAGACACTCACACCAGGACTGTCCCAGCAAGCCAAGAACAACCATCTGCATTCCCAGATGACAGCAATCCTTCCTTCCTCAGCACAGACCCAGGGAAGCAGCAGTGCAAGTACACAACCTGCCTCCCTCACCATCACAGCCAGTATCCCACTCCTCACCCCCAGACAGGGGATGGCAAAGCTCTCCAGGCAAGATGACAGCAAGTGTGACACAGACTGGGCTCTGCAAGCAGGGCAGTTGCACTATTACACTATATGAAATCCTGGTTGCACTATTGTTAAAAGTTTTAAAACAAAAAAAAAGTCTTTTTAAAGAGGACACATAGATTATAAAACCTTTTTTTCCCCCCTCTTTATTCTCAAGAACACCAGAATAGCTTTCACCTCGAAAAACACAAAGAACTTTTTTGGACCAGTGGGTTTTTTCTGACAGCAGTGGAGATGGTGCCAGGATTTTCATGCTGTGCCTCACCATTCGCCTTTACCCTCTTCTCTGCTAGCTCCCTTCAGAAAAAGCCATCACTCTTCCGTTCTCTCACTCCTCTGTGTTTTGCCAGTTATCATCAGAGCCAAAAGACTTCGCTGATTAGAAAAATATTCCAAGCTGCTATGCAAACCTCCTAGGGCGAGCAGGCTTCAGAAAGGAATGGAGAACAGTGGTGTATCAGAAGAGCAGGCACACACAGTCCCACTGCTTTAAAGGTCATGACATGCACATAATTTTTATCGTAATAACTGCCTCAGAGTGTCTATTTTATGCGCCTCGGAGCTTTTGCATATATCCATTAGAAAGCGCAACAGGGACTATAAAAGCATATGGAGACTCCTGCTGCCCTATTAATAGATGCAAGAAATAATAAAACTTTGTAAAAAAGAAGTCTTACACATCCAAAATCTCTCCCACCCAGCTCCCACAGTAGCTGCTTATTCTGACATACTCCTCGGAAAGCGCTGGCTGCAGGAATTGTAAATCCCCAGCTGCCAGCAGCTGCAGTGACCCTCAGCCAGGCTCCAGACACTTCAAAGAGGAGGAAACTTTGCAGGTCAGTCCCCTGTGCTCCCACAAGGGAACCTCACAGGGACACAGGGGGGACCCTGCATTACAGACATGACAGAGGCTTCTGATCCCCCATAAAACTCCCCACAGCCTGGATTTGCTGCAGGTAAAATCTGCCCCACACATAACACAGCATTACCAAAACTCATTGCTGGAGGATAATTCAATCTTTTCTCTCTTTTTTAAATTGTTTTTTAAATTTCAACGATATTTTCAAAAGCTGCTATTTAAGCCAGCTGTTTTGCAGGTCTAGCTGAAGCAGTGTGAACACAAAGCCAAGCATCACACTTGCCCTCGACTTCAGCAGGAAAAAGCCCTGCATGGCTGAGCAGGGCTCACTTTTACAAACTCCATCACTGTAGAGTGCACACTCAGATGCACACACAGCAGAGTATAAGACATGTTCCTTTAAACACATTAGCAACAAAAGAAAGGCTCAGGATGATCTCCATCCCTTACTGGATTCAGGGAGAAACAGTGACAAAGGATGATGAAAAGGCAGATCTACTTAACGCCTTCTTGGCCTCAGTCTTTAGTAAAACCAGTTTTTCTCCAGGTACCCAGCACCATGAGCTGGAAGACAGGGATGGGGAGTAGAACAAAGTCCCCATAATGCAGGAAAAAGTGGTCAGGGCTCTGCTTAGATACACATAAATGGAGCTGGATGGGATCCACCCCAGGGTACTGAGGGAGCAGGCAGAACAACTCATGAGGCCACTGTCCATCCTTTACCAGCAGTCCTGGTTACCCAGGGAGGCCCCAAGTGACTGGAGCTGGCAAATGTCACAGCACCTGGGAGGGTGAGATCACCTTGAGTGCCATCAAATGGCACATATGGATAACTCAGCCCACATGGGCTCATGGTCCTGCTTGGCCAATCTCATCTTCTATAACAAGGTGAGCAGCTTGGTGAATTAAAGCGTAGCCAGGGATGTTGTCTACCAGGATTTTGGAAAATACTTTGGCACCATTTCCCACAGCATTTGTCTTGGAGAAACTGCTTGTGGCTTTCTTTCTTGTCCAGGAAAGAGAAACCAAGACAGCATTTGCAGGATGGGAGCCAGAACATCATTACCAACCAAGCACTGGTGCCCTGGTACTGTACCTGTGCTGGCTGCCTCAGTCAAGGGCAGTTTGTCAGGACTCCCAAAGGATGAATGGAACAGCTGAACCCACTCCAGAGCACAGATATCAGTCACCAGTTGAAAAGCACAGGCTGTTACTTATTTTTCAGGCTGGACTCTTGCTGAAGTACCTGGAGAAGAATTGCTGCCTGATTCCAGCAGCCAGAAGGGAAGGACTAAGCTCCCTTCAAAGTGCAGAAATTCCCCAGAACACAGCCCAGGGAGAGCTGCACGGCCGCTGCAAACCGGCAATTAGAGAAAATAAATTGTAAAAGAGCATAACAGTGCCCTGAGTGGGGATTACTGGCAGGAGAAGGAAATCACTATGTTCTCAGCCCAGATAATAAGAGTCTGCTGCTTAGTAAAAAAGCCAGCTTTCCTGAGAAAGCTGCTGGCTCCTAAGCTGCAGCAAACTTCAAAGGGTCGGCGGCGGGGCCGAGGAGCTCGGGATTAACCTACAGCTGCCCCAGGCTGCAGGAGGCTCCAGCCCAGCCTGCCACTTGATGGGTTTATTTAAGAGATTATGTGATGCAGTTGCCTGAGCTACAAGGAGCTGGTACAAGTGACCCCAACAAGCCATTCCCATCCAGCATCCCACTGCAGAGGGGAGAGCCAAAACCTGATGGCAGCTGCAGAGATGCACCTCCAATTCCAAACTCAGCAGGTTCTGCTTCACAAGCAGCTGAAGGTGTTTGGAAAGGTGAAACAAGGTCTGTCCTCCTTCTGCCTCCCATGCCAGCTCACCAAAGACCAGCACCACAGAGCACTGCGACCCCTGGGAGGAGGGACAGCCGGGTCCACTGTGGCACTCAGGCACCAGGGAAGCTCCCACCATGGCTACTCCCCCTCACTCTTGGGAGCTGAGCTCACAACTCCCATTTGCACTTTTGCAAAGGATTATTTGCTTAAAAACCTGCCTCCCCACACACAGTCTTATCTTGACCACCAAGATCTCTCTTCACAGTGGAGGAACTACAACCTTTGTTATTCCACTACCAAGAGCCAGTGACTGGCTGGCTTTTTGAGGAGAGAAAACCAGGCAAATAATTCTAGACAATGGTGTCACCACCATTTCCCTACACCCTCAGAAAACTCCAGGGCCGTCTACTCCAGGAATTTGTGGCAGAGTGGTGAATCCACATGCACTGTCCCAAACTGTAAAATGAACAGAAAACTGACTTACATGCAGCAGAAACCTCCCTTGAGGTCAACGTGGATCACTGGCAGTCAGCTGAATTTCCCTCTGCAGATGATGATGCATTTTGTGATTTTCTGCACCTTCACCAGGATGCTGCTGCTGCTGCTGCTGCTTGGGAGCACTACAGACTGCAAATGTGCCACATGGTGATTCCCTGCCCTGCACATGGGAGCATTTTCAAATTTCACATGGGAGCATTTTCAAAGTGCACCACAAAATGCACTTTAAATGCCTTTTAGGTATGAATGTGCTCCTCCTCCCACAATGAATCTCATCTATGATTCAACAGCTCCAGGGCAGCAAGCTCAGCTCCTGAAACTCAGGGGATTTGCTGAAGTTTCTCTTTGAGGCTTCAGTGGCTCTCCTCATGTCCCTGGAGGGTCTCTGCTCACAGGGACCAAACTCTGCACCAGGCACAGCAATAACTGCAGGTTCAGAGAGTCTCTGCTCTGGCCAGACTTCACCTGCCTTGGCTCCACCTGAACTGAACCTGAGCTCTGGCACTTCCCTGCTGATAGCAAAAATTCTTCCTTTACTTCTCAGGACACAAATCACAGATCATCAGGAGAGAGCTCAGCACTGGAATCTCTCAGCCCACAAAACAAACACACAGGTGTCCAGGCAGGACATTGGAAAATTAATCAGTTCATTAAACTGTTCCAAATGCAATCACTGCATTTACTGTAGGCCTAAGGTTCCCAAACCTCTAAAAATCCCTTACACCTAAAAGCCAAAGCTGCTCAGCCCCCCAAAAACACAACCAACCTTCCTGGACTGGAATTCAAATGTTCATCAAGGAAATGCAGGAAGTTTGGGTGTTTGTAAGCTCTGCCAAGTATTTTCTGACCTGGCTTTTGCTGTGACACTGCTGAGAAGTGGCAACAGAAGCCAGAGGAATCCTCATGTGAGTGAACTCTAAAAAGAGGAAATGCTTCTTTAATACCTCCAGTGAATCAGACAACTTCAGCCCCATCACAGCAGCCAGTGTTCCCAAAACACAGCAGAGCTCACCCAGAGAAGAACAACTGTTTGCAATAATGGCCTGGCTGCCACAGGCACACTGGTGAGATGAACCCCAAGTCATTTTTCAAACAGCAGGTAATATTTATTCACCAGCTTGGAAAAGGTTTGCAATATATTGAGCAGAAAGGAAACAAAATCTAAGAGAATTTCCCCTGGCAGCAATAAGAGCAGCCTCCAGATTTGTTCTGTTATGATTTACACTACACTGCAAGTTTTTAACAACATTATCTGGAGACAAAAGCTCTTCTAAGCAGTATAATTACTTTTGTCTATGGCATTACAAAACCCATCAGATGGTGCCACTGCTGCTCTTACAGGGTTTGTTTCACTGAGCACATTTGGGTTTAAAGCTTAGGAAATGCTTTTTTTCCAACTATGACACAGCCTTTTGGGTTACTTTTACAATGTTGTCACCGTAAAAATTATGGTCTCAAGCTCCCAAGCTTATGAGATTAGCTTTAAAGCATTAGTAATAAAAAGTAGAACAATTCTGTTATTCTGTCTTCTTAATTTTAAATAATCAACCTTTGCACTTTCTATCTTTGCCTTTCTATCACCACTGGTCCAAGAGAGCAAAGTCCAGCCTTTAAATAAGACAGGGCTCAATCCCTCTGCATTTGTCACAAAAGGATCTTCTCCTAATTATCTATTTCTATCAAAACACCAAGCTCCAAAACCATTTATTTTTAATTGTTCAGCTTATATAGTGCCCTGGCAGTTTGAAATACACTCCCTGAAGTTTCTAATAAAAATAATGTATGATCCATCTCATTATATCCACTCAAACTGCCCTGAAAATATTCCTGTACCAGCCCAGGTAACAGTCCAACTGTTACACAATTAGTCACACTGTGCTTCTCCCATTGAATATTTATATCCTGCACATGAAAATTCTGTTAATGCAGACAGCAGAGCTTACCAACACAAGCTGCTTCCAGCCCAGAATCAAGGAAACATGAAATTCTGGTGCCCCCAGGTCCTCACTCCAACCCTGCCTGGATGGAGCTCAGTGCAGGGCTCTGTACCCCACACTGGCACCCCCAAATCATGACAGCAAAAGGCAGGGGCAGGGATGCTGGAATGGACCACAGCCAAACAATCATTGTTTTGAGGGGCACCAGGATGTCTTGACAGATCTCTAGAAACCCTTGGGAGCACCCAAGTCAATACAGGAAATCTACACTCCAAGTGAAAGATTAAAAAAACCCAAAATTTTCACAGCAAACACCTCACAAGAATGACTTTGCAGTAAAATCTTTTCTGGGCTTCATGCTGGAACACGTGGCTTTGGTGCTTTTGATTAAACATGGGTTGCACATCCATTGTATAATTTGTTTTCCTGAGCATCAAGATAGATAATGCCTGATGCCATGACAAATGTGTGGATGCTTAACAGATTCCTGAAAATTTAATAAAGACAAAGTTAAAAATGCAAACAGTAGAGGCTGGTGCAAGTGATGGGTGAGGATGATTCTTTATCAAAGCCAAAGGGCAAGAGGAATAAGGGGCTGAAGAAGCAGGCTGAGATCAAACCCTGGGAGCACAAGCTGGAAAAGCTGAGAGAGGATGCAAGAGGCTTCTGCAGGTAAAAGGTCACTCTGGTAGGGGGAAAGGTTGTGCTGTAACCTGGCAGGTGAGAGATAAACTTCTCTCCATGCCCATCTTGATGCTGAAACCCACATAAGGCACAGAGTTCAAGTTCACCTTCCCCATTTTTTTATCCCAAATACTTCTTTCCTCTGCTCCTAGTCTCTCTTACCTCTCCAATTTGCTGCAGAGACAACCAACTCCATCTACAACTCTTATTTCAAGGCAGGTGCTCAGCCAGGGAGCAGCAGGAATAGCTACAAAAACCTTGGGGAAAAGACCTCTCTGCCCTGGGTAACTGAGCAGATATCACAGACCCAAATATTTTATCACTGCAAAAGCACATCTAGGATTGTTTTGGTTTTATTTTTAAACACAAAGCACGTTCCCTGTACCAAAAAAAAAAAAAAAAAAAAAAAAAAAACACAACAAAAAAAAAACACAAAAAAAAACCTCAAACAAAATCCTCAACGAAACAAGCAAACAAAACAACCCCAAAAACAAACAAAAATAAACAAAACAAAGAAAAAACATTACTTGGCCACCCACACAGCCTTATTTTACTAAGTGGAGGCTGCAACATCCACCTAATGGGGTTATCAAGATATCAAAAAAGCAGCACCCCTCTTCAAAGATGAATGATAAGCCACTCATATCAAGCAGAGGGCAAGTGATTTCTCCCACTGGTGCACTCCCAGCCAAATTTACAAGCCAAGCATTTCCAAAGACCAGGACACCATTTTGCATAGTTCTTCCATTTATTTTAGACTAAAAGCTATAAGCAACTTCTGAAAAAATGCAAGCCTAGCAAATTTCTTTATTCATCAGAATAAATGAAGATAAAGGAAGCCACCAGGTCAAGTTGAGCTTGTATTCAAAAAGTAAAAAAAAAAACCTTTGGAAGTGCATTGGTCTCAGTAACTTTAGAGCAAGGCAGATCTGAGACAGGCATTCCAGGCTCCCTTTCATTCCACAGGGCTTTTATCAGCCTGTTAAGTCTCCAACAATGGAGAGCAGACTATTTATTTAAGCAGCAAATTCCTTCCTTAATAATCTCTCCTGGCCAAATTCTCTGTAAAGTTATCTCAACTGTGCGATGAAAAGTAAATGGCAGAAGATCAGTTCTTGATCCCTATAGTAACACACAGGACTTGCACTCATTTCAGGGCACCTGTTGACCATTCTTTAGTCACTCCAGCCCCTTTATTTCTGTTATCAGTTTCCTACCTGTGCCAGCAGAACTTGGAAAAGCCATTTACTCTGTAACACACAGCAATATCAGTCTAACTCTTCCCCCTAAGGAGTGGCTGTTTCCAAGACACAGAACAATATCCAGGCTCTCAAAAGCAATTCAGTGATTTTCAAGCTAGTTTTGTCTCAAGACACCTCAGAAAGACACAGGTTTCCAACATGGAAGACCATGGACCACCTCAAGAGCACACGTGCAACTCCCTGAGCACTGAGCAAATGCAGAATATTTTGGCAGCATCTTGGTTCACAGGGAGCAGGGTACCCAACCCGTCCTGTCTGAAACACCTCAGGGGCTGAGACAGGACACCCCAGCCACAGCAGCACCCCTGTAACAGGACTCAGGGCATGCCAGGCACACAAACCCCCAGGCACACAAACCATCTCCATCCTGAAAAAAAATAAAAATTAAGAAGACCTAACCATGGCCCCAGTTTCTAGCCTTAGCAACTTTCCAAAAATTAGACTCACTTCTTCTCTTCCTTCCTTCCTCCACCTTGAGTAGATCCCCTCCAAACACCAATGGGTGGAGGGGAGGTTGGATATTGTTTTGTTTGTTTGTGAGGGATGGTGGTTTCATGAGTTTTTTGGGTTGGGTTTTTTTGTGGCTTGTCTTTGTTTGTTTGTTTGGCTTTTTCAGGAGGTTTTTTGTTTGGGTTTTGTTTGTTTGTTTGTCTGTTTTTGTGGGTTCTCTTTGTTTGGTTGGTTTTGACTTTGTTTCCCAAGTTGGTGCACGGGCAGGTCCCAGCCCAGGGAGGAAGCAGAAGTTGGGACATCAGGTCCTGGTGGCACCAGCTGAGCCCAGGGCTGGTCCATCCCCAGCATCCCACATGGCTCTGCATCCTGCTTGTCCTGGCTCAAAGCCCTGCTTTGATTAACACCCACTTCACAAGGAAGATGCTTTATCATCTCCTTATTCCCCCCTGAGAGCAAGGCAGCCATTGCAACAGGAGCATGAGATGATAATTTGGCTCTCAAGAGCAAGACTCACAACCACAGCTGCCAGAAATCGATCAGAGGCTCCAGTGCCTGCTCCAGAGAGGCTTTCCTTCAAGAACATGAATAATCCTCTGCAAAGTAATGGCACTATTCATCTCTGGAAAGTTCCTCACAGGCTTAAATCCCTTGTTGAACACGTGCTTAGCTGTGTTCCCAGTAAATTAAAATTCAGCTTGTTCTTTTTCTGAAGAGGAACATGGAAAGTATCAATCGATAAATTCACCAAAAGTTTTATGGCAGCTGCTTTTCTCAGTAACAGAGCAACCACTGCTTAGACATGGTTTAATGCATAATCTCCAGATCAATATAACTTTTGATTTATAAATAATGCTAACAAAAGGAGCAAGGACAAATATGCCTGGGAAAAAAGGTAAACAGCTTTTCCAAAGGCTACTTTCATTGTAGCCCTCTCAAAATAAAGTTCATGTATTTCAAAGGCTGCATGTGGAAACCAAACAGAATATATTAATATTACCTCCAAAGCTGAAGGTTCATCTTCATCATTACACTGTTCTGACTTGTCTGTTCGGCCACTCTTGGGACATGTGACCCTCTTGGTGGCATTTGTTAAGTATTAGCTGCTCATAATTCCAAAATCTCCTTTTTCCCAAGGAAAAGTTGCCACCCAGAGAGACCTGTCTAAACATTTCCACACAAGGTCTAAGTCCATACTTAAAAACCTTATATCTATTATGGAGTCTTTCCCAGGTGTGATAAACACAGGTCAGAGAAGACTGTAAATCCTGACAATTTTTTCAATTACTGTGCATGTTAAAATGATGCCACCACAAATAGGTTGCAAGAGATATGCTGGAAGATCTATTAACTCACTGTAAATCTAGTTAAGTTGGGAATTCATGCCTTGCAGAATTTTACCATTAGTCCTGAGAATTAGTTTATTGCTGGACAGAGAGGGCAGAGCCCATGAGGGTCATTTCAAAGACATTCTGCACCATGGCCTGTCTAAAACGGCCCCTCTGCAGGTATTTAAAGTGTTAATGAGCCTTTGAGGAAGTGGTTGCACACTTCCCTCTACAGACATGCTCAGCTGAATAAAAAAAGGCATCACCTTTTCCTAAACCTTCACATTGCTTCTCCTCCCACCCATAATCTCCTCTTCCAGAGGAAGCACTGACATATTTGAGAGGTTATAATAATTTAGGTACAATTATTCAGTTGTTTTGGGAATCAACACCTGATTTTTTTTTATACCCATGAGAAAAAACAAGGGGGAAAGAGCTCAGGTTCAAACACAGTGAATTCTACCCCAAGCCTAGCATGGTTTCTGCCAGAACACTTCCCTTTGAAAAGCCATTTTTCTTCCACTTCTTGTAAACAACCAAAAATTTCATTTCCTGTCATGGTTGCACTTTACTGACTGGCTCAAGCACGTAGAGATGGATCCTTTTTGATAATGAAATAATGGGAGTTTTAACAGCCTCTAGAAATGAAAAAGCAAACCCATTTTCTACTCTCTGAATTGATCATTTGCTGCTTGTGGAAAGTGGTGGAGACATCATCCCTGAAGTGTTCAAGAGATGGAGGGACATGACACCTGGGACATGGTTTAGTGATGGACACAGGGGTGTTGGGTTAATAGTTGAATTCAATGATCCTGGAAATCTTTTCAGACCTTAATGACTCTGTGATCTGAGTTCAAACCCCCCTTGCCCAAAACAGAGCTGAGCTCCAGCACCATGGTATGGAAAAGATCCTTGGGAAGAGAGAAGGGGAGACCTGCATGCTTGTGTCTGGTGCCAAGAAAAAAATTAGTTCTCAACATGGGCAAAAAGGGGAGAGCGTCCTCTTTGCAGACAGTATCCTGTATTTATATCAAAATCCATTTTCCTGTTTGAAATAAATAGCATTTGAAAAACATTCTTGCTTTTCTCCAAGGTTTTCAGCTTTTCACACAAGACCCAAAGACCTTGGAAGGTGCCCTACAACAGCCTCACCCTGAGCCAGGACAAAAAGAGCAAAGCACCAGGGCAGTTTGGCCACTGTGGAGGGGCAGTCTACACTTCCATCCAGGGACACCCTGAGCCCTCAACAGAGGCACCTTTGGAGCCAGCAGAAGAAAAATTCCCTACAGCATCCCTGCATCCCAAAAACATTTCTGGAAAACACTTAACCACAGCCATGTTGCAGCACTCCCCATGTGCTTCTCCATCACAAACACTTCAGATTCCCTAGAACTTCAAGAAAGCAGGTGAACAAAGCTGAGTCAGGCTCTCAGAGTCCATGCCAGCGATCAGACGGGATGGACTCGCTCCACTGCTGACACTTCTCTCCAAACTCAGTCCATTCACTGTGACAAATTTTGGAAAAGCTCCTTGTGATGTCCAGAAGCAGCAGCTCAGAGCAGGCCCCTGCAGACATGGACCCAGCCTAAATGCTCCAGAGTGGGGCACAAAACACTCCTTGGAGAAACAGCTCTGCTAGTGCTGAGCTCCAGGCTGCGCTGCAAACCTCCCTCCTCCTCCTCCTGGTACCAATTTGGCAGCATTTTACATGCTCAAGAAACCTGAAGTGTAATGAAACCACAGTGGCAAAACTCAAGTTGGCAATGGAAAAAGCAGCTCCTGCCCAAGGGAGTGTGTTAAATGCCTTCTGGAGCAAGAGCCATTAAAATCTGCAAACATGCAGCTCTGCTGGACTGCCCCAGACACCAACCCCAGTGCCCAGACAAAGAGCCCATGGACGCCAGGGCTGCAGAATCTCCCCATAAACACTTTCATTTTAAACCCATTTAACTGGGAAAAGGTCAACACCAGCAACAGCACAACATGTGTTATCAGTTAAACAAAGTTAGCAGCTATCAGTTAAACAAAGACCACTTAGACAAGCCAAAGCAAAGATCCTCTGTATTCCAGGCACCCAGATGAATCTCTAATACCCTGCCTAAGCCTCTGTGTTTTATGTGCAGTCTCCATGAAGTCTGAATTGGGCGTTTTTAATTGCACATGAATGAATTAACCATCATTAGCCATGAATTTAACAGGCTACAACTTTAGAAATAAAAGGGTAACAATATAAAATGCTGGAAGTGTCATCTACATCTCTGCTGCCCAGAGCCACTGCTGTGCTCCTGATTTGTCACCATCAAGCACTACCTAAATTATCATCCAATTTGTATATACAGTCAATAGCATATTTTTCTTCCCCAAAAGTTCAAATAGAGATACCTATTAAACTGACCTTTAATAAGAACGATTGCTTTTTGCAAGGTGAATATTTTCATACCTTATCATCTAAGGGACATAAATACCATCTGGGTTCCAATTGGCACACTCCCCACTTCAATAAGTGACATTTGTAGCAAAGTTTCACTTTTGACAGAGGCTGAATCTATTCCCAGCCCCTGGAATCACTCTCAGAGCTTGCACAATCTGTTCTTCTCCTGCAGCCCCAGCTTTGGACAGAGCAGATTACATAAAGACCTCAGTTTACAATTAAAAACCAAAACAATCCAGCCTTTGCTGCTGTGGGAAAAGGCTTGAAACTGTGACCTGTAGTGCTGGCAGACAAGAAAAGTAAATTAAGGAAAACCTCACAGTGTATCATTTTTCCAACTTGCCAATTTTAATGCCGATCTCATTGTTCTGAGGGCTTTAATCATGATTTTGAAATGCCTCGAGGTTATGGGAACTGAAAACCACATGCTTTCACTCAAGTGAGACAGCAAAACATTTTGCAAATTCATCTTTCCTATGAAGATGCTCATGTTCCATCCTAATCTTTACTTCCCTGCTAAAACAAAAATATACCCAAATCTCCCAAAGACAGACTAGCTTAAGATATGGTGCCATAAAACCCCTGAGGGTTTTTGCTCCTTTTCTTTCCAGAGCATCAGTGTAACCCTAATCTGAATTGAGGGAGTCCCAGCTTTTACCTCAATATATTAACAAAGCCAACCAGTTTTAAAACATGGGCATCTCACCCTTCCCCATTTCCCAGGCTGACAAGCCATTTATCCCCAGACCTAATGAGCAGCACAAAATGCCATTCCAAACAGCCACAAACCACAAATGATTCCTCCCAGATGCAGCACTGGAAATCCAGATGTGTTTTCCCCATGGGCTGGGGCTCCCACCCTCCCCACACTGGGTGTGATGGCACCCCCAGAGTCAAACACATCCCAGTGCTCACCTCCAGGGCTGGGAAAGCAAAATCAGGGAGAAAAAGCCAATTTCCTTTACTCCTGAATGAATTGTTTGTTACAGTTCCTGTCCTAAAACAAAGCATTTCTGTTGGCTCAAGCAGCATGAATGCCATGCAAACTGAACAGGAAAAAAGAGGTAGCAAGTGGCAGGTTTGTGTTTAGCAGTGCCAATACACTGACCCCCATACAGGGAAAAGGAAAAGGAAAAGGAAAAGGAAAAGGAAAAGGAAGGAAAAGGAAAAGGAAAAGGAAAAGGAAAAGGAAAAGGAAAAGGAAAAGGAAAAGGAAAAGGAAAAGGAAAAGGAAAAGGAAAAGGAAAAGGAAAAGGAAAAGGAAAAGGAAAAGGAAAAGGAAAAGGAAAAGGAAAAGGAAAAGGAAAAGGAAAAAGGAAAAAGGAAAAAGGAAATGTTGAGAGCTTGTCTCTGAGCTTTGCTTACTTGGCAAACAGAACATTATTTTGATTCCCCACTGGTTTTTGTGAAAGGGGGCTGGGGGTCCCCACAGCTGTTTTCTCAGCACATGCATCTCAAACTTTTACTCTACATCAAGAATATGAAGTAGACAGCAACATCAACTAGATGCTAGAAAAAAAAAAGAAGTAAAGAAGCAGAAGCTAAATTGCTAAATTGCTTTTTGTCCTTCCTGTTCCTGTGCAAGCCACTCCTGCATCAGTCCACTCTTCTTCCAGCCCAGGCCTGAAGTCTTAAAACCCTGTCTGCAGAGAGAATTAGGCTGGATTTATTGCAAACACCTACTCTGGACACTTGTAAAGCAATCTGAGAGCACCTAATGGATTTAGGATTTAGCTAAATTGGTGAAACACAATAAAGAGATTAAGAACAGAGTCAATCACAAGCAATTGAATTAGCACATCCTTTAAAAGCCATCAGCAAGGTCCAGGACTAACTACCAAGCAGGGGAAAAGTGGAGTAGAAATGCAGGGCAGAGAATGGAGTTTCCTCCAGCAGATTGTGGGAAAAGTTTGAAGGAGCTGGGCAGGGCAGCCAGCACTGCAGGGACACAGAGCTCTCTGTTTCTCTGTTTTCAGGAAACCCTTGGCACAAGGAAGAGCTGGTCCAAGCTCATCTGTAGAAATGAAAGCTCACATTACTACTGGCCATTTAAGTCTGGAAAATGTATTCAAAGAGAATGAAAAAGTTTAAAATAGCACATTGCTGGTTGCAGACCCATTCCCATGGGTGACCATCTACATGGGTACATTCAGGATCTAGCCAAGACCTCACAGGATCATCTCACAGCCTCATCTGACCTCACCAAATGGTGTCACAAAAAAAACACTACATGAGGCTGTGTCCAAGAGTTCCATGTGCTGTGAATGTGCAAGGTCTTTGTGGAGTGTGGCAAGGCACATTTTTTCTTAGATTTTACTGCACATTTCCATGTGTTTCCCTGAGTCCTGTCCACTCCAGCAGCTGCACTGGGGGATGCAGTTTGCACAGCAGCCTCTCTTCCTGCTGGCACTTCTTCTCCAGCTGGGCTGAGACATGGTACAGGGAGGTCTTTGGGTGGCAGAAATTGAATCAACTCAGGGAAGCTGCAGCAGCAGCTCCATCAGCTCTCAAGGGGTTTGGCACCACCTTGCACTGACTGCAGCATCTTCCAGCCTAAGCCCCAAGAAAAGGCTCAGGAACAGACTTATCATAAAACAGCCTTCTTTGCAGTCCAGAAAAAACCATGAACCATATTCTGGTTTCACATTTACAGAGACTCCACACAGGAGCAGAGCCAGTCTCTTCTTACCATCCTATCAATCGCATTCCTTCCTGTGATTTTTTTCCAAGCAAACAGAAGCACTGATAAACTAATGACCTGAATCTGCACATCTCCAGTTCAAACAAGTCCTACACTATTTCTCTTAGTCCTCACCAACATACCTTCATTTCAGAAGCAGCCATCCATATTCCTCAGTCTCAGAATAATTCTTCTTCAAACAAGTTGCAATAAAAGGTTTCCCTCCAGCTCCAGTATCGTGTGGGAACACAAGAATCCAAATATTTTGGCTGTTGGAATTATATAATGGCAGTCTAGCTTATTGCTTCCTCTTGTATCAAACTTAGTGAGGCTTCCAGGCATTTACACCGCCAGCAGAACTTCCCTTACTGTAAAATCTTTTTTATTGACAATTCAATCATGTCAGGTTTGGAACAGCAGACGCACTGATTTGATCAGCTATCATTGGATTTACAATATATAAATGACAGCACTGGATCTGCCCCACATTGCAGGCAGCTGCCTTTTATCGATTTATATTCTACTAGCAAGCAAGAAAAATTGCAGCACAATGTAGTGGTATAGTCTCAGATCAATAGCAATTTTTTTCTTAATGACATGAAGGCCAAGATAAGGACAGCATAAGTCAAAGCCAGACAGATCAAATTTGCCCGATATCCCTTTCAATTACTGAGGAACACACGAAGGGATATGTAACATTAAAGCTGAGAGGAATATTATCAAAATGTTTTAAAATTACAACAGGCTTACAAGGCTGCCAAAAGTCCCCACAGTCCCTGGGAATCCTGGTGGAGAACCCTGGGCTGCCCATCTCCATCAGCTGCCTTGGCAGCCCTTGGAGCCTGAGGCTTCCCTAATGGGCAAGACCAACTCTGGCTCCACATGGAAAGGTATTAAAAAAGTCATGGTTCCTGAAACCTGCTCCACTGCACAGCTTTGGGAGTGCCCAGAGCACCAGGGTGCTGCCATGGGGGCCCTGGTGTGCTGGGTACCACTGACACATTACCAAAGAACAGGGCAAAAAACCAGCAAATGCATTTGTGTGTTCCTGCTGTCTCCTCTCCTTGGGTCAGCCCCTCTCCTCTGGACATCCCAGAGCAGCAGTGATGTCCACAGTGCCACCACCCCACCCCTGAGCACTCCTGCCATCACTCCCACGTGACCAAAGGGGACAGAGTGCAGATTTAGATCTTGTCCCACACTTTGTCCCAGCCAGTCTGTCCCCACAGCCCCTCCAGGGTCACAGCCTGGCAGCAGGAGGATGTGCTCCCCTTCCCAGCACAGCCCAGGCAGGCTCCACGAGCTCCAGCACACAGCACAGGACTGGCACTCTTTGAGATAACGTGTGCCTCTTTAAGAGCCCAACTCATCAATAATAGAAAACTCCTAATTATTCCACTAGTGCCAGTATTTCATAAATCCAGTTGTTGCTTAATGAGAAGTTATGAGCAAGCACTTTCTTCATTAACTCTTCTGCAAGACACAGAAACAGAAACTTCCCAACCTAAACCCTCCACGCTTAGGCAGCTTAAATTCTCATTTTTAATTGGCAGCTGGAAAGCAGCACTGTCATGATTTATACCTCTTCTGTACTCCAAGTTTTGATAATTACAAGTTCTGCATGGCTTGTGATTAATCTATTTGCACTGTATGAATTACAAACCCAAACACGTTTGGAAATGAAAATTCATGTGCTGGCTCAAGTACAGGCAATGTGACAGTGAAGTGACGAAGTCAAATCAGCTCAAGGCTGTGGCTGAAACAGTGCCCAGGATCAGCCCTGAAAAGTAGTTTGGGAAATTAAAAAAAAGAAGAAAATAAAAAGTTAAAAGTTTTTTCCCTCTTCACTTCTTTTCTGGAGGCAGAAAAGGGCAGAAGCGTTTCGATAATTATTAATTTATATGACCTTGCTGTGTGTGCATTCCTCAGCTCTTTAAAATGCATTTAGAGCAGCCAGTGTAAAAAGCCATTGAGCCAAGAGTGTGCACAGCACATGGTTCGAGAGGCGACACAAATTTCAAAGGTAAGTGGGAGGAAATCAAACGGTTCCCTCTGATTATTCCTGCAAAATTAAACACCCCTCGCCTGAGTTCTGGTTTTTTGGTCACAGTGACCTCACACAGGGCTGACCCCTCCAGGAAGGCAGGACCAGCCCTGGGCCACCTGGGTGACTGTAACACTGGTGGGAGTTTTGCACCACTTAATTAGTGTTTTTCTCAGTCTCTTCTGCCTTCCCTCAGAGCCAGGATTAAAAAATACGCAAAGGAAACTTTTTTTCTCGTGTTCGGGTTTGGTTGTTTATTAAATCTTATCAAAAAGTGCAGAGTGTTCAGCAGCACTTCTAGCTACCTGCTAGAAGTGAGGAAAAATGGAGGAAGATCCAGCTGCTACAAGGTCTCTTAAAGCTAAACAGTCTAATAGAGAATTAACACCTATATTATTTATCCTTTTAATCCAATAACTGACTTCCCGTGACCCTCAGTGTGACACTGACTGACCAACCAGAAACTGCTGCCTGAAACCATGAAGAAGGAAGATGAACACTGAGACACCACCCAAAATCCTCCATCTTATCCCATACTTATTACTATACCATAAAAACCTCAAATCTAAAACCCTTTACACACATTTCTATTTCACTACACACCCATGATTTTAACTCCAAATTTGGAAGCTTCTCCAAGGCCTCAGGTCAAAAGCAATGTTCTCCAGGGGGTCAGTGCCAGAAAGCACAGAAAGCTCAAAACCCTCAGGTTTCTGGGATCCAACAGGTGAGATGCCAGGATGCCCAGAGAGGGACAGGGACCATTCCAAAAACAAACAGCAAACAGGGTTCAGGAGTTCCCCAAAACCCCAGAAACAGGTCCCTAAATTCTGGTGGCAGGTGTACCCAAGCCAGTCATGTGGTAACCAACTGTATTTGAGATCATAGATCTGTATTATCTTTTTCAGAGCTTTAATTGGTTTATCTGATCTCTAAAATCTCACTATAATATATTATTTGTCTCAATTTTATAAACCTCCATGGCAATTTCACACCTTGAGTAGATGTGACCCAGCCTCAGCACTCACCATCTGCCCACCTGCAGACTCCAGATCCCCATTTCCAACTTCTTTTTAGAGAACAATTTCACATTTGGGTTAACTCTGGGAGTTTTTTTCCTCCCCTGACTTTCAAGATCATTACAATCCATCCTATAAATCAGCCTGTCCTTTTAGTGCAATTATTCTGAAAAAAATGTCATGTAGCAGAGAAACTTTTCACTCAACAGTGGCCACGCTCCAAAAGCAACAGGAAAAATGTTACTTCCACTTTGAAAAACAAACACTGATTTTTAATTGCCTACAAGGGTGAGACAATTTCCAATTCTGTTGGGAGATTACTTCTTTGGAATAAATATTTATTGATACCTACATCTCACCTACTTAGTCATTTACTTTCTTAAAAATATGCACATTTTAAAATGGGTTTACTTTTTCTGCCATCATAAAAAATGCAGGCTGCATTTCTCATTCATGAGGGTTTCATTTTTAATCTGCCATCTCAGACAGGCTCAGGCTGCATTTGTGGCGAGGACAGGCATGAGAAAAATAAAACTTTACTTTTAGAAGAAAGATTGAAAAAAGCTGAAATAAACTCTCAATCTCCCCATTGTGTTTGCCTCAGAGAATCCCACAAGTCCTTGTGGCAGCAGATGCAATTTGATGTTCATACCAGGTCCTTGAGTCACATTGTTCCCAGAGCACATTAACTTGACATTTAGAGATACTGGTTTTTAAAGCCATTTGAACATTAAGTTCTTGACTATTTCTGGTCTTCAGGGCAAAAAGAGGAGCAAGGATGGTAATTAATTTCTCCCCCATCAGAGAAAAAGAAAAAAATAAAATTCAACCTCAAATAAAAGCTTTCCCTGGAAAATGACAAAACATATCCCACAAACACAGCAGTGGAGACACACAGCAAGTGCCACTGCTGTGCCAGCTACATCAAAGAGCCTGGATGGAGCCTGCTCCAGGGATTTTGGGTGCACCTTTCACTCAGAGCACAATGGCTTAGGCTCCCCTGCTTGCAAATTCAATGCAGCTTGTTAAAGCTCTGCTAAGTGGCACAACCAGCAACACCAGGCAGGGGCTCTGTCATCATCTGCCTGGACAATGAGCCCAGCCCAGCACCATGGAAGAGTTCAGTGACACTTGAGCCCATTATTTTTAAAGGATTTGTCCATTTTCTGGAACTGCTGCCCCCCCAACACCAAGAAAATAAGTTATGCCCTATTTACTACACTCAAGAGAGCAGTCAAGCATGTGCTGTGCCAGCTGAGGACAAAATGATGCCACCCATGGAAGGCTGAGAGAGAATTCACTCGTGCACAGAGCAGTTAATTCCCACAGGACTGCACTGCAGCAAGGGCTGATGGTTTATTAAAAGCCTTCACAGGATTTCTGGATTCTTGCTTTCCTCCCCAGGCACCCTATACCAAACTATTATAGATAAAAGTAACAGCTAAAAGACTTTATTAACAAATAAAACAACATTAAAACAACTAATAGCACATTGCAAGAGTCCTGGCTGCCTGATAATATAAAAATCCCTCAGTGGAAGGCACAAAGTGCAAGTTGGGACAGTTGCTCAGGGCTGAGCCAAGTCTCAGATACATCCTCAAAATCTCTGCCAGGACTTCAGCCCATTAAACTCAGAGTGCAGTTTCCAACCTAGGCAGCCACCACAGGGCATCTGTGACTGCCAGAATCAGTGCAGGAGAGGGCAGAGATCATCCCCAGATCTGATTGATGCTCCCCAGCTGCATCCTTATCCTCTCCACATCCTGTTCCCCGTGCTGGTAAAACAAAGTCCACCTGTCCAAGCTCACCCACCTTTCTGCCCATCCCTACCATGCGCTGTTTCTGTACCTCTCTCAAGGACTCAGGTCAGAAGCAATGCAGAAGACTCTGCCATGTTGTAATGGTTTTGAAAGGAAAATCAGTGAGAGACTCCAAGTCAGAAATAGAATATAATAGGAAAAAAGCAAAAATATAAAATATATGCAATAGTACAAAATAAAAAAAAACCAAACAAACACTGACAGGATCAGAATACAACCTGACACTCCACTAGTTAAGGTGGTTGGTAGCAGTGCAGATGAAATGGTCTTCTCAAAGCAATGATCCTGAGAGCTCTTGTCCTCTGGAAACCAGTGGGTAAGGGCTGCCTTGGTGTACCAAATCTCAGTTTTTATCTAGGTAGGAAATGCTTGGCTCCTTCCCCTGTGTGGAGATTCTCCCAATGGGATGATGTAATTTTATCAATCATGCACTGGGACTCAATGGCCATTAACAGAAGATATGTCCTTGGAGGAAAGATGAGACATGGGAAATATAAAGAACACTGCCCCAGCTGGTTTTAACAGGTGGCCCATTAGCAGAGGATATCTCCACAGAGATAAGAATCACTGCCCCACCTGGTTTCAGCAGGTGGTGATGCAATACATATACTTGGGCACATCTCTACATTGTAACCTAGGACACACAAAGAATAAGAAGAGTGTCTTTTGTGCTCAGAAAAAAAAAATAAAAATGGGAGGAAAAGAAGCCTGGCTCCTATGCTGATACAGGTCTCAGGCACCACTTGTCCAGTTGGCTTTGACTGCTTCATTGTCAGGACTCTCTGAACAGGATGGTGACCCAACACTACAGGTGGCAACTGCAGATCTCTTGCCTTGAAAAATAAATGTTTTGCAGTCTTGTAGGAGGGATGCCAGGGTGGTTTTATCCAGGGCTAATGAGCTGCTGAGAGGAATGCTGGAAACCTGCCTCGGTAAGAATCTCTTCCTCAGCTCTCCACAAGGATTTCATGGATCAAAGGGATCCTCAGTGTTGTTGAACAAAGTGGTCTTTAACACCCTTCTGGCTGCAAAAGGGACCTTCAAGCAGATAATCCAATACCTCACATTCAGCACTTAACTGCTGTGGGGATGTGTCAGCCATCCCAGCTCCAGGGGCTGTGTCCAAACCCCTCCATCCTGCAGCTGGTAAGAGCAGCAGAAATGGAGCACAGCATCAGAGCAGCCCCCACAAGGGGCTGAACAGAGTGAGGTAAAGCAGCAGGCCAGCAATTAGCCAGTTATTGCTAACACTGGGACAATTTCATTTTTTAAAAGTTTATAATTTCTGAACTGTTGTGCTGTAGAGCTCATCAGTCCCTCTGCAATATCCATGTTCTGTCCCCTGGGACACATTCAGAACAGAAGAACCAAAAGGATCAGAACAAGAACCACCAAGGTGCCTTCAACAAAGAGGTGAGGGCAAGAAAAGAGCAAGACAGCAATGGGTGGTACAGGGCAGGGGACAGCAAGGCAAGGACCAGCAGCAGGAACTCTGTGACCTGTGATTGCAACTGATAATTGTGTCCTCTGGTTTGAGAAATGCATCAGAAATTTCATATGAGAGTTACTGATTTCTGGCTTGTAGTGTTAACTGACAACTGAGCCCAAAAACAGGCACATGCTCTGAGTCCATCCAGCTGTGCCTGGGGAGAAGGAAATGTCCTCCCTTTGCATCCTTTGCAGAATGAGGCATGAGAGCCTTCACTCCTAGCTGCACACACCACTCTGCTCACAGCTAGTTTAATAGCATAATTCCTAATTCAGGCACACGCAGGAAGAGTGGAACAGATCCTGTGTGCACTAAAGTGGTATTTACTGATGGAGATCATTTTTGCAGCTGATGGACCAGAACTGTTCCCACTGTGTGCTCTAATGCTGTACTACTGACAGAACAGGCATTTTCCTGCTTTTCCTATATTCCTCTAAATCCCAAACAGATGGATTTGTTGGACAGTTAGTCACCCAAATCTGCCACATTAGAAGCCACAGGAATTTCAATCCAGCCCAGCAATCCACCTTGTCCTTTATGAGGCTTTTTTCAACAGACCCCCAGGATCCACCCCTAATACTGACAGGCCAGCAAGGCAAGACAGAAGAGCTGTCATAGATATCCATGGGGAAGAGTTATTCAGAAAGACAACATGCCTTCACTTAGCAAAAAAAATAATGCACAAAACAGCAGTAAGCTCATTCAGCCCAATAAACCCCATGTGCTGAGTTTCATCAGTACCTGCAAGTTCCCACAGACAGAGCCTCTCCAAGGTATTTTCACACTTCAGATTTGTTTTTCTTTTAGGAAACAAGTGATTTAGGGCTAAAGCAGACGTTTGGCTGCCAGCACTGCTTCTGTGTTCTCCATTATCAGATTCAGACACTTTTTTTTTCTCACTGAGCTAAATGACAAACAGAATATCTGTGATTGCCAATACCTCATCAACTGGTACAAACACCCAGCACCACCCTCCAAAGGAATATGCAAATATCTGTCATTCAGCTGAGAAGAAAAAGGATCTAAAATGTTATTAAGGAAGAGCAGCCCTGGCTCTTGGGAGGGGGGCTGAAGCTGATGACTGACAAACAGTCAGCTACAGAAACACGTCGAACTTATCAAGACAAAATGTGTAATTGCACACACATGATGCCACATATGGGGCATTCCAGCACAGCAAGCCATCTGCAGGAAGGGAATATTTTAAAGTCACTCAGGAGAAAAAAAAAAAAAAAAAAAGAGGGGGGGGAGATAGGCATTTTATAATTTCCTCTCTCTAACTTTACTCTTTTGCATCAATTTTTACCAACAATCTCAAGAGGGATGACGTGCTGCCTGGTCTGAAAAGCTTTAAAACTTTCTTCATCCTATCTTACCGAAATGAGGAGTCTGGTTTTTTAAAAAGGGAACTGTGATTTTTGAGCAACACAGTCCCATAGCCAGAGGAGCACAGGGCACAGAAGATGCAAAGCAAAGTATAAGCAACAACTTTTAAAATATTCTATTTTAAGCTCACGGTTAGTGGGGCAAGTTCTCCCTTGTCAATAGCTATTATTCAAGTAAATCCCATACATATAATTCTGCAATGCAAAAAATAAAGGGAGGGAGAAAATGCTGCTGATAGAGCTGGCATCTGGCTTCATCTGGTTCAGTGTGCTGCCTGCTCTGTGAATAGCTGCAGCCCAAATTACAGGCTACATTCTGCTCTCTTACACCAGCCACATGAACATCAACATAAGTGGTATTTTGGGTATAAAACCAGGCAAAGTTTGATGCCAGTTTCCCAAGAATCCCACTTTAAAGTAACTTTCCCTTCTTACTCTTTCTGCTCTGACCAATCTCAATGCTCCAGAGAGATCCAATTCTATTTCATACCCGCTAGTAAAAAAAAAATTTCAAACAGACTTGAGCTAAACCACCATAATTAAGCAGCCTGCTCAGAAAGCACAACTTCAACAGCAGAAGCAGCAAAATAAGTGCCTGCAGACCCTGTTAAAATTAGAAATGGCTATTCAGAGAGAAAATGCTGCCCAGGATTGCTGATTCCTTCCCCCACCTCCACCAGCTCTACCAACCCTGGCAGGATGTACTATTGGGATTTTCCTCTTATTCTGATTTTTCCTATGTGATACCCCAGTCAAAATGTAACTACAGCAAGTCCATTCAGCCTGTGAAGTGCAAACATCTGTCTAAGTGACAGCAGAAGCAGCACAATCCTCTTCAGCCTGGATAAAGCGAGTTATAAATGTGTGGCTCCCGGACACTGCTGGCTCTGCAAGAGAAGGAAGGCTGCAGTGCTCCCAGGAGCTGTCAGAGCACTTGGAAGGACACACTGTGACACACACCTTGCCATCCCTCCACTCTCCAAGTGCCATCACATCCCGTGCACACAGGGAAATTTGGAAGCAGGCTCAGGAAGGTGTGAGGGATAGGCACAGGAGAGTCTGGGGTCCTGCTCAGAGCCCCCCACCAGCACAGCTGGAGCCCTGTGCCATCAGCACACACGGGGATGCTCCCCCAGACAGGCTGGAACCTTGCCCAGCAGTGACAAGATCAAGGCAAATGGAGCATCAAGAACAGCAGTGCAGAGGAGAGCCAGGTTTGGGACAGACAGGCACATTGTTCTGCAGCACAGGTTTGTGGTCACTAAAGCTTGTGCTCACTCTGTGCCCATCCAAAGCAATAAAAAGAAGTTATTAGGCAAAAAATCGAGGGAATTTATTAAAAACAAGGCAGACTTGTTTCATTTGTCTCCTGATCTTAGACTCTAAGCAAGACCAGGCTGGGTTTTCAAGCCTCTCCCTGCTGTTACCCAGGCTCCACTTTGTTTGAGGGGAGAAAAAAAATAAATTAAAAAAGTGAACTCTCTTCCTTGGATAATAGTATAAAATTGGGATCAGTAAACTTTCCCTTAACAGCATGCCATCTTTCATAGTAAGAAAGCTACCCCTCCTGTTAATAAGTTCTCAAGTGTCCAAATGGAATTAAACAATCTATTCAACAGCTAAATTCACAACAGCACCTGACTTCATGAATGGTTCAGTAATTTCAGGAGAAATGCTCAAACTTCTGTGCAACTGCAGGCTGGAAAAAGCTTCTGCACTGTTAGGAGGCCATTTGGGACTTGATATGCAATCTGCATTTTAAGGCATGGGAATGACAAGCTTTGCTAAACCCTGACCTTGACAGCCGTCATGTGTTCATAAGGGATTTTATCTCAAATGTCATTTAATGCTCTGCAATCACCACAGCATTCAACAGCACCCAACTAGTTGCTGTGTTTATTTGCAGCCTTTATGCTAGAGAACATAAATTTTTGGGGTCTTAATCCTGCAATATTAATAAAGAACAACCACACCTTCATCTACTTGCAAACCAAGATAAAAGAGGAGGGGATAGAAATACCAGCAACCCAACCCTCAGACGACCAAGAAGAGGCATTACACTATTAACAGAATTTCATTCATATACTGATCTACATCCCTTAACTTACAGCTATTCTCTTCATTGCAGAAAATAATAATGAAAACTCAACAACCGTGTGCAGTCAACTCACTGGTGTGCCAAGATGCCACAGAACACCCAAATCTCTGTGAGGTGATGATCAGAGTTACCTTCTCATCCTCCGTGGAATTCTCTCCAGCTCACAAACCCTCACGGAGCCCCTGATGTGCTGATTGCAGCTGCAATGGCAGGCAAGGACACTGAACACATGGATTTTGGGAGCTGAGAGCCACATCCCTGGGCTGCCTCCACCCAGCAACAGCAATTGTTTCACTAATTGGGTTTAAGTGATATTTATGGGTGGAGGTTTTGGGAGTCCCCTCCTGGAGCCCACTGGAGGCTGTGGGAGAGCTGCTTGGGCACCATGCTCTGGGGTCACACAGGGATGGAGACCAGCTCTGCTGCTCCATGCTGGGGTCACACATGGACAGGTAAAGGACATCTGTGTACAGAATCACAGCACCATTGTAGTTGGAAAGGGATTTTAAGACTATCTGCTAACCAGCACTATCATGTTCATCACTGTTCATGTCCCCAAAATGCCACACTGACATGCCTTTGGAACACTCCCAGGAATGAGAATCCACTACTTCCCTGGGCAGCCTGTTCCAATGCCTGACCAGCATTTCAGTGAAGAAATTCTTCCTAATATCCAATCTAAACTTTCACTGATCCCACTCGAGGCCATTTCCTCTCATCCTGTCGCTTGTTATTTGGGGGGAGAGCCCCATCCCCACCTGGCTTCAGCCTTGTGTCAGGGGGGTTGTAGAGAGCAGTAAGGGCACCCCTGAACCTCCTCTTCTCCAGGCTAAACAACCCCAGATCCCCAGGCATTCCCCATCTTGTGCTCCAGACCCTTTTCCAGCTCCACTGCCCTTCTCTGGGTGCTCCAGCACCTCAGTGCAGTGAGGAGCCAAGAGCTGAACTGCAGGAGAGCTGCAGCCTCACCAGTGCTAAGTACAGAGGGATGATCGCCCCTTTCACTCACATCTCATTACTTCCTTTCCAACAGAACAGACATACACTCTAACATATTTCTTGCAGTACAACTGAAAGACAAATCGAGTTGGCATTGACTTCTTTGTCAGTTTTCCCCAGCAAAGCACAACTGTGCATGAAATACAATTCATTGCATGGATTCTGAGCTGTGCCAGGAGCCCAGCTTTTACTCCTGGCTGTGACTGAATCCCTCCAGTGGCAAGCCAAGACAGACTCTCAGTCCTTCCACAGCAGCTGCCCTGGGCTGGGAGCAGACAGGAGCTGGAGGAGCCAAGCCTGAGATCAAGACAAGCAGCAGCACTGGGAGGCTGGGTGGGTTTTGTCACTTATGTACACTGTGCTAAAAAGGGAGACAAATATGAACACTAATATATTTTGATCGTGAATTAAACAGAAGAGGAGATGTGTGCTCTTCAGAAGGGAGTGTTACAGGAAAGTAAATAATGAGGCATGTAGCCACAAACAGGCTCAGATCAAAGAGAGGTTTACAGACAAACCAGACAGTTCAGTGCAGATAACTGCAGAGTAATGACGACTTTGGTGAGTCTTTATCACACATGCCTCTATGTCAATGACTGCAAGAAATAACAAACACGAGAGGAAGGCTCTGCTGACACTTGTGTACATCATTAATGAAGAATGAGAAACTGAAAGCACAAACATCCCAGTGCTGAGAACAAGCCCAAGGAGGCTGCATTTGAGGAAACTCCAGGCAGTGCCAAGGTAGGAGATGCACTCCACAAAGCAGACAACATTCAAACTGTTCATACATCACCTCAAATATCAAACACTGCTGCATTAGAATCATGCCTGTTGGAGGCTCACTGGAGGATGGTGTCAGAGACAGAGATTCATCACATTTAACGATGCCAGGACCAAGTTTATATTTCACAGTTATGTGAAGCTGGACATTACTATACCCCAAGAGCCCTAAATAATTTTTGTTAACTCCTGTTTTCTGCATGTGGCATCAGGTAATCATTTCAATCTGGTTCTATTGGTTTAAATGGTGCCCCCTGTAAACTTAGTGACCCAAGTTAATTCAGTATGTTGAAGAGAAAAATTCATGCCCATAAACAGCGCCAGGTAAATCAACAGCAAATCTTCATATCAACCCTGCAACTCCCGTGTGTGAATCAGAATTTGGGGAGAAGGCATCTTTGGAAACAGCAACACACTAAGGCAGAAAAAAAGAGCAGAAAAAACTACAAAATAGAGCAGGGAAAAGGAGGCAAACACAGGCAGAGCTCACTGGACTGGGAGATGCCAACCCCTGAGTGGGGCACTGGCAACTTGGAACTGCAACCCCTGCCTGAGGAGGCAGCAGGACCAGGTGAGCTCCAGACATCCTTACCAGCTTAAATTATTCAGTGAACAGACAGGAGAGGTCAGACCTGGACAGCAGGATCCCAGTGGGCAGATTTTTTTCCTCCTCCACTCTGCTGAAAGCCCAACAAGGCCCAAAGCCCTCGGTAACTCCACACCCCTCCAGCAGTTCAGCAAAGTTCCTTGCACTGTCTCCCACATTCACACTGGATACTCACCACATGAATATTCCAGTCTCTCCCACCACTCATTCATACAGCCCAGTCCAGGTTGGGGCACTTTGAACCACAGGTTTCATTTGTATGTGCAGACATGAGAGAGGCCTGCCAAGGCCCAGCAGCAGGCACAGCTCTGCTCAGCATCCCACATCCTCCAGTTTGCTGCACGCTAAAAACCCCAAAAATAACACACAGCACCTGGGAAGCAAATTTATGCCAAATGACAATCCAGTGGTTTTAGTTTCACAGCTCTTCCAGAAGCAGAATCAGGATGGAGTCTGCAGACTTGGATTTAGGCAGAACAAATCCAGGGACATTTCTGCAGACTCCATTATTTACACACAAACTGAGGCACACAGGAAACCTTAGAGACAGCAAGGTTGACACATTCCCAAGGGAGGGGACCCCAAAGCTGGGTGTGAGCACACTGGGGATGCTCTGGAGAAGGACACAGAGGTGACACAGCCCCACTGGGCAGGGATGGGGGGACAGCACAAAACCTCATTATCCTCTACATCAAAAAGGCCATCTTCAGTTAACAGCATTAAAGGAAGGAAAGAAAGCAGACTGGGCATAAAACAAGATTTTTTGCAAAACATCCTTCTGGTGTTATTGCTTAATACATAACAGACACCCAAACTGTGTGTGGTTTAAGAGACTTAGAGGAGGGGCACAGCACCCCAGGCTGCCTGGGAACACTCCTACTTCCCACTCCCTCCTTTGATGGAAAAGGGAGCTCTCCTAGGACCTCACTAGAGAGGAGATTAAAAAAAATTCAGCCAAAACTCCCCCTTAAATTTCTGGAAAACAAGACAACAATTCAAGATCTTCTGACAAATTGGAGAGATGCTTCAATTAGCTCAACCAAGAGCCCAGAGATGTCCTCCACCAGGAGCCACATGGACAAATACCCCAGGAGGGGCAGGAGCTCAGCAGGAAAAGCACCCAAGGCTGCTCAAGTGGCAAGAACAGGAGGGCAGGAGTGGTGATGCCAAGTGCCATATGTAAAACAGGAGAAATTTGTCATCAAATGGTGAAATACTAACTGGATATCAAATCTACTCTGCTGTGCCAGATGTTAAGAAAGATAGAAGACAACTACAACAAATTCAGAGGAAAGCTACAATAATAGGGGCTGGTGTTGGAAGAAAACTGTAGGGATCGTACTATAATTCAATTTTACTAAAGAAAAGGTAGTTTGAAGTCTATTGATAGGGTTCACCCCATCCTTTGTATGGCTTTCCATTGAGATGAAGTTCTAAACAAGGTTCAATAGATGCCCCTCTACCCCAGATCAGCAACACATTTCTAAAACAAACTTCTCCAAACAACTCACCTAGACCAGCTTTGTTTTTAATAGTCATCAGGGAAGGGAAAAAATGGAAAATGTAAGGGGTGAGAATCCAGAGCCTAGAAACTCCAAAATATCACCTTTGAGACCAGACTATCCCACCAGCAAAATAAAATTCAGTGTCTTTCACAGACCAGCCTATGAGCAAGTCATCTGTGAGTAGAGACCTACAAGAAATAATTCTGTGTGTAGCTAACAAGACACAAGATGCAAAGGCAAAAGATGATTTAAGTGAAAAAGATCCCTGCTGCATCTCTTTGTTCCCCTCCTCACTGGAAGGGTGTAGCAAGGAGCAGGCTGAAGCACAGAGATTTCCTCTCCTGGGATGTCAGCACAATGCCCAACTGTTGTATTTGCTGGGGTAGTGAGGGACTCCTGGGACTAAGATGCTCATCTGTCAGCCCAAATGGTGCCTGGCAGCCCCCAGGGACACCTCACTCAGTGCAAGGAAATCCCTGGAACATCCTGCTCTGCTCTTGCAAAACAAGGCAGAAAGGTCAGGATGTAAAAACCCACTGGCACAGCCAATACCTTGGGGTCTCAGAAATAAAAACTTATTAGAGAGCTGTCATGTGAGCCATAACAACTCAATGTTTGCACTGTCTTTATACACTGATGGAGAGAATAAAAAAAACCAACCAGCAGCACCACTCTGGAGCTAAGCTCTTACAGAGCTCTGCAAACACTCTGGTGCTCCCACCCTGCTGGGTGGTGATGGGAGCCCCAGAACCAGAACCTGCTACTGCTGAAGGTGCAGACACACACACACCCCTGAGCAAGTGCCACCCCTGCCCCAGGACCTCTGATCCACCCCAGTCCAGGGACTGGGAACAAATGAAGGCATTATGTAGTGAGATACATATATATTTTTTTTATTTTTAAACTCCTCCCTAAATATATATATATATATATATATATATATATATATATATATATATATATATATATATATAAAACCATAATATATATAATACATATTTTTACATATAATATTCTTTATATATTTACATAATATAAAATATGTATTTTATATATATATAATATATATACTTAGGGAGGAGTTAAAATATAAAGTTCAGCACAGGAGCACCCACAGCTACCTTTCACAGGATGGTAACCCACAGATGAGCACTAAAGGGCACAGTAAAAAGCCCAAAGTCAGCTGCAGAGCTCACATTTAGACATATTAGGCCATTTATGACATTGCAACAACTCTCCCATAGCCACAAGGAGGAGGCCAGGCAGGCTCTGCCTCATTGGTTTTACTGTTTTTCTGGTGGAAAATGTTGTTGCAATAAAGTCTGGGGGTGGCTTTGAGTGCAGTGTCAGTAGTTGTCTAAAATAATTGTTACTTGTCACACAAATTCCCCGTGAGCAGCAGCAGAGCAGCATTTTCCAGCACAGACACCCCTGGAGATGCAGACACAGGGACAGCAAAGTGGCACCTGTGATCTGCTTTGTGCTCTCACTTACAAACATTAACATCTTGGAAACAACTCATTTGTCTGCCTTACTGCCCAGCCACGCTGGACAAACAGAAAAGTGACCTCATGTTATGCTAATGCAATCAATATTTCATGCAAGGCAGATAAAAGTTTAGATGGTCCAAATGCAAATTTGAAATAGAAAGCAAAGTTCCCTTCAGAGCCTGGCATTAGCAAGCCATTTCACAAGGAAGGGAATTTTCAGTAAATTGCACATTTAATTTCCATGTTATGGGAAGTGGCTTCCCTTGGTTCTTCCAACAGTCACCTCCTGCTATTAATGACCACAAGCAAAGCAGTGACCCTTATAACGTCTGATTTCACAGCAAATATTTTAATTTCCAAAGGTGAAATGTGAGATGTGCTCTCCTAAAACACTTATCTTTATGGCTCTCTTAATTCTTTAGGATTTATCATCTCCACTAAAAGCACACAGAACATAATTGAAATAGATTTTCCAAGATATATCTGAAGCGTTTTAACCTACCTTTCCTTGTTAGCCTTTTATATCATCTTATTCTAACACAGGAGTAAAAAAAAAAAAAAGTACTTTCATACTAAGAGTTCACCAGCAGGTTTTTAAACTTTTTTTTTTTTTTTTTTAATCTTTAAAAAAAATAAAAAACCCACATTGATTCCAGCAGCAAAGATTTTCAGAAAACAGAGCTTGAGGGAAGGCTTTACTCTCCTATTTCATGCAAATGGATAAAATAAAGGCATTAACATTTCTTGAAATTATATCTCAAAACAAAATGTTCAATTTCAAGGATTCTAGAAAGGTATGGACATGACACTGCAATGAGTCTCCAGCACATGGAGAACAATTGTGGTCAGAGCCATCCCTTAAAATAGGAAAACAGCATTTTCCAAAAATTCTTCCAGTTTACAGGAGTCCCACTGTGCTCTGAGAGAGGCTGCCACACCTCCAAGTTTGAGAACATCAAGAACATTCCTTTGTAGCCCACAAAACTTCTGTTTTTCATCACTGTTTTATGTGAGTTTTTTCCTCCAGAAAAACAATACTGAGACAAAAAGCACAGTTTGAGGAATGAATGCCTTTTCCAGTGTTATCACTGCAGCAATAGGCACATATGGGAACTCAGAGCAAGCTCCATTCTGATTTATGTTTGATATTTCATTTAATTGAATTTTTGCAAGAAAACTGGTTTCATTATTGAGAAATGGACCTCCCATCATGCAAAGAGTGGGGGAATCAAATGTTTAAACTCCGTCTCATTTAGCAGTGACACTTCAGGAATGAACAATAGCTTTGTACATAAATTTGCTTGTTTGGCTGCCACAGATATGAATTGTCAGGGCATTTTAGAACAAAAGAAATGACATGTCAAAGCAAATCTATAGTTTAGCTAATCAAAATGCCGTGTTTTAAATATTCAAGCTGTTTTACACCAAAAGGCAGCATTTATCAGAAAGCACATAAATTGACAGGAAATACAAGATGAAAGTGGAATGCAGACAAAATAAGTATTTTCAGATACACACAAGAAATTTCTTTCTCTGTGCACTTTATCAACCAACACCTTCCTCCTCAAAAAAAACCTCTAAAACCAGCACATCAAAAAGCATATCCTCTGCTTCTTTTAAGCAATGAAAACATTAAAGCCAGCTAAAGCAATTTAGCTATCAAAGCTGGTCCAGCATTTGGCATTGCTCAGGGAGCCCTTGCTAGACCAAGGGCTGAGCTTTTGAATAGGATTTCTTCCCACTTTGTTTGACCCAAGCACGTTGGGTCCATCTGCAAAACTTCAACCTGTCCTCTGCAGGCAGCCTGGCAGGATGAGGGGATGCTTTTGGTGACTCTCACACTCTTCACCTGCCAGCAGGTAAAGGCACGTAGAGTACTGCAGCAGAAGCTTATCTAGCTGTGAAAAAAACCCTAAAGGAGAGAGGAATTGCTCATTTTGTAAGTCTCCTGCAGGACTCTGCTGCTTACAGCCAGCCTCCTGGCACCCCCTGAGCACAGATTTCATCGAGCCCCGCTCCCCCTGGACCTCTCTGCTCCTGCCAGCCTGCTCTGAAGTTACAGCAAAACTTGTCAGATCAAAAACCTTATTATGTAGGCACGACAGCTCGCTGTGCTTAGCTGCTCCCAGCACAATGCCCAGTTGTGGAAGCTTAACATTATCTCTTAGAAGTTAAGCCCCATTCGTTTATCATCTATTGCCAGAACAGTTACTGGGTTGCTAAGAAAACACTCCAAAGGGAGACTTTTACAGCAGTTGGTCTGTTTCCTGCTTCTCTGTGCTTGGGAGGTTAAGACCACTTGCCAGAGTTTTGCCTTTGCAACACAAACACGTTCCAGAGAGTGTAAAATCCTCCCTAAGCCCACCAAAGGTGTCGGTCCTGTCGTGACTCTGACCACTGCCCGTGTTCCACAGCCAGCAAACCTGCAGATAAGCTTCCTGAGAAAACACTGCCTCTCTCCTAGCCTGCCACAGCACACAGAGCTGCTACATCCTAGAGGCACACAGAAAAAGCCTCAAAAGGTCACAGCAGGCTCGAGAATTTCAGGAGCTGAGCTTCACAGTGCATTAACGAGCTGGGAGCCCAAGAGATGAGGCAGAGTTCAGGAGAGCACAGCTGGGGCCCTTCTCCAGGAGGATGGAGCAGCATTAACTCACTGCAGCTCTGATTGCCACAAGGAGAGCACACCATGCCACGGAGAGAATGGCAGTGCTCTTCTGCATCTGCCACTTCTAGCCCATCTCCAGCAGCTCCCAAATCATCCCCTGTCACTGTTTGATTAGGAATGGCAAACAACACAGCCACACACACGACTTCTTTAAAGCAGCAAGAAGTGATTTATTGAAAAGCTATTGCATTTATAGAAGATAGATCATGTAAAACAAAGTAGAAAAGACTCATTGGTCCAAGAAGGCAACATTTCTTTGAAAACATGCTTTCTGTAAAACATCATGAGACACTTACACAGTTCTGAGATCAACACCAGGTGTTTAATCTGTGTTATTTATTTTCCCTTCTTTCATTTGTCTCTGAGAAAAGATCTGAGCTGGAGCTGAGAAAGCCAACAGCCTGGGCAAAATCCAAGTTGGATTTTTCCACGAGCCTTCAGCAGTGTCCACAATCCCCCTACCAGCTTCACAACTGACTCTATCATACATGAAAAAAGTATGAAAATATCCCATTTACCAAAGTTCCTGCATAAGACTGTATAAATTCTGTCAAGACAGACACAACTAGCATTATCACCAGTCCCTTATTAAAACTTTTTATGCCTTCTCTCAGGCAGCTCCACACAGCACTGACTCCTTCTCTTTCTCTGTGCAAGCTTCCTTCTTCCTTCTGCATGACTGGCTAACCCAACCTGTTCCTTCCTCCTCATAGCAGAGCCAGCAGCCTCCATCCCAAACTGCAGCAGACCCTGGTTCTCAAACTCCAATTTACTCTGGACCAGCTAACCCACTTTTTTATAATGCCCATCCTCATGGGGCAGGCAGGGCTGTCTCCACTTCTCAGCAATCAGTACAGCTGTAATTCATTGAGGAAAATTGCCTTCTGCATTATCCTTACAACCTATCTTCCCAAATAAGGCAGGTTTTGGCATACCTTCCCACGATTTCTGCTCCACAGAAACCAGGTATAGCACTGATTCTGGAAGGAGAGGATTTGCACAGTCCCCAGCCCTGGGACCAGCAGATGTGCAAGAAGAGCTGCAGAATGAAGCTTCAGAAGAGGCAGCACCTCCCTACAGAAAATACACTTTTTTGGTTGAGCTAAAAGACCAGGGTGTTTTCTACAAGAGGCTTTATTCAGGGTCACTGCATTCTTGCTTCAGCAACAATAATTTATGGCAGCCTAAACTCCCAGACAGCAAAGTGACTTCATCACAGAAAGGTCCTGCTGAATCTGCAGAAGAGTTCTGGGGGGCAGTGTCACCCTGCTAATGCCAAACTCCAGCAGCACTGCAAGTTCCTGCTGATTTCCTCAGAGGATGAACTCCTGGGGCATTTCTAATATGTGGCTGGACTGGTGAACATTTAAGCTTAAGACAAACACCACTACCTAAAGAAATCCAAAGATATTGCTGTATTTAGTGCTGTTGGGCTATGATGCCAACTGGAGTTGAAAACAAATGGCACCCAGGGCTGAACAAGTGTCTCGTTTCTCTGACTCCCCAAGAAGCTACCCCTTAGCAATCTGACAAACCTGGCAATTCCAAATGACTAAACACTTGCTGATTCCTTCAAGTGACAGCTAAAAAGCACCATATAACACTTAGGGGCTTTACTTCAGCTACAGCATTGAGAAAAGCTATTCATAAGATCTTAAACTGCAGTTAAGAACCCTTTAAATGCTTCTTCTCACCAATTTGAATAACCAACATTTCCAGAAGAAAAGCACCTCTCCAGCAAGGGCTCAGGCAGATGGCAAACCTGCTCAGAAGCGGCTTCTGTTTTCTGCTTTGAAGAAGGGACAAGACTGACAAAATCTCCATTCCCTGTGTGCCCAGGGCTCTCCTGCCCTAAACCCACCCTACCCAAGCTCCCACCATCCAAAACCAGTGCCTCTGCCTGCAGCACCATCCACAAAACAGAGCAATGAATGGTGAAACTGCTCTGCTGGTGATGCAGAACTTCAGACATGATGTAAAATCACAGGTTTCAAACACCTGACATGAATATCTTACAGCATTTCAATATTTGCACTGGACACACAGCAAGAAGGGCACCATCACCAGATGCAATTCACTGGGGTTCTTCATCTCCCATTTCAAATGACAAAGTTCTCTGTTACTGGTAATTACATAATTTTAAAATTCTGATCCTGTCTCCCACAGAAGGAGTTCAGTAACAAACCTTGCTGTAAGTCACTGTGAAGCTACAACACACTCACACCTCCCCAGGCTGGGGTTTGGACAAAAGACTGCACTGGCCTAAAACAGTGAAGCCATGCTACATTTGGAAACATTATTAGACTATTTAGTTCTTTATTAGAAGGGCCACTGAGATTTATAGCCTACAGAAAAGGGTTGTTCAATCAACAAGGAGCTAGTGAAGTGAAAAAGCATTAATGCTACCACTGAGGCAATTATTGTAGCATGATCACAATTCTTATGCATCTTTAATTTTTTTGCCAGCACAACAGATTCTCTAATACATGGATCCCTGTTCCATTAAAATAATGTGACTTGTAGCAATAATATGAGGTGGGTGAAACAAAATCCAGTCTTTTAACACTTGAGCATTGCTTTCCCTTAGGGAATATCAGTACACAAAATGGGGTTCCAGTAAAGTGCTTGTAATCCCAGAAGCTGGTGCACCTATTAAACACTTAGCAGGGCTCCAGCAGAAAGACAATCCCTGAGAAAACAATCTCAACTGAGACAAAAATTCCCAGTCCTGGCTCTCAGGAGCAGAATGCTGGTTTAGCTCCATTTAACATCTGTCTGGAAATCCAAATCCAATCCCACACAGCTCCAGCAATGCAGGCTTGGGCAGGTGAAGTTTCCCAGTTTGACGTGGAAAAACCAATTCCCTGGAGGCCACACACATCTCTCCTGCTCAGGGGTGATGCTTCCCTCTGGTAGTCTTGAAATGCAAGGAAATTCCCATCCAAAAGGAATGCCTTGATACAAGAAACCAATCTGAACTACCACTTCAAAATTTTGTGGGGTATTTTTTTCTCTTCTCCTTTTTGGTGAAAGAAAGGGAAAGACAGAAGCAGGCACTGAGAAAACAGACTGTTCTAACTAGAAAACTAAAAAGAAGAAGATGAAGAAGATTTCTACTAATGGAAAAAGTCTACTGCAGTGTAATCATCACTTTAGTAAAGGATCAGATCCTATCAGGACACTGGTTATCTATCTCCCAGTGCAAGTTTATCTGAGGACTGTGGAAGATCTGGTCATGGACACTTCTTCTAACAGCACACAGTTTGAGACAAACTTTAAAACTCGTAAGATTCTTCCTTTAATATTTCACCAGGTTGTAGAAAAGACCCAGTCTTGTCAGGAAGAGACAGAACAGTTTCAGCAGAGGAATGTTTGTGCTGTGTAGTCAGAGGCGTGCAAACCACAAAGCAAGTTTCAGAGCAATGTAAGAGAAGGGAAAAGTGAGTCCCTTTTGGGACCAATGCTGAGCTCTGCATGGAGGGAAAGAGGGAAGAAAGAGTGATTAAAAAATTTAGAGAGGATGAGAAAAAAAAATTCAAAACACAATTTGCTCATTATGCTTTATAGTGAACATGTCCATTTTCCTGCATCAGGGCAGCCAACAGACCCCTGGCTGCAGCACCGCAAATGAACACAGTCCTGTCCCATCCCTCTTCAGGTCCCCTCTTTGACAGACAGATTTTTGCACATGCAGACCTCTGACATGCTTCTGCTCTTGTACAAAGCCACAGAACCCCTTAAAAGTCACACTAGTGTCCTGGCACCTGCTTTGACTCCCAAAGGAAAGAGCAATCAGAGGGACACCATTGCTGTGCCACTGCCTGTGGGTACTGTCCCCTTCACACCACTTCCAGAGAGTACCATGCAATAAAACAAGAAGAAAAAACATTAAATATGGACAAGCTCAGCCATTCCCATGGAAACCCTCCACTGGATATCCCGTGGAAAACTGTTCCTGAGTCAGGCACCCATCCTCAGAGCTCCCTGGTTCATGATAGCTGAAAGCAACAGCTTGGGCTTATGGAAAATGGAAGCTGTGACATTTGGGGTTTGTCTGAAACAGATGTTTTTAGCTAGCAGACATTTTTCTGTCCAGCTCTCAAATTGATTTTTTTCCCCTGGATTCTCTACACAGTGCCACTGTTGCTGCATTATGCACTGAAAATATTCACAAAGACATCAAAATTAACTCTGGGTAGGACTTTGGCTAGCAGGGGAGGGAGGCCAAAAGACAGCAATTATAAATGTGGAGAAGAAGCTGCTTCATTTCACTGTAATCAAAGAAACAGAGCAACTGGAAGACCAGCTCTGAAGTCAAGTAAGATGAATAGCAACCACAGCAAGGGCAATAAAAACACCAATAAAAACTAAGTTGCCATAAGGGAAATACCCAGCTCGACACTCCTCCAACAAGGTAAGCATAATAAACTCACTCCTAACATGGACACCAATTTATTTTTTCAGGTGCAACCTAAATACAAAACCAGGGAGAGATGCAGGAGAAGCAGCACTTAAATTCCATCTATGCAAATAGTCTTGCTTGTTGATGGAATTAGTTGCATGATTTAGATCAACATAATCTGACCTTAAACAATGAAATTAAGACCCAAAAGCCAATCCTGCTCCTTCCCTGGGGGCTGCAGCAGTTCCTCTGCAAATCCCTTTCTCAGACCCTCAGAGGAGAAATTCATCCCATGTTTGTCTTGGCACCTGTTAGAGACCATGTTTTATTTTACTTTGCACCAATGCAAAGAGGTTCTAAATATTCTGGAATTAAAACCATCACAAAACATGAAAGTGCTTATAAGGCATTTCCACATTCTCATCTGGCAAGTGAGTGGCTGATTTACAAGCCAGCTGTCAATACAGAACAATTGCTCACCTCGTTTTACAGGAAAGCAAAAAAGTATTTAAAAAAAAATACTTGCAGTGTAGAATATTGTGAAAAATCACTTTTTTCCAACATGGTAATAGCAGTGTGTCAAGGAGAGGTGCTTGTTCAGCTTTCAGATGAGCCCTCAAGAGCTGGGACCTACAAAGCAAATAACCAGAGACCACCCCAAAGTTTCCCTCCCTGCAATGCAGTGACCAGCCCTTCCCTACAGCTGAAAAGCATCTCCTCTGACCACTGCAACCTGTGTCAACACAAAGCAGGATCCCACAGGCTCCAGGCACCCCAAACCTCACAGGGAAGATAATCCTTGCAGCTACTGTTTATCTGGGCCAGCACAGCTCTCAAAGGAAGACCCTGGCTTCAAGTGTGAAATGTTAACATCTGCAGAGGGTGGATGGCAAATGCTTTGCCCCATTTGGATGTAACCCTCACTGAAATGGAAAGGGGAAAAGCTTCCCCATGCACCCAGGGACACCTCTGCAGTTTTCCTGAAAGGAGGAACCACATGAGAGCAGAACTGCCCTTACATCTCCCAGTTATACCTGCACAAGGCTGATTGTGATGCAACAGCAGATGGTATTGCTCTTTCCTTAAAGAAAACATGCATGCTTTAGGGAACTGTGTGCAACATTACTGCACCAAGAAGGGCAAATCAAGCCTTGTGGGAGACAGGGAGATGGCTTTTAAGTCAGAAGTTTCAAGTTTGAGGCATCTGGGACTTTTCTGTACAAGCAAACCTCAGAACTGCCTCCTCACCACTTGCTGACCAGCTGACCACTGGTCCTGGGTGAGCTGCAACACAGCAGCCCCAGTGCCAGCCTGGCAGTGCCCCAGGGCAGCCACAAATGCCCATAAAATGTCCTGATGCAGTGACACACCAGCAGCAGGAGATGGATCACCAAGGTTTATCACACTGCTCGTGGAAACAAGCAGCTTCAGTTACAGCTGCAGCCCCTTCCCCACCTGCACAGGGTCCTCCCTCCCAGCTGCCATGGGGACACAGAGCAGCCCTGTCCCCATCCCTGACCAGCACCAGCATCACAGCTGCTCTGCTGAGACCAAAGATCCCCATTTTGGAGACACCAGTCTCCAATAAAATATTCTCTTTCTGATCTGCTGTGTGCAGAGGGTTTTGGAAAGAACCCAACTCAGCTCTACACCTCCACCAATTGTTCTTATTAAAATCCTGACATAAAACCCAGTAAAACAGTACCACAATGCATTGAAACTACAATTATCTAGTAAGGACAAGGCAACTACATTTTGAAGAAGCAAGTATGACTTTGGCCTAGAATGTCATTACTACTAGGAAAACATACAAAGCAAGGACACTTCATTCTATACCATTAAGCATTTCAAAGTATCTGGGTGACACCACTGTACTAAGTAACAGACTACTCACTTTCCCATGTAATTTGTTTAATAGGCAGATGAAAACATTAGAAAGACAAAAGGGAGTTTTTATATTCTGATCATTTACATTTTATCTACATTAACAATCAAAAGCATCATGAGCAGTGAAGGGACTGTTGTCAGATACCATTTTGATGACATGCATCCTTTTAAGTGTATTCAGTCTTCCTCATATCATTAGTAGCAGGGAGAAAATTAATAGAATACTAATGGCCAAGCAAGGTCTGGGTACAATAACTATTCCTTTTTTTCTGTTCATGTTATCAGCCCATATTTTATCTCCATTTCTTCTTGAAGACCACTTGAAGAAATAAAATGGAAATTTGAATATACTGTCTGACAAATTTTTCTCCCATGCACCACTACACCTGAAGAGCTACCAGAACCATGGGCAAAACTACTTATTTCTGTAACTTCAGGTTCTTCCTCCCACCTTTTCTGGGTTTTTTGCTGTGATGCTGAGACTACTGCTCTTTGCATGCTCGTCAGTACACATCTGTTTCTTTACATCCCCTCTTCTGTCCATACCCAAATGCTGCTTACACCTGGATTGCAAACCCCAGAGAGAAGCAAGACCAGACACACCACCACCGCTGTCCCATACAAGGGCTGGGTAGAAACACTTGTGTGTGTATTTATAAACCCATGCTCATTGCAATTCATGTGGACAAGCTGTCCCTAATCCCAGATTTCAGCAAGAACTGGAATTATCCTTCCCTTAGTCCTACTGTGAAGCTCCCTGATGATCCCTTCCTTTCAAAGGACAAAAGGAAAACTAACACTGAAAAGGTCACAAAGGATCAACAGCACAGCCCTTTGGTATTTTGCCTCCTCTTGTGCTTTTGACTGGATTTCTAACTCTTAAGAAGTGCACACATGCACCAAACCCAGCTGGTTTTCCCCATTTTCCCCCCACATGCTCCCCAGGGCAGCACATGAGGAGCTGTGTGTGCTGTGCTGTACAAGGTGTATCTCTGCATGGAGGGGAACAGAGACACACAGAACATCACAGAGGAGCAGAGAAAGTCACAGCCTGCTAACTGTAATTAGAGAAAAAAAACAAATTTATGAAGCAAATAACCCCGGATGTGTGTTAGCTCTGTAAATGCACAGAAGGTAATGCCTTCTGAAGAGTTTCCATTGCTCCCTGATAATCCATGGTTAATTAGATCTTTTAACCTTAATGCAGATTTCCTCTCCCTAATGTTCCTGCTGTCCTTCCCCACCTCACCCTTGCCCCCAGTGTCGGTGCCTTTGTCCTCTGACAGAAACCCACCACAACGGGCAAAGTGCCAACATAATTAATTTTTCAGTAAAAGCCAAGTTGTTGTTTTCTCGGAAACATTTTACACTTCAGAAAACGCCAGAAATGTCAGAGTCCATAAGCAGAAACAAAATCAGAGATCTGCTTGCCTATTAATGCTGCATGACCTCCTCCAGCATCTCACTCCGGGAGAGGAAGGCAGGGCACTCCATGGCAGTGGGAGGGGGCCAGGGAGACAAGCAGTGCCAGCCACTGGCTGCTCAGAAAGGCAAACAGGAATAATTAAATACAAGGAGCACCAAAGCAAATGCCTCTGCCTCGAGAGCAGGCTGAAAGCTGCATGCTGTTCAGAAGAAGGGGCATGCAAAGCCCAGGGGAGAGCAGAGTGGCAAGGCTCGATACTCAGTGCTCAATCAGCCTTAAATTCCTTCTTTGACACCTCTGCATGCAGAGGTGGCAGCCCAAAATTATAGCTGTCTGTAGAGAGGATGAAGAAAAGTGCTGTGTTGACTCTGCTTGTCTCTCAGAGGGATCCCTGAAGCCTCCCTCAGTGCTCACCCAAGGCAAGGCAGGCAGTCATCTTCAGAAAAAACACATGGGACTCCTGGTTTCTGCCCCCTCTCACCCCTGAGCTCACTGCTGCTGTTTTACTGCGACCCCAGCTCCACAACGTGCACAAACACCCTCCCTGAAGCCTGCAAATACATCACAGTGAGTTATGTGCCCCTTCAGACCTCTGCAGAAACACAGAAGGAGATCTATCTCTGCTTCTTCCCCAGGAGAGCCTGGCAGAAAGGCTAGGATACAATGGGCATTGCCCCTGCAGGACACCAACCCCACTTCCACAGGAGTTTTACACCCCTAAAGATCCATTTCCACAGGAGTTTTACAGCCCTAAAGATCCAAGGGCTCAGGTCACCCCAAATTCTATAGTTTGTTGGAGCTGATGGCCAGCAGTACCAAAATGTGCATAAACAGGGCAGACTGTGTCTTACCCAGAGCAACTCATTTTGGTAGTGGTAAAAAATCACAGAACCTTTTAGGCTGGAAAAGCCCTCTTAAGATCAAGTCCAGCTGCTGAGCCAGCAATGACAAGTCACTAAACCATCTCCCCAAGCACCACATCTACATGGTTTTTAAATCCCCCAGGGATTCAAACACTCCCCTGGGCCACCCGTCCCAAATGAGGCTTTGCTCCAGCCTGCTGAGGGTCCTCCCACTTTTTATTGTCCCATGAACCACAGGCATCTGTGTTACTGACAGAATTGAGCAGTGCTTTCTGCACAAAAGGGTGACATGAGGCAGCACCTGGGCTACTGCAGCATCCTCTCTGCAGCTCCTGCCACAGATAAAATCGCATCTTTTCTTTCTTTTCTTCCCTTTCTCCTCTCCTGTGAGTGCACTAAGGAATTCTAAACATTTTCGGGCACATTCATAGTGTTTAGAGTCAAGTTCTTGAACAGGTGATCATTTTTCAGCCCCATAAACTAAGTTCCCTTGCTGGGTTAGTCCCCAGAGGGTGTAGAAAATGGTATTGAATGGAAAAATATCCACACATGACTTAATCTGCTTACACTGACTCCTGCAGCATCACAAACACAAATGAAAAAAGAGGCAGAGCCATTTACAAGATTGGAACAAAACTTTCCTTTGCAAATGCATCAGCAAATAAGTAATAAACTCAAACTTATGAAAGATTTGCTTATGATCAAGGTTTGTTTTCTTCCTCTATTACACAGACTGATTATAGGATGAATAAAACAACATCACAGGCAGCTGAGATGGCCACAGCAGGTACAGCTCACACAGATCCAGCTGAGAGGAACATCATACATCCAGGGGATAAAAATCCCTCTCACATTCCACAAGCAAACTCGCTTTAACTACAGCTTTGAGTCCCTTCCAAATCTCTGAATGAATGATCACACTTCAGAAGAGCACAAGAGCTTTCTGCAAGAGCCATTTAGATTAAATATCATAACTGATTACAGGAAGAGCTGGTAGCTCTGCTTATTACAGTTGCCTAATGCTTCTGATCTTTAGACCTTATTCCTACTTACCTATAATTTTGCCAAGCTCTAGCCATCTGGACTGCAACTTCATGTGCCTTTTTTCTGCCTCAGGCAAATTTTAATTTCAGCCAAAACAGTTCGACTGCTTCTAAGAACAAGGGAGAGAAGAAAGATTTATCTCTCCTTTTTTTGCCTACAGTAAGAAATCCTGCTGACCTTTTCTTTAATTAGCTAAAGCATTTCCCAGACTTTGAAACAGAGCTCAGCTTTTGACAGGATTTTGCACAAGCCTGTATAAATATGAACTCTTTGGTCACGATTTGGGGGTGCAGTTGAGTTTGGTGCATTTTTTCTGCATCTGCAGGAACACCCAAGTCCAAATCATTTTTGCCTTAAGAGGTGGGAGATAGAATAAGAGTTGAATTTTTTTTTTTTTTTTTTCTACTTACAACATTGAAATCTCCCACTTTTAAAAAGAGAGCCCAGGGTCTGGTGCATTAATGCTTCTCTTTATTAACCTGAAGTGGAAATACTCAAAGCTGGACCCTGCCCCTCCAGCTCCAGAGGACAAAAGGTGTGTGGTAGAAAAGCCAGCTTTAACCAAAAAAGCTGAACCCAAGCCCAAGACCTAAAACTTGAATATCTATTGTTACACTGGAGTGAATAGAAACTTAAAAGGTCTTCACTGGGGTCCTTCTGAATTCCAGTTTTCCTGCCTGTGAAAGAAATGTGCTTTATGGAGCAGCATGAAAATAAAGTACTCACATGTAATTGAAAATTTTGAAGAATTTTATCTTTAGAGGTAATTTAAAAGTACTCAAAAATAGGCATCAAACAACAAGGAGAAAGAAAATTACTCATTAAGGGAGATTCATTCAGTGCCTTTACACAAGGGAAGGCAGTTGTGGGAAAACACATGATGCTGTAATTAAAGGCTGTATTCCAATGCATAAGAAACTAAATTGAGATTGCAGAGATGGCCTGGTTTGTTCATAATCTTTATGAACTTTTCACCCTCAGTGATGTCCTCCTAATGTAGTTTTCTGGACACAATTTTGTGATCTAGCTGTTGGTGTGAGACAAATCTAGGAGGATTCAACATGCATCTGGAGAGGTTATTTTCTTCCAGCTCTGTATCTTCAAGATACATTTCAGGACCAAATATTTACTTACTAGTGAGTCTAATTATTTTTCATGGTTTATCTCACAGTAAAGCATCACAAGCTACACAAAGAAATGGGTTTCAGCCTCTTTCCAGTTCAAGCACTGCCTTCTCATTTGATGTGAAGCATTTGCTTTTACTTAACACTAGTAATGCAGTGCACTTTAGAGGATCTTCAAGGTAAAAATCTATGCAATCTAGTAAAAAATAGTGCTATATTGTCCATTAGTTCAAGAAACAAATTCTGAATCACAATTCTTAGAAAATGAACCATTTCTTCAAATGTCAAAAGCACTGTTTACTCCTCACTGGTAGCAAAAAGTGATGTACAAGGTTACTAATACAGTTTCCAGGCCATTATCTACACAACCTCTGAAAAAAAGCAAGAAAGGGGGAAAAGCAGCTTATCACCTCCAGCTTTAAAGCTACTGCAAATTCCAACATTACAAGTGCCATCTCTCAACAAACACAGAAGAGCTGCATGGTATGGAAACACAGCTTTAGTCTTTCTTCAGAAATCACAAAGCTCATTCATAGGACAATGAGGGCTCCATCAGCACAGTGCTCTCCCAGGCAGATCTTTCCCCCTTCTCAAGGCCACCCCTGTAAATGCAGGCAGTGTTTATTCCAGCACTGCAGCAGAGTGTGATCTCCAGATCCCTGCAGTGTGTGGCTCCCCTCTGTGCCAGTGACAGGAGCAGCTCAGCCCCATGCTGGGTCACACCCAGAGGATCCCAGCACAGCTGGGCAGATGTGAACCTACAGCAAGCCAGGAGGTGTTGGGCTGTTCCTACAGACACCACATCCAAGCCAGGACCTCCCCAAAACCAAACCAGTTCTGCATGGAGACAAGGGCATCACTGAATGGCCACAAACCAGAGAAAAGACTGTCCCATCACCCAGCAGCAGACAACAGAGCAATAAACAAGATATGAACTTGACAATGGGATTAACAGAATGGGTTTCATATTTGGTTAAGGGTGTTTTGTGGATTTTTGTTGTAGCTCTTATTGTGCTGCTTATGTCTTGATGTTGCTGTAAGGTTAGGGAGTGGTGAAAGAATACAGCAACACAGGTTCATCCAAAAAGCAGAAGAAGCAATTTATTGCAGGAGTAGACACATTTTTACAGACTGGCTCACAGAACCAAGGATAGAATAAAGCTCACTGGTCCAATGAAGGGAACACCTCTTGTAAACATGCTTTTACCAAAACATCACATTCCTCACACGCTCCTCCTGTCCACAAGCAGGTACTAAACTTTGCTGTTGATTCTTTCTTTTCTGTTTTCCTTTGAGTAGCTTGGGAAAACTCAAACTGCTTTTTTTCCTGACTCTCACCAGCACCCACATCTTCATGTCTTTCTCATTGCTTTAAAAGAGCTCTTGGAGAAGGCTTCTTACTAAATACACAAGGGAGAGTTGTGGAGGTCCATGGGCCTGCCTTGCCACACCTCTGTCCTGGAGAAATGTCCCTTAAATAGATTGTGATCCTCTCCAGGAGAGGAGTCCCTTAGGTGGGCACATCCTCCTTGTAATGGTGAGCTATCCCAAGGGTTTCAGTGATCCCTCCATGCCTTAGTGCCCATGGTAATCCTCTGTAACCCACTGCTCTTTCCCCTTTGGTACCACCCTTGCTTTCCCCCATAAAAAAACCCAGATTTTCCCCCAGTTCTTCAGGGAGCTGTCATCCCTGCCCCCTTCACTGGCTGGATAATAAAGAATCTCTGTGGAATTTGCAATATGACATTTCTGTCTCTGTCCTGTGTTGGCCTGGATGGCCTCTCAAGAAAGCTGAAATCCCTGTGCTGATCTCACTGAGAGCTCATCACTTGTGGCCTCAGGCTGCAGCTTGCTGAGGTTGATCCAGGAGCCAGGACACCCCCTTGGAGGGCTGTCCCTTGCAGGACCCTCTCTCTGGGAAGGTTGAAGCATTCCAGGATGAAGCACAGACCTCCATGTACCCCCCAGCCACTCCAGCCAGAGTTCAGCCATCCCTCAGCAGCACACCACCCTCCTCCTGCTGCTGCCCCTCATTTCCACAGAGAGTAAAGCCCAGCTCAGCAAGCAGCCACACCATCCTCCTGCCAAGCCACAGGCAAGAGCAACCTTCTCTGTCCCCAGTGTCCCCAAAACCAGCTCTGTGTGTGAGCTGGGACAGCCTCATGTGCTGCTCCTGTGTCCATGGCAGTGCTCTGGTAGTGTCCAGATGATGGTCAAACACCATCCTCCCTCTGAGCAGCTCTTCTGCAAAAACAGAAGGTCACCAGCCATCACCCTGAGCAGAAGATCACTCTCCACTGCTGGGCTCCTGCATTTCCTCAGCAAAAAAAGTCCAAGTTTTCAATGTGTCTTACTGACATTAACAGCAAAGGCTAACTCCTCGTGACTGAAGTGTTTGCTGGAAGCAGAAATGCTGTGCAAGAGATTCAGCACTCTTCTTGTCATTTTTCTCTTTAGACAACACTCTGGTTTGTTTTTTTTGTTTTTTTTTTTTTTTTAATGTCTTATCTGCACAAGAGGAGGCTTGGCTGCAGAACCACAGCCCTGCTGAGGGGGAGCAATGCTGTATATCACATGTGAAAACCCTTCTCAGGCCACCCCAGAGGCCCCCCCAGCTCTCACAAAGTCACAGCCATTCCCACAGGTCTCACAAGAAGGTGGATCATGGCTGTGCAGCCGGACACTGGAGAGCAAGAGCTCCCTGAGCATAAATAACAACCTTAAAAGCCTCGTCCAGAGGGAAGCTGTGCACCTAAATCAACCAGCACAGATTTCCCAGTACAAATTCTAGCTCTGACCCTGTCATGATCTGGGCTGGCATTCTCAGCTGGAGGACCAGGGATGCGATTTTCTTCCATTTAAAGAACTCTTTTGAATTTATGAGCCAGTATTTAAGAACAGTTGATAGCCCACTTACATGGCAGACTCGAGCAGACTGAAATAATTTCATAATTAAAAGGCAGTAAAAGCATGTGTGTCATTTCAATATAATTCCTTACAAATTCAGTAGCAATTTGATTTTATTTTTTTAATGAGATAGATTAGAGCAAGCATTGATCTGATTAGTCCTCACATTCTTTCCTCCTTTTAATGTAAACCAATCTCCTTACATGGATTACTAGGGCTATTTAATTTCCTTTCCCTGGAAAAAGGAACATCATTTTTCACTGTGATCATAATAGGAATTTGACCAATACAAATACACTGCATTACTGCAATCTGTTACTCACCAATTTCCTTCCAAAGGAGTGAATTCCAAAGCTGTGAGCTGTAATCCTAGAGGCAGCCTTACTGTTCTCTACTGCTTTTAAAATTGCTTCTTTATGGCACTCAGTCATAGATTTTTTGACTTGAAGATGACAAATTTGGGAAGAGCTAATCAGCAAAAGAATTCATTTGCAATTTATCTACACTGCTCTTTGTTTTGCCTTGTCTCAGAAGGTTGGTTTTTTAATCTTTCCTTGCTAACCATCAGGTTTTTGATTTTTTTTTCTCCCAAGCACACATTCAGATGATATTTTTTTCCGATTAAGTTTTGGGGATTTTTTTAATAGCAGCAGATTAAACATGCAGTGCTTCCTACATGTAACCTATCATAGAAGATGCATTAATTCCTAAATGCAATACTTCATGGAAATGGCTTTACTTTCACACATTGGAATTTTCACTCATCTCCTGTGCATACCTGGCTGCCCCATACGAACCCAGATGTGCTTCTCTGACCAACCACTGTGACACAGGACACAATCCAGCACCCACCAAAAACACCTAAAAAAGCCCAGCCCCTGTGCACACCACAGAAAACACAGACTCAATCTAAAAATCTCTGGAGTGTTCAAAAGCCACATGGATGTGGCACTTGGGGACAAGGTTTAGTGGTGGGCTTGGTAGTGCTGAGTTAATGGTTGGATTCTGTGACCTTCAAGGTCTTTTCCAACCTAAATGATTCCATGGTTCCTATGACAGCAGCACTCTGAGGGCTGCAAGGAGACACAGCAGCAGGTTCTGCATTCCATAACTGGATAGAAGGGTTTTTCCAGGTAGTCCTAACTAGGCACAGTCCATCCCATCCCTTTCACAGCTGCAGGATAAAAACCTAAGCTCAAACATTCAGCCACAGAAAAAAACCACAAAAGATCCCACTTCCCTCAGCATCTCTCTACCATCCATGCCAGACGTATCTGCTTTACTTTCTAGTGAGCACTAACATCCCAAATCTGCCACAAGCATTTCTATGATACCAAAAGCAGCATGGAGAGCTCTGCCTGTTCTGGGCTGAGAGAATAAAGCCAATTTCAAACTACTGAATTTCACATAAGTAGTAAAAAGCTTGACCAAGGTTTTGCTATGATTTTTTGAATATTTTTAGGATTGTCTTGGGTTGCAAGGCAGGATGTGGCCATCAATGTGTATTCTGTCACCATCTGTTGCAGCAGGGTGGGGCAGTGACCCTGATCTCCTGGCACATATCATCTGCTAATGGGCCATCTTTAAACCAGCTGGGGCAATCATCTTTATCTTTCCCATGACCCACCCTTCATCCAGGAGGTATCACCTGTTAATGGGCCATTGTTAAAAACTGGGTGTGGCAGCGATTCTTATCCCTGTGGGAGATATCTCCTGTTAATGGGCCATTGTTCAAAACTGGGTGGGGCAGTGACCCTGATCTCCTGGCACATATTATCTGCTAATGGGCCATCTTTAAACCAGCTGGGGCAATCATCTTTATCTTTCCACAGCCCATCCTCCCTCCAGGAAGATGTCATCTGCTGCTGGCCCATTCAGTCCCACTGTATGACTGATAAAATTCCATCATCCCACTGGGAGATGCTCCAGCCAGGGAAGGAGCCAAGCCTTTCCTACCTAGAGAAAAAAGTGAGATTTTGGGCAGCAAGTTAGCTTCTTTCCACTGGATTCCAGAGGAAAGCCAGACCTTTCCACATCATCTCTGCACCTTCAGAGAAAACTGCACCTTCTACAGGAGCACTGCTCCAGCTGAACCACATCTGCCACTGCAGGGGGATGCAGCCACCATTGAATGGGACTGCTGCCACCACCCTGACTGACTGACAGGGTGTCAGCTTGGATTCTGAGTCTGGCAGTGTTTGGGTTTGTTCTTTGTAATACTGTATTTCTATTTTAATTTTCCTAGTAAAGAACTGTTATTCCTAATTCCCCTATCTTTGCCTGAGAGCCCCTTAATTTAAAAATTATAAATAATTTGGAGGGAGGGGGTTTACATTCTCCATTTCACAGAGAAGTTTCTGCCTTTATTGGCAGATACCTGTCCCTCAAACCAGGACAAGGATGAAGCCCCATCCTTGAAAACTGGATTGTCAGTGCCTCCAGAGTGTCCCAAAGATACACTGGTTCCATGCACCAGACAATCCAAGAGACAATGCCAGCCACACACACTTGTGAGGAAAGCTGTCAAATGTCCTCACTGTCTGAGTGGTGTTTTTCACAGATTAATATACTTTCACAGTAGAATGAAAGATTATAAATTGCTAAAATTGATTTCACATCAGTGGTGAAGTCAGAGTGAGTAACACACCTGAGGTGACCCAGTCTGCTCAGGGGAACGTGAAACCACAGAGTATTGACAGTTTAATTGGCTCAGCAAGAGTTCATTTCCCTCAGATGAAATGCACCATTGGCCATTTTATCGCTATATCTTATTGCTGCTTTAAAAGTGAAGCAGATGACAATCTAGCAAAATGTTTTCTTTACAGAGACAGCCCCTGTCTTTACTGCTGAGTGCTGGCTTCCTTTCCCCTTTCCTCCTCAGCAAATGCATAGTAGCTCTTGTTTGCATTTTAAGCACTTTGCAGGATGAAAATGCCTCTATATATCCTTTCAGGACTAGTGATGGAAGATGCTGCTGTGCCCATTTCTGTACTGGAACTACAAAGGATAAAACACAAATATTCAGCAGCACCAAACACTACTATAAATACCACATTCAAGGGTAACATGACATTTATATCACCTTACTGCAAGCTAAAGAGATGTCATAGGACTGCTTTATAGCACTGGGAGGCATTTAAAGAACGTTAGCACTTGAACTATCAAAAGATGATAACTTGGAGCTCAGAAGGTAATTACAGAGAACAGCCCACTTGTGGAAGCAGGAGACATCAAGGAACAGGGAGCCCTCTCTGCCTGGCTCACAGCTCATGCTCTGACAGGGAATTCAGGCAGAGCATCGTGTTCAGAGCACATGGGACAGGCAGTGTTAGCACAGAAACACAAAATCCAGGAGGATTATATGCAGGTGCTTTTACTGAAGAGCTCTGGGAATCAGGGGTACAAACCCAAATCTGAGTCCCACATGGATTCGAGATGAACATGTTTTTATACCCTTTTTGTTATATAACTATATATTGATTATCAAACCCATATTGTTCTATGGTATACATTGATCTTATCCAAGCATGTATTCTTGTAATTTTTATCAGGACCCCCAAACATCCTTTTTCATGATTCTTGTTATGATTAAACAATAATTATATTCTATTACCAAACAATCATTACATTTAACAGTCATATTATTTATCATATGATGATTATGCAGGTGCAGTTTCACATGGTCTCATAAAGGCAAAGCTCAACACTCTTTCCCAGGTCCTAGTTCCCTTTCCCAGGCCTACAATACCCGACCTTTCTTTCCACCCCTTGGATCTATTGCATACAATTCCCATGATTTTAGAAGCATTTTAACCCTACAGTATCAGCAGCACCACCACACAGATGTGACAGAGCTGCAGGGGATGGCACAGGTACCCCAGCAAGGCTCTGACCCCCCTGCAGACCCCAGCCCAGACACCTCCCATCCAAAGGGTCTGCATTCCCTATGGAGCTGCAGCATCAGTTCCTGGAATTGCACACAGCCAATTCCTCCCTCAGCCCTCAGGAGCAGGAAAGCACCCGGGCAGCAGAAGGCACAAGAACCCAGGAGTTCTTCACACATTTTGAACTGGGGACCCCGAAACCCAGATATCAAGTGCTGTGCTTAAAAACTGCTGAAGCAGCACACAGGCAGTTACAAAAAGCCCCTTATTAACCTCCAAGCCTCATTTCACTGAGGAGGGGAAGGACATCAGCAGTGTTTAATTGCAGGGCAGAAACAGAGGCAGGATGCAGGGATGGATCTGAACCACACACAGCTCCTCACTGCTGCACCCCTAAAGCCATGAAAGCCCCGAAAGCAAGGCTGGGGGAGCAGGGATATCTCCTTCTACACATTTCACTCCTCTGTGGACATGCCAGAGGGTTGCTGCTAACTCTCTGCAAAGGGCATAACACAGAATCTTCCTGCAGCAGCCAGCAGATGCATGGACATGCAGGTGGGAGCATGAGAGGCCATCAGTGTGGGATGCACTGCAGAGCTCAAGGGGGATGCAGGGAAACAGCAGCAGAAGCCAGCAAGGTCCCTCCTGCAAGGAGACACGTGCCAAGCTCTCCAACTATGAGCAAGGTGCACCAGGATTTTGGGAAATGGGACTGAGAGGCTCCCCTGAGGGAAAAACCCATCCAGAGCCCACTGAGCTGCATGCCAGTGCTGTACTAGCAGAGAAACTTCAGGCAATGAGAGGAAGAAACAAAAGCAAAACCAAACATCTTTCAAAATCTCCCTTCCCGGTAGCATGCACTGTCATGCAGTTCTTCCAAAGCCATGGTTTATGTGGCTCAGGAGGGCAGTTTCATGCCCTAACTCCTGCATGATGGATTTTACAATTTGTTAAAGAAACTCATCAATCCTCAGCAGTCATTTTTAATGCCCAGAGCCTCCACAAACTCCTGCATTTTGCTGATCCCCCAATTTCAAATCATTTGAAATTGCTGCTACTATTACAGCTCTGCTCCTAAAGCTAAGCATTATGGCACACTCCAGACTTCCAGCTTCGTGTGCTGGTGTAATAAACAGATTAACTGTGATTTATGAACAATAAGTTCTGGTTATTTGAAAGGAAACATTACCTCCCTAGACCAATTCTGACAACCAGGGATCTCTCATTATGCAGACATTATTTCCACCTACCCATAATCATTGGTTCAGAACATAGTTTTCAACCTGGTAAATGTATCACCATAGTTTTCCACTACAAACTTTGTGCATCCAAAGCATCTGGCAGGAAGCCCCACCAAAGGCAAAACGCCACCCTGAACTGACCCAGAGAGACAATCCCTATTTTAAATTCAAGCTATTAAAAAAGAAAATATTAAAGCAACAACAAATTAAAAAGCTTTTGCAGAGAAGGGTCACAGTGGAGATAGGTGCATCACAGAAGGATGCAGCAAGACTCCAGTTAGAAGAGGACTAATTAGGAAGAGGAATAAGATGATCTAGAGATCTGTTTCTTGACCTTATTTACTTGTAAGGTCTAATAAGAGTTTTAATATTCACTTCCAATAAGTGGATTCATTCTTTGAGTCCATTCTAAAATGTCAGCTTAATATTTTACAAGCCCACAAGCAGGAGTTGACATTTTCACATGCACTTTTCACCTGCAGCTACTAAACTGACCACCCCACTCAGGACACTTTCAAGTCCTGCTAAGCATCATTTTATACATTTTATTCAGTTGATTGAAATCACTTTCCTCCTATTTAAAAAAAAAAAGCTGTGTAACCCTGCACACTGGTTAGACATCCAAGCTATCCACACAGCACAGCTCAAAGCCATTGGTCACATCTCCCTCTGCAGGATTATTTCAACTCCAAAACCTGCTGAGTCCCAGCACCTCTCCTCTCTACACACTCAGAAATAGTTATTCACCTCCCAAGTTAGAAACTTCTCCCACTTGCCCCATATCACCTCCTCCCTCCCCACAAACACTAAAACATCTGCAGAACAATGCAGTGCTAAAGTCCACCCAAGGCTCTTCCTACTGCCAGCACCTGAAAGACTTCCCTGAATTATCAAAACTTAATTGGCTTAAAGACACTGGAGTATTAAACTATTCCAAATGATGAGAGACAAGCTCTGCTGGGCAGTGCTGGTGTCAATGGACCCATCTTGGTGATTAACATGCAAAAGCTTCCACCACACAAGCCCATCTCTTCTCACCTAATTGCTAAATGTATCTTGGATTTACCTGTGCAAGGCATAATTAGTAAAGATAAAATTCTTTATATACTTAAACCTCTTTAATAGAATAAAAGAAACCTCAGCTCCCTCACCTTGACTCTAAAGTAGTAACAGAGGCTTGTGAAAAATGAAAAGCCTTGAAGGATTTGGAATAAGAAACTTGGAGAGACAATCACTAATCTTTTATCTTCCAGACTTCAAGCAGAATCAAGTTCTTCAAAGAAAACCCAATAAAGCCCAGACATTTTCATCATAACAAAATAAATAATTCAGTCATACTTTAGAGGACTCCAACATTAGGATTGGCTATTTGATATATTTGTGGCTTAGGTGCCTCTAAACTGATTAAAGATAACCTGATAGAAGCTTGCAATGTCAGGGCTGCCTTCATTCCTGACAGATATGAATGGATAGTGTAAATAACTATAAATAACCAAAATGGCTGCATTTATGCCTAATGGGGGATTTACAGCCTTCAGAGCTGCCTGGTAGGACTAAGAGTTACAGCTCTGCCTTTATCCTACCACAGCTCACAGGGGAGATGAATTGACATCCTCCCCACAGCACCTGCTCTGCCAGAACCACCAAGGGCCCTTCCCAGAGCAGAAAAGGAACAGGATTCTCCCATGAATGAGAAAATAAACATGTGCAGGCAGGTTTGTTGCTGTTGACTGTGGTCTTCCTAGAAAACACAGTCAAATACACATCCCAAAACCCCTCAAATCTCTGCAGCCCCTGCTACAATCCAGCTTTTGTTATTTGTCATCTGCAGAAGGCAAGATGCCTTTGAGGGAACAGACCAGGTCTTCATTTACCCCTCCTGCCTCATCTGCAGCATCCCAGAACATTTTCCAGTTTGGGATAATGCACTCCTAATCTTCCCACCCTCCATTCCCAAATTGGTGGAATTTTCTATTTCCTATTTGGGAAGTGGGTGGGAGCAATCCTGCACCCACACAAGCATTGGGGCAGCTCGACTGAGGGTCAGAAAAAGCCACATTTTGTATCTCACAATTTATGGCACTGCTGGGGGATCACAGAGCACAGCCACTGACACAATCCAGCTGCTCCCTGTTTGCAGCACGTGGAAAATCCCAAATCCCAGGATGGGGCTGGCATCCAGAGGAGGCTGCAGAGAGGCAGCACGAGACCCTGCTGTTCTCTTATTTGAGCAATCACTTAAAACACTGAAAGCTGCTCTCCCCAGGAGCTCACAGTGCAGGAGCAGCCCCTGACAGTCAGCTCTCCTGTTCCTGCTCCTCTCACTGGATGGAGGGGGGAGATTTCCAGGAAATCTGACACAAAGGATGGGTGCAGATGCTCTCCTTCTCTCAGAGGTCCTTCTGTGATTAATTGTGTCATCATCTTTCTACTTTTTTAGGTACCTTTTCCCTTGAACAGAGAGCTGGTAGGAATGTACCACAAAAGCTGCAAGTGAGCAGTTGTAAAGCTTTCATTTTCTGCTATCCACAGAGCAACGTGGCCAATATGCAGGGCAAGAAATTAAGTGACCATTCAAAAGCAAATTCCCAAGCTTGGGAAGCAGGAGGAATCAAATAAACATGCACACAAGCCATCCCCAGGCAATACAGTTCTTTAGTGAGGGGAAGGGAAAATAAAAGAGAACTACATTGGTATTTTCCTCCTCAAGTTTACCTTCCACAAAGTTGAGCTATTCAGATTTAATATTTAAGAAATCAGCAGAATTCACTGAGGGATGTTTTTATTGTCATTGTTTCAATAGGAAAATACTAGTTGGTGGCAGGGCCAGAAATTCCCTCATTGAACAAACCAAAGATTTAATATCAGGAGGAAAAGAGGGGAGAAAGCAAACCATAGGCAAGGTTCTCACTGTATTCTCCAGCAGGTGAAAACTGACTAACTACTGGTTAGTTTGGATGAGCACATTTAGCAATACTAAATGTCACATGTCAAAAGACACATGAGCAGTTCTGAGCTGCTGGGGTTCATCTTCAGAGCTGAGAACCCAACCAGGAGGTGCCTACACAGGCAGGTACCAGCATGGCTACACCAAGAGAAAGTGAGAAAATTACCTACAAAAAAAATCCTGGAGTAAGATTTAACTGCAGTCGAGGCAGCCACAATCCATTTTAACACTGTCAAACGCAGCAAGTTTCCAAAAGATTAAATCACTACTTAAATCATCTTCATAATTTTAAAAAATGCCTGCAAGATAAGACCAGGAGCTAATTGTAGCATTTAAATTTAGTGAAGATTTTTTTTGTTGGGATTTTTCCTTCTTAACTGCAATAAAGAAAAAGCCCAAGGGTGTAAAACTAATAATCTAATAAACTTTGCTAAGTGAACATTGTAACAGATAGGCCTGGATGAGATTTCTTGTAAATGCCACACAATTTCCCTTGATCTTTATCAGCAGAGATGCTGCTCGAGCTTCAGCAGGAAGAAATTAAATTTGGTGCAAAATAATAACATCTGGGTGAGATTCTGCCTGTCAGACTAGCAGTCCCTTTAGATGTCAGGGTAAAAATATTAAAATGAACTGTGAAGGATTTCACATTTGTGTTTTTAGTATGAGTGGTTGAGCTGTGTTTCCATACCAACACATTTCCCCTCTCTGGAGAGAGGTGCAATTATCCATCCCCTGCACTGGTCCCCAGACTGGGGGTCTCAAGCATGTTGGGAGTTCTCTCCCCTGCCAGAGCACATCTCAGAGCTGGCACTGCTCCCAGTTATCCCACCCCTGCACTCCCAGCTCCCAAAGCCATGGGGAATCTGCCCCCAGCACCTGCAGGAGATGCTCCAGCCATCAAAACCCTCTTCAGCAAGCAGCAATCAAAAGATCAACCTATTCTAAAAAGTGTTCTTCTACAAAAACTTTTAGACTAATTTTAAAGACAGCAAAAGTAAATGGTGTTCAAAGTCTAATGAATCATATTTCCAAGTTTAAAGCACTTTATACAAGATAATTAAAGAGAGCTCCTCAATGGTTCCAGCTAGAAATTCCTCCTCTGCAATGGGACTGCAAACGATTTTTAGTCACTTTAGAGCTTTTTTATAAGCAGAAGTTGTCAGAAACTGCTCAATTAAATGCTTTTCTTCCCCACCACCAAGAATGGCAATTCCACATCCCAGGGATTCTCAGAATAACTTCAGCTTCAAAACCCCTGCACAGGTCTCTGGGCTGGGGTGGAAATAACAGTTTTTAAAATGTTGGGGAGGGCAGGGGGAAATAATAAAATCAAAGCAAAGGATTCAACTCTCTCCAGAAGTGGCAGAAAGTTCAGAGCCAGAGCACCCAACTGCTGTGCACAACCTGCAGTTCCACAGGGTGTCATTCCCAAACACAATAAAAACTAATGTTGAGGTTCTGTTAAATGGGAAGCAGGGAGGCAAACACTTTGTATTTCACCCAGGTTATTCACCATTTCTGAAGCTGGTCCACATTTCCAGTGCCTAGGAAACCAATCCTTCATTAGTTTCACCCCATTCTGGTTATTAGAATTGGAACTGAATGGTAACTGCATTAAGAATTACTGGGGGGAAATAATGTGCTGTTATCTCCTCAGCAATTTATCTGATCTTAGATTGAGAAAAACAACATATTAGACTCCATCAGTCACTTGTGGCCCAGAACAGAGCTCTGCCCTGATCTCACAGGCTTCAGCAGATCTTGGTCTTGCTATTAGTGAGGCATAAACAGAAATAAATCGATTATTCTGCAAAAATATCATAATGAAGGAAAAAACGCTTGGCTGCCCATGACTTCTTTTTTAAATACAAGCAAAAACACCATTAATACAGAGTGATGGAACCTCAATAGGACAGTACTCAACAAATAAGCAATCATTTCACTGCACATTAACCATAAGGCCCTAAAGAAATGATTGCAGATTTAAGTGGCACAAACTAGTGTGTAACCACACTACAAAAATATTCAAAGCTCCCTTTTGCAAATAAAAAACAAACAAACAAAACCATCATTTTATCATTAGAAAGAGCTGCCCCAGACAGCAGGGCATCAAGTCACCAAGCACTCCAATACCCCGTGGGGCACCAGGGACCACATTTGGGAACCAGCAGCCTCTGGCACCTTTCCCACAGAATAACGAACTTTGCTGTGCAGTGGAAAACATCAACACAGCTGGGGCAGATTTTACCAAGCATTGCACGGAGGTGATGCCTTGGGTTGCAATGCAAGATGTGCCCAGCAATGTGTATTCTCTCCCCACCTGTTGCAGCAGGGTGGGGCAGTGACCCTGATCTCCTGGCACATATTATCTGCTAATGGGCCATCTTTAAACCAGCTGGGACAATCATCTTTATCTTTCCCATGACCCATCCTTCATCCAGGAGGTATCACCTATTAATGGGCCATTGTTAAAAACTGGGTGTGGCAGCGATTCTTATCCCTGTGGGAGATATCTCCTGTTAATGGGCCATTGTTAAAAACTGGGTGGGGCAATGACTCTGATCTCCTGACACATATTATCTGCTAATGGGCCATCTTAAAACCAGCTGGGGCAATCATCTTTATCTTTCCACAGCCCATCCTCTCTCCAGGAAGATATCATCTGCTGCTGGCCCATTCAATCCCACTGCATGACTGATAAAATTATCTCATCCCACTGGGAGATGCTCCAGCCAGGGGAGGAACCAAGTTACCTTCTTTCCACTGGATTCCAGAGGAAAGCCAGACCTTTCCACATCATCCCTGGACCTTCAGAGGAAAACTGCACCTTCTCCAGGAGCACTGCTCCAGCTGAACCACATCTGCCACTGCAGGAGGATGCAGCCACCATTGAATGGGACTGCTGCCAACACCCTGACTGACTGACAGGTGTCAGCTTGGATTCTGACTCTGTCAGTGTTTTGGGATTGTTCTTTGTAATACTGTATTTCTGTTTTAATTTTCCTAGTAAAGAACTAATTATTAATTATTCCTAATTCCCATATCTTTGCCTGAGAGTCTCTTAATTTCAAAATTATACTGATTTGAAGGGAGGGGGTTTACATTCTCCATTTCAAAGAGAAGCTTCTGCCTTTATTGGCAGACACCTGCCCTTCAAACCAGACAGGTAACCACCAGATAACCTCACTACAACCTGTATTTTGGGACTGACAGAGTCAGACAAGACAACACTGGCACAGAGATTTTAATTCTTAAGAGAGATGGTTTATTTTATTTTTTTTAAACTTGCACCTCAGTAAATTTAGCCTGTAAATTCCCATTCATTCTTACAGCTGCAGGAATATTTAGAACAAGCCCTGCAGCATAACCATGGTAGCAAACCAGGTACTCTACTACTCAAACATGCACACATAACACCCACAAACACAGGAGAACAAGTGATCAGAAAGCTCCCAGCCACTTCCAATGGCCCAGTGCTGAGGAAGAGGAGCAGAAATGCAGGTGCTGGAGCAGCCCAGCACTGACCTTGGAAGGCAGCAGCATTCTGGATGACGAGGAATTTCAGCTCCACGCTGGCAGCCTGCAGCAGCTGCTCCATGCTCAGCCGGGCACTCCCCTGGTACTTCTCCTCCATCCTCCTGGAGCAGCACGTGGAGCCCTTTGGGATGCACACCTGCAGGTCAGTCCCTGCAGAGGCACAGGAAAAAGAAATTCACATTAGGAGGTGGAATGAGGAGAGGAAACCAACTCCAAGCATCAGTGTGGTCGCAATTACAAATTGATGACCTTTCTGGAATTGGTACTGAGCAAGCAGCTTGGCCAAAGGAAAGGATGGATAAGGCAGAGCCCAGATTGCTGAGCTGGGAGCTGGGCTTGTCTGCAGCCCAGCTCACTCCATGCACTGATGTGCCAGTGCTGGGCAGAGCATCCTGAGCATCACTCTGCTGTGCCCTGGCTGCCCACAGCAGTGAGGAGGCACAGGCAGGCAGAAAGGATAGAGTGGGAGGTGGAAAACTGAGACAGCATTTGAAGCTGTGGATTTAGGGTGAACAGAGCAATGTATGTGGTACACCTAGGAGGAGACACTTGTGATTTGTATAAAGACTTAGAAGTAATTTGGAATGTGACAGTGTTATTTGCCTGCAATCTCTACCCTTCTGTACCCCCAGCAACAACAGTAATGGCAGAAGGACACAACTATGATTTACTTGGCCTTTTAGCTGACTTTTAAATTGTACAACCAATGTGCCCATCCCATCCTTCCTCCAACAGGCAAAGCACAAGGTTCATCTTCACTCATAGAGGGAAGTTCAGATCCTCAGGGATGCTCTGAGCACTGCACAAGGCAAGAGCCTCTTCAGCAGCACCTTGACTCATCCACCAGGACGGGACAAAAGCCAGGGGACAAAGGCCAGAGGGACACCACTTGCTCTGTCATCTCCAGCATTGCTCAGTGATGCTAAACTTCTTTTTTTGACATTCCCAAAGCATTTATTCATGGAGAAAGTAGAGAACTTTAAGAAGTGTTGTCAGCTAAAAATAAATAAAATCTGGGGAAGAAAATAGAAATCTTTCTAGGCTCAGACAAGAGAAGATGAAACAAGAAGTTTCTTTTTCAGAGAAAAGCTACTTTGCTGGAAGTAGCAGCTAAAAAAGGTCTCATCTTCCATCAACTTTAAAGAGCAAACTGAGGCCCCAAACATGCCAGGAGAGCAATAAGCTCTTATCAAAGCAAATAGCTCTCCTCATGCAAAACACATTTAATCTGATGCTGCTCTTAAAACCTCAAATAGCAAAACCCAGCTCCATTAAAAATGTCTATCCATGGGCAAAGAACAGCCAGCACCCCACATTTCATTGTCTGCATCGTGCCCAAAGCAAAAGCAGGTCCCAGCTGGGCTCAGCTGTGCCAAGAACTGGGATTAGGAAGCATTCCCCAGGCCAGTGACCCAAGCCCTGACAGAGTAAAGGCTCCTCACCCCTCTCAGCCCTCACTCTGCCTTCCTGCTTGTTATAGAGGGTTTTTCCCTCAATAAAAGCTACTTTGGTAATTTATATCTTTGCTCTGGAAGGATTATGCATCCTTTCAGGTTCCTGTCTTCTCTCCTTCACAAGAGTCTTCTACCACATCCACCCTCTCCCTAATTACTACAAAGTGTCAAAAGCCACTTTTGCAAGTGTAGTCTAGAAGAACAGGATTAATATTAATGTCAGTTCAATCGTGTGCCTCCTGAAGAAGAGTCGTGCACAGTGCCAAGGGAAAACCAGCTGTCAGGGCTCAGGAGCAGCAGAAATCCTCCTCCCTCCATCCCCACCCCTGCCCCTGGCACAGCACGGGAAAAGGAACATGAAACACTTCATCTACAACACACACTGCATGTGGGGACAGGAGATTTAACCAGTGCTGCAAAAAAAAAAAAAAAAATCTCATTCAAAGCGGGAGAGAGGGGTCCACACTCCCTGCTGCCTCAGTTTCCCCTTGGAGAAGGGGGATGCCCAACACATCCCTTCCTCCAGCCCTCTGACACACAGCCAGCACCCCCAATGTCCAAAGCTCAACCTCAGTGATTCCTGAACTCAGCCACTCCAGAGGAGCACAGCGACAGGTATTTCATGCATTGAAAAAATAAAAGGGACCATAAAACCAGGTAACAGCAAGATACTGCGTTAATGAGAGAAGCAGTTATATAACAGCAAGTTAAAGAGGTTTTTTAAAGTCAAACCCAACTCAATTTACACCACAAAAAGGCTTAGCATGGTCTCTTTAACACTACAACATGTCCATAAATTTATTTTTTAATACAAAGCTTATTTCCTCCTACATTTATTATATTAGGACACATTTCAAATTATAAAATAAAAATCGTTCCATGATTAATGGAAATACCAATATAGAAAATCTGAGAGTTGGCAATTAAGAGGTCTCTGCAAGTTAAAGCCAAGGAGAGGAAACAGCAAGGTCATCTACTCACATCCCATCCTTCTTTTTAGCAATTAAGCCAACTTCTCCCCTTAAATGGATCTTTATTTTTGTGCAGTAAAAAGACAGACACATGCTGTAGCAGAGCAATCACAGAGGAGGAGGAAAAAGCCTGGGAATTAACTCAGCTTAAAATGTTCTGCAGAGACAGCCAAGAACCAGGGTAAGAAACATCACAGTAAACACAAGAGGACAACACAGGCAGGGCAGGCTCTTGGAAGGTACCAGGGACAAGTTTTTGGCACAGTGCTGCTCCAGAGGGATGGGCAGTGGGGGCCTGGCTCCCATCTGGCAGCTCTTTTCTGTGTGTGGCTTTCCCAGATGGTGAGCTGGCTCCAACACTCCCATCTCCAGGCTGCCCAGGGAGGTTTCAGTGCCACCAACCCACCCTGCTGAGTCCAGACAGCAGAGATGAAACAAAGCTTTTGACCTGCAACTGCATTTGGGGTTTATTCATGCCATAGCTGAAGGAGCCTCCTCTGCACTCCAGCTGCAGCATCCCCAAGGGCTGAGCAAAGCCTGCAGGACACCAACAGGGAACACTCAGCAAGCCCACGGACCAGACACCAGCAATAAATGGAGTGGGGTGCCACACGTTTCTGACTCCAAAAAAAGGCACGGGAAAAGGTCCTGTGAGTCATCAAATCCTACCTCTGCCTCCCAATCCACCCCCTCTCAGAATTTATCTAACACAAACACCTCCAGCCATACTCCGGCTCGTGAGATAGCAAAGCCCATTCCGCTGCCTAATGGCCCTTTACTGTTAAGACTGTTTTTATCTCTCAACCTACACAACCCCTTCTTCTTAAAGTTTCAAGTCATTACACCTTGTAATGCCAGTCTCAGCCCTTGCAAACAACCTTCTGCTTTCGCTATAAATCACTACAAACTCATTTTCAGAAAGAAAGCGTCCCTCAAATTAAATTGCATTTGGATGCTCACATACCAATCTTTGCAAGATTAGTGAGATGATGAGATGCCAAGCACAGCAGCCTGACCCCCTGACCCCCAGCTCCCATGGATGAGAGGCACAGGCTGCAGCCCCTTCCATGGGTGCAGGAACACCAGGCACCATCAGAGCTGTGCCATTTATGCCATCTTGGGGAGCAGCAGTGTAAATGCTCCAGCAATTTCCCCTATGCTCCCAGCTGACAGAAATAAACTCTGAAGCTGCAGTAATTTCAGCAGCACCCTGCCTCTTCCTCCTCCCAACAGGGAATTTTTACTAACAGTGAATTTAAACCATTACATTTGACTTTGATGTACAATTATTCCTGCAGATAGGTGGTTAGTACAGTAGAAGTGAAAATAATTTCAGTGGATTAAATGTCAAAAATAAAAACCTTCAAGATCATCTCTGGGGAGCTGTGGACTCCTTCACAAGGCTGAAGGATTTTCCTTTGATTTTAAGCATCCCAGGATAGCTCCAACCCTGTCATCAGATACAGGCAGACAAGCTGTGCACACACGCCTTCCTACCCAGATCCAATGGCAGCTTAAATCAGATTAACATTCCCCCCAAATTTACCCCAGGCATTGCCAAAATAAGAACCTGTCTCTGCTTAATGCTACATTCCTGCAGCCTCCTCCCCATGTGAGGGGGCTCTGCTACCCCCATGCAGTGGCACCTTCTCCATCTGCAGCCTGAAGTGTCAGAGGAGTTCCTCCCACCCTCCAAACTCACCAGTTTGGTAATATTACCCACAAGAAATATGCTGTTTTGGCTTCAATTTTCCTCCTCCAATTGTTTGACAACCAGCATCCTGCTTTAAATAGATAAAAGCAGTGACTCAACATTTAAATATAGTGGATTTTCCCCCAGCTTTTTCAATACTTTTTATTAAGAACCTTTTAAATTACGTGATTAGGGGTTGTACATCTGTCGGCGCCTTTTAATGCTCAGCATTTAGGGGGAGGAAAAGGAAATGCAACTGTTCAGAACCCAGAACACAGACTGAATGCTGATCTTTATAAATCTAATTAAAGAGATATAAATTATAAGCCAACCTCATTCAATAGGTGATTTAAGTTGGAACAGTATGGTACTTCATGGGATATTTATTACTGCTTAATTATCCTCTATTTTCTATTCTATCTTGTGTTTCACAAGGCCATCAGACTGGATTCCTCCCCTGGTCTTACAATGTTGGCCAGATGATTCTCATGCAAATCTAACACCCTATAAAAACACATCTTTTAAAAGAAGACATTACAGCAAAAAAAATAGGTTCTACAGAGTAGAAGTTTCCTCCTAACAAATGTACAAATGTACCAACACTGTCATCAATGGAGTTAACTTTGGGCACCCACTCCCCACACAGATTTGTTAGTCACATGCACACCTCCCACAGCCATTCCAAAGACTGGGAAGAACACTGTTCAGGATGTTGTTAAAGTTAACCCCTGGGAGAAAAAAAAAATAAAATTAATGATCTCACTATAAAACCACTGCCTGGGGAGGTTACTAAATTTTAGGGTTCTGCTCCTGCTCTCTTAACTATCAAGAGAGCAACTTGCAGGCCTGAAATAATTAAGAACAGAAAACTCAATTATCTAGTAAACTAAGCTTTTAAACCACCGTGCTAAGCTAAATGGGAAGGCTGCACAGGGAGGAGCATCATTAGTCCCACTCAGGAAAAACAGAATAAAAGAGCAAGAGTACAAAAGGAACCAGTTCATGAGCAAAGGCACATCGAGACCAGCAGGAAGAGTTGGGATTTTTAGTTTTTAAAATGTACACTGGCACACACCAGCTGCCAAAAAAAAGGAAGAAAGCTTGACATGCTCAGCCAGCCACTTGTAAAGCATTACACCTCAGCTCCAAAAGGTTAATCTCCTATTTTCTTAAGGTGAATCCATATTCACTTCCATCAAAGGAAATGAACAAAAAGCTGGAAATAACACTTTGCTGTAGGAGAAGGAAAACAGACCTGCCAGCAGATATTTCTGTCCAGATAAATATTCCTCAGTTTTCCATTGTCTCAGAGCAGAGAGATCCATCCCCTGTCCCCATCCTGCCAAGGCACCAGCTCACCCCTTCCCCTCTATCCACAGGCACCAGCTCATCACCACCAACGCAGAGAAACCCAAATGGCAAAGAGGAGAGAAAAACAGACCAGCAGAAATGGAAATCCAAGCTGTTGTTCATAGATAGGAGAAATTATGCAAAGAAAAGACAAATGGAGGAAGAAAACCAAGACAGGCAGCATAGAAAAAGAGCATTTGGTTATTTAGTTATTACTGAACATGAAGCTACCCCAGCACAGAACCACAGGCTGGCTCAGGAGCTGGCATTCAGTCTCTTCTTCAGCAAAACCAATCTCCCACCACCCTGCCTTCACTCCTCCCCAGCACAAGGTCTCTGATCCAGCTCCAGTGGAGATGTTGCCATGAATTACAACCTCCCACCCCTGGGAGCAGGCAGCCACAGCTGACAATTCCCCACCTCCAGTCGTGCTCCAGAGTGACACAAACCTGGTCCCCAGCCTGCAGGACCAGAGCAGACCAAGCCTCCCACTGCCTGGTGCACCCTGCAGCTGGAGAAACTCCCAGGCCATCAATACTGCTCATGAAGCAGCATGACACTTCCCTCACATTTAACAGAATTGCCTTTTTTAGGTTTGTTTTTTAATTAGAAGTGTGGTCTCTGTCTCCTTCAGAGCTCTCCTACAGAGCCTGCTGTGCCACTGTCCCTCCAGCCCACGCACCACTGATGCAGCAAAACTGAGCTGTGGGACATTTCTCCTGGGTGTGCTGCAATCACCAGCGTTTCCACTACTTACTCCTTCAGCAACAACTGCTTATAATGCAAAATGGGGCTCCCAGAAACATTTGTTTTCTGTTTGTGCAAAAAAAAAATAAAAAATCCACATTTTAAATAAGTTGTTTAGCTTCAGTTTCTCCAGGGCAGTATGATCCATAGCAAAAGGTTCTCAGAATTGATTCCATGGTGATTTATGGCTGGGAACTCCAAAACTTTTTTTAATTGACAGATGTACAAAAGGAAGAAAAGCGATAAACAGATGCCTGGAAAATAGTCCTTGAGTGATGTTCCCCTATTACAGAGATTTATGCAGCAGCTACGAGGAGAAGCAAGTGCTCTGAAGTGTAATTACCACACAGACTCATGCAAGATGGGCCAGATCCAAGGTATAAGCAAGCAGTCATTGCTTTAATTATGATCAAGTTTATGTACTTAGGCAAATGTAAAATCCACTTTCGATTTGATATGTGGGAACTTTATCATCGTAACAAGCTGGAAGCATTCACTTGAAACACCAGCCCTGTTAGGAGATATTGATCCAGCTGCCCACAGGCTCTGCAGAGAGGCACAGGGCTCCTCACTCCTGCTGACTGTCAGGGATGCAGCTGGGGCTCACAGGGCAGTGAGAACCTAACTGAGGAACCCCAGCAAGCTGAACCCTGCAGGGAAGGGACAACACCAGGGCAAAAACACCCACTGCAATCACAGCCAGGCTAGAGGATGCTGCTGATTTCTGGGCAGGGATCGATCACACTGCAGCAGGGCAGCCCCAGCAGCCCCTCCATACAATGGGAGTCATTCTCCAGGAACCTGCCTCCAGCACCTCTCCAGAGTGTGTAAAACATGCTCAGCAAAGCTACTTAGGAATGAAAGCAAGAATCTCACTGACTTGCAAAGAAACATCTTCCCTTCCTTCTGACAAACAGAATTTGTCGATTCAGTGGTGATAAGAGCAGTTCTTTCCCTTCCCTGCAACTCTTCATGCAAACACTTCACTGGAAAGTATTTCCAGTGCCACTTCCTTAAGGAACCAGGAGACCAAGCCCCAGTGGGACAGAGAGAGAAGAGGTGCTGTTCCTGCAGCTAGTCTGAAAGGAGCATTAAGTGTCAAAATTTATATGGGAAGAGAACATAAGGACAGGTAGGGATAGGAAAGGTACACTCTCACCAGAACTCATATCTAAACTCTCCTCATACCTCTCACAGCTCCTGATAAACTGAGGCATTGCTACAGTCCTACAGACCAAAGGACTTGGGATTTGCACCAGCAGCCACAGCACCTTGCAGCCCCAGCTCTGGGCACCCCATTTCCCCCTCCCTCTGCTGTGCTGCAGCCGATCTCTGCTGAAGAACTCTTGTGTTTCTGGCCTGAGCGACACCAAATGCAAGAAACGTAACTCAACACATCGTTATTAAAAGCAGCCACCGCTGGCGATGATCTCATTGCACCTCCCCTGCCTGTCACGTTTGCCTCTTATCTCTTCCTTTTCTTACTTTGATCACAAGCTTTTCAGGGCAGGCGTTCTCCGCTGCGTATTGAACCCAACACAAGAGCACCGAGCTCTCCCGGCAGCTCCGTAACGCAGCCATCAAAACTGAGCCGGCTGTGTACACACACTCCAGCGCACAGCCACCCACCGGGAGCAGCCGGCATTCCCTAGCTCCCAAAAAGCTGCAAAAGAACCTTTAAAAGGCAAGAGATTCAAGTATTTCACATTTTTAAATAGGAGCGAGGCATATATACAAAAAGCAGCCTTGCAGGGCGTAGGTGGTGAGGTTTGGCGGCACCACCTGTAATGGGAACTGCAGAGCAGAGTAACACCTCTCCCAGCCCTGTCACAGAGCCCCGCACGACACCCGCACTGCCCGGGGGATGCCGCGCTGCCCCTTCCAGCCCCAACCCCGGGAGCTGCGCGGGCTCGGGCTGGGATGAGGGTTTGGATGCTCTTGGAGCTGCCCCACAGAGCGGGGTTGCCTCGGAGCCTGGCTGGGATGAGGTTTTGGATGCTCTCGGAGCAGCCCCACAGAGCGGGGTTGCCTCGGACCCCGGCAAACCTTGCGCTGAGGAAAGCGGCTCTGGCGGACCCGGGACCCGCAGGGACGTGACGGGGGCGCGGAGCCTCCGCTCGCCGGCGGGGACACCGTGAGCTCCCGGGGACCCCGCACCGGACCCCGGCAGCGGCGCCGGTCCCTCCGACAGCTCGAACTCACCTCGGCCATGCGGGGTGAAATCCTCCCGAACAAACCGAGCGCAATAAAAACCCGCTCTCCAGCGGGTTCCCGTTACTGCGACGTAATCACAGGCTCCGAATTATCCCCACAGCCGAGGCGCCGAGCCCGGGGGCCACCGGTACCGAGCAGCTCCCCGCGGGAGAGCCCCGCACCCGGTCCGCAGCGACCCCCGTCCGCCGCCCCGGCTCCAGGCGCTGCAGCCACTTTGCCCCGCACCCGAACGGCACCGGGGAGACGATGGCACCACGGGGAGAGCGGTCTCACCTGGCACGGGGCTCTCGGGCACCCACTTGGCTCCGGGCTGCAGCACCTGGAAGGCAGCACGGACCGGGCGGCAGTCGAGTTCCCCCGCCGGCTGCGCGGTCCCCGGGACACCGAGCAGCGCGGCCGCCAGCAGCGGCAGCAGCACTCCGCTGCTCCCCGACATCCTCCCGGGCCACCGGGGCGCTCCTCTAGGCGCTGCCAGCGGGCATGCCCGCCGAGCCGAGCCGAGCCGTGCCGTGCCGTGCCGTGCCGTGCCAGGACACACCAGCACCGGGAGCAGCGGAGCCGAGCTCGGCCCCGCGCCTCGCGCGGCGCTCCCGGGGCGCCACTGCCAGCCCCGCGCGCCCCGCCCCGGCCCTGATTGGTGCCCGCCCTGCCCGAGCCACGCCCCGCTCCGCCCCGCCCCGGCCCTGATTGGTGCCCGCCCTGCCCGAGCCACGCCCCGCTCCGCCCCGCCCCGGCCCTGATTGGTGCCCGCCCCCCGCCCGCGGGAAACTCGCCCCGCGCGCGGCACCGCCCCGCCCGCCCCGCCCCGCACCTGTGCGCGCCCTCCCGCCCGGCACCGGCACCGGCACCGACCACGGCACCGGCACCGGCACCGGCACCGACACCGACACCGGCACGGCCGCGGGCTCACACCGCTCTGAGCGCCGCTCCCGGTGCCCCCTCGCTCGGTGCCCACCCTGTGTCGCCCCACGCGTGCACCTGGAGTGGGATGCGTGGTCCCTCGTCTGCAAGTGTTGCATGAGTTCACAGTGTTGCGTGAGTTCACAGTGCTGCACCGCCAGGGAATGGAGCGTCTCTTCAGCCCTCGGCAGCCCCAGCCGGGACTGCAAGGGAGAGCAAAGTTGCACACGCTGCACTAGACCCTTCCCATAAGGTTGAGGGATGAGGTAGGACTCGCCTGGAAACTCTTCCATGAGGGCAGCGATGCCAAAAATCACTGAGCCCCCCTGGGGCAGCAATGAATATTGGATAACCCAGTCTCCAGAATGCACAGGGCTGCCCCGGGTCTGGGGTATTATTGGGTGTGCACAGCACAAATCACAGAGGAGCTACCCTGGAAACAGGCAGCTTGACATGAACAGGTTGTATTCCTCCAGCAAGACCATTTCTGCACCAGTTTCCAGGTGGAGTTGTTGGGAACGCCTTGCTCACTGAGCTGAAGGTTCCCCAGGGTTTCATAGGCCTGATCAGATCCTGTGTCCCCCAGCTGGAATGACATTCCAGCTCCACCTCACCAGTAAAAGACCCTAAATACCAACATTGCACCCTCAGCTGGAAGGGGCCCACGCTCCTCATCGCTCAGCAAGCAGCCGTACAAAGTGGGAAGCAAGAAGGTGGGGTGAGGAAAGGCTCTATTTAAAACAGCAAGGGTCGTGTATGAAAATCTGCCAAAATAGTTTTTGCCCAGGCAGTCTCCTCACTGCTCGCCCCCAGCCTTCACCATGCACAGAAAAACAATGACGGAGCAAACACAAGCAGAAGAACAGAAGAAAAATCTATTTAAAATTTCCAGCGCAAATGCAGGATCAAATTATTGCTAATGGCTCACTACCAGCTCTTTTTCACTCTGAAACTTTGAACAGGGGTGAAAAATGGAAGTCCAAACTGTCTATTTGTTCTAGGAAAATGCCTGCCAGGGAGAGATTGTTAAAATATATTATGGATATGCGTCTAATAAGCTGGAATGTGCAACACGTCCCGTGGGTTAATGGATTGTCGGAGCCTGTTGCTGTCCACAGACTGCACTATTTATTATCCCTTTATTGTTCCTAGTAAGCATGACTGACAAAATCCCCATTAACCGGCCAGCAAAAAGTCCCGCTTTGCAGGAATTGAGAGAAATCCAGAAATTTCATTTTGTTCAGAGGTGCAGGTGCTCCACGGTGCAAGCTGTGCCTGATTTCAGCAGAGCGAGGGGGGCATGTGCTCGGCGATACGGATGAGGAGCCATCCTTTACCCATTTTCATTTCTCCTGCTGCCTTACACGGAATGCCAGCACACAGGCTGCAGCTGATGGGAGCCACATCACACCAGATAGCTGCCACACCTCTTCTGCATCTCCTTCATTGATCTGGTGATGGATTTGTTATGTTTATGCAACAGTTTTGGGTACAGCATTGTGTTAAGTCAGGAATCAATTGGACTGAATTGCAGAACACAAAGGCTGGTATTGGAAGCACTCCTTTATATACAATATTGCAATCTATATTATGTTTATGGCCTGAATTACAGTTGTCTAAAAGGCATTCAAGCATCTCCTGTGTTCATCTTCAAACCTGCTGTGTGTATTTCATTTAAATACAGGAGGCTTGTGCTGCTCCAGGTAAGTACACAGATATTGTCAAGCATGCCATTAGAGCAAAGAATTACACCCAGTACCAAATAGGTGCCATTTAGGTATCTCTGCTCAGATGAGGGAGTGCTTTAGGATTTCAAACAAATTAGAAAACAACATTACTGCTCTTTACTGGATCTGCCTTCACACTGGGATCTGACATTATCTTGACAATGACTCCCTGGAAAAATAAAGTATATTTATTAACAAGGAGATGTGTCAAAAGCAAGTTAAAGCTTCTAGAAACATGCAACAAAATCAAGTGGCAGCCCTTTCTCTCAGTCATTCTTCTTAGTTGTACCCAAAGTCTGCTAGCAAGAAGAAAAAGAACTCACATTTTAACTGGAAACTTTTCCTAATGGAAACTCATTTCCCCCAATTTTCACTCCAGAATTACTGACTTTTCTTGGGGTAATAAAGTCTAGGATGCAGCTAAATGGAAATAAGGGGTGACTCCCATCCCATCCATGGCCCAATAATACTGCCATGTTCTATAGCACCTCCAGCCCAAGCCCAAAGGATGCTCTTCTCCTGCAGTGTCTGCAGAAGCACTCCCAAGGTGGCAATTGCAGACTCTCTGACTTCCATCAGGACTGCAGCATCAGCCCCATGAAAATCTGAAGCTATTTTCCTGAGCACAGGCACATCCATATGGCTTGTCCTTTTAATGTGAGGGTAGCAAATGCAGGTCTGTCCTGGAGGAGAAAGCAGAAGACTTGCTCCAAGAGCAGAGGCAAAGTCACTGGGTTAGTTGTCTGCCAGCAGATGTAGTAAGAGCCAAGTCATTGTCTCATATCCAGGATGATAATTTCCCTTGTTACAACTGCTCACACCGTAAAAAATTCACTTAATCATCTACCTGCCTCAAGCCTGTGAGTAATGAGAGGCAGGATCATGTGTAGCTGATTTTATCAAATGCTCTTATGAAGTTCTCCACTGGGAAAACCCTGAATCAATTAAAACACCAAGGAGAGATGTAGGAGAGGGATTCATACTCCCCAGTAGATGCTCACCAGGTTATAAACACATTTCACTCACTCTGTGGATGGGATGGATGAGCTCCATGGGGACAAGGTCAGCTGAGCCATGCCTATAACAGAGGAAATCACCATGGGGCAAGGGAGAAAAGAAAATGCTGGAGCATCTGTTGACAGATCTGCATGTTTTTGGCACATACCTGGCAGTCTACATGGGCGTGTTTGGCCTGGATTTCTCATCCCTGCTGTGCTCCTGTTGTGTGTCTATGGCACAGCTGCATTGGTTGAGATCTCGTAGGTGCTGCTGGAACCAGGAGCTGCAGGCAATGACATCTTCTCCCTGCCAAAATGACCCTTCCCATCTTATCCTGCACCCTGCAGAAGCTGCACTTTCAGGTTTTCATAACCATTTGTGGAGGAGGAGAAGGGAGAAGCTCTTCACTATATAACAGTACTAGCATAGAGCTGATGGAAAAAAGAAAAGTGCATTTGCCATGGGGCACTGGGAGAAATGATGGATTGCCAGGTAGCAGACATCCCTCCCTGCTTTGGCAGGATATTGTATTCTGTGTGCCATACAGGAATGCTGATAGATCCATAAAGCATTAGCCTTTTCCTCACCCTAAAAAGCAGTGGCTGATAAATCACACACTCTCTGGAGTTTGTTGGGAGCAGATCACACAGCAGAAGCAGTGAAGCCTTCAGAGAGATACATCACTTAAAACACTGCAGATGCCAATAGGGCTGCACATCAAGAATGCACAGACAAATCACTTTCCCTCTCCAAAATTAGACACTTCAGACCTAGAACTTTTTTCCAAGTATGTGCTGGTTTCAGTCACTCATCAGAAATGTCTTCCAGTGCCTTGGAAAATCTCTGTGCTCCAGTCCTAGACATCTCTTTTTTAACAAAGGGTTTGATAAGTCTTCTCTCCTGTTAAAGGACACAAAATTGCAGGATATTTCATGGGATAAAATCCCATCCACATCCAAACTTTTCCAAATGAGCTCTTAACTGTGGATGAGGCACAGGTTTTGCAGGGGACAGCTGGCTGTATAGCTAACCATGCAGTCACCTGAAGGATTTTGCATCTTTTGTGGGATTAAAAGTGCACAGACACAGCTGGTGTGGCTCAAAAGCTCCTCCACACCCACCCTCCATCTCTGGAGAACCCAAAGCAGAGCAAAAAAGGATGAGACACAGTGTGCTGGAGTTGGGGCCACTGGTGGTGGGATGCAGCTTCCAGGGAGGAAGGATGCTCACTGCACTCCTCACCTCTGCCCAGGCTGCAGCACCCTCTCTTCTGCAGCACCCAGGAGTGGGGCTGAACACTGGCAGAGCTCCTGAGAATCACTTGAGACACAGCTCTGCAGAGGGAATCAAACACAAGAGATGGGAGAAAACTATTCACCATGCACTGCTGCCTCTGCTGGGAGCACAGGGCAGGCATTTCTCAAGCTGATATTTTCATTTATCATCTCCTGGTGATTAATCAACAGAAGAGACATCGCCAGGAGCCAGCCCAGAGGGGATCAGCCCAGAGCATTCACCTTTGGAAACAAAGCTCTGCCAACAATTACCAGCCCAGGGCTGCCACAGCTCACACAGAGAGCTGGGATGGAAAATCAGAGCTGTGGATCAGCCCTGCACAGTGGGAGCAGCCTGACAGCTTCAGAGGAGGCAGGGGGGCACCCCAGGGGGATGCAGCACTCCCAGTCCCCTGGGAACAGCACAACACAAGCTCTGGAGCTGCTGGGGCAGAGTGATGTGCAGGGCCAGAGGGCAGAGCCACACTGCAGCTTTGCAGTCCAGGCAGCCCCAGCAAGAGCTGTGGGGCTGCACACACTGACAAAGTCCCATTGTGCAATGAGGAGAGCACACAGCTCTGAGATGGGATTTACAGCAGAACCCATGGAAGTTATATTGAATATATAAATTGTTCCCACTCCAAAGGAGGCCACGATGTATTCAGGTGCAATTCCAGGAGTGCTTTTTTCCCTGTGCAGTAGCACTACAGTAAAACTTGATTTATGCCTTATTAAATTATTGTAATGCTTAATATTATATGCAAAAACTCTGTGAAAAGACATAATAGAGGTCTATTTCTGCTGGGCTCATGCAGAAGCTGTCTCCAGTTGCATGGTAATGAGGCACTTCCAAAGGTATCTGAAGTGTTAGACTGCTCCTCAAACACCATTTTGGGGGTGAAAGAGCAAATGGGTGACCCAGTGTCAGCTTTTATACTAAATAATTCAATTAATTGTAGGGACAGAGAGTTCCTCTCCCTCACCAACACAGATCAGGAGTCATGGCTGGAGCCAGTGGATTTGGAGCAGCCCCAGCAAGGGAGGAGACCCTGGAGCAAAGGAATGTGAGCAGCATGGAGAGTCTCCATCCCAGACAGGGTGGCTCTGGGGCTGCCAGAGGCTGCTGAGCTGCTCAGCCACTGTGCAGCAGGACAGGCACCACCTCTGCTGGTTGACATTTCCCCTGCAGCATCTCCTTCCTCCCTCTCCCTCCCTCCCAGGCTTCTTCTCTCTCATTAAGGAAAGGTCACTGCACTCCACGGCAAGGAGAAAAAATTGCAAACCAAAGGAATTTCTGTTTTTACAGTCACTTTCTCCAAGTACCCACCAAGCCCCTGGGGTTTTTGTGAGCCCCATCCTGCAGAAGTGCCTGATGTTCCCCAGGTGCACATCCTGCTCCAGTGGGGCCCTGCACTGCTCTGCCCTGTGCTGCAGACACCTCCTGCTCCCACAGGCTCTCTTGGCCTCTTCCTGCTTGGGCTTCTCCTGCTCCAGGTCCCACCACAGGTGCAATGTCTGTGCTGAGCACAGCTGTGTCCCAGACCCTTCTCTGCCTGGGAGCTGAGGGTTCCCAGGGGGTGCAGGGCTGTCCCTTGCCATCAGCAGCTCCCTCTCCATTTGTCCCTGCTCCAGCCCATCCCCTTGGGAGGGGCACAACCCCTTGCACTATTTTTTGTCAGCTGCATTCATGGCCTGACCCTTCCAGGGGTGATGCCAGCAGCAGCTGCCCAAACAGCCATCCAAGTTCTCCTGGATGGCTCAGAGCTCAGAGCTCAGCACACCTTGGGCTTTTCAGAACCAGCATCCTCACCTGCATCTCTGAGGATATTAATAGATCTCAGAGAGCCTGGCTATTAAGATTGCATCCTTCCTGCACAAGCCAAATATTAGTTTAATAAAAGAACCCTGTAAGATTTAACATTGGTGCATTTGAAGGCATTTCCCAAAGAATAACTAATTATCCTGCTGGACATCAGACAGGTTTCACCACTCTGTGGAGGAGGACACTTCATCAACAGAAGGGAAGTTTTGTTTTAAAAGGAGCCTCACTAAACATTCACATTTGTCTCATTTCCAATCAGTTAGAATAATGAACCACCTTACACAGAGAGATTTATTTTGTTTTTTAAATGCTAAATCATTCCTGCATACAGTGCATAAATGTCAGACCTCTCAAACAGTTCTTCAGGGATTTGGTTTATATTATTACTATTAAAAATGAAGCGGAAATTGAGAAGCAGGTAAGTGTGATGCAGAGGTATTTTCATCTGACTCCCCCTGTCCTTTAAATAAGACTGCAAAACCCACCTGAACTGTGGGTGTCTCAGGCAGAAATTCTCTCCAAATACAGAAATCTGTGTGAGCATATTACAAGAACAGGATAGGAAAGAAAGGGAGAGCAAGTTACTGTGCTCCATCCACTGCTCCATGCTGTGGCTGGTGTAGGGCACTTCAAAGGTTTTCAATAAACTCAGGGATTAGTGCAATTAGGTCAAAACTTCTCATTAATGAAGAAGGAATAAAGCTGTTGACAAATGACTCCAGAGAGCTTGGCCAGCACTGGAAAAAACAAATAGAAACAAGTCCAACTTGTTATTTTTAGTGCTTTGGGCTGGTTGAAATCAGTCTCCTGGTACTGGAGGTGTGGGGGACCTGACTGGGCAGGACTTGGAGCTGCCTCTCCCCAACACAGGATTCAGAACCATAAAACCAGGTGAGAAAAGCAGGGACTAAGGCCCTGCCTGGGGGGATCTCCAGAGGAACCCAAGTACAAGTGGCATTTTAGGACAGCATTTTAACCTCAGCCTAATTGCAATCATTTAGAAATAGAAGTGACCACAATGTATTATTCAATGGTCTGTTTTAGAAGAGAGTGAATAATTTAAGCAATACATGCTTAGAGCTGAGTGACTTTACCTCCCCTTGCCCCCCTTTCTCTTGCTGCACCTTCTCTGAGGCCAGCAGTAAATGTCCTGCTGATTTTGGCAGTGTGGAGCAAGCAGCATTCAGGTCTTACCCATGGCCTTTAGGGATTTTTCACCATTAGTGACCTGGGAAAGAGTAAGAAGGAAGATCTTAGGGAGAAGGAGGTCTGGCTCTATTAGAAACTGCTCTCACAAATGAGAATTGCTGTCAGTCAGCAATTTAGTATTTAGTACTCACAAAGTGAGTGTGGGTGGCTTTGGTTTAGCTTCCCCTGGAAACCAGGACTCTGATTCAGCAAGAAAGTATATTGAGTTTAAGAGCAAAATAGCTCATTTTTGTGTGACACAAAGCACTGAGCCAACACAAGCACACTCTGTCAGTCCAAGCACCTTGCAAATGCATCAAGGGTTCACTCTGTTCTGCAGAGTTTCTGCCAGAGCAGGCATTGCCAAGAGAGCCTGTCCTCACTCACAGGGCAGGATCCTACCACAGGGAGCTCTAACACCCTCACATGCCCAGCAGCATCCAAATTTTGGGACCCCAAGCCACAAAATGACAACTCCAAACTGCAAACAGTGCCTTTGAAAACAGCCCTGCCTGCAACCCCCTGGCTGAATCCAGCCAGGAGTTTTAGAAGATAAAAACTTGAGTGCAAAAGGAGTCACTGTGCCAGCCTCTTTAGCATCAACAGGAGGGAAGGTCAAGCAGAGATGAACTTTGAAGTGTTGGATTCAGAATGCAGAAATTCCACTCAGATGCCTCCAGAGCAGACAATTTGGGGGCTCCTTCCCTGCCTGGCTCCCACACCTCTCCATCTGCAGCACAGGGTGCTGGTTTCACCTGATTTACTGGGACAGGGAGGAGATAAATCCATATTAAACTGAAAAGGATCAGCAGTGACCACACAGGGGTGACCCTCACACCTTGCTCAGTGGCAGCCCAAACAGAGCCAGAGATGTCCCTGTGAGCTCCTGTGAGCATTGAATAAATACCCTGGGGAAACCACATCCTTCACCAGCTTGTGAGAATCATGAGGAGGATCAGGCCCTACCTTGGAAAATGGTTTGACAAAGCAGCTCATCCCCACTGGCTGTGCTCAGGCTGCAGCTGCAACTCCAGAAACCTCCAAAGTTCTGAGAAGATGAAGATGCCATCTTAATTTCCAAATGGATTTCCACATTTATTAGATATTCCTGATAGAAATGTACGAGTAAGACAGATCCAATTAGTTCATCTAATGGTCTTGCATGATGAGATTGGCCTAACTATCTGAGCACAGGATTTTGCACAAATGAAAGAGCATTCCCATAAAATAGGAAATTTAATTTAGCAATTTGGAAAGAAAATTGACAATCTTTTGAGAAAACTAATAGCTTTTTACTATGTAATATAAGCTCACCTATCTAGTGTGGAGAAAACATATAAAGCATTAAAGAAGCAACCCTACCACTAAATGTAATAATAATAAAACCTCCTCAAATTATTTCTTATTGCCCTTCTTTGTTCATTTTCAGACTCTCTGAGCTTCTGGCTGATAATCTCAAAAATCCCTCAGAGAGCTGAAAATGGCACACACCCTGCAAGCTGCCACCCAAAAAACAAAGGGACATTTTCTGCTTTGTCACCTAAAAGGTGGCCCTGAGGCTCAGATCATGGCTGGTGTGAGCTGCCCAAGCTGCAATTTCATGGCTCTGTTGGCTGAGCCATGCCAGTCTGTGTCTTTTCTGGAAATATTTGCAATCACCTGAGGTCTCTGTTTGAGGAGATATTAATCCATAATCTATCATATCAGAAGCACTGGGTGGATTATCTGCCTTCCTATCACCACAGTTTCAAATCCCTTCCTTCCTTCCTTCCTTCCTTGGGGTTATGGATTGTCACAGATTAATCATGTATCTGTCGTGCTTGGAGCATTCATATCCACCTTCAGCTCATTCTTGAATGCTGCTTCTTTCCAGGCAGCAGAAATCCAAAAGTTGATCCCACAATGTGCAAAATTACTGATTTCTTCAAAGAAAACCTCCCCCTCCAGCTACCCTGCTTCTCTAGGTTATAATGTGTGGAAAGGGAATTAATTAGCCCAGGCAGGTCTCTGGTACACACGTGAACTCACCACAGCCCATGTAAAACCTGCCTGGAAATGCTGGCTTAGCAGGCTCTAAATACAGCTGCAGATGGAATCCCTGAACATTCCACTGCTAGTTCTAAACAGGAATAACTTGACATTTAATTCTGGGACAATAGTGAAATGTCAACATCTGTTGTGGAAATACAGTATAATTATTAAATTGACACCACTTGCATTTTTTAAGGATGTGGTGGTGTTAACACCACACTGGAATCTGCTTGGACAAAGCCATATTGAGCTTTTATGGTTTAAGTTAAGAGAGCAACTGTCCAGACTGGAGCAGAGCAGGACCAGGCCCTGGGCAGATGTATTTCAAGGATGGAGATCCCACCACTCCAGCCTGCCAGCTCTGAGATTATATATCCAGATTATTGGATTGCTCCAGCCCCTAAATGCATCACCCAGAGCCCTCAGAGACAGAGTCTGTAACTACCTGGGGAACTCAGACCACCCCAAGAGCCTCTCTGGGATACAGCAGAACTCACCAAAGCTTGCTCAGTGTTTAATTACAAATCTGTTGCTTCCTCTGATTATGGAGCAGGATGATGTCCAAGCCTCAAAATTCTTGTGATCTTGTTTTGATGAAGCATCTCCCCCACCTCAGAAGGGTGTGATGATGGAGACAATGTGAGACCCCACAGAAGCTGAGAGAGCAGGAAAACAAGAGCCTTCCAAGGCTCAGCACACAGCTGGGGATCCCAGCACAGCTGTGCCACTCACAGCTTCTCTACACCAGACAGCAGCCAGAAACAGCTGGGAAAAAAGCAAACAATGGTGCATTTTGGGCAAGACACCCAAAGCCCTCTGCACCACTCGGTCCCAGCCAGGAGCAGAGCTGAGCAGCTCACCTGGCTTGCAGGATTCTGCCCAAGAAGAACCTGTGGCTCCCTGTGCCCCCCAGAACCCTGAGAGGCACCAGCCTGGGCAGCAGCTCGTCTGAGCTACAAGAATACAACTGCAAGAATTTGCCAAATCACTTCTGCCCATCGTGGCTAAAACAATCACAGGACAAGCTGAAGCACCACAGGCTTGGCACTGAGTGAGCTTCTGAGCTGTGTTTTATGAATTGGTCTGAACACAGGCCAAAATCCCAAAGTACTCAAGGACATCAGTGCCATAGATTTTTTGATCTGAAGGGAAGTTACTGTATTTAACCATTATGGAGTGATGTTAAAGAATGGTCACTAAAGACAGTCAGCAAATGGGGCAGCATGTTAGCAATCCTGGCCTATTTGGAAAGCAATAAATACAAAAACTGGCCCTGTTTTTCACCTCCCAATGGTCATACATCTACAGGTTTTTTAAAAAAATGCCTAGGTCAGGTGGTTTGTGTCCTTGGTCATTTTACACCACTCACAAAAGAAGGAGCCTTTTGTTTTTCCAGGGTCAGATCCAGAGAAATGCTGAGTCCTAAAATTTAGTTGTGAGTATTTTAAGGGTGAGCTGAATGCAGGAGAGTATTGCATGCAGCACAGCAGGTCCTGGTTCTTGGCAGCAGGCTGAGCATCCTGACCCCACAGCCAGGCTGGTGCCAGAGCCACAGAGAGAAACCCAGAGGGGTCACCAGTGATCCCAAACCAGGAAAATTAAATGCAGGTTTGCTCCCATACCTGAGTTCTTGGCTCTGCAGGGAGCTGGGGTGGGAAATTCAGCTTGTTACCTGTTAGTTACCTCCCAAGGGGAAGTGGCTGTGAGCAGGGACAGCCTGGGCAGCATTGCCATGGCACTTACACTGCAGCAGCCACAGCAGGACTGAGCAGCAGCAAATCCAGCAAATCCAGCAGGCTGAACTCTGCTGAAACAGAGGTTACTCCTCAGGTTACAGTGCTGGAAATGGGGCACTGGAGCTGGGCTCAGCACCAGCACTCTGAGCTTTTAATGCCAACCCAAATCCTGGCCCAGCTGAAGTTGGTGGGAATTTTCTCATTGACATTCAGCCCCTGGATTTTGCAGAGGGCTGGATTTCCCTGCAGAGCAGCTGGAAAGCTTTCCTTCATTTCTACCAATATCACACAGCTCTGCAAAGAGATTTGCTCTGGATTTCCTTGGATTTGAGCTTGGCACCAGGTCAGAGACCCTGACACAGTGGCATAAAAGAATTGCAGGAACACAGCTCACAGGGCCAGTACCAAGAAACAGTGGAAATGTTGCTGTTATCCCACAAACTCTGGGGCCAGTACAATACCAACTGCAAGCCAGGGGCTAACACCCACCAGTCCTGGGTTTTGTTCATCCAACTAGCTCATTCCTGTGCCTGCTGGTACATGATTACATATTTAGCAGAGGAGTCTATCCTCTGTGAAAACAGGTTTTTTAATTTAGTGTTCCACGTTTTCTAGGTGGTGAAGTGGACAAGATTTGGGGACAGAGGGAGCCTTCCTCTGAAAAGGTACTTTAAACCATTCTACCATTAGCAGCCAGAAAGGATGAGGAATTTCCTCAGCCAGCTGCAGTCCTGCCAGCAGACACTGGCAGCAAACCAGCCACAAACCACCACTGGGCAGGTGCTGGGACCACCAAGGAACACACAGTAGGTGACCTGAATGCAGCCAAGGCTTTATCTCCTCAGCTGATAACACCCTCAGAGCACTGATTTTCTTCCCCCTTCATTCTAAGCAGATTAACAAGTCTTGGAGGGAGTGGTTTTCAAAATTCAATCCTTAAAATTCCATCGTGACCTGTTTGCTATTCACTCCTGTAAATCCACAGGAGAGTGATAGCAGAGAACCACCACTTCCAAAGATAAATAACATTTCTGTCCCCACTGGGGCAGAGGGGCCACATCCAGGAGGCAGCAATTGCCCACCTGGCCATCTCCCCCCCTGGATGCATTTTGAACTCCATCTCATCATACAACAGTGGGAAAAAAACCAACTGAAGAAACCACCTCTTCCCATCCTGGAAAAAGCCCAACACTTCAGCACCAATTATTTATGTCCCTCTAGATGGGGGAAAAAAATCATCCATTTTCAAAAAAAATGCAGAAAGAGAGAATAAATTTGTCACTGGTCAGGGCAAGGGACCAGCACTTCCTCTGGCTCTGGCAGCCCCAAGCCAGGATTTACTTGCCTTACATCAGCAGTCACAGTGGCATAACTGGAAAGAGAGGATGAGCAAGAGCAGGGGTTGCCAGAAGTGCAGGTTGTGTTTTCCTGGCCCATCCTCTGCCCAGGATGTATCTGTGGCACAGGACATGTTTCTCCCACAGAGCTGCAAGAGCTCCACCAGATTGAAGACACTAATAAAAACTTTAAATGGAGCCAAGGTGTCCTCCCAAATGCTTCACACAGGAGGACATGAAAAATTATTTGAGAGAGCAAGAAAACCAAAAGCATTTCTAGGAGGAGCTGACTGGAACAATCTGCACTGATTTAAATCCTCTGCAGGCACAGCCCTGAGGGCAGGCAGGGCTTGGGCAGAAATCAGGTTTGGAGCAGCAGGAGGGCACAAACTCACAGTGAAAGATGACCAGGGCTCCAAACACCAACATTGGACACTTCCCCCAGCAGCCACCTCTGGGGTTTTGGGGGTTTGCTTTCTGCTTTCTTCTGTGGGGTTTTGTTTTTTTTATTTCCCAAGTGAAGCTTTGAAAAACCTGGAAAAAGCAGCAGAGCAGGGGCGAGCAGGACAGAGCCACACTGAGAGTTTCCCATCACATCTCCCAGCTGCATCATTCTCAAAATAACTGAGAGAGACTTGGGGTTTATTGCAGTCACTGAGATGTGTCTGACTCTTGGAGATTAATAATATCCAGTAAGCTTCTGCCCACCAGCAATCACATTGCCTCACTGGGAGGCTTGGGCTTTCTCCTCATCCCTGGCTGTTCTGTCACTTCCAATGATGAGTTAACAGACAGCTGCTCTGGACTGGGAGCACCAGGATTCCCTCAGAAATATAAATTGCAGCTGGTGCTGAGAGCAAAGCATTTTGAAGAGGGCTCTGAGAGGAGCATCCCAGAGGAGTTTCCTTGGAGGCTCTCACAGGGCTGCCCCTGCCCCACTCTCACCCCCTGAGCCCCTGCCCAGGGCACCAACCACAAAGCCTCCAGCATCCTCCTTTGACACCCCAAGTGTCCTTGCTTTGCTTTGAAACCCACGGGTCATAAACCCATGGGTATTATTTGCTGCACTGACAAATCCATATTGCTTTGTTCTTCGAGTCATATATTCCCACTGGGCATCTGCTGCTACATGTCCATACAAAAAAAAAAAAAAAAAAAAAAAAAAAAAAAAAAAAAAAAAAAAAAAAAAAAATTCAAGGAGAGGCATAAACTCAAGTCAGAGGCAGCATTAACAAGTATCTGACAAACTCCAGTTAACTCTGACCACTTTTTAACCCACTGGAAGCTGTGTTAACTTGCACAGCAGCCAGCAGGCAGAAGCTGTGCAGTCAGGTGAGACCATGGTGTAAATCCCCATGGAGCTGGTTGACAGCACTGTGATGCTGCCAAGGGCATCCCTGCCCTCAGGGGACCTGGGTACCAGGGCAAGCAAACGCCACAGAAGGGAAAAGACATTTATTATGCAGAGCTAATAATGCCATTAGGGTAAATGGAGTTTGCCCAGAGGAATAACAAAGCAGTGAGATGGTTCCAGGAGATGCTGGGCTGATGCTGCTCGGGTGGACTCTGCACATCCATCCCCTTTCACCACATCCCCCTTGGCTTTAGGGGGACAAAACCTGGAGGGGGCTGCAGCAGTCAGCCCTTCGAGCCAGAGGGAGCCTGGAGCTGGAGAATTTATCCACTGAGCTGAAGATTTCTCGCTGTATTTTATTTAGAAACAGCCTGCCCTCATGTGGTGAATGAAAAACCAGGAGGCTGAAGATTTTGGAGTAAAACCATCCAGCAATGTGTCAGGGCAGGAGCCAGGAACCAGGCAGGGAGAAAATCCCTCACAGATAAGTTACACACAGCTTTTCCTCAGTCATTTCTGTGCTTACTTCCCTTCCCATCTGCACAGCACCCAGTTCTGCTGGGCTGGTGATTCCCAGAGAGCCACAGGCTGAGAGCCCTGTGTGCCCAGCACAGCACCAGGGCTGCAGCATCCCCTGCATGGCTGAGCTGTCCCACAGCACAGGCACGAGGGGCTCCACACAGCCAAGGCAAGCTCTCCATGGAGGCAGAGCACTGGGGCTGCAACAGCTGCAATGAGGAAAAACCCCATTTGCTGTCAGTTTATGGGCAGAGCAGTAAGTAGATTTTCTTGAACAGCTCCAGTGACACTTTCCATGAGGGTGCAGCCTTGGCTCTCAAAGACAATTGCATTCACATCACACAAGGTGATTTCTGGGCAGCCTCTTGGAGCAGCCACAGCTTTATCATGAGAGGGAATAAAAGCTCTACCCAAAATCAACATCCACCAGAATAAATACAAACAAGCTCAGCAAGAGCCAAGAAAGCTGTATTTTCCCCACCCAGTCAACTTTTCCTTACATTAGTGATATGCACAAATCTTCCAAACCAGCACTGAAAAGCCAGCTGTGATGCAAGACCAGGCTCACCAAGAAGCAGCTGGGACAGTAACTCAGGGCCAGTGGACCAGGAGCCAGGACTGCCCAGTAGTCAGCCCCAGTGAGAGCTCTGGTATGGGGCTGCAGCTCATGGCCCAGACAGGAGCCCCTGCTATGCAAACAGGGCACAGTGACTCCCAAAACCCAGTGAGACAACAAGAGAATGTACCTGCACATCACCCCGAGAGCCAGCACACCCACAGGGCACCCCAGCCTCTGATGGGACACAGGCAAAGCAGAGCTGATTCTCACTGAACAGCATGGGAAAAGCAGAACAGAATCCCACAGTGGGAAGGAAGTTGAAGCAAAGCAAATCCTGCCCGACACAGATGCAGTTTCTAGCCCCAGGATCAGGAGAGTCCCTGAGGTCTTGTGCCATCACTCCAGGACATGCTGGGGGACAGCTGGTGCCCAGCTGAGCACCACGAGCTGTGAAGCCACAGGAGAGGCATCTCCCCATGTCTTCCAAACACCTTCATTTAATGCTCCTGTTTGCAAAACTCCTGACTGCAGCCCAAGCACCAAGGACCAGTCCTGTCCCATCTCACTTGTGCAGCCTCAAGGCTTCTCCAGGGGCACTGATTTATGACAGCCAATAGAAAATAAGGAGAAATGCAAGGAAAGGCATCAGTCTGGATGGTGGTCATGGATTTTTTTACAGCCCAGACAAGCAGCAGCTGCAGTTCCACCTCAACATCCACATTTTACACGAGTTTCTCACAGCAGAGGGTCCGACAGGCACAGAGGCACCTCGGGCAGAGCAGCTGCACAAGGAGCTCTAAATCCACAGGGCAGGACACTCACACAGATCCACATCCTAGAGGTTCTGAGACCTGCTAATCCCAGTCTTCTTCCAGCAGCTGGAGCACTGCAACCCAAACTGAAGCTATGAAAGGCAGCACTGCAGCTCTGCCCGCAGCGAGCGGAGCCTCTAATTCCATTTTATCTGCTTGTCATCACCTCCTAAAACAAGCCAGGCCCGTGTTTTGGTTGGAGAGTGAGGCGTAACTGGGTAAAAAGAGATTTTTGGTACATAAAAATAATTCTGAGCAGGTCTGTTTATGACAGGGCTGCCTCAGGAATGGCTGAGCCAAGGCAAGGCAGCAAGCAGGGTTAACACCAGGCACTTTGCTGTATTTACTGCTCCAATAGAACTGCACAGGAAGGAGCCAGTGCTCCTTCCATCCCTGCTGCTCACACATGGGGTTGGTAGTGGAAGAGCCACACTCTGCTGATGCAGCCCTAATTCTGTTAGTTTTAGATTTTTCTTCAAAGCTAACCACAGCTTTTACTGCAGATGAAGCATTTACAATGAATCCTCCCCAAAACAGAGGGGAGCAGACATCTCACTCTTCTTTCTTACCTCATGATAAAGAGAATTAAAACATTTTTAGCCAATCTGTAATATGCTACTTTTAGATTGAAGGATAAGGCTTAACATTTTTTGGTTATAGGGTCAATTTATAAGGTTTTAAAATATTCTCATCACCATCATCATCACCATTTTGTTTCAGTAGAAATTGTCCTTTGAGGAAAGAAGTATTTGGAGGTATGTATAAACTCAGAAAGAAAGCAAAGATTTTTCCCATCTTTCTGCATCCTCTTTACTCCATATCAATGCAAATCTGCATTTTTCACCAGTGAAACCAATAAACTTCTGTTGGTACAAAGGATTCTTTTTGGTAAGGAAATAAGAAGAGGAAAATTAAAAAGAAAGTGATAAGCTATGTAAGAGAATAGTCCTGCACCCTCTCTGAGAGAAGAGCAATGTCTGGAGTAGATGGGCAGGGTAAACTTCCCATGTCCTGGGACAGTGTTAACTTGTTCATCAGCCCCCAAATTCCTTCCCCATCCCAGCTGGAAAGCTGCAAGCTCAGCTACAGGCAGCACCAGCTTGCAGCTGAAGGTCCATCCACACCTCCAGCTCCAACCCAGCACAGAGATCCAGGCTGGGATATCCAAACCACTCACAGGGGTTTAAGCATCCAGATCTGAGCACTAAAAATTAATACAAGTCGATGTTCTGGGAGCCAGTGCTCCTTCAAAATCTGTTTATTAAGCACTAATGAGCACCTGCAGCATGGCTTGGTATGGGGTGGGACAAGGGAATGCACACAGAGGAGTGGTCTGCCCTTAAAGGAAGGCTGTGGGCTCAGGGCAGGAAGATTTTAATTTTCTTTTCTTTGCTGCAATGAAACTCTGGGCAGGCAGGCTGACAAAGAGTGGCCTTTGAAGCCCCAAGAGATTTGTTACTTCTTTGAAGTTTTCAATCTGTCCTGCCAGCCATTTGCTGCTGCTGCAGGGTACCTACCCAGGAAGCAGCTTGGGTGCTTCCTCCAGCAGAGAGAAGCACAAGGATGGTACTGAGCACCAAAGAAACCATTTCCATCATAAAAACAAAAGAAAAAGGTTTTTTTAAAAATCGCTTCACTTCAGCTCTGCATCACCAGAATAACAAAATGGTAATTTCCAATTTCCTCTTCTGTATTATATATATATATATGTATATATATATATATATGTAAAAAGCATCTGTGGTTTCCCCTTTGATTCAGCAGAGCAATTCTCTCCATTTTATAAAATCCTTTTTATTAAACTTAACCTTTACAAAGCAACACTTCTAGTGGGAAATGTAATTAGCCAAATAACTGGTGAGTTACAACCTGGCTGCAGCAGCCAGCACATCAACTGCAGAAGTACAGCAACTTAAATCCCCAGGTAGATGTTAAAAGGCAAAAAGAACAAGGTAGGTTATTGTGGTGCATTATCACAGGGATTTGATATCAAAGCCAGGAGGAGACAAGGGCAGGTGCAGCAAATATTCACTTTCTCAGCCAGCAGGTCCTGGCCAAGAGCTTCTTTCAGGTCTGGACAGCACTTGGTCCAGTGACCAATATATGCAAATTAGAAATACTTACTGCTCTCTGTCAGCTATGGTTTAAACCTAATAATATGTGGAAATTGAAAAAAAAAAATAACCCTCAGATTTTTTCTTTTTTGGACATGACTGTGGTTACTTCATAAAAAGTAGCTTGGGAGCAACCAAAGACAATGGCAGCAAGCACACAGACCATGTGAAAAACTCACCAGTTAGAAATGCTTACCTGGGTGTAATGCACTAATTTAGAGATGGACATGCTATTTAAAAGCTACTCTGAAGACCATCAACAGCAGAAGATACTTTTTTAAAAGCAAGATAATTTGGAAGTATTAAGAATTATCTTAACAAGCTCCCATTAAGAGAAAAACAAAGCACCCACTGGGTGCTCTGCAGGATAACCACTGATTACAGCTGGGAATAACCACACACAGATTAAACAACAAAGTGTTGTGTGACAGAAAGGAGACTGAAATCATATGAAATATTCCCACTCTATAAAAATAGCCCAGGCACTCTGCTGTTAGAAGCCCTCTGGAGTTCCCAGAACAAGAGTTGTCTCTTTCCACAATCAGCCCTCACGTCTGTGTGCTTGTACCTATTTATATACTCACAGAGAAAAATTACCAGTGCTGACTCCTTTGACGTCCCACTCCCAGGAATAGCTGCTGCAGCAGCTCCTGGAGCAGCCCCAGCCCCTCAGCATCGATGTCCAAAACTTCTCATGGGTTAAAAAAACCTCGTTTAAAACACAGCACAGCCACCTCTGCACCAGGACAGGACAGACAGCAGCATAGCCAGGGGATCCCATCCCTTTCCTCCTCTGCTGGAGCACTGGAATGCCCATCCCTGCACCTCCCAGGGCTTCCCATGGGAGAAGGGGCTCCACAAAGCATCCCAAAATAGATGGGGCAACCCCTGGCTTCAGCTTTTCCAAAGGCAGGGTCAGGGCAAGCCAAAAGGCACATCAGAAAATTGAGATTCTGTAGATTCCCTCCTTGCAGGGAGCTGGAGATAAAACTCCACAGCTCCAGAAACAGTGGATACCCCTCTGCACATCCCATCTCTGCATCCTCTCTGAGTTTATATTTCCAAAATACCCAAACCCACTATCAGGCTGGTTTGCTTTGGAGTAGAGCTTGTTTGAGGGTTTTTTCTGTTCTGGGACACCACCTGATCATACAGAGCACACAAAACCTCAGAATCAAGGGCATCTCCTGAAAAAGCTCCCAAACCAATGTTCTGGGCTTAAGACAAGGCAATTAGCATGAAAACAATTTGTTGCTTCAAAACAGCAGGTTCAGCTTTTTGAAACCTTTGGAAACCTTTAAGTCTTGACAGAGAGACTGGGGCAGTGTAGAACAAGCTGTAGGTTGGGCACAGCTGTGAGCAAGGCTGGGAGACCTCCTCAGAAATGTGAAAGCCAACAATTTATCCTAAGAGGAAAGGACACAGGTGATCACTGACAATACATTTGCCTCTGTGGGATATGCAGTGGTGAGTTAGTTCAGAAGCAGCAGACTCTGTTGCCACATGGAGCCTCTTCTCACACCATTTCACTCCTCATCAGCCTTAGATATTTACTCAGGTGATAACAGGAGCATTTTTGACTCCCAAATCCTGCAATGCCAATACCCTGTGTGTTAACCCCTCCTCATCATTCAGCCCTGCTGTGCTCTCAAGTACCACAGCCTGACAATAAAATAAACTTATTACTGAGTGTAAGCACACACAGAGCACCACCTTGGAAGGAGCTGCTCCCAGGGAGCAGATCTCACTTTCCCGGATGGCTGGGCTGGTTCACACTGCAGGAACATTCAGCTGCCTTCCATAGCTCAGCACTTTGAGCTGAGCCGGTGAAATCCACACAAACCACCCAAACTGCACACTGCAGGCTTGTCACTCACAGCTGGCTGTGTGGACACTCACCAGCACAGCACCTATGGAGAGCTGCACCCAGACAGACCACAACCCCCCTCACTAACTCCAACACCACCCTGCTCACTGCTGACCATGGGTGACCTGCCAACAGCTCAGCCTGGGCTGGTTTTGGGGTGTCCTTCTCCCTGGCCCACACACAGTGCTCAGAAGCCCTCACAGTGACACATCCCAGATGACCACACCAGCCCCTTGCACCAAACACCGTGCTGAACACACACACTGGTGGCACAGAATTCCCTCCAGCACCCACCCCACCAATACAAGCCTGCATCACCCCAAAGCCACCAGACCCCATGCAGGAGCTGGGTGCAGCTCCAGTATTAGCAGTACAAAGCCAGGCTTGGAGCAGCTCCCAAGAGTGCACTAACACCGTAGCAAACTTGAGCTTCACTCCCAGCACAGGCACATCCCAGTGCCTTCCACCCAGCTGGGGTATGGTACACCACAGTAAATCACAATTAGCATACACTCCAACCCATTGTTCCTCACTGTCACTAAGTGGTGCAGCCAGAAGGGCTCTACACTTAGGGAACATCTTTTTCCTCTTGTTTGCACAGGGATTTGAAGACCAGGTCACAGCTCTCCAGGCAGGAAGATTACAACTCAGCCTCAGATTAAATTCTGGGGTAGAACATCATCCAGAGCCACCAGCTGCAGGAACACTCTGGTAGGAGCTCTGCAGTTGTTTCACCCAAGCAAGCATTGCTGTGCTTGGCCTGTCGCCTTCTCTGGTGCTCACAGCCAGCCCAGACCACATCTGGGCATGGGACACTGGGGACAGGCTTCCATCAGGGACCCACATGGCATCAGCCCAGCTGGCCACAGTAAGCCAGACCAGCAATAAGAATCTTCTGGGTCTTACAGTAGTTTAGCTGGGGGAGGGACAGGGTGTTGAAAACTTGCTGGTGCTGCCCACCCACTGCACAGACCACATCTGCTTGTGCCAAGGCAACTGCAGCAACCCCACGCTGTGGGGCTTGGGCACATCCACAAGTCTGGCCACACAATGTGCATGTAACCATCCAGTTCTAGGAGGGCAGGACAGAAAAAAACACACAAACTCAAGAATCCAAGCAACCCTCTCAAGAGGTTACCCCTAATAGATAAACCACTCAAAAAAGGCCAAAGCCAACCCAACATTTAGCACAGGACAGCAATGCAGCAGCAGTCTCACCACCACCATGTCCAACAACCCTTGCACACCCACAGCTCAGGCTCAGCTCCCTCCCTTGCCAAAGCACCCAGACCCCATCACTCCATCAGCACAGACTCTCCCAGCTCTTAAAATTCAGCTTCTACAGCAGCCTCAGCTCCAGCCCCACTTCTGGTCACACCACTCTGCCAGTCTCTGAAGCTGGGACAAGCCAAGGGGTCCCCACTCCCAGGGCAGCAATTACAGAGAGGATGCAGCTCCACTCCCAACTTCAAGGCTGAGAGAGTCAAAGAGCTCAAAAAAAAAAAATGGAGCATGATCATGGCTTAGAGGGTGAGCAGCAAATGGACATCCTTCTGGCCTGGAGAGAAACATCCCCCTTTCCTAGCAAAGATTGTCCCTGAATTAGCATCAAGAGGCACCTTCTTAAGTCAAGATGGAAGAAGTTGTTGGAGGCTGTAACCCACAATCAGCAAAAAAAAGCTCCTTTATTTCTTACTTCTCTACTGCAACCACACTTAGTGAAATCCATTAAACACAAGTTTGATTTTAAAATGCTTTTATTGGTAAGTCTGCCACAGTCATTTACATATTACAGGAACAAACCCCCAAAATGTGCTTCCCTGGATCAACACAAGCATTCACAGGATTTTCTTTTAAGGTTGTGTTTTGGGATTTTTTGGTCTTTTAAAATGGTGGACAAACCTTAGTATCGAAGTTTTCTTTCTTGGTGTCCCTTGAAGCTGTGGAGCCACCAGCAAGGGCAGTCCTGTGAGCAGAGACTACTGACACAAGCCACACTGTCAGCGATGAAGGTCTTGCGGTTTACAGATGGATACCGTGCAATTTTTCTCCTACTAAACTAATCAAAATTGCATCGTGATCCACCCGACAACAGCAAAACAAGAGCTTTACCAAACTGGCAAATCTGGGGCAGTTCAGCCTGATGACAAGTCCTCCTTTCCTCCACAGGCCGGGACAAGTGCAATACTCTACATACAGCTACAAGTAATGCAACAAATCCCCACCCATGGAGAAATCAGCGCAAGGCATCTTCACATCTTCCATGAAAGAAAAAAAAAAATGGGGATAGGGCAAAAGGAGGAAAAAAAAAAAAAAGCTTGGAAACCCATTAATCACCACAGATTCACCACCACCACAGTCAGTTTTGCATGGATTTGCACAGCAATTTTAGTAAGCTGGGATGCAAACCTGCAAAACTGACTGTAATCAGCACCATCTTCTCCAGCAACTGGCACTGGCTAGGATGCACTTTATCTAGCAGTACTGTAAGTGCCCACATTACAGTAGGTCCAATTCCAAGCTACCTGCACTATGAGCACTTTGATACTGCTAGGACAAAACTACTTCCCGAGCAATTGCCTTCAATGGAAAAAAAAAAAAAAAAAAAAACTTTAACTAAAAAGGGTAATTGCTGAGCCAAAGCAAGATGGACGGAGGTTTTTCTGGACGTGCAGGCAGCAGCTTGTGCCAGAAGGAGCATTTAGGGCAGTAGATTCTACGCTACGTCACTAACTGCACTAGATGCACCTTAACACAAGGACCATTTGCAGCGTGGCTCCAACACAGCACAACAATCCTGGTTCTCTGTGCTCTGCCACCATCACAGACTCGCCACAGTAATGCCAGAAGTGCTTAAACTGCAGTAGATCCTAAACTCTACCTGCACTGTAAGCACTTTTGCACAACTCGAGGCCCATCACCAGACAAATTCTTGTATTTCGAGGTTTCAGCGCAGCTAAAGCATCACAGAAGCATCTTGACTGAAGCACGGGAGCCAACAGTACCTGCCAAGAGAGAAGACCAATATTAATGTTGCATAACACAGATATGGATTTGCTACTCGATTTAGGAGAGATTTTTCTTATTAAAGCACAGAGCAGAAGTAGGCTCAGGAGTTTTGAGAAGGCAGAATAACTGAGGGCACACCAAAAGAGGAAAGGTTTGCAGCTAGTTTTCCCTTGAATTAAAGTAAAAATGGCTTCTTCCAGATTTTAGTGGCAGCTGAAAAGCACCATAAGAGGTATCAAAACATCCCTGTTTCCTGCTCTCATGTGTTACTACAGCACGAGAGATATTTTAGTTGACCTTTCTCCTGGAGCTTTACCGAGGGCCTTGCATAACCCAGCTACCAAACATTTTCCCCCCAGTAGTGCAAGAAAAGTTCTAAGCCATGATCCCGCACGCTCCGCATCAGATAATGGAGTATCTGTGCTTCAGATGATGCGTGAGCTGCAGCACAGCACAAAAGCGACGGAGACTCCACACAGGAGGGGACGGGGGGAAATTTTCTATTAAATTTCCATTTCCCTGTGGAGCCGCGCTGTCAGAACCCGGCCCTACAAACCTGCGGGGGTGGGCAGGCGCCGGTCGGGGATGCCCCGGGGCAGCGGGGCCGCCGCCCGAGGGGCTGTCCCGAAGCGGAGCCGCTCCGGGTGCCGGTGGCGGTGCCAGGGAGGGCCCCAAGCCCGCGGGGATTCATCTGCCCCCGAGCCGCCGTTATCTCCCAGCACTGACCATCTGCTCGGGGGGGCGGGCACCGGCATCACTCGGCCCCGCTCGCCACGTGCACGGCGTCCCCCGCGCCCGCTGCAACCGGAGCGTCCCCGGGGGTTCCGCCGGCGCTGCACCGGCACTCGCAGGGGGCGAGCGGCGGCCCCGTCCCGGGAGGGGGCTCGGGGCGCCCCGCCACGTGCTGCCCGCCCCGTCCGGGGCCGCGCGCGGCCGCCGCGGCGGAACAAAGCACGGTGGGAAATGCAGTCCTCCATTCAAAGCCCCAAAAACGCGCCAAGCCGCCCGCCCGCCCCCCCTCCGCACCCGCCGCCACCGCCGGGGACCCCGGCCCGCCCCGCGGCCCCGGGGCGGGGGGGAGCCGCGAGCGCAGCGCCAAGTTGCACCGAGGGCGGCTCCGCACGGCCGCGGGCGGCCCCTTTGTCCCGGCCCGACGGGGCAGCGCGGCCGCCTCTCGCCGCCGTGTCCGCGCCGCTCCGGCTCCCCGCGGCCCCCGCCCCGCCCGGTCCCGCCGTCCCGGCCCCCGCCCGCTCCTGCCTGCGCGGGGCCGCCGCGGGAGCGCGCGCGGGGATCTCGCGGAGCCCCGACGGCGGCGGCGGCTCCGCCGAGCGCGTGGTGCGGCTCGCGCCCGACCGCCCCCTCCGCCCGCGCGCGCGCGCCGCCGGCCCGCCCCCCCCCTCCGCACTACAACCCCCAGCGCGCCCCGCGCTCGCCGCGCATGCGCATTGCACGCACTCCCCCCCGCCGCCGCCATGTGCTCGCCGCGCGCGCGCCCCCTCCCCCCCGCCCCACGCGCACCGGCCACGCGGGGGCGGCGCGACACATCCCCCCCACCCCACACACACCCACCCCCTCCTCCCTGCCCGGGGAGAACACGCGGGGACCCCCCAAAAACAGCCCCGAGCCCCCCATCCCCGGCACCCCCTCCCCGCGCCGCCCCGAGTTTCGGCCTCTCCCGCCGCCGCCTCCCCGGTCCATTGTTGGTGCCGCGGGAGCCGCCGGCCGTGGACGGGGCGAGCGTGAGGGGCCCCGCGGCGCGGGGCAGCCGCGGGCCCAGGCGGGACGCGGGGCCAGCCCCGCGCACTCCTACAGGTGGGTGGCGGCCGCCCGCGCCCCGCAAAGCGCTGCCGCCCCCCGCACCCAGCCCGGGGTCCGGGCCGCCCGTCCCGGTGCGTGTCCCCCGCCCCGGGCAGCCCGCGCCGGCCGGCACTGATTGCGGCGGGGCTCGGGAAGGGTCCGAGGCAGAGAGAGAAAGAGAGGGGAAAAAAAGAGAAAAGCGATAAAATAAATAAAATAATAGAAGAGGTGCAAAGCGGGGAGTCCCCTTGGGCTCACGCCGGCTTTGGGAAGGCGAAACAAAAAAAAGGAGCGCGAAGGAGAGAGCAGGGAAAGAGGAAGATAAACACGGTACCTTAGAGCCGAGCTGAGCCCTGGAATAAAAAGGGTTTTACGAAAGTGGCGCGAAGACAATATCATGTGATCGGGCCAGGGCGGCTCCTCCCGCCCGGCCAGCCAAAAACGGGGAGAGGGATCGGGGGGAAGCGAGCACATCCGCTCCCCGCGCCATTAGCATAATTAATTGTGTCCTGCAGCTGCGGCCGCCGCTGCCCGGCCAATGGCAGCCGCCGCCCCCGGCCGCCCCTTCCTCCCGCGGGGGATGGCGATGGAGGAGACCCCGGGCAGGGCCGGGACGGGGCGGGCCGGGCCGGCCGCGGGGTTCGGCGGGGATGGGCACTGAGGGATCGAGACTGAGGGGTTTCGGGGGGACTTTGGGGCGCGGGGGCTGCGCCCGTCCCTCGTGGAAAGCGAGCCACCGCAGCCGCCACGGCCAGGCGTGGCCGCACTCGTCCAGGGCCACCAGCGCAGCGATGGCAGAAAAATCGGACCGTTTTGGGGTGAAAAGCCCTGAAATGACGTGGCGGGTGCTGTCCCGGCCGAGCTGGGCTCGCACGGTGCTGCTGGCAGCTCTCGCCATGGCCTTGCAGCACCTGAGCACCGGAGAGGCGCAGCCCAGGGGTCCCGCTGCTCCTGGAGCCCCCCGGGCACACCCCGAGGGTCCCGCTGCTCCTGGAGCCCCCCGGGCACACCCCGAGGGTCTCGCTGCTCCTGGAGCCCCCCGAGGGTCCCGCTGCTCCTGCAACCCCCCGAGGGTCCCGCTGCTCCTGGAGCCCCCCGAGGGTCCCGCTGTTCCTGGAGCCCCCCGAGGGTCCCGCTGCTCCTGGAGCCCCCCGAGGGTCCCGCTGCTCCTGGAGCCCCCCGAGGGTCCCGCTGTTCCTGGAGCCCCCCGAGGGTCCCGCTGTTCCTGGAGCCCCCCGGCCTCACCCCGAGGGTCCCCCCGCGCCCGGCCGGTGTCGGGGACCCCAGCGCGGGGTGTTCGTCCTGCCCTGGCGGGCGGCCCTCGCAGGAATGCTAAAAATGTGCTAATTGTGCCCAGCCAGCGGCCACGGTTCCTCAGGGATTAGGAGTAATCATCTTTTATAAAGAATAAATAACATAAAATCGATCGATAACGAACAGTTTTGCCTCACTTCCCGGGGGGACTCTCGGTTGGGCCGGAAAGCCCCAAAGCGCCTCCTCATCTCACCCCGATCATGGGGATCAGAACAAAATGTCCCCATGGAAACCGGGCAGTATCTATCGGGACCGCGTTCGCACACAACGAGAAAAGGGCTTTTGTGTCGTCGTCGTGGCCGTCCCCGTATTTATTAGTGTTTAATTTGCCGGTGAGAGCCGGCGCAGGTCGCAGGGCGAGCCTGGCGAGGTGAGCGCGTGCGAGGCCTCAGACAAAGCGGCCGGGGCAGGACGGGCGGGCTCGGCGCGGCCCGACCCGGCCGCGGGCTCCGGCTCCTGCTTTTCCTGCATAAAATGCAATTTGTTCCTTCGTCAGCACTGGAAATCCTCTGCCGGGCTTCTCCCTGCAAACTTTTGTGTTGTAGTGCCCGGGGTTGATAGGGAATGTACTGGTTCGGAGCTGCAAGGAGGATCACGTGTAATGGAGGACGCAGTCAAATTCGAAATTTAAATTTTCTCCCGATTAGGCAAAGTGGCTTCCTGAGATCCCGACCCAGAAATGCTAAAAGAGAGCGAAATGCCCAACACTGAAGTCAGCAATTTAGCATGGGTGTGTGAATTTGTTATCAACACCCCTGCAGAAACAGAATAGTGAGATGACACAGCGATGGAAAATGCAGAAGTGTCCCAGTAACTCATATACATAACAGAGAAAACATTCCCAGAGAAAAGATGCTTCATGTCTAACTCTGTAAAACAAAACTATTTAAAACTAGCAGCAAATAAACATGACACAGCACTAGAAAACCTTCTTCTTTATAGGAAAAAATTTATTATATGCTGTGCATTGATTTCTAATTCTTTAATATAAACATTTGTATCATAAACATATTCAAATGATATATAAGAATAAAGTTATATGTAGGAGCTTTTACTCAATTCATGCTGGAAATTGATTATCTCTTTTTTGTCAGTTCAGAAATAAATTAGTCTTTCAACAAAGAGAGCTTGAAAATGGTGAAATAAGTCTACATGAAGTGTTGCACAGATAAGATTAAATGGTATTTTTACATCCTCCTGCTGACCTTTGACTTGTGTTTTTGTGTATCTTGGAAGGGAGTCCTGGGGTCTGCAAATACATCAGTTGCTAAAAAAAGCAATGGTCAAAGAAAAAAGTACCAGAACTTTTCTTAATATTTGAAAGGGTATTGTGCAGTGAGAGCAGTTCTTGCCATGTCAGCTGGGCAGAGTTTTGATGGCCTTTTCGAGCACACAGTGATTTACAGGTTGCAAGGTGGTGCTTGTAAAAAATGTTACTGTGGGGAGGTTTTGGAGGTCTGTTAGCAAAATTAAAATAGGTGCAATTCATATAGTGAGATGAGAGAAAAAAAAGGTTAAATTACTAAAAATCACTTTCAGAGTTTATTCTGAAATTCCATACCTCACCCTTACAACAAATATACTGAAATTTAGAATATTTTTTCCCCTGTGATGGAGCCACATGCATGCATATCTGCTGAGAAGATATTTCTGTTTCCTTCACTGCCCTATTCTTTTCAGTGTTTCAGATAATTCTGTTCTATCTCTTCTTGGTTACTGATTCATTCATACTCTTACAACTATTATCAAGGCTTGCCTTGGACTCTCTGCTCCACTTTTGTTCCCTACTAAAATCAGAATGATTGTCTGACCTTTTTCGTACTGGAGAAGGCACAGTGAATTGTGCTGTACTATCCAAATAAAAGAAATCAGAAACAGCTAAGAGGGATGAATCTTCATGAAACAACAAATTTCTCTTCAAAACAAACTACCCAAAAATCAGTTTCTGTATGGAAAGATTTCTGTCAGATTAATAAAATCTAACATTTTTTCTCAAAACTTTGGGAGTAGTTGAAAGCTTGAAGATCTTCTCCTAAACTTGCAGAACACCAGCATGAAATCAGTGTCCAAACCCTTATTTTGTAGCCAGGTCTGGAGTCTTTTTGGAAGAAAATGTTTGGACAGATCAGGTCATCTTGAAAAGGAACAAAAATCCCAAAGGAATATTTAAGAGAAAACACTTTAATCATTAGCTACAGAGTTATTCCCCTGATAAGAAGGAGGTTGCAAACTCTTTCTGTGAATTCACAGAGTCACAACTCTGGTAAATCTTTGCAGCAGTGGAGTTCCTGAAAGGTCTGTCTTCATTTGTCTTCTGTACACTTTGGGGTTTTTGTGCAACTCTGGATTACCTGTCATGTGCTGCTGAACTGTCTTTATTTTAAATCATTCAGCTGAAAAAGATGTAGAATCAAAATTTTACTCTTGTGAGGACATAATAAAAAGAGATACTTTGAGATTTTCCTCAATGTCAATGAAAAATTTAATTCAGTATTCGTTTTCTGAGTTGCTTCTATGTACTTGCTTTTGACATAAAAAATTACTGATAATAGAGGTTTTATTAAAAAGATTTCACACTTTTGTCATTGTATTAGTAAGACATTTGAAACTGGCATTCACCTTTTAATTTCTATTTGATTCATTTGTAAAACTATTTAATAGAGAAAAATGGGGTATGAATAAACTGTCTTACCTTGCATTTTAGCTAAGTGAAATCTGCTTATAAAAACACTAAGCCCACTCCCAAATAAGACCAATCTATGTATAAAATAAGGAACAAGGGTACAGTAATGGCATAGACTTCATGTCTAATTTTTTTTTTACTGTATTGATCCCTGTAATAAATAATGTAACATTTGCTATATCTCTGACATGCTGTAAAGGACTGCTGCATACTAATGTCTCAAACTTGTCCTTTTAGGAGTTCTTTGACAATTTATTATAAGCATGTTTATTATAACAAAATTTAAATGTATAGAATGATCTCTGCTTCATTTATCTTCACAGTTTGGGAGCTAAGTTTATTAAAGTCTGCATTTAGCTTTCTAATATTTTCATTTCTTATGTATCCATATTACCTTGCAGCAGGCTGAAATTGCATTTCTGTGAAGCTTTTTTATGCAATTTCTATAGGGTTTGATTCTGTGAGTTGCCTTCACCTTCAGCATCATGGGAAGTTAAATGAACTCATCCTTTCACAGCACTTGGTTCTTCATCTATTTCTTTCCCATTTCAGGTGGGTTAAACCCTGACAACTGGATATAAGTTGTCAAATCAAAAGGCAGCTGCCTGCATGACTAAATGAGCCTTTTCATGGTACAGGATAGGGCCATATGTAATGCAAAAATTAGGAATGTTTCCTACATGAACTTGCTGAAGAACAGGGTTTCTATTTCTTTCATGTCAAAATCAATTATTGGAAGGCACGATTTTGAATGCTGGCCATCTATTTTCTGTCTCAGATTCTCTGTCTTGTTAAACACCTTTCCAGATGCCCCATGCATCCTCCTGCCATTTTCATAGATCATGGATTATACCTTGAATTATATGGGCAAATTTTTCTCACACACAGGATTCCAATTTTGCCAAATACTGCTGGTATTTTGATGAGTTTTCTAATTTGTGTATATATCAACAGCATTTTAATTCATGCAACTGTCCTGTACATTAGTTCTGAAGTACAGTTTCTATTTTGTAACAGTGCACAACTTCCCCTTTTTTAAAATTACTTGATAGATTTTATTTCTCCACAACTGGCAATCAGAATATGTTGTGAACTCTCTAGATTTGTGTAAATCTTAATATTTGGATGAGCCACATAATCCAAATACGTGCTTAAGCCCTTAAAACTGTGTAAATAGCTGAAATGGTGAGTATGTGAGTTTGCAAACCATGAAAACTGTGTCTCGAGGAGCAATGTTCTTTCCATCAGAACAAGCTACAAAGGCAGGCTGTGCCATGGATGTGATCCTACACATTTTATTCACATGGTATGTGAACTCTCTGAACTCCTCCTTCAGGGCAGAGGAACAAAACAGGACTGGTTTAACCTTTTTTTTTTTTGTGCCTAAACTTAAAAATATGCTCGAGTCATTTCTAGATGAGACATCTCCTTCCAAAATATACTTCCCTTACATCACGTGGCGTTTTAGAAATTAGTCAATAAATTGCTGTTTGACTCCAGGTTATACGTAAATTGTTATTTTGTTGGGTTCATTAACTGTTACTGCAGGCTGATGTACAACATTGCCTGCATTTTTCTCTGAAATCCAAATATATTGCCAATATTTGATGTAAGGACCTGATGAGAAGACCCAGGGACTAGACTGTCTTTATGTTTCCACAGTGTCCTGTGGTTTGTATGTTGGTCCCAGGGAACATGTTCCTCTCCCCTGTTGATGAGATTGTGTGCACTCAGGGGAGTCAAGCAGGTATAAGATTTTGAGAGCTTTTTCTGTCAGGCAGCTTCTAAGAAGAGGCAGAGGTTTGGATATTGTACATGTGAGAAATCTGGGAATTTACACACACACACACACACACACCTGATCTTCATGCACAGCACAAAAACAGCTGGTACTTTTTCCACACTTGAATTCTGACAGTTGCATGCAATAGGAAATGCGAGGATTCCTCTCTCTTTTTTTTCAGCAGAAACATGAGCAAGTTACAGACAGCAGCTCTCGGGTTGCCTGTTAAATGCACAAAACTTGTGCAGGTGCAGGGCAGACTCTGTCAACCACCTGCAAGTGGCAGGATGCTCGTCCTTCACCAAGCACCCAGAGCATCTCTCAGGCCCTTTTCTCTGTGCAACATCAGGTTGTGCTTCAGGAGCACTGGTTGGAGCAGATGTCCTAGACAGAAATCTCTGTATGTGTTCATTGAATTCTAAATCCTGCCAGTTAGGATGAGCTCCTTGGAGCAGGACAGTGTGAAGTAGTTTTCACATCCATTTGGGGGAGGTATTTCATTATGCAGCTTGTCAAAGTTCCCCTTCAGTGATTTCCCTTCCCTGCACTTGTGCAGGAGCTGGGCACTGGAAGGTGCATTGCAGAGGTTGTTGCCTCTCACCGCAGCATTTTGTAAATTCAGGGAACAGCTGAGTTCACAGGTTGGTTAAAACACATTGAGAATCAGGCTGAATAAGCACCAGGATGTCTACCCCAGCCTGCAGAGCAGCTCAGGATTAGAAGGGCATAAAACCATCTTAAACTTGCTATATATTCTCAGTTCTGGGGCTACAGGCATAACACAGGATCTCACCTCTCATCCCAAGGCAACACTTTTTTTCCAGTGCATGTGTCGTGCGTGCTCCAGATCCCTGCTAAGAAGATAAAATATATTAACAGTATTTAACACGTTTTGGGATGTGCATACTAAAAGGATGATCCTGTTATCCCGAGCTCAAAATGTTCTGTTGGAAAAGAACAGCATGACAGGAGGCAAACAAACCTTACCACGAGGAAGAATGTATAATTGACCTCAGCATAGTGGGAAAATGTGCTTGCTTGGAGTAATAAAGTCCACAGACCCATCCCAGACGGGAAATAAGGCTGAGGCTGGAGTTCACATGAAAACATGCAAACATGGGGTTTTAAACAAAACAAAACAAAACAAAAAAACCTTTAGGAGGGAAGCTCCTTTCTGCCTCAGAATGAGGTAATTAAATGTCTGTCAGAAGGATGGGGATGTTATTCCCCATCCAGAACCTGTCCCAGCTGCAAAACCCTCCGGGAAGCGCTTTTCCCGGCTACCGGCAGCAGCCGGTGTGGCTCTGCCCCCAGGCTGCAAACAGGCTGAAGTACAGCACTAGGAAAGAGAAGTATCCCGAAGACGGAATGATATCCACTCGCTTTAATAGCCGGGAGGGACAGGGACATCTGGGGTGAAGCCGGGGGAAGCGGCTGGGGGTGGCACCGGAGGCGGGAGGCGCAGCAGCAGCTCCGGGACGCGATGGAGCCCGGAATGCGATGGAGCCCGGGACGCGATGGAGCCCGGGATACGATGGAGCCCGGGATACGATGGAGCCCGGGATACGATGGAGCCCGGGACGCGATGGAGCCCGGGATACGATGGAGCCCAGGGTCCGGTGGAGCCCGGAATGCGATGGAGCCCGGAATGCGATGGAGCCCGGGATGCGATGGAGCCCGGGATACGATGGAGCCCGGGATGCGATGGCGCCCGGGATGCGGTGCAGTCCGGGGTCCGGTGCAGTCCGGGATCCGGCACCGCAGGAAAAGCTGCTCTCAGAGTGATGAGATTGGCTCCAGCCCCGGCGATCCGCGGGCGGACACACCACCTCCGTCCCTCCGTCCGTCCGTCCGTCCGTCCCTCCGTCCGTCCCGCCGCCGCCTTCCAGCCAGGACACAGCTCCTGCCTCCTCTGATGTGCAAAATCTCGTCCGTCCTGCCATAGTCCTTAACCAGAAATTAGGGTTGTGAGTTCGGGAAGACATCCCTCTCCCTGTTTGCATAAATTGGCTCCTGCTCTGTAGCCTATTAGGAAGCAACACTTCTGTGCTGTGATTTCGTTAACCCACAAAGAACACAAAACTCCTGTGGACAAAAGGCATTTTTCCATGTAAAGCACGCATCTCAAGACACCAGTGTTTAAGAGCTGTTTATTGTGCAGCTCCTTACATGAAATTATTTTCTGGATAAACATGAGCCATATGCAACCAGCTAGGGCAGATTTGCAGTTTACATCACAGAGTTGTCAGCTTTGCAAAAATCAGTGAAAACACACAGATTATTGTGATTCAGCCCTTGAAACTCATTATATTCTACCTTTAATAATGTTCCTCACAAGTTTTTTGCAGGAATAGAAAGTTAAAATAAAAGCCAAAGTGTAGAAATTCTTGAAGGCAGTAATTCTTAAGGATTTGTATTAAACTGAGTTAATAAATAAATAATCTAGTTCTCATATCCTCCTATTACATATTCCCTTTAATTAACTCTTTAGATGGTTTTCTCTAGATTTTTATGGAAATTATAGATCAATTCTCAAACACCTAAACATGAAAGTAATTTTATTTATGTGAGCAGATTTACTCATGTATCTAAATATTTGCAGAATGAGCCTTTCAAAAGTATAAATCAACTAAAGATATTGATATGTATAACTTCTCTTGTTCAATTAGTTCCTGCTAGTGCTGACTAGCAAAACCTTAGCATTTGATAGCAAAAATGCCTTTGAACAGCGAAAAATGATGAAAGATTTGTTGGCTTCTGCCTCCTTCAGGATTAGGGTAGAATAAAGTGAGTTTAGTGCTACAGAGAGGACTCAACCTAAACCCAGATGTTCTGCAAACAACTTTATCACCATAGCCACACTCATTTGTCACAGAATAGTACATTCTGAGATTTGAATCTATCGCAAATATTTTATTCTCCCATTAAATCATTAAGAGAAACTGAAAAGAATTAAGTTAAAAAAAAAAAGTAATTGAGAGGTTAAGAGTCTTAATACCAAATTATAAAGCAAAATGCAAAATGTGTAGCAAAATTCATTTGCTATTGAATTTTTAAATTCTCCAAATGGATTTACTGAAAAACTCAGGGATAAAAACGCAAAAATGACAAGATTTTAGGGCAGAAAACAAGAAAGCAACTAAAGTGCTGGGGTTCCTTTCAGCTCAGCGTGTGTGTTCACATGGAAACTGAAATCCTTAAAAGACAACAGCAGCAATCTTTGTTAACCCTGAAATCACATCCATGAGCAAGGAGACAGTTGTAGGACTTCCATGAGCTCTGCAAGGAGTGAAACTCTAACTGAAATATGTGTAATGCAAAACAAATTCCCTGCAATTTCAGCTCAGAAATGCTTTTGAGGTACCTTGTGACAAGGCACTGGGTCATGACCCAGGTCTTGAGAAGCCTGAGTTAGGAGATGTTAGTTTTCCTTGGGGCTTTGTTTACCGTGGACTTAGACATTTTGTATTATTAAGAATCTCTGGCTTATGAGGACATTCTATTTATCTTACCAGTCTTTTTTGATGGAAATGCCTGAATTTTCTTGGAAACAGGGATTTTATTGTGGATTCCTGGTGCCCCTTGGAGAGGCTTATTTTTCTGGACAATAGTTTTCCTTAGTGTCACTACCCTTTTGATTTCCCAATGGTCACAGGCTCTCAAGGTCGTGCAAAGTGCATCCTTTTGTTATAATGGACCCAGAATTTTCTATTAAGAGGCAGAAAAAAATTATATCTGTTTAGTGATTTAAAGTATATTTTCTGCCATGTACCTCTGTGTTAGGTTCTGGTTGTTCTTATTAAAAAAACTCGGTGCAATTTGTTAAGAGCATAAAAGGTTTGAAGGCAAAATACAAGAGTACACTCAGTATATAAATTTTTTTTAAATTTACATATAAAACAAAAATGCAGATTCTGCAGCAGGAATTTCCACATGAACCTCTGTATAATTTAAGCATTCAGTGCATCAGAGATTTTGTACCTTACACAGAGTGCAGTGTAAAGTATTAAGAAAATATGCCTTTCTGTTTTGTTTATTTTGATTTAACTTCACTTTTCCTTTCTACATTACTCATTTAGGCAGATCCTCTTCTCTTAAATTCCTCCTGATGAGTGTTACATTAAAAATGCTGATGACTGCCATGGCTTGTGGTATCACTGTAGTTTGTGACAGTGCTTTGCCTTGTCCAGAAGGGAAATAGTTCCTCTTTTTACTAACCAGAAAGCACAAAACTTTATGAAGACTGACTATTCAGTGAGAATAATATGAATTCTAACAAGATTCCTCCCCCTTGAGATTTGCCTGTTTGCAATCTCCTTCCGACCTCTGTAACAGCAAGTTTGGCTTAAATGTGAAAAAACCACATCAACCTTTTAGCAGCGCTTCAATTCTTTATTTTCTGTCGCAAGGTCGCAGAGAACTCCAGGTGAATGTGTTTTTGTTTTTTTTTTGTCGTGTAGGAAATGTGGTAACTCGAAGGTGGAGCAGGCAGAGGTGCCCCAGGGCTCCAGAGGTCACTGCTGCCTTTGGGCTCCCCGGGCTTTGTCCCGCAGCTTCTCCTCCAGCGGGAGCCTGTGCTCTGCTCTCCCTGGAAAACCCACAGCCGAAAAGGATTCCTTAAAAACACATCACATGCGTTAGCAACTTAAATTTGCTGCCTTCAGAATAGTTTGGCTTTTCCAAATTTTACATATTTCTTAAGAGATGGACAACAGGTGAGACATGAATTGTGTCTGCTTTTAGCATCGTTGCCTATGAATAAATTCTCACAATCGATTTAATTGTAAAAGTATAGAATTTTAAAACTATCTTTCTTTCAAAAAAAAACTTTGTCACTTTCCTGATATAAAAGCAAACTGTTAAAGCTACAGCTTTTTGAACTGTGGTTTTGTTTGGTTGTTTTTTTTTCTCTAAATCTCCTGATGCTTACTTTTTAGAAAGTCTCTAAGGAGAAATGAGGAAAATCTGTTGATTTCATTTTTGCTTGCAAGGAGTCTCTGAACATTTTCATTGCCTAAACTTGCTCCACTCACACAGCTTTCACTTTGCTCTGCAAACACCCAAGTAACATTTAAACACAAACAAAAGTGTGGCAACTGCAAATTCCACATATTTTTATTGAACAATTTTATTAAAAGAAAATTTAATTATAATGTTCTGCATAAATTACCAGGCAGTTCCCTGACAAAGCTTACTGAAGTCAATGGAATTTTTTCTCTTCACTGATTTCAAATTGAATTAGAAAAAGTCTTTGTAAAAGACTTAAGTAACAATAACTTTTTAAAAATTTTTCTAACAAAATACTCACACGTAATTTTATTTATCTGTATTTTTATTTGCTAGTTTTCTATATTTTTCAGTCTTCTGGAGGAAAAAAGGCTACTAGGTTAAATTGCAGCTTTGTTTAATTAAGAATTTAAGACCAGTCCTTTTTTTTTTTTTCCTTTTGCCTTTTTACTTGAAATGTTTTCAGGTCAGAGTAGAGCTCATTCTCCAATTAAACTCTTACATGCTGCTACAATCTAGTAACGAAAGAAGGCAACAAATTCACTAAATCCTCCAGTTCTGACAAATCAGGTTATTTTCCCATCTGCTCCTACTTGCTGGAGTCACTTTTTAAATCTACCTCTCCAATTCCCACAGAGAGGACAGGAGGATTTTCATTACCTCAGACTTACATATTTTATTTGTAATGAAATGATGAATTCTAAAAAGTTTTTTTTTTTTTTTCCGCATACTTTCGGGATTTTTCTTTTTAAGAATATAGATTTTTCTTAGAAACCCGAATTCCTTTTTGGTTTAGATCTATTCTTGAGCTCTGGATGATGCAAGCCATAGGCATAAACAGCTACACAAAGGAAACTGGGATTTTATTGTGCATTCCTGGTGCCCCTTGAAGAGCTTATTTTTGTGGACAATAGTTTTCCTTCGTGTCACCACCCTTTTGATTTCCCAGTGGTCACAGGGTTCCAGGGTCGTGAAAAGTGCATCCTTTTGTTCCTCCTAGCCTAAAATTCTGTATAAAAAGGCACTTAAATTTGGTCAAGGCATAGAGGGTATTTCATGTAGCAGAACTCAAGCTGCAGGATTTGTTAAATTACTGTTAAGACTGCAGTTCAAGAGAAAAGGTTTCATTAAACACACAGTTCAATATCCAAACTTTATTAAATATCTGTTCATAAAGTCACATAATAAATCCTGGAGTATTTCTTAGGATTCAAATAATGATTGCCAAGCAGCAAAAATTCAATATTTTTTTAATATCTAGCTGTAATTAAATTGGTTAATTAATTTTGTACTGTTCTTTTCACTATGTATTTGTAACTTCATTGTGGAGCACTAACAAATTATTTTCTTTATTATCTAAATATTATCTTACTATCTCTTCCAGTTAAATCATGGTTCTTAAGGACCTCTTACACTTTTAAAAAGACTAATGGAAACTAAATTTCAGATAGGAAACTCACAGCCCACCTTTGAAATTTGTCAAGAAAGAAATAAGCACATTTCTTAAATATGTGTATTTCATCCTTAAAATCAGATTAATCATACTAAATAAATGTTTTTATTTGCAGAAGTCCATCCCTTTAACATCCTCTCAGCACACTCCTTTTCCTGTTTCAGCTTTTATGTCTCTGGTCCAAGGTGGCTCTTGAAGGGGAGGTGCAGTCCAGCATTTAATTGCTGGAATTTGGGGTGGAAGTGTGGTGCCCTGGTGAAATCAGCCCTGAAGGATCAGGACTCTGGGGGTCACTGCCCCTCCTCTGTGCACATCCTCACCCTCGGGAGCAGCTCCCAAGCCCCAGCAAGAGCAGTAGGAGAAAAGAGAGAAAAGCAGAGAAAAGGCAAAGCTGGGTAAGAGCTGGAGCAGGGCTGCAAGGGATGGGGAATGATCAACACGAGATCTCCCCTGGAGGGAGATCTGGGAGACAGGAGAGTAATTCCCTGACCCTGGGGGCTGAGATAAGAATCCTGATTTATTTATTGACTCCAACTGTTGGAGCGGTGTCAGGCTCCTCTGTGCTGCAGGACTCAGGCTGATCCCATCCTTTAAAGATGGAAAATGAGTTATTTCCCAAGGCAAAGTGTTCCTTGGAAAGTGTTTTACCTCTGGGCAATTGCTCTGTTTGGTTTCCTAATAAATAAAAATAAAAAGAAAAAAAAAAAAAAGAAAAGATGCCTGCAAAACCTGGAACAGTTAATTCCGAAAAGCTTCATGGCACTTGCCAGTGGATTGCCACATGTTCTCATCTTCCCTTTTCAGCATAATTCTCAAGAGGCAGGCAGAAGCTGCTGTGATCCATTCTTTTTTCCTTTTTTTTTTTTTTTTTTTTTTTTAAGAATCCATCAAGATAAGGACACTTTGTTTTGCTTACAGAAGAGCAGGATGCATTTCCCAGCATAAACACCGCAGTTTGTAAATTAATGGGTTTTCTACTGAAATGTATACCAAAGCCTCCCAAATCTCCCCTGAAAAACAAGATAAGAGAATCTATTTAAAGCTATTTTCTGGATTCCCTGTAGCCCCTCCCCTTCCCAAGAATTCAACCCTCGAGGTACAATGCTGATTTTCCTAAGAGCAGATGGAAGGCACCTGGAAATTGGAAGAAAAGACCAAGTATCCACATCCAGAAAACTTTTTCATTTGTGTTGTTCAGATATCTTGTTTCTTTGGAAATTGAAGGTATTTCTAATTCACCAGAATTCCATTAAACCAGTTTATCTATCAGCCACTGGAATGCTCAAATATTGGCAGTATCTAATCCAGACTGGAGAGTCACTTCCAGATTAGTAGCCTTGAATCACTGATATTTAATACTGTATTTTTTCTGGTTGAATGTATAGATCACACTCATTTATGCCATAAGAAGATTATTTCCCTTGCAGCTGGTGGTTCTGACTTTCAGTGAGTGAAGGTTTAACTCATAATGAAGCAGCAGTTCCTGGCTGCTCCAAACTGTCCTGTCTTTTTTGATGACCCAGCTTTCCTAAACTCAGCTTGGCATTTCCATGTGCTCATCTCAGCCTGGTACCTCCAGCAGCCTGAAGGATAATTTAAAATAGGATTTCCTTAAACAAAAAGAAACTAATATCAGACAAAAATACAAATTTTGGGGATTAAGAGTGGTTTATTTCTGTTTTGTTCAGTGCTTCCATTTAAGGCAAGGACAGGAGCTGAAAGAACTGAGAGGGAAACTTTATTTCAATAAATGTTCATATATTGAACTCCTGCTCAATATAGACCAAACACTCACAAATTGGATGTACTTCATTCTATCAAGGTATTAATTACATCCTAGACTAAGTAAATGTTGAGGCTGAAGCACATAATAATACATCAGACATTTCCATAACATATTATATGGATGAACTGCACCATGTACAAGAAAGTCATATATAAAATGCACTTCAGACCATATAATTACATTTAAAATATTATTTTTAGAATTTCATGTGTAAAGACACGTATCACAAAAATTATCATCCTTTATTACAAGCCTCAGGAACGTATTTTATGTTTGTTGTTTGATGAAAAGCAAAATACCTTTAAGGGAATATGAAGAGCTGTAATTGCTCTCCTGTGCCCTTTCAGCTGTGAAAGGGCAGCAGGAGGCTCCCCCACCTCCATTAACCCTGTCAGAGCTTCACTCAGGGCTGTTCTGCAGGAGGATGGAGTGCAGGGTGGGAAACAGTTTTTTCCAAGACTCCTTTGGACTTTTGTGTCCAACAACCAGCACAACCCACAGAAATCCCAGATGTCAGGCAGAGGAATCTCCAAACCCTTCCACTGCTGTTAAGGAACACAGATCTGCCCACAGGAAGAGAAATCTTTATTAAAATATTCTATTTAGAAGAGAATTATTTTTAATGTACAGTGCTGAACCTCCAGGATACCTGGGAACCTGCAGAGCAATGCAGCTCTTCACAAGTCAGAAGTAAGAGGGTTAGATAAGGGACACTTTCCAAACCAAAGCTGCTTCTCCAACTGACTTGCATTTTAAAAAAAAAAAAAAAAAAGTGTAAAAAAAGAGAGTGTGCAGTAGCAGTCACTCTGTCCTTAGATCTATGGGCTCAGCAATCTTTGGCACAGGACTGAGGTAACCAGCTGGAGGCAGCAATATCTCTGTATTCCCCTCCACAATGTCCTTGTCACTCCACAAATACAGGGCTTGACTGTGGATGCACCATGTTCCCATAACATAATGATGGGATTATCTATCCTCAGAGCAGAAGATCTGGTGTCTTCTGATTTTAATTTTTTTTTTCTTTTTGGCAGAACTGTCCGTTTCCATGTCGAGGGGGTTGGAACTGGTTGATCATTAAGGTCCCTTGCAGCCCAGACCGTTCTGTGATTCTGTGACTGGTGTTCTTTCCAGCCTTGTTTGGCACTTCTCTCCAATTGCTCCTGCCCAGATTTTGACTTACCTAAATAGATATTTCTTGAAGCAAGTCTCCATCTGGCTTTTAGGCTCCCCTACCCAAGCTACAGGAAGCAACAACTTCCTCTGAGATCCGGCTGCAGCAGGAAATTTGCTGAATTTCTCTTTCCCTCCTCTCCTGTTCCCCTTAGCTATCAGTTTAGCTCAGAAGTCTGATATTGTAAGGAAGCCCCTTTTTAGGGCAAGACTGAGAGGATAAGATTTTGAAGCAATATTGTTGCATTTCCAAAGCTTTTAATTAGCACATGGCTGGAGAGCTGTTGCTTGAATGTGGGAAACTCCAAAGGCAGTTGCTTTGAATTTGTATAATTTACCTCTATAATAAGAGTAAACTGGCCAGACTACCTGTATTTGTTTGGGAATAGTGTTTTGGTAACTCCTTCTTTTACTATTTAATTTTTAATTTATTTATCAAGCAATTACACCAGCACAAATTAGTTTTGTAGGTCACATTGTACACCGTCTCACATAGATGCATAAAATCAATTTATGTGATGGGTATCTAAAGTTTTGAGATCCAGAGTTACTCTCCTTCAGTTTCTCTTCACTGAGCTGAATTGGCTGATTGCAGCATGAAGCAAAGGCTGGAGTCTGAACAATGATGCAGAAAAATTCAGCTGAGCATGGTGGGAGGAAATTAGGAGTGCTTATTTTGCTTACACAATGCCACATCCTTTGGGGCGTTTGAAAATTCAAACTTTCTGTGCCTGACTAAATGTGTATTTGTTGTTTGGTTTTACTTTGTTCATTTGCTTCACTAGAACTCAGTCTACTCTCATTATGAAGCAAATGTGTCGTGGCTAATTGTGTCCATTGGTGATCTGGTCAGAAATCCTGTTTCCAAGGTTTGGAGCTGAGTTTTGGGATATGCAGTTGGAATAAGCCAAAGGTTAGCACCATAGTGGATAAATAATAGTATTTACATACTCCTCTTCCTCCCTCCCTCCCTCCTCCCTCCCTCCCTCCCTCCCTCCCTCCCTCCCTCCCTCCCTCCCTCCCTCCCTCCCTCCCTCCCTCCCTCCCTCCCTCCCTCCCTCCCTCCCCTCCCTCCCTCCCTCCTCCTTCCTCTCCTCTTCCTTCCTTCCTTCTCCTTCCTTCCTTCCTTCCTTCCTTCCTTCCTTCCTTCCTTCCTTCCTTCCTTCCTTCCCTTCCTTCCTTCCTTCTCTTCCTTCCTTCCTTCCTTTCCTTCCTTCCTTCCTTCCTTCCTTCCTTCCTTCCTTCCTTCCTTCCTTCCTTCCTTCCTTCCTTCCTTCCTTCCTTCCTTCCTTCCTTCCTTCCTTCCTTCCTTCCCTTCCTTCCTTCCTTCCTTCCTTCCTTCCTTCCTTCCTTCCTTCCTTCCTTCCTTCCTTCCTCTCCTTCCTCTCCTTCCTCTCCTTCCTCTCCTTCCTCTCCTTCCTCTCCTTCCTCTCCTTCCTCTCCTTCCTCTCCTTCCTCTCCTTCATCTCCTTCATCTCCTTCATCTCCTTCCTCTCCTTCCTCTCCTTCCTCTCCTTCCTCTCCTTCATCTCCTTCATCTCCTTCATCACCTTCATCTCCTTCATCTTCATCATCTCCTTCCTCTCCTTCCTCTCCTTCCTCTCCTTCCTCTCCTTCCTCTCCTTCCTCTCTTTTCTTTCTCTTCCCTCCTATCTTGCTTCTTTTCTTCCTTTTCCCTCTGTTCTTTACCTAGCTGTGGGTTTGTTCCTAACCTGTTCTATAAAAGCACCACTGGCAAATTGCCCTTCAGGAGCCCTGAAAGGCTGCTCACTGCAGAACAGGCTGCAGATTTCTCTCATCTGCACTCTTAGTGCACATCACTCGTGTTGTAGGATGACTTCAGGGGAAGTTTCCATTCTCTTATGATCAATAAAATACTTCCTGTGTGACTTCAGACTCCTCTCCAGATTAATTTAGTATTTGAGCCCAGCGTGGTGCTGACCTCTGAGACAGAGGTACCTGCTTGTTTGAAACAACTGTGCTACTGTCTGATCACTGCTGGATCAGGAGGATCAAAATCCCACAGAAGAGGAAGGCAGATTCTATGATTATTAATGCTCAGTCAACTGAGACAGAAATTCAGGACTTCAGACTGCCTGCACTTTGTACTGAACCTCCTCTAATGTCAGTGAGAAGTTTAAATGGGAACTGAAGGAGAAGACATCCTTTCTGCAGTATTTGTATTTCAATTTAGTCATATCACATAGGGGTACCTCAACACCAAATAAAGCATCTCTGAACCCACTATTGCCCAATGATTTAAATTTGTTAAATTAAATATTACTCTGTTGTTTAGTTAATTCTTTCCTCATCCACAAGTATGAAGTCTATGTCAAAAATCTTGTTTGTGTCTTATTTATATTCCTTCTAATTCTTATTTTTATATATATTTTAGATGATCCAATTACAAGGAAAAAAATTACCATAATCCTTCTGCAATATATTTCACTTATTATAGTTTTTCTTACGGGATTTTGATGCAAATCCAGATAAAATTTGTTGCTTTTCTGCTTTTATCATCAACTCTTTTTCATTTCCTCAGTTCAGCAACTATGGTCCAATAAAACATACCTAAACAGATAACTCTAAGCAAACATGATAATAACATATTTCAAATTTTTCACTCCTGGAAGTTTTGATTCATGTCCTAATTTAGTTTCCATTGATGAGGATTTGGAGATAGCCTTGAAGTTCCTCCAGAAATATGTTTCTGTATAAACGTGTCTCTGCTCAGTTTGTCCACAAAGAATGGGCTGTGGCTGGAATATCAGGAATCCTGTAGGTCAGGATGAAAGGGCAATTGTCAGGGTTACCAGAGGCAGCCTGTATTGCCTGTCTGTACTCTGCAGAGCTTTCTAGTAATTCGGTGTAATGAGGTCTGACACCTCCTCAGTTCTTAAATAACACTTAGCGCCCGAACCACAGCCGTGTTTCATATATTCAGATCCCAATGCAAATGTTAAAACGAAGTAAGAACCTCTGAGAGTTTGAGTGGTGATGCGATTAAATCAAGTGAGTTTACAACAAAGTTTTTAATCTGCAAATGTAAACATCTCAAACATAAGTCCTATAAAATGGACTGAATTTTGAAAATAAGTTTTGCTTAATGCATGAACTGTAATATTTATTTGGTTTTTCAAAGTATTTCCTCCAACAAACTAATATAATACCAACAGTTTTAATATCACACCAACAGCTAAAACACAGCTGACTCCTGTGTGTTTAGTTGGTGTATTGTCAGACCCCTTCTCACATGAATTAAACCACCTTGGTGTGTGAGTTTCCTTATGCCAAGACTGCTAAGGAAAGGTATTAAAAATTTTAAGCCTTTCTAGAATAAAACCAGTCAGCATTCACATCAAAGTGAAATTATATTGTTCAAACTTTTTTTTCCCCTGTAATAGCAAACAAACTTTTAGGAATTTAGAGAAAACACTGGGAGGAGATACTATCTCCTAATTTCAGTGCTCAGGACTCTTTTAGTCAAGCTAATCAATCTGAATCACTGATGTTTGAAAAATGGGATTGGGAGGGAGAAAAGAGAGTGAAAACAAACAACCAAGCAAACAAAAAAAAACCCTCTTCAATGCAGCAATTACAAAAATTCTAGAGGAAAAAGAGTTCAAAAGGAAAAGAAGGGGTTCCCAAATTCCTTGCCGGAGCATATGAACCTGAGTTAGGAGGTGCAAAGATAAACATTTCAAAGGAGGAAAGAGCAGGGGATTCTGCCTGCTGTGGGGCTGGTGATTTAGATGTCGGAGCTGAAGAAAGCTTCCAGGGAACAGAGGGTCATTGTGCCTGGAATGCAAAGGCATCCGCAGCTTTGCGGCGAGAAATGCCCGGGAGCCGCCGGAGCTCGCCCGGAGCCGCGCCTGGAGCTCCGGGAGGGGGAGCGGGAACGGCAGGAGGGGAAATGGAAAATGGGGTTCACTGCCACATCCCCCGCTTACAGAGACAAGCAAGGTTCAGGGTTTAAAACAGGGGAAAACAGCGAACTTCAGGGGATGAACTGAAGAGTTGCTTCAGGCAAGAAAAGCAGCGCTTAGCTGAAATTTGAACAGCCAAGTGCGCGCCCCAGCGAGGTTAAAACAGCAGCCAGGACTCGGGAGTTGCTTTGTACAGAGAGGTGGGAACGCAGCACAGCTCGGCAAAATAAGGGGCGAACTGGCAGCTGCTAAACGAAGAAAAGTGAATAAATGTAGAAAAATCTTGCCTGGCTGGTGTATTAAAGCTTTACAAATAGATAACACCCCATGTTTTGTCCCACGTGGTGACTTCGGGGTGAGCGTTTTCTAAAACACAAGAGTGGAAGGAAGTTCAGGGAGCGGAAGGAGGCGAGGGGAGAGGTGCGGGATCCACACCCGCACCGGCGGCTCGGCTTCGTGCTGCGTGTCCAGAAACATCCCGGGTCCGAGGGGTCGGGGATGGGATGGGGATGGGATGGGGATGGGATGGGATGGGATGGGGATGGGGATGGGGATGGGGATGGGGATGGGGATGGGGATGGGGATGGGGATGGGGACGGGGATGGGGATGGGGATGGGGATGGGATGGGGATGGGATGGGATGGGATGGGATGGGATGGGATGGGGATGGGGATGGGGATGGGGATGGGGATGGGGATGGGGATGGGGATGGGGATGGGGATGGGGATGGGGATGGGGATGGGGATGGGATGGGATGGGATGGGATGGGATGGGATGGGATGGGATGGGATGGGATGGGATGGGATGGGATGGGATGGGGATGGGATGGGGATGAGGATGGGAATGGGATGGGATGGGGATGGGGATGGGGATGGGGATGGGGATGGGGATGGGGATGGGGATGGGGATGGGATGGGGATGGGGATGGGATGGGGATGGGATGGGGATGGGGATGGGATGGGATGGGATGGGATGGGATGGGATGGGATGGGATGGGATGGGATGGGATGGGATGGGATGGGATGGGATGGGATGGGATGGGGATGGGATGGGATGGGGATGATTCCCGTGCGGAGGGCACAGGAAGCTCGCACAGCACCGTGCTGCCAGCAGCACCCGGGGCGCACACCGAGCTGCCGGCGGCTCCTCCCGTGTCACCGTCGGGAGCCGAGGCGCTCCCGGGCGGGCTCGCCGCGGAGAGTTTGGTTTATGAGCGCAGACACCCCGGCAATGAACCGGCGCATCGGGCGGGCCCTGCATCTCCGGGCCATGTCACACAGGACCAGCGAACCGGGACCGGCTCCGCCCGCGGGTTCCGCGGAGCGGGCCCGGTGCCGCCGCTGCGGGAGCAGCGCTGGGCTCAGCGCAGCGGCACGGAGCCGGCAGCAGGGCGAATTTGGGGCTCATGCATCCAAACACCCCAAGTTCAGACATCACAGAGTGATGTGCCCGCCTTTGCATCCCCTCCTGCCCGCTCTCTGTGAGTGGTTTAAAGTCCTCCAGGGCGCTCCGAGCCTCAGCAATTCATATTTACATGGGGGGCAAAGAGGGGTGGGATGCATTTAAAAATTACTCAGTTCAAAGGTAGTGGCTGGTCTTTGCCTGTCTGTCAGATCTAAGAGGAGTGAGTGGATTTTCATGGAGGAATTTCATGGAAATTAAATCTCTACTGGAGTGATCCATTCAACTCCTAAAGCTTCAGCCTAGTTTTGTATCCTGGATGAATGCCCTGCTGAATAGCTTGGTGGGGATGCAAAAAGCCACCTTAAACTAGGGATTTTTCTTCTGCTAAATTGACTTCAAAGTAGTAATTAAACAATAGCTAGCTTAAAAGAAAAATCAAGTTATAAGAAGCTATAGGACGAAATTACCCTATAACTAGATGCTGCATTTTATGGAAGGGGGGCAGGGGATGGGATATTCAAAACGGAAAAGTAACTGGGTAGAGACAATTTGAGAGAAACAAAAATGGATGCAAGAAAGTAAAATTAATTGCACTTATTCAGACTTGTTGTGGTTTGTTCATTTCTTTTTATTACAGCTGTACTATAGTCGAGTCTGGAGCACGGTAAGTGGAGGAAAAAGAGAGACTGCAGAATTGTTTGGGATATTTTAAGCAGAAGCATCCAGTTCAGGGGTGATAGGCTGAAGCAGCTTTCTGTGGCCTTTGTCCTGTCCTGTGTTTGAGGCTTGTCTTCTCTAGGCTGCTCTACACAGGGCTGAGCCTGCCCAGCTCAGTATTCATCTCTGCTTTTGTAAAGCAAAAACGGCGTTTGTGGCCAAGGGCAATCTTGCTGCCAATCTTCTCCCTCTTCCTCTGTCTCCCAGACCCACAATCACAAACTGCATTCATCTCTCTCTGTGACGATTTAGAAGCACATTTGACTTGAAGCTAAACCAAACGAAAACTAATCTTCTGCCTGACTCCGGTGCTGAACTCTCCCTAATTCTCTCCTCTTCTGCAGTAAAATTCCCTCACTTGCCATTTGCTGATTTTAGTCCCTGGTGTCCTTGCTCTCACAAACAGAATGTTGCCCAGCATTGCACCTTCTTCCACCATGCCTGTTTTGGAAGGAGGAATCTGAAAATCTATTATGTATTTTAATTTAAAATCTCTGTGGAATGAGCAGTTTGGTGCCTTTCCTGGGTTTAAATGCTTTTGGGGCTTTATTCCCACAATTTTGTTGTATAGACAATGTCACCAAATGTCTTTCCCTACAGAAAGAAGGGGAGATAAACACAAATTCAGCACTATAGCAGTTGCTAGATTTTCTCTGTGTTAAGGTAAGGCTTAGTGTTTTAAGGAGAAAAGTCCAACACTGCACTTAATCTGATTAGCACATTTTTTTCATTCTCCTGGGATATTTCTGAGAATTAATGCTCAGGTTCAAACTGTGGAGACATGGCAATGTACACTGGCAGAGTATGAGCCATGGGTCATTAAAATACTGTCCATCTCTTGACCTCTGACAAGTGAGACCATGGTAAATGGTACTCCAGGTAATGACTTTATAGACTTATTGAAGCTTACTGCCGTCCTTGGGCTAGACTATCAAGTTTAAATATTCCCAGTGTCCCAATGTTGTACTGTTAGTGTGATAGTTACTGTTAGAAGAAAGCTCTTAAAATATAATTTGCCGTTGTTACATTGCTTTTCAAATACATTTCACAGTCTATTTGCACTGAGAATTGCTTTTTGTTTTTTAATCTTAAATGTAATATGTCGCCGATAACTGCAGTGCATTTCCATGAAGTGATGAGCTGAACTGTTCGATGGGATATGTAAAATCCTGGTGAGTTTTAGCCCACACACAGATACTTTTATTGCTACAATCCTTTGCTATACCTGTCAGAAATCTGGTTTCCTGCCAGGCAGTAGTTCTTGTGATAACTAAATTTTATCCTCTCCAAGATGATACAAGAGTATGAAGGCAACACACATTGCCAAAAGTACTGGAAATGGGAAAGCATTTTGGATAACACTGAGATGCCTCTGTGCTGCTAGCCAGGTAACAAATAGCAACACACAAAGACTTTGCAGCAGTGCTAATGTAATTTTCTGGAAAGTCCACAATTTCAGTTCAGAAAACCGTGGAAGTCGCAATCAAACACAATGGCAGTGTGTGTGTTTTGTTTACAGCTTTTCTGCCCGGCTGTTCCACACCATTCAAACAGACAATGTTTCTGGAGTGTGAAGTAATGAGAGCTCTGCAGGGTGGTTTGTATCAGCTGAGCTCAAAGGCAGCAGCTCTGGGACAAGATCTGGCAACAAGTCAGTCGTGTGTGGGTGTTGTGTGAGAGGTGATGTGCTAATGGCTGATATTTAATGAATAGTCAGTCATTTCTCCTTTCTCTTAGGGAGAGCTTGGGGCTCTCAGAAAGTTACCTTGTGGGGCCAGGTGGGTTTCCAGACACCAGGCTGTCCTGGGCCACACACCAAAATTGTCCTATTGCTCTTTGAAAAACAGCCTGAAAAAGAAATGCCTTCCCAAAGCTGTGTCAGTCCCAGCTGGGACTGTGTTGACAGTGGAAGTGAGTTCCTTCCCCAGCCACACATTGTCACTCCCAGGCTCAGGCAGAGCTGCTAAAATCAGTCAGAACAGGTTGCTGAGCTGGTTATAAAAACACAGATAGAGGTGATCATTCTCATCTCCTCTGGGAGTCAGAAGGATCTATATTCCTTGTGATAAAGGGTATAAACTCCACATAGGCAAAATTCAAATCCCAAATCATATACACAGGTTATACACCTCTTCTAAGGGAATCTGACCAAAATTCTGAATTGTTCTCTGAATGTCTTCTTTCTAAATGTCATTCTAACACCTGTACCTTACACACACCTTGCAGCTTTATCTGTCTCATGTAGGTATTCCCAGAGAACAGTCTGCAATGGCCCTGCCAGAAATCACAAACCAATGTTCTCAGATACATCTGACAGTGATCCCTAACTCAGAAAGAAACTGACAGTATTTGTTCATCCAGAAAATTTGGGAACCACTGGTCTAAGATATCTTTATTTACTGACTATAAAGACAATACTCTGTATCAAAAAACACAAGGATGTGTTAAACCCATAGCTGTGAAATCCTCTCCTAGATGGAAAACTGAGGTGTACAACTGAAATTTGTTTGTTTTTAAGGAAGTGCTGATTGTTTTAAAAATATATTGAATTCAAATGAGGAGAAGATGTTTGCTGTAAGCAACAGATGGCTTGAAACAATAGCTATGACAATGGCTCCCAGAACCATCCAGTGCTGCTCCTGACTTGTTTAATTCAGAAACTTAAGGATGGTTATTTATTAGCATCAGCTATTTACATTTTAGCAGAAAAAAAAATTTTAAAATATTAGAGCTCAAATGGTTCTAATGTCCTTCACTGCTATTTATCTTCTTTATACATCTAGCCTCAATGGTTTGCATGTTCCAGTTACTGACTATAACCACAAACATCTGTTGTGTATTTAAAACAAGGGCAGAATCTGTATTAATTACATCTTAAATCAAAACAAGTACAACTTGTATTAATCCTTTTCAGATTTGTTTGGAATTGTTCTATTGCTTTTTGAAAATGAAATGATAAAAAATCCAATGTTCTTGATATCAGCAGTGAAGTCCCACCTGGTTAAGCCTACACAGAGCATTCACATTTATCTCTATTCTCTCCTTTTCTAAGAGAAGAATCTGAACAATGATTTATATTTCCCACCTCATAAGTGGTGGGAAATTCTTACTTTTTTTTTTTTTTTTTTTGCCATTTTATCTTTGTACATCATATCCTGATGATCTGTAATGCTGATCTCCTTTTAAGGATTAGTTTGTGGACTGTAGGAGCAGGAGCAGGACTAAGTTGTTGCTTGTGTCATGTTTATCTGCAAGATACCATAGTACAGGAAAGGAATCAAGTAACTGAGACCTAGATCTCTGTCCATACATATAATATCATCTCTTAAATACTTGTGTAACACAGCAGTTAGAGACCCAGGAAATAGCAGGATGCTGGCTGCAGTATAAGCCTGTAGATAGAAATTTCTGCTTGTAACCTTTGCAACCTATATGGATAAGACAGAGAGAAAAAGCAGGGACATGGAGTGACATGAGACTCTAACTGTGGGTACAACATGTGCAATGTGAAACATCAAGAAACTGATGGACAAACCTTGGGCTGAGGTTGGGAAAAGCATCTGCTCGTGCTTTGACAGAGCATTTATCCCAGAACAACAGGAAGCAGCGTGTGGCACATAGAAGATGCAGCTGTTGAGGTGACAGAACACTAAACCAGTGTCCTTATGGATACAGTGCACATGTGGTACCTCATCCAGCTGATGTGCTGCTGCACTCGTGTGCTTTGAGCTCAGTATGGATGGGAGTGAGTGAGTGAGTGAGTGAGTGAGTGAGTGAGTGAGTGAGTGAGTGAGTGAGTGAGGAACTTCTGTATTTTGTAATTGTGGAAGATGAAAGAGTTGCTTCAGGACTGGGAACACTGCACCTTATAGACATCTTTAGGCTAAAATAATCAGTATTAGTAATTAGGGTTTCAGTCACCATTGGCAACGTTGTTCTTTTGATGGGGATTTATGGGGACTTGTTTTGTTCCACTTTAGATTTAACATCTGGACATTTTGTAGCTGCTTGGAGAATGAAAGGAAATAAGATCAACAATCCTGTACAAAACCAAGCAAATGCAATTAAGTATCTAAAACACATTAGATTTAGAATCATTCCAGAGTTTAAAACCAAGCTGCTGTCCTACAGTGGAATCAGAGATTTGTTTTCCTGCAGTGTTTTGGAGTGGAGTTCAAAGCTTTCTGACACAAGTTCCCTTGGCACAGGCATTTGATGTCCATATTTGACTCCAACTGGAGAGTCAACTTTACTCATTATCATTTTCAAGCTACATTTGAATGGCCATTAATAAAATTACAAGAAGTTTTATTAGTTTGTTTGGGTTTTTGCTTTTCCTTCTGATAAGATATAGATGGGAGTACCTGCAGGATGGCTGAGGCATTCAGTGTCCTCTTTTCCCAGAACACTTTACACTCATTATCAATTTTCTTATTATTTTCATTTCTTTCCTTGCCAGTTTTTTTGTGAATTTCCTTAAAGCCAAGTTGGCAGAGCTTGTCTTGGAATTTTATCCTGTACCCAGGTTGTCTTTTTTCATAAGGTGCAAAGCACCGTCCAAATAGAGAGAATGTGAGGGATGTTTTAGTGAGTAGCTGAGTTTTGGTTGGGCTGTTTGTTCTTGGCAGCTGCAGATGTCTCACCCTGCTTAACTTAAGCTACATCTTGTACCTAAACCAAGACTATAGAAAGGGCAAGATTTGTCTAACTGCTCCTGTTTGGATGGTGCTTGAATCGCTTCACAGAAATACAGCAGCTAAAGAGATATTTTTTAGAGGATTCAGCCTATTCCTAAAATGTTTTTTTCTCAAATAATTCCCCCCCCTCCCAGGTTGCTCTTACAGGCTTTATATGTTTGGAGTTTGTTTTAATCAGACACTGCTTCCTGGGAAATAAATGAGTTTTTTATTCCCCAGCATCTTAACTAAAATAATTAGCTGCATACACTGAAGTCACTGTAAACTGGACTGCACTACAGCTGGGCTGCAGAAAATCAACAAAGCTGATCATGTCTCTGATGAGAGATAAATGGTTTCTATATAAGTCTGAGGTCTATAAAGTAACTGGGTTAATGCTGAGTCTGTGACTGACAACCTCCACTTTGTAATTTCAGTCCTTTTAGATTCTTTATTACGACATTTCTTGTTCTCTTGAGATGGATGAAAACAAATAATCGAGTTTGTATGTAATGAGCTTGCCAAACCCAAGGCACTGAGAAGTTCTGAAAGCTCCTGCAGTTGTTAATGCCTGTGGGCTCTTTGCCAACATGGTCAAAATAGTTTACCATAAAGTTTGGATCTCCTTGTGTTGTTATTTTCCCCGTGAAACCAATTGGCTCATCGTAACCCATTTTATTAGGAATTCAAACCAGATCTGAGATGCTGTTGCACATGACCATTATTCCTGGGATCTTTGGCTGTAAAACATCATTATGACAAAATATGAAATCAGCTGGATGTGCTGTTTCTAAACCTCATTAATTCTTCTGCCTTGCTGAGCCTCTCATTGAAAATGAGTGTGTAAGAACTGGGTATTCCTGTGAGGTGCAGCATCCCTAGAGTGCCCTTAGATGCTGTGCTGTAAGGAGCAAAGCTGCTGGCTACGTTCATTTTAAGTTCCTTTAGAAAGGAAGGAAAATACACTAGTACTTGTAAAATCAGGAATAAAACAGGACTAAACATCACTTTCTGATAAAGCACACAAACCGTAGCCTCCACCTCTACCCTGTGCTCCGCACCTTTGGTTCTCAGCCTGTACTTGAACGTGAAATCTGTAGGATTCTCCCCAGGAAGGTTTTGCTGCCATCTGCACAGGTCTGGGGCTCTACAGCAGCACCCGGCACTGCGCTGGCTTCAACTGCAGCCAAATCAAACCATCACCACACCGCCACCGCTGTATTTTCAAATGCTACCCTCTAAATCTCCTTGTGCCAAAGGAGGACAAAAATATCGCCAGAGGGGAACAGAAATAATCGTTTTCAGAAGGAAGCACAACCATTGGAAAAGGTTTTTTTTTTTCCAAGCAAAACCCAAAGCAATTGTTTTATGGCTTTATTTCCCTCCCCAACAGCTGATATTCAATAAATACTCACTGATACGTAAACACAAAGAACAACAAAGAGAAAGGAGAGGTTTTTTTTAAGGGGTGTCTGGATGTGGCGCTGAGTGATGTGGTTTAGGATCACAGAACCGTCAGGGCTGGAAGAGACCGTAAAGATCATCGAGTCCAGCATCCACTGAGCGCTGCCATGCAACCCCAAAACCACTAAACCACATCACCCAGCACTGCCATGCACCTCCTGAAGCAAAGGTGTGTTAAAGACGCATCAGATGTGGTGATGAGTGATGAGGTTTAGGGGTTATAGTAGCAGAGCAGGATGGACGGCTGCACTTGATGATCTCGAGGGTCTTCTTACAACCTTGACAATTCCGTTCCGCCGGGCCCAGCGCGCTGTGAGGGACCGCGGGGAAGGGGAGGGGGGGGGGGGGGCAGCGTGAGGGAGCGCGCGCGGGGCCGCTCCCCCCTCCCCGCGGGGCGCGCGCGCGGTGCCGCAGCGCCGCCCGCCCTCCGCCGCCCGCTCTGCGCACGCGCGCGGCTCTGCGGCTGCGCGGCCGCAGCGGCGCGAGTCCCGCGCGCTCCCCAACAACGGCTGCGGGTGAGCGCTGCGCATGCGCGCCGCTCCTTGTGTGTCTGCGCCCCGCCAGCCCCGCGCGCTCGGACCGGGACCTCGCGGGGAAGTGGCGGCGGCGGGTGCGCATGCGCAGAGCTGCCGTTCTCCACACGCCCCCGTTTTCCGTTTCCCGACTCGCGGAGAAACGCCGCGGGGGCAGCGGGAAAGGTGCGCGTGTCGCCGCGCGTGCGCAAAGGAGGCCGCGAGCGGCCCCCACCGGGCTCCCGCCAATCGGGCACCGCCCCGCAGCGCCGCCGCGGCCCAGGCGCGCTGTGCGTGCGTCCGCTCGTGCGTGCGTGCGTGCGTCCGCTCGTGCGTGCGTGCGTGCGCTCGGCGGCGGCGGCGGCGCGTCCCGAGCCCCGAATGAACGCGCCGGTCCCGGCGGGCGAGCGGCCCTGAGCGACCCGCGAGCGGGGACGGGCCGTGTCGAGCGGCTTCTCCGCCCGCACCCCGCCCGCCGCACGGGTGAGTGACCGACGAGCGACCCGCCGAGCACCCGCTGCCCGCCCCGCCGCCGCTGCGCCGCGCGCCGGGGGCAGGCGCGGCGCCCCCGGCCCGCCCGCAGCCCCCGGCCCGAGGCCCGCCCGCCCGCAGCCGCCGCCGCTCCCGGGGCTGCAGCCGGCCCCTGCAGCCCCGCCGGGGTCGCGGCACCCCGCGGTGTCCCCTCGGGGGTGTCCCGGGTGCCGGTACCGCCCCCCTGCCCCCTCCCCGGGCCGGCGGTGCCGCTCGCTCCGCCCGCCCCGGCCCGCGCCCTCCGTGCAGGGAGGATCCGCCCCCCCTTGTCTCCCGGTCCCGTTTCCCCCAAAATTTCATGGAATCGGGAGGGGGTCGCCCTTCCCGCGTCCCCCCGCGCTCCCCCCGGTCGGCGCTCGGCTGGGGAGGGCTCGGGCCCGGCGGTGCCGCTCGGGCGGTTCCTCCGGAGGTGCCGTCCTGCCCCGTGGGTGCCCCGGGAGGCGGCGGCGGAGGTGCCGCTATCGGCCCATCTCCCGCTCCCCGTGGGAGGATGTAAACTTTCCTGGAGATCCCTCAGCGCCGTCTGCCAGATCTCCCTGACCGCGGGCTCTCTCTGTGTCATTTTGAGTCACCTGCTCTGCTCTCATTGTTTAGGCTTTCGAGGGTTTGCCCTTCTCTCCTCGCATCTGCCCCCTCTTCGGTGTGTTTGGGGTTTTTTTTTTTAAGGAAGTTACATGGATAAATTCCCATCCTACTTTTTATAGTGACTGTAGGATGCTGTGTGAATGTAACTCTTGGATAAAAATTTCTGTGGGATCTGTGATTTGGGTTCTCAGCCACAGAACCCTATAGGATATTTTCCCACTCCCCTTTTCTCCAAAATAAACCTCCCAACAATGAGTGACCGGTCCGGAAAACTGCGAGGCACTTACAAGCTGATGTCTCTGGTATCTCCAGTGAGCATCTTGGAAAAATCAGCACAAATATTTTCTGTAGCTTTTCCTGAGGGACCAAACCACTTCAGCATCTGCAGTGGCGTTTTCTAAAGCTTGTTTACTTCTCACAGGTTTTCCCTAGGTGTCTGAAATTTTCTTCACAAATCTAAATTCTAATTTTTTGAAATGTAGTTTGGGAATTGTGCAGTTCACTCAGGAAAACAAACTTAACAAGTGCAGCGTGTGGGTTGCTTCCTTTCTAGGAAATACGGGTGAGATTTTAACTCCTGTAATCAGGCTCCTGAAACATGTTTGGGCAATAAATAGAAATTAGAGTCCAGGTTACTTTCCATTCTTTGGTGCTGAACAATGTCTCATGCACTGAGAGCATCCTGTGCCTGAGCATCATTCAACTTGCACTTTCATATTGGGGAATCTGTTGTCTAGAGCTCAGTAAAGCAGCACAGAAGCTACAGAAGGGTGTAAAACCTGCTGCCTTAAAGATAAAATAAAGATGCTGTGAGGGAAAACTCCTCATTTAATACTTTAGTGCACATAAGAAATGTGAATGCAAATGAACCCGAATTTTTCAGTGAAGAATGGTTAAGTGAATTTCTGCTTGTGTGATTCTAGGGTAGATGTAACTTCTCATTTCTTAGATCGAGCCTGTGGAAAATTGATCTGTATGGAATAATCCTTGTGTTTGTAATATGTGTGTTCCATTTTGGTGGAGACAGTGAAAATCTCCCAGCCAGTGATTCCACAGTACGTCACTCCTTGTGATCCAGTCTGTGAGAGTTTGACAAAACTGACAAGCAAGATTCTGTCAACAGTAGATGGAATCACAGTTTTTTGTAATTTTTAATCACTTTTTAGCCTTTTAAACATGGAATACCAAGATATAGAGCTGTTTTTAAGTTCAATTTTTTTCTCATTCCGATGAAATGTAGCCTGATCCTTGGCAAGCTAGATTATTTGCTCTGGATGATTTAACTTGAGAGATGAAAACAGAATTTTGAGTACTTGCTTTCAGAATTGTGGGGCTGTAGCCGCATAACTTGGTTCATCTTTCTCAGAAAATGTGTTTTGTTTCTTTTTTAATGAACAGGATAAGTGTATTTTGACACAAAGAAAAGTGATCTGAGAGTAGTGTCTTCTCACATTTATGAGAAAGCAAATATAATTTATGGAGAGATCTATAGATGTTTCTCATGCTCAGGTTGTTTTCTACGCTCTTTCAAAATGTATAAATAGGGGAAATTCCCAGTGAAACAAACAGGAAAACCCAAAAACAACCACAAAAAACCCCAGAACAAATAAAACAAATACAAGGTTGGAGAGAAAACTTTTAGATACCCTTGTAAAAAGCTTTCAAGGTAATTTAATCTGATGGTGAAAAGAATGTGAATTTCTTTTTTAGCCTGTTTGAGTTTTGGATTATTTTTCAAGTGTTAAGTTATTTGTAATGATGAAGTGTTTCAAAATACATATTTGCTTTTTTAAAAAAGCATCAGCCTCCACGTATCAAGTAAATATCGGCATTATTTTTAACTTCACTGTGAGCCTTAAAAAAATCTAATTATGCAGAAGTACTTGAGGAAGTCAGGCTGTGTCAGGTTCTGGTGCTGCTGCAGTGACGTGCCTGTAGTGCACTGGGAGTGGAAAGCAGCGAGCTCTGAGAAGGTTCTTTATAATCTTGTGTCTTGGAAATTTGTTTTTCCTATAAATTAAATATGATTCGAGCCACTTAAATTTTTTTTTTATGTGTGCTATAAATTACTTTCATTTTCTGAAATACAAACTGGCTGCTTAAATGGAAGGTTAGCTCTGTTTTAATAGTAATTCTTGTTCCTGAGTGTCAGTAGGACCTTTACACGTGTACAAGGAAATTCCTGATCTTCTTTTATTAGCTGGTATCGTTGGTGTCAATACTTTAATAATATAATTTGAATATAGAATGAAACTGGCAGACCCAAGGTTGTGTGTGTATATACCACACTGTTTATACAAAACCAAAACTTTTTTGCATTTTGCATTATTTTGTTAGTATATTTCTAAACATCCCTGTGTGATTTATGTTGATCTGTTGAATGTGAGATGTAAACAAGTAAATCTTTGTGATATTACTTCCTGTTTATCTTTTGTAGGTCTTTTTCTGCTCCCAAATATTATTTAAGTTTTAAAAATTACTCAGATTTGTATTTTTTAATACACATACATACATATATGTGTATGTATATATCTACCTGTCTTGTCTCTTCAACAACCATTATTTCTCCTCAGAAGAGATTACAGAATAGCCTTGTTTTATTTTTTCTTTAGAAGCATACAGTATAATAATTCTTTTGTGCTTAACACTTAAGGACTCCCCATTGCCTCTGCAAAAGGGTGTGACTAGTTTATCCAGATTGGCACATTTTTTGTGCAAATCAGCAAGATCCGAAATCTTTGCATTCTTGTTCTGAGTGTGCATCAGCGGCGCAGTTGGAACAGAAAGTGAGTGCAGCTGTTGGGAGCAGAGGCCCGGGGGACAGGACAGGCACCTTTGGAGTTTTGCAGGGAGCCGTGCAAGGGCAGCAGTTCCAATCTGTGAAATCCTGGAGGAGCAGGAGTGTCTGTCGTTCCTTTGCTGTGGCTTAGAGCAGTGAGTGATCCCAGCATTATGGGCTTCTGACAGCGCTGGGGAGCACCGGCTCTGCCCGTGCAAATTCCACAGACCAGCCCTGCATTTTCATGCAGATCTGTGCCATTGTAGCCCAGTCCAGATGTTTTGCAGCTCTGCTCTCTTTATTTATGGCTGGATTTAACACTTTTTTCCAACACATCAAACTCTACGGTGGTTTTTTCTTACATAGCCCAGTCAAATGAAGAGAAAGACGGGGGATTTTATTGCAGTTGTGGCAAATTCTGATAGTAAGGCTCAAATCTTCCAAGTGAAAGCTCTAAGTAAGTCTGTTTGAAGAAGATTTTTTTTTTTTTAATTTCTTCATAGATATAGAAGCAAATAAACACAAACTTCTTAATGCTGAGCCAAGAAATTAATGCGCTCATTGAGTATTTTCACTTTTGCATGAGCTGTATCTGCCCGAGTTGGGCACTGTGACCTCAATATTACATTTTAAAATGTGCTGCTGTAGCACGTGAAAAGTTTGTGATTCATACTGAGTTAATTTTAAGTTACTTTTCCAAGCTGAGGACATCAGCTCTCATACACTTACTGAAACCTGGTGCGGTACTGCCAAACTAACTGTGGGTCACGGAGAGGTTTCCATTGCAGCACCTTAGTCAGAGAGGTGTCTAAAATTTTGTTCCTAATGCTGTTTGAGTAGCCACAAGACACCTCTGATACCAAAAATGGCAACATTTTATCATCTCATCTCTGCCCTTTACTCATCTGCCCTGAGACTTTGGGAGCCTTTACAGCCAAAACCTGTGCTGGAGGCTGTGCTGAACTCTGGGTTTTCCTTTGCTTCTCTTTTTGAAGAAGTTCAGTAGCATGAATTTCATTACATGTACATACACATATATTTATATATATATTTTCTACGAAGTCCTTTCCTGTAATAAATAATTATAAAAATCAGTTGCAGTAACTTTTTCCCTCTGATTCTCTTGATGTATTTCCCACTTATTTCATTTCCATTTTCTGCTTCTGTATTAGCATCCAAAGTTTTATTTTAATTCTCAAACTTTTTTTTTTTGCGTAAAGAAACTGCTTTTACTTGCTGAAAAAATATCATTTAAATTTGGCAAAATACTGCCTCTGCCAATTGCTTGTTTATTTGGCTATGTTGAAATAGCATAAAGAAAAGGAACAAATCACTGTATTTGTAAAGCTGTGTTAATTTGCCTTTTGTTGCTGTTAACACGCTGATTGCAGGTTTTTTTCCCTGTAGCATTGAGAGGATTGCAGTGGCATTCTAAGGTCATTTAAAATCATGACAAGCTCAGTCGGACAGAAGAAAGTCTCCTCCAGACAAAGGAAGTGTGGGTTCTGTCGGTCGAATAAAGATAACGAATGTGGGCAGTTGCTGATGTCGGAGAACCAGAAGGTGGCGGCACATCACAAGTGTATGGTGAGTGGGATGGAGCCGGGAAAACGCTGCAGACACGTAGAAAAGCCAACCAGATTGCGATTGGCACACACGATTAACCACTGCAATTTGGTGGGTTTCATATCTATACATTTCTCTATCACTTACACCCTTAAAAATTAAAATAGAGGTTTTGTCTTTGCAATTTTAGCTGTTCTCGTCCGCACTGGTCTCGTCACACACTGATAATGAGAGTCTTGGTGGATTCTCTATTGAGGATATTCAGAAAGAAATAAAGAGAGGCACAAAACTGGTAAGTCTCTATTTTGGCTCTTGAAAAGGGAAGACAGTATTTTCATACTTTCCATAAAGTTTGCAAGGAAGTTGTTCAGTGTATTTAATCTATTTAATATTTTCTGTTAGATTTCAGAAAGAAACCCACATTCTAGGGTCCTGGAAAGGTGTTACTGTGCCTTACCAGTATTTGGGTTTGCTGATGAAATCTAGCTTTAACTACCAAATACACTTTTTCTCCTTTTATATATTGATTTAAAAAACAATGCTGCATATATAGAGGGCTTTTGAGGTATGTGGGTACAGTAGTCATTGCAGCTCTACCAAATTAAAGAGATTGAGCAACAATGACTTTCTTTAATTCCTGAGAAGCTAATTTATTAGGATTTTTAAAAATATATTTATTTATTTATTTTGAGCTAATTGTTTTCCATTTGGGGAAATGAGTGAGGCTCTTTTTAAAATAATTTTAGCAGACAATCAGATCACTCCTCACATTAAAACCTTCCAGCCTAGATATTTAAAGCACTCTATAAATTTACCAGTTCTTGGACCACTAACTGAAGTTCAAAGTGTTCTTGTAGAACTACAATTTTATAATAATAGTCTACTATTTAATCCACTGTTTTATTTGAATCTTTTCCAATCCAGGGAATTTAGTTTGCTCTAATTAGTTGAAGCATAAAGAAAGAATTATACACAAGTCATTCATGTTGTGATTAGGACTTTCCAAAGAACACGGTACTAAATGAAACTATTGATCATAAAGCAACTTCTTGATTGCTGTGTCTCTTAAAGGGTTTTAAAGGTTTTTTCTTTTTATGTCTTTGGTGTTTCTCTTTCTGCTTCTGAATGTCTTTATGTTCTTTCTATTGTAATGGCTCCATTCATGGAGCTCACCAGCTGTGTGTACTAGGCACTTTGTTCAGGTTTTTGTAGAAAACCTGCTTCTGGTCAATCTAATGGATTCATAGTCCTGACTTGTTTCCTCTTTGGAAAAAATGTACAAGATAATTTTAGATTGTGACTTAGGTGCTGTGTCTCTGTAGCTGTCAGAAAGCTGCAGCTCTGAATCACTCTCTTGAGGAACTTGTCTTTCTCCAGTGCCATGTAGGAAGTTTAAAGGTAAAGGTTTATCATTAGCCCAGTCCCTTCTCTCAGGTCTCTTGCTGGTCTAGCCTGGTTCATTCTGGGAGAACACATTCAGCAAAAACCTCAGTGCACTGGGTTAGTGAATGTATTGATGGCTTGGGCTCAGTTTGTGCTCCCTCAGGAGGTGCTGCTGGCCAGGTGCCACTGACAGGACAGATCTCATTAGCACAGTGACATTTTCTGGTGGTAATAGATCTGTCTGAGAAAAGGTGATAGGTTCTGGTGGTAGGCCAGTCACTTATGAAGTCTAAATATTTGGGAGTACAAGTCACTGATGCCTTAATTATTTTAATTATCTGTATTATTTCTAGTATCAGTGAATGGAAAGGTTTTGGTTTTTTTTGAAGAACATACTTAATTTGCAGCTTATTAAACTTCTTATATACCTGAAATAACTTGACTTAGTGACCATTTGGATAGCAGACATGTGCCAATGGAATAAGTATTTTATTACTTATTAGAAACACATATAGAATGTGTGTGCTTTGTTTCACAAATATATCATGGTGTTCATAAAAATAAAGTTTTCTTTTAGTCATTTCTGGTTTTCAAAAAAACTGAGATTCTGACTAAACTTGATTGGCTGGATATTAAAGACTAGGCTTTTCTAAAGGACTTTGATCAGCAATTATTATATATAAATCCATAATGTATAACAGATTTATGAGATAAAATGCCCATAAAAATTAGATAACAACTAGGGAACAGTATATAACTGTACCATTTCAGAGCTTGCAGAGGAGTAAATGGAGATGATCCAAGGCTTGACATTTTTACTGTTCAGTTGACTTTGTTAAAATTGAAAAACAGGCTGATGGTATATTTGGTAACTTTGATGGTGTATTTTTTTGGCACATTTGAGACTAGCAAGGAAAACTTGACTAAACTGGTGCAATGGAGAAAAAAAATGCATCCTTCACAGATATTTAGGAAATATGCTACATTGCATACTTACATTTGGAATTGGTTGTAACCTTTTGGGGGTGTGGGCAATATTCAGGATACAAAGAAAAAGCCCCAGTTATCTTGGGAGGTGAGTTTAATAGGAATTCCTGAGATTTGAGGGAATATAAAGTCAGAAGAGAACAATAAAGAGAAAATTTTTTGATACTGTCAGTTACTTTCCAACCACAGTATAAGAAAGACCTTGAGCAATTTAGAAGGCAGGTAGCTGCTGTTAACTGTGTGTCTGATACAAGAGGAATTAATTAATGGGAAAAAGGAGTAAAAGAGCAGCCTCACTTTTAATTTTTTTCACAATATAAGTATAAAGAGCAAAATTTAGTTTAGTTGAGATAAACTAATTGTGTTTACCAAGTATTTCACTGAATTCAGTGTTTTGGAAAGGTCTCAAGGATGTAACTGTAGAAAAAAAGTGAAGTTAGTTGCTGATGCTGAGGTGAATTTGCAGCTCATCAGTATTTCTGACTGCAGGATTCATTCTCAAATGAGTGCCATTTTTTTCCCCATCTTGCCTTTATAATATAATTCAGAATTAAACAGGTACAATTATGATTTTAACTTTTCTGAAATGGTTGGTACAAACAGACTATGAGAGGGATATTCAGGTGAATAGCTGTCTCACTTTCATCAAATACATTCCACAAAAATAAATTACTTATTTTCTTTGTTGAGTTGATAATGCATCTGATGGTTATTGCACTGTTGCAGACTTGTAACAAATTTCTTAACTTTAAAATGAACTATGCAAAACACCTGATAGCAGGAAGAGTAATACCAAGTGCATAAATCCATTTGTTTTGTCACAGGAGTGGTAAAGATTTTTGAACTCTGAAGTATTTAACAAAAAATACCATGAATTGTGCTTTCTTTTCCTTTCCAGATGTGCTCCTTATGCCACTGTCCTGGAGCAACCATTGGCTGTGATGTGAAAACGTGTCACAAGACATATCACTACTACTGTGCTTTGCATGATAAAGCTCAGATAAGAGAGAAACCTTCACAAGGCATTTACATGTAACTATTATTTATTTGTTACATTTGTTTTTTCATTTGTATTTTACATTCTTTGTTTAAAAAACAGAGCAAAACAAAACCCCACTTTGGAATCTAAACAAAACTGTTGCAAAAAAATTCTAATTTATGATTGTGGCATTCAAAATAGTGATGTGCTAGAAAAGCATATTTTCACTGCAAGATTTGTGTATCAGTGAGACTTATAAGTGGGAGAAAAATGTACTGGCATTTAAATTTAAAAGATGAGTAAATAATCTGTGATTCGTGACTGACTTGACAGTTTTCAACTACTTTGTTTATAGGATTTTATGTCGAAAACACAAGAAAACTACGCATAACTCTGAAGGTAAAATTATTCAATATAAATTTTTCCAATTGTAGAAGGATATTTGGTTAAATTTAATTTTTCTGGAGAATAGAAATGTTTTCAGTAAAAATTAGAACTACATTTTTTAGAGAAACAATGAGTTTGGAAGCCCATCTGATTTCTGTATTTTCTCTAAGAACTATTGATTGAGGTGGAGAAAAACCCCAACCATAAATTGTAGGATGTTCAAAAGATACAATGCTCCATAAAAACGAAGTTTGGGTAAAAGTTATACATTCCCTTCTTGGAAGAAACTGGCTTATATTTGTAGTTAAATATTCACAATATTAACATTTGAAATATTTAGTCAGATATCAGCTGGTTTTTGCTACTGCTAATGTTCCTAAATATTCATTATTTTTTTGATTAGTAAATAGAATTTAATTCTTGAATAAAGAAACACCCCACAGTAAATGAAAAGGGTTGTGATGAGTTCACTTACAGATAAGATTCTGAGTCATGATTTAAAAGAAGGTTTTATGGATCCATTCATGAAAGCTGTGTAGCTTTGCAGAAAAGGTTAGTGAAATGCCACAAATGTAGGTATATTGGGTGGTCTGTTAAAACTCCAAACTAGTTGAGCAATTGTGTATTAAGATATTTTTCTTTTTTTCTGTATCTGAATTTGGGTAAGCAAACAGTTGGTAGTTTACTTATTGCATTGCTTTCAACTGAAATGTCATCAGATTTAACTAATGAGGAGAATGCAACTGTTTAGTGAAGATTAAACTTCAGAAATTACTTCACTCTCTATGCCAAATGTATTTTTACAATAATATATTGCTTTTTTATGCTACTTACAGTCTGTACAGACTACTTATAGTCTACTACTATAAGCAGTAGACTTACTAATGGTAAATGTTTGGATGTTATTTCCATATTCAGAAAGATTCTGAAGGCAGCAGAAAATACCAGAGAAAATGGATTTCTCTTTTTTAGTCTATTTACATAATTATTGTTCCATGCCTACATATAAAACTCTAATTTTACTTTTACTGGGTTTCAACAAGAAAAATAATATGTGTAATTTGTTCTCCAAAGAGAAGGGGCCAAGTTATCTTGTATTTTGGCACTTTGTTTGTTTGCTTTGGGGGTTGCTTTGCATGTTAGCAGACACAGAATATGAAAGACATTTTGAGTGCAGAGAGGTTAATCTCTTTAACTGATATTTTAAAATAATCTTTTATACTTACTCACAAATGTCTCAGTGTTTGCCATGTGTTTAAAAATGTCTCCAGTTCTGCATGGAATCCTTTTTCTGCTTGAGATTCCGTGCAGGATCTGAACTTGTGCTTTTCTTTAAGAGTTTTCATTATTATTTAATTTCATTATTTAAGAGTTAAACATTATTTCAAATTTTCCTGTGTTGTTTTCTAACAGCGAGGGCTTTTAAATTTTATATAGATACAGGAAAAAAAAATGGGCTCTTTAATTAAATGTTGATTATGGTAGTTTGTTAAAACATTGATCTAGACTCATATAAGGTGCCTTTTGGATTGAGGGTAGGAGAGAAGAAATACACAATGTCACTCAGAACAGCTGAGGCAAAGAACCTGATAGTATATTATTTAGGACTTTGCACAGATTTTTTGTTAACAATATTTACTTCTATCATACTTTATACTTCTAGAAATAGCTTTGCACTTCTAGAACCATGTGTATATATAGTTCACATTCCTGTTTTCAGTTCTTTATTTAATATTCCTTTTAAATTCCAAAGAATATGTTTTCTTTTTAGTCCATACAGTTTTGGAAACTTTACCATAAAATAATTATTAATTACAGTTGTAGATTTGACGATGCCAGAAGCTGGGGCTCTTTTGTGATAGACCTTTACATCAAAGAAAGTAGAAATGATACAATGCTACAGATTTGGGAGGAGTTTTTTCCTTAATACTTAAATGTTGAAGTTTGCTCACTGAAATGACAACTGGCAGGTGTTGGATGGTGAGATTAAGCTTTATATGTGTATTTTGTTTGTTTCTTGATGAAAATGTGAATGTCAAGGAGGCATTTAAATGTGAAAGAATGGTGGTGTGTGAAACCAGATAAAGGACTTGGCAGAGGAGAGTGACTAGACTAGGCAGGGAAACTAGATGTTAACATAGTGGTGGGTTTTTTTAATCTTGTTTTAGTTTCATTTTCATTAATCTTTGCTTAGCAGTGTTTTCCTAACAGAGCAGTTAAAGCTTATCTGTGGTTCTGTCACCCTGTGTGGGTGCATGGAGGCACTGGAACCATCAGTCCTTGTTAATGGAAATTTAACTGCTCCTCCTCTGGGTTGCTTTTTGGTTGGGGATTTTTTATTATCATTCATTTATTGCAGTTTTTTTCTCTTGGTCAGTTTAGAACATCTGTTGGTTCTTATGCCTGTTTTTTTTATCCAGATTTAATTGTTCCAATCCAAGTATTTTTATTTTGCTACTTATGTTAGTAGATGTTCAAAGAGTTTTTGGGTGTGTTTGGTTTGTCCAGAACAATTTATTTTCTGTAGGCAGCACTGTGAGATTTTTCCTTCCCTTCTCTAAAATGGATCCTTCTGGGGACATACTTGGCCAAATCTGAGATCTGGCTCATGTACTTCTGTTAGAAGTTGTAGTTTAAAAAGACATGTCATGTCTGTTAAACACTCAATTACAGTTAAAGAAAATCTCTTGAGGCTGCATGGAAATGTTGTTGAAGGACCTATATTGGAATTAAGTTACCTGCTAAGACTCAATAAAAAGGACCTTATAGATATTTTTTATTGCTGTTATTAAATTTGGGTGGTGTGAGGATTCATCAGAGTTAGTATCTACTCATCAAGGCAAAATTAATGAGTGATGGGAATTAATTTTTCTTCACTTGACAGGACGTGATGAGCTACCTTCTGCTTTCCTCAAATATAAAAATATGAAGCATGGCAGCAGAGTACTGTGCTCTTAAATTCATTATCTGTTTCAGAAGACTGTTGAGTTTATATGGCCTGGCATTTTGGTGACATGGAATAGGAAAATTGTATTTCTCCTATATTTCCTTTGTGTAGTTCAGAGTGATTTCTCTCTGCTTTGTTCCCATTATCTGGATAAAGAACATCTAGGTTTTTGCCTTGCTGGTTAAAAATTTAACAAAACAACTGAACTTCAAATAACAGCTTCATTCATAATTTTAGGCAAGCTAAGTTTTCAGTACCTAATAGGTTACAGGAATTTGTGCCAGTGCTTATCATAGCTAACCATTAGTTGAATTACTGTTCAGTTTGATACAATTGCAGTTATTCTTTTTGAGGAATGAAGTATTGTTGAACCAACGTTTTGGAACTGTTTGTTGGAATTTATTCCAATATACTGGAAATAATTGTTAAAAAATTAAGAAACTGGCCTCTCTCAGTTCCTGCAGGTGGGGCTGCCCTGGCTCATGTGTTGAATTTAAAACAAATTCAGCTGATGAGGAATAGTGTAATATAAACTAAGATAAGAATGTAATTTCATCTGTTACACAGTGGTAAGACAAAGACTAACAGAGACCCCTGTGACTTCTCTTGTTAATGTTTAAAGCAGATGCTTGAGAACTGTGGGGTCAGAAAATAAAATGTCTGTAATTTCTGTTGTAGCTGTGCTTAAAGCCTCAGGGAATTATGTTTCCACAGTGGAAATAAGGACATTCCCTGTCTTAGCATCCTTTTCATGTTGTTCTGAAGATCTGCCATGGAATCTGTGCTGCTCACACTGCTCAGTAAGTTGAGTCAGGATGATATTTCTCTGAGACCTATTTAGAGACACTGCAGTCTATAGTGCACTGAGTACTGTCCCAAAATGCTGTGAAAACCTGACACTGGCAGGAAAAACATCTGCAGCTTTTTGGCATTCTAGTTAGGTAACATTCTGATTCATCTTTGCATTCTTCAAGCACTGTTTGTTCCCTGTTGCATTTTCTGTAGCACTGTTCCCAGCACAGGTTTGCCTCACTTTGTTTGTAGCAGACTCAGGTGTAAATGTTTCTGTAATGTTGCAGTTTGGGGTCATTTTGATTCTGATGGTGAGAAAAATCTTCCTGGGCTCTGCTAACCCAGCCTGCCTGGTGCTGTCTCCTGGAGAATGCTCTGGGTGTGGCATCAGATATGTCCATGGTGTTCCCACAGAAACAGTTGGTCCAGGCAGGGAATGAGCAGTGTCCCAGTACAGGCTCATGAGGGTTTGTGCAGAAGCATCAGGCTTGTCTTATGGAAAACCACACAGCCAATGGAAAAGGAAAAAAGTGAAAGATGTGGGGGATGGTTTGTCCTGTCTGAGGAGCTGTCCTGTGGTGTTCTAATTCTCCCTCCCATCTGGGCAGGGTGTTACACAGAGAGGCTTGGACTACTCACCAAGTTCATCAGACCAGGGCTTTGTGATTGTGCAAATCATAAACTGAGTGCATCTTCTGTCTTCAGTCTTTGCCAGTCTTTCTTTGCTTGAAAATGCATTTAAATTCTGTGGTTAGCAAGGACTATTTTATTATTTTTCTATGTTAAATGTACTTAATTAAAGAAATCATCTCAAGTACCTCATAACAAATAACTTTTGGATAAGAATCATCAGTTCCTTGAAGTATCTGGGGCTTTTGGAAAACATATTAGGCAGGGCCTAAGGGGTAATTTATTTTCTTCCTCTCCATTCTTACTTTGGTTTAGATATGTTTCATGTAACTTTGTTTTTTCCATTGAAAAAGATAATCCAAAAATTATATTCAGTGTTTTGGTTGTTAATTTCACATCATCTGCTGATAAAAACTGCTATTATTTCATTATTAGTTTACCTGATTTTGTATTTGCTTGCAAGGGAGTTTATGGAAATTCCTGGTTCATATTATTGCTTATAAGTGCATCCACATTTTTACTATTAACTACTGGGCCAATAGAACTCTTTTGGGTTTTTTTTTTTTATGTTTCTTTTCAGTTTAAAATAATGATGTTGGCTTATATGGTTTATTGGGTTTCAGCCATAGTTTAAGGACATTTTATCTAGCATGCTGAAGTACTCTTTTCTTTCTCTGTTGTATTCCATTTATCTTCTAAAAATCTATTAAAATTGATTTTGTTCCTTGAATTTTTAGTTTCTCTTTTATCCCAAATGCACTGTAAAACTTTACCTGCATATGGGTGATTTCAGATTTATATAGCAGCATGTCTCAGCCACATCAGCATTCTATGCTTTGGCTTCTCTTTATGTCCAGTCCTACTTGCAAATATATTTTGCCAGTAATTTTGGTTTTTATCTTCCTCATACAAACTCAGCCTCCTTTGTTTCTGGCTCTCTTACTCTGTTGTTCTAGGTAATGTAAAATGTCAGTAGAGCAATATTTATTGTACACATCCTCTTTTTACTTGTTCTTTCACAACCTTTAAATCATTTAATCTTTGTTACTTTGCTTTAACCTCTATTGGAAAAGAGTGATTCCATGTGTATTTCAGGCTGGTGCAGTATGGATCAGTGATATCTCAACCTCTTCTCTGCCAAGCCTTATTTTAAATAGCAAAACATCTTGATCCTTTTTCCTTCTAGTCATGATCAAGGGAGAATTTTTAGATTTCTCTCTGAAGCTGAATCTCCCTGCTAACAGTTGATGTAATACAGCATTTTGTCAGGCTTCCTTCTGTGGTACTTTGTACTGCTCATGGATTTCTAAAATGCAAATTAGGCCCTTGTTGCTGCTCATCTGAATTTACAATATCATATTCCTAGGTGCTTTTTAAAATGTAGATTGTTTCCTCTTGATTTCTGCATTTACTCCCCCCTTCTCAGGCCATGTTGTGTATTGGCTCTTTTCAGATCTAGCATTTAGGGACTTCTGAGGGAAGCTCATAGAAAGCTCCTTGGAACACTTTAGATAAAGTTATATTGAGAAAATTGTCATGATTTTAGAAACCAGTGCAGTAATGGGATATGGGATGGGGGTAGTTGAGGAGGGAATTCTAGGGATTCTAAGGAATCTCAGGGGATTCAGAGGATGGGTGATATCCATGATAAAACATCTCCTGGTCAGGGAGGAGTTGAACAACTTTTTGTGTTTTCCTTAGTTCAAGCTGACATGAGAAGTTGGAAACACCCAACCATCAGATGCCAGGGACACAGGGTAAGCTGGCAGTGGGCTTGAGGGAGGGATAGGGCACCCCCCAAGCTTTAAATTGAACATGAAGACCATCCAGGGCAGATGTGTTTAACAGCTGGTACAGCCTCCCTGTTCTGTTCTGTGAGTCCAGGGTGCTGTAAAAACAAGAGGAGTTTTAATGTTTGAGGTATCAGTCTTGAAGGACAATGTATTAGAGAAGATCCTCACATCTTGGTGCTGTTACTTGTAGGTCCACATCACTTGAAGTAGGAGATGTAAATCTTGAAGGAATTGTATTTTAGTGAAGGGAGGGTCATGTAGCATTTGGATTTAATGGTGTCTGAACTTCTCTGAAAGTCATAGTTTTGAGCACAGAAAAGGGTTTCTCCTTTGAGGAAAGCTGTGCATTCTTCATGGGTTTTTATCTTACACTGAAACTATTGCAACTACAGCATTTTTACTTTTCAAATCTTAAATATACTAATAATTATAGACTGAAAAAAAGCATTTAAGGACTTAGTTTGTTAGGAGACTAACGTTTCTTATAAGAAGTTGGTTTTCATAAGGTGTGCTTGGTTTTTAGCAATTACATCTCACTTCTAGTTCTGTAAGTGGGACTGTAGAGTTCAGAACATGCATTAATGTTATTTTAGAAAGTAAGAGTGGACTGAGAGGGGAAAAGCATTTTGGTTGACAAAATTGACAAGGAGCTTTGGGAAAAAAAAGGAATGGTGGTGAATGCACTATGTTTTGCTTCTTCAAATACAGTAGGGAAGTCTGTTGAATTATTTTGGAGGGAATATTTTCAATTTATTACTGATGCTATTTATAGGGTCAAGGATTCAATAGTCACATTTTTATAAGACCATTTTTCTAGAATAACTGTATGACATCTGTAAATGTAAAAATAGAGACAAATATTCACAAATTTCTTTGAATAATCAGTGGAGAGTTCATATGATGAACAAAATAAAAATTCTTTTTGAAAGAGGTTTTCAGATTGTAATAAAATTTGCTATATGCAGTCTAAGAGGTCAATATCTATATTGCATAATCTTACTTGGGGAATTTAGCAAGTGGTGAGAAATGAAAAGTAATGTTAGATAGGAAATACTGAGAAGAAAATGTAAAATATATTGTTTCATTACACAATCTGTGTCATTGTGTATTTAATTTTTTCAGAGTACAATAAATGGTGCTTTTTGACATGTAATTAGCAAAGAGTAGTTTATATATTAATAGGGGTGTTGTAGACAGACTGCTGTGTCTTAGTAACAACTTGGGCAAATTTGTATATAGCTGAATAATCTGTAAATTTAAACCAAAATAATTTGCAGATGAATGTAAATTTCAGTATAACCTGTAGTGATGCATTTGGATGAGTTTTCTGTCCTTCCTGAATAGCTGAGCAGAAGCTGCAGCTGTCTTGGTGACAGATACAGGAGATGGAGCTGAACAGGATGTGCTTGTGTGCCAGGCTGGGCCAGGGCTTCAGTTGTCTTCTGCTCCCTCTTGGTGGCTGTGGATTATGTTCAGCACTTTGACTTCAAGTTTTGTGCAGTTGAGTCACTGTTATGAGACAGAAACATGGTCTGGTTTTTATGTGATAATGGGTAAGAAAGACAAGTGGTGGCAAGGCAGCATTTAGTCTCCAGCTAAGATGTCCTGTCTGGATACTAAAACAATATGGCAATATCCATCAAGTGAATGTTCCAAGTTTTCTGATTACCATTTCCTTCTCTTTGGGAGCTCATATTGATGTTTGTGGTTTGGATTTTGAGAAGAAAAGTCCTTCAGTGGGGTCTGTGTGTGTTCTTTAAACAAGTCTGCTGAAGTATGTTTGTGGTTCGAGGGGTGAGTGCTGCATATTAAAAGGAAGAAAAGATATTCCTGTGAGTAGGAAAGTTGTGACTGAATAGACCTGATTGTTAGATGTAGTTATCAGATACAATTTAATTAGATCATACTGGAAGCAATTTTAATCTTGCAGAATTGATCTGTGTCCTCTGTAGAGCTGTGAGTTGTGCAAAGGACAGTGTGCCCAAAGCTGGGCTCAGCTCTGTGTAGCATGGTATGTCTGAATTAAAAAATGTATTCTTAGATTCTTAATGGTCTGTAAACACTTGATATGGGATGTTGTCAGTGGGGGTGATTTCCTCTAAACTGGAGGCTGCTTTTAGCTGCAGATCTAAAAATATTCTGCAATGACATAAAATTGTAGATTCGTTCAGCTGAAGGCAAAATACTTTTCAGTTTTAAAGCTTGATGTTAATGTTATAACCTAATGGATGATTTTTTTCTTAAGTCAACAGGCATCAATTAATAAAGCAAGGAGAGAGGTATTATTTGGGTGCACTGGCATACTATCAGGGGCAATTTATATTGGAGTTAAAAATGCATCTTAATAAATTATTAGCATGGTGAAAATACTTTCCAGTTTCAGTGTAGTTTAAATGAATATTATTTCCAGTGAAGATGTGTACCTGAGGATACATTTTAGGTCTGAAAGTAGGAGTTGTAAGAAAACTAAACCTTCTATTATAAAGATGCAAAGCTGTGTGACATATAAAAAGTAATGTTTTCAGGATCTGCAGTTGCATGTTTGTAATAAATGGGAAAAGGTGCTATTTTTATTTCTGAGCAAAATTCAGAAAATTAAAGTTGTTGTTTTTCTTGTCTGGTTTTGGTGGGTTGTGGGGGTTTTTTTTGTTTGGTTTGGGTTTTTTTCTTAGTTTGCTTTTTATAAAATTGTGTAGAATCTTATTTAATGATATTTTCTGACTTCTAAAGCAGATTTAGAAGAAAATATCAATGAACACGAATTGGAGCCTTCACCTCCCAAAGGAAAAAGGAGGGGTCGTAAGGGAAAGCCAAGAAAAACAAATTTAAAAGGGCAATCAGAAGACACTAGATCTACGTCCTCACATGGCACAGATGAAATAGAAAGCAGTTCCTATGTAAGCAGTAAATATGCTAAACTTCTTAGAAGACAGAATTGCATATTTCTTCTCTGAAATATAAGTTTTATTAAAATTTGCATTTGTCTGAGCCTCCAGCTGGTGGCCACAGGCTTTTAAAATTGCAACCTTATTTGTATCCCAGCAGTATATTTTAGTAAAATGTTTTTCTTTCAGAGAGACAGGTCTCCCCACAGAAGCAGCCCCAGTGATACAAAACCTAAATGTGGATTCTGTCATGCAGGTGAAGAAGAAAATGAAGCTAGAGGAAAGCTTCATATATTTAATGCCAAAAAGGCTGCAGCACACTATAAGTGCATGGTGAGTAATAGTACTGTGAACCAGTTTATTCTGTGAATTTTGTCTGAATTGCTATTTTGGATTTTAATACAGTACCCTCACATGTAATTATGCTGAGTATTGTCTGTATGCTGATGATCTCCTTAAGCACTGAAGTGTTGCAAAGTGAGCAATTCATTTATTTTCACTGCAGGCAATATGAATAAAAGTTGGCTTCATGCTAGGAGATGGAATTAGCTCAGGGAGACTCTTTAGCTTATTAAAAATGCTCCCTTAGCATCTAAATGCATATGAAGTATTTAAAAAGAAAAACAGAAAACAGATCTAACTAAAAGAATTCTTTCCAAGAATAAAACAGCTTCACAGGCATAATCTGAGAAGAATCCATGAACTTTGTTAATTTTCTGACATGTGGATTGAGGCTGTGACTTACACAGAGTGTGGGATATGGAAGTTCTAGAAAGCTCTTGCCTTCAGGTGATCACATTTATAGACCTGTCAGCCTGAACAGGATCTAATTGCAGTGAACATGAGCAGACAGTGCCACCTTTCAGATCACTGGTTCTGTGAGTGAGGTAGGGCTTTAACAAACAAACTTGGAGTAACAAACTTCACTGGTTCATGTTGTACCTCAGAATGAATGAATAGTCCAGGCAATCTGTGGAGTTACTCACTGACTTTCTGTACCTCACTAAACAGAGAGTTGGTGTGTGCCAGCAGCTTTGAGTCTTACTCTGGCAAAGCTCTTTGTTACTTTGTTTACCTGAACTTCAGTTTTAAGGCTGTTAAAGTTGAATATAACAGGACAATGATGGAAGGGATGGTATTTCTGTTCTCTATTTTCATCCCTCAGAACTTCACAGCTATATTGACATCATCATTGATATATTGAACCTGAATTACATATGTATCACAGGGAAGGAAATGGAATATTCCTGAAATGTTGAGTAGTGTAATTGATAATATTGCCCATTTGCTACTTTATGTTTTCATCCTATCATTATTTCTCATCTACTCTTCTGTCTTTTAAAATACATTTCTCCAAGGCAACAGCAACTCTTATTGAAGCAGTCAGGTGAGGATCAGGAGTACTTGAATTGCTCAGCATAGGGTTTTTCCTAGTTTGTTGGTGTAGTACAGGCTGTCTGAGATCACAAAACAGGATGTTCAGTGCTCAGTTATTCCTGTAAAGAAAAAATTTCCAGTCATATTGGTGACCTGACATTATTTCAACTTATTTTTTTACAGTTGTTCTCTTCTGGCACTGTCCAGCTAACAACAACTTCAAGAGCAGAATTTGGTGATTTTGATATCAAAACTGTACTTCAAGAAATCAAGAGAGGAAAAAGAATGGTATGTACCTGCAGAATATGGTGAATGTGTTAGTGAATCTGCTGAGGTCTGTACAGCTCTGCCTCCTTCCTTTTATGGAGCAATCTTCTCCATCTCTTTCTAAACACAAATTAAAATAGATTGTTAATTGTGGGAAGGGCAGCCAGATAGGAATATTAGTAGTGTTTGGGCATGTGGTATTTGGGGTTCTTTATGGCAATGTACATAATTGTTATTATCATAGAACCATATGATTCACATTAGCCATGCTGTAACCATAAGAGAGTAACAGCTTTGGACCTGTGTTACTAAAAACACTGTGTGAAGCTGCACATAAAATTAGAGAATATACAGTTCTTGCAGTGAATATATTTTCTAACATTGGAAACAAACCAGTGTTTCCAACTCTTTTGGTGTTTTAGTAGGAAAACATATTAAGATCTCAGAGGTGGGGATGCTGGTACATGACACTGTATTTATGAAAACTCAGGATGTTTTTAAAGTGTTAAGAAATTTATGGGGGATCAGATGGAGAGTAAAAAACTAGCAATATTGTTCCTTGAAAAAAATAATTTAAGACTTTTTATATATTAGCATACTAACTTCAGCAGCAATAAAATGGCCTTGGAAATGCAATAATGGGTTTTGCAATCATGCAGCAATTTTCTGTGCAACAGACAGGTAAATCCTAGTGTTTGTGTTTTAGTGGGTTGGTATCTTACAGTTTCTGGTTTACCATGTCTTTGATTTACTCATCATTGGAAGGATGATCTGCCAGAGGAATTATTCTGTTCCAAAATGTTAGCCATGAACAGGAGGAACACTAAACTGAATGCTAAGAGAGAAAAGTCTGAGATGCTGAACGTTGCTGTTCTCTTCTTTCCCCTGCACAGAAATGCACACTCTGCAGCCAGCCTGGTGCTACTATTGGGTGTGAAATCAAAGCCTGCATAAAAACATACCATTACCACTGTGGAGTAGAAGACAAAGCTAAATACATTGAGAATATGTCACGAGGAATTTATAAGTAAGGACCTATGTAATTGTTAAATCTATTACAAAAGTAAAGATATTTCATGACACTTTTTCTGCCTAACTTGGCTAGTTAATATGCTCTTAAAAAAGAAGATATTATTTGACTTAAAATGGTATTTTTAATTAGTTCACTTTACAAAACATATCTGTTACTCTGCTAATTTAGAATTTCTGTAGCGTTGTAAATGGGGAAATGAGAAAATTACTTTACTTATATTATATTTTCCTTCTCCAGTAATCTATAATTTAGAAAAAGAAAACTGATGTCATGATTCCTCCATATTGATGTGTTTATGCTTTTCTTGTGGGGCTTTTTGGACGCCCCAGGTCTCATCCCTCCTGGAGAGCTGTGGCTGGGCTGCAGCTGAGCTGCTGCTCTGTGCCCACGAGAGGGCATTCACCGAGCAGTGCTGTGGCAGCTCTGCAAAACTGGGGTTGCTCACAGCTCTGTTGGCTGCTCTTGAGCTTTGTTTTCCTTCTCAGTTTAACTGGTGCTTGACTGAAAGCCCTGAATGACTTAAGAGTTTGCAACTGACTTGTGGCAGATCTCAAAACAATTTGAGAGAAGTCATGTTTTGATGGATATTTTCCGTGTAAATCCTCACTGTTCCTTTTATTGTGCCAGACTCTATTGTAAAAACCATAGTGGAAATGATGAAAGAGATGAAGAGGATGAAGAAAGAGAAAGCAAAAGCCGTGGCAAATCAGGCACTGACCACAATGACATTCCTCAGCAGCAGCTCAATGGAAACTAGGTATGGAAGTTACTCCTGACAGATCTGTTACCAAGACTGAAATGCAATATACAATTAATGTAGTTTACTGCAGTGAAGTATTTAAATCTAGTGTATGCAGAGTACTTTTTATTGGCATACTGTAGAAGAATGGGGAGGATTTGTTGTTTTTTAAATTTGGCTGACTTTGTAACAGTGTAAGAAGGGAGGTCCTGATTTCTCTTGCTAAATGTAGATGTAATGTTAGAGCTGTGAAATGCTTTTCTGTATGATTTAAAATTTACTATTGTTTTCATCATTTTTTAAACAGGTTCAAGGGACAGAGTTATAGAACTGGGAATGGCTAAGACATCATAACTACTAATTCTTTTAAATTGTTTTCTAAAAATCAGAAAAGGGTTAGTAACTTTTTACTACCCAACTCTGTTAGAAATTTCATTGAACTGCCTGAAACGTTCATGTGTGTGAGCCTTCAGTAAGTGGCAGAGTTTTACATGTCAATATTATGTAGTTTGTAGTCTGCAGTGTCTGGAAAAAAAAATGAAACACTATATAAATGATATGTAATATGTACAGTGTCAAAAGTTAAGGCAGACATTGAAATGAAGTAAGATCTATATTTCTGGACTGAATAAAAACTTTTAAGATTTGGAATGTGTAAGTTGTTTAGTGGATTCACACGATGAGGGAAGGTCTTAGCTAGTTTCATTAACAACATGGACAAGTCCGTGGAGGCAACGAGCTGGTACTTTGTGAATTTTGCATTTTCTTCCTGCACAACTTCGGGAGGCTGTAGATGGCAAAGCCACGCTGTTTCTGCTTGGGAAGCACCAGTAGGAGAGGACTCGGTGTACACGAAGCACGCTTGAACATTTCAGGTTGTTCCTGTTGTGATTGCTCATTCTGCCTGGCATTGTTTGCAGGAGATGTACTTGAGCAGCTGTTGGTTCTGAGCTGTGAGCTTTAGAACTCATGCCAAAGGGCTGTAGTTCATTCTTGCCCCAAAAACTCACCTCTTTCTGTGTCCTGATTTGCAAAGAACACTTCACCAAGTGTGATTAAAGCCCAACTATACAAATGTTTGGACTTTGCAGCCCAATCTCTTTTACTTCAGAGAGTTACAACTCTTAACTCACTATGGAATTTAGCCACCATATCTGACGTCCATACCTCAGGTGTTCTCTGTTGTGTGGAACACTTCATGTTTTGTCAAGAATGTGCATAAAGGTCCCATATTCTGTAAGAAGAATGAGGAAACAACCTTTTTTGCTAGATTGGTATTTATTTTTTAATCATGTGACCACTATATGGGAAACTTCTCGTATCATCCTTACTGTTTTAGTGATTTTTTTTTTTTTTTCCTTTCTCTGTCAAGTCAACAGTCTCATCATGGAATTCTACTTGCTAGAATTTGATGTTCCTTGAGGGAATGATCAGATCTAGGCTATACCAAACCTAACAGAACAGTCCTCTGACTGCTTTCAAAACACCTTGTCATTTCTAATGATTACTGGCTTCTTCAATTGGTCTGTTAAAGCACATCCTCAGACTTACTTAAATAAAACCAAAAAGCTGAATCTAGTCCACATGTTTGTCTGTTGCTACTGCATCACCTTATTGTTTGTTTAGGGTTTTGACTTGTTTCACTCTGAACTCCCAACAAAACTTCTGGATTTGAAGGAAGGAAACAAGCAAAAGACACTGATTTGACTATAAACTGCTACAGTTCTTCTGTGATTGGTATTGCAAAAACGGTTCATTTGTAACATGAGTTTCTGTAGCATTTTTTACTTGTATTTTTAAAAGATTTAACATGTGTCATTTGTCTTCTTATGCATTCCCTTAATGTCTTGAGGGACTCAATTACTGTATATTGGAGTTTCTAACATTTTACCTGTTAGAATTCAAACAATTCTGTTTGATTTCCTGGAGAATAATCCCATTTGGAAAGAAATATTGCTGTGTACAGAAAATATTCAGTTACTGCTCTAAACATGATGCCATTGATCATTTTTATTTTGTATTTGTAACTTTCAAAATTAAAAGCGTGACTTGAATTGCAATGACAGATCCATTATTGAAATTGTCTATCAAGGTGTTTTGTTTCTCCTAGAATATGAACATTTTTCAGCCACTCAGAACAGCTATAGAATGCAAAATAGCATCCTTCAATATTTAAATTACTTCAGTTTGTGCCTGGGACATGGCCCTCCCATGGAAAAAAGGCACTTTGTTTGCAGCTACTGTATTTAACTAAGTTTGCATGGGGTAGATCTGCCAGCATACTGACTGTACTTGAGACTGAGCTCTAATTCATTGTGTCAGTGGCTTAGTATAATATTCAGTCCAATAATAACTCACCTGTTATGGATAAATGACCCCATTCCATGCCTTGAAGAACCAGAACAGCACTTTACCTTTGGGTAGCAGAAAAGTGAGTGGCTGGTTTCCCTGTTACCCCTGTGTGCTGAAGTGGCCTGGTGAAACTGTCATCAATTCAGAATTCATGGAAGCAAAGTCAAAAGCAAAAACCTTTTCTTACAAGCCTCAAATTTGTCATAACTGACTTCAACTCATGTATGCTGGGTAAAAGTGCCTTACAATGTAAAAATTGTATTTATATGTTCCCAAGTAGCATCACCTGCTGGGGAGTAATTCTGTCGTGGTGTTAATATTTAGAAGAAATGTACCTCAGCAGTGTATTTACTGTACATCTCTTTCGTCCTTAATTGTAGTTTTAAAAAGCATGAAAATGTATCATAGTATACAACATTTACATCATTTTTCTAAAAGACAAAATACTGCCATTACTGTCTTTTTATGTGTATTTTAGCTTGGAATTTCAGACAGTCTGTCTGAATTTTTGGGGTTTGTTTTGGTTTGCAGGTTTGTTTTTTTTTTTGGTAAAGCAATGTAATCTTTGCAAGCGTATATTGAAGATTATTCCGGAGCATCTACTGCCTTCCCAGGAATGTTAGAAGTAATGAAAGTGCTCTATAAGTGAACTAGGTATGTTTAAATTAGCTAGTTAAATTAATACAGTCAGTTTGTTACTGAGATTTTTTTTTTTTTTACTAGGCACCTTCTGCTTTCATCTCACAATCAGAATTCAAGATCATGAATTCAACAAAACTTGTCTTAAAAAACTGGTTTCACTTTTATTTTTTTAAATTTTTATTATTATTGTTACTTTTTGCCTTTGGGCATTTCTTTTGCTCACAAGAGGATTGTGTGCTGTTTAAGATGCCTGGAACCCTCTGAGAAGGGAGGTTTCTCCCCAGCTCCCTGCACCTCTCCATTAAGAGATCTCCCCAACTCACTGTGTCTCTGTGTTCTCACAGATCTGTGGTTGTGCTATTCCCAGAAAGGACTGTGCCAAGGAAGGACAGGCATCACAAGGATCCTGTTCAAATATCTTGGGGATGCAGCTAGTGCAATGCCAGAATTCCAAGGTCAATCCCTGTAGCAGTGGGCTGTGCTGTCCAGGGCAGGGGGAAAAGGCTGGTTCAGTGTCAGTGCAGCTCCCAAGCATGAGGTGAGCAGAGGATCTGCTCCTTCAGCAGGGGTTGATCCACAGGAGCTTCTGTCATCAGGCCCTAGTGGGAGTCACACCTACACTCCACAAAGTCTCAGCTTTAGGTACAAAGAGCTGTGCTGATCTACAGTGGTTTGAGTCTGCCAAATCTGGCCCTGAAATGTAGTGTCACAGAAGAGAGCTTGCTTCTTACTCCTGCCTATAAGAAAAAGATCTTCATGCTAAAACAGAGTGAAAAATGAAGAGGTGATAATCTGTTTGAAATATAAGACTTATCTGGCAGGTGATAATCAGTGCATTCCAAAAATATTAATACGCTGAATCAGATTGACAAGAAAATTAATCCTCATTAGATTAAATTAATCTGAAGAGAAGTGAAAGTGCATGATAGCAATTAGTAACTCTTCTTCCATGTCACCAGAGTCAGATTCCACTATATTAGTGATGGAGGTGAAAAACCAGAACACAGCCCTTGATTTATAGACTTGGTGAAGCAGTTCCTAGACATGCATGTGTATGCACAGCCATTAGTCAGCAGTGACATCTCAGCCCTTAACGAATTCTGGAGAGTTGTTGCTTGTCAGAAAGCACTCAGGTTAGGCCAATGTTTGCAGCTTTTGCTCTAGCATATATTTACATTAGGTGTAAAGACAAGGAATGTATGGAAGAGGGTAAATGCATTCCTATCTACAATGTTATGTATATTTTGTTCCTGTTATATTGGCTTTACTTCCAAAGTTGTAGTTTGCAGTATTAGTTTCTTTTTATTGGTATCCTTGCATATATATATTCAATAAATGAGTTATGAATTTCATGTTTGCATATCTGTCCTTTTTCCAAAAGTGCAACTTTTGAAACTGATACTTTAATGCATAGATGCAGTATTTCTTATTGAGATTACAGGCCCAGGGCAACCTTATTAGCAAAGAGGTGAGAAGGCATCCAGTGTGACATTTGGTGGTAACTCTACATGTCTCTGTTCCTACTGCACTGGGTAAGCTGCTTTGGATTTACCTCTGCTTAATGCAAAGTGACTGACTTGCTGGACATTCCCTTTCTCACCTTTCATGAGCTTTTCTTTTTTTTTCCCCAAGAGTAAAATCAATTCAGAGTAAGAAACCAAGGGAATGCAGAGTATGTCTTGGTTTCAGGTGGGATAGAGTTCTTTTTTTTTTTCTAGTAGCTGGCACAGTGCTGTGGCTTGGATTTGGTGTAAGAATATGGTAATAATACACTAATGGCTTCATTATTGCTAAGTACTGTTTATACTAAGTCAAGGACTTTTCAGCTCCTCATGGCTAAAGGACACAAGAAGTTTGGAAGGCACAGAGCCAGGACAGCTGGCTCAAAGGGATGTTCCCTACCATATGGTGTCATAAACTGGGGGGAAAGCTGGCTGGGGCTGCTGCTCAGAAACTGGCCAAGCATCTGTCAGCAAATGGTGAGAGTTGGATTGTGCATCACCTGATTTATATATTCTGATTTTTTTATCATTATCATCATACTCACAATCATTATTTTCATCTTTTTCTGCACCATTAAACTGTCCTTATCTCAACCCATGTGCTTTCTCCCTTTAACTCTTCCAGTTCTCTGCCCCATCCCACCAGGAAAAGCAGTGAGTGAGCAGCTGTGTGGGGCTGAGTTTCCATGACAGTGCAAGTTAAGCACACTGCACACATGCAGCTGCATCCAGGATGCACTTTGGAACCATAGAAATGTAACATAAGAGATTAACAAAGCAAAGGATCACTTGGAAATCACTGGATTTGTCCAAATATGTAACTGCCTAGAATAAAACAGTGATACCTGTCAGGGATTTTAAAGTATCAAGATAATGTGCTGGGAAAACTCCATAGGAGAAAGGGCACTGTTGCCCTGTTGAAGATGTTATTATGTCATCACCTTAAGCAAAGAGTTGTTTTAATGAGCATAGTAGGTAATTACTGGGACTTGAGAACAATCACATCCTGTCTCCATAGACTTAGGTGTCAGGAAAAAATTGTTGGGCATCATGTTCAATTAAGAGTTGCCAAATGATCAGGTCTTGTTGATGAAGTTGTAGAATCATAGAATATCCTGAGTTGGAAGGAACCCACAGGGATCATCAAGTCCAGCTCCTGCCCACACAGGACAACCCCAGAGTGTAATTATTGATGCTGTGATCCACAGCCATCTTTGTAAAGGTTTCTTGAAAAGGCTGTTCAAGACTTCTGTTACCAAAGGTGATGTTGGGAATAGTTTCATCACATGACTTTTGATGCCATGGAAATCATTACTGAATGCATGTTTAATTTATTTGCTGGATTTTTTTTTTTTTTTTTTTGTGTGGTTTAATCTGGTCACCTGAGATCTTTGAGGCAAGTGCAGGATATTGTGGAATAGCCTTCTCTGTTTCATGGATGTGATTTCTCACTGGAACAGCTGGACACTTCTAGCAGTGGAGGGGGCACCCATAGGCACAGGAGGAAAAGACTTTTAATTGTCCTTGTGTTGAGTGATGTCAGGGCAAAGCAGTGAACACTTTGAGGATTGTCAGGTCCTCACTTGACAAGCTCTGCTTACTCTGCCCTGTGTGAGGGATTGCAGTACAAGACAACTGTAGTTGTCCTTGTGTCTAAGTCAGACACCCCATAAGGTAAATTACTTTCCAGCATTAGAGACAAAGGGGTTGCTGTAACCTCTGAAGGCTCAGCTTGTCTCTTCTTCCTTCTGCCTGCTCAGAACTCAGGGAAAATAGTTTAAACTGGAAAAATAATGGAAAAGGGAAACTTATCAGTGTGTGTCTGAAGGAAAGATCAAATTTTGTTAATCTGCACCAAGTTAACAAGTCTCCTCCTTGAGCAGAAGAGAAGCAGTGAGCACAGTTTTATTTTAAGTGACTCTAATGACTTTACACAAGATAGCAGGGAAATGTGGTCTGATACCAATTTAAAAGTGAGGTGATAAAAACTGTTTGGAAAACCCTGCTCAGAGTAATTATTAAAAATTCACATTGCAGGTATGTATTGAGGGGAATTCTCTGCAGTTCTTCTCTGATTTGAGTTCACTTTGTGTTTTCATTTCAACTTGGATGGCCTGTGCTGATGAAATTGTAGTGAGCACCAGACTTGAGCTAACTACTGACTGAGCAGAAGACAAGTACAATTGAAAGTGAACTTGACAAATTCAAAAGAGTTAGCATGTGATGCAGTAAGTCCAGCAATGGATTTGACAAATGTGTGTTTGTAGACTTCAGCAGAAGCTGTGATCAGCTGAACAAATACAGGATGGGACAGGACAGGCTGCTATGGTAGCAGTTATGCAGAAGAGTTCTCCTGGGGTTATAGCCAGTCACCAGCTGAACCTGATTCAACAGCATCCTGTTCCTGAAAAAAAAAACCCGTGTTGTTATGGAATGGATGAACAGGACTCTAAGATACAAGGTGTGGTCCCTCTTCCTCACCTGGCAGCAGAAAGCCTTTCTTGGAAGATGCTATCAAGCTGTGGGCACTGCACTTCCTGGAAAATGGGGATCAGCTGGAGATGACTGGAGAAAAGCAATGAGGGGGTGACAGGATGGGTGACTGAGCTGGTTTCAAGGTGATGGGAGAGGTATTTTCAGATCAGTTAGGTGCAAAGAAGGAAGGAAATTCTTTCTCCCACTGCTGTGGGCAGGACAAGGAAAAATAATTCTATTACAGCAGGAGAACCTGAGCTGAGATATCCAAATGGGCAGTTGGCCTTGGCAGCAGGAACAGCAAAGCTCTGGAATACCTTTCCTGGGCAGGCTGTGGAATCTCTGGAATGTGAGTTTTTAAAGGAGTCTGTGGGCAGGGTACAGGGCTGGCCAGATGAGGTTTGGAGGTGCAGGGGACAAGGGCAGTGCAGAGCTCCCAGTTTGTGCACTGCCCTGTCACCCTCTCCCACCCAGGCCTGCGAGGGAGCCAGGGCTGCTCTGGAGCAGACACTGCATGGCAAAGCTCTGCAGCACAGCCCTGGACTCACAGCCATGTGTTTTTCATCCCTTCTTTTGAAATAGCCCTTGTGGTAATAACATCTGTGGGCACACTGGCAGTGTGGCCCATGTCTGCAGTTAGTACAAACTTCCCGACACCGCCCATGCGAGGCACTCTCCATGCTTCCATTTCAGAGTTTTGGGAATACTTCAGCTTTCACAGTGAATGCATCCCACACCTGAAATGCACATTTTTGTTGTGAAAAAATAAGCAGTGACAGCAATAGTTCATCTGAATGTAGGACTAGTGCACACAAACCACTTCTTAATTGTTTGTGTGTGCATTGGGATGATACACGGTTTGGAGTGGCTGCTCTCTTACCCAATTACTGCAGTAGGAATCTTAAACCTTTATCTGAATTTTTGCCAGAGATGGTATCTTACTTTGTTTAAACTGGGTTCTCTGTTTTTATTTTTCCTAAAACAACATTCCAGCTGAGAAGAAAGCAACCAGGGCTGGTGCTGCCCAGCTTTTCATACCCTGGGTGGACATGCAGCTTGCTTGGCACACATGCAAGACCAAATTTTACTCTGCTGGCCAAAAGAAATTCCATATTCCTGTGCAAAGACTCCCATCAGGCTCTGCCTGCCAGTGAAGAGCATTTCAGAGGCTTGGGACAGGGGGAGGAAGAAACTCCCTCCCAATCCATACACTAAAAATAGGCTGATTCTGTGCAAACAGCTTTGCAGTGAACTTCCTTCTGGCAGGCAGCCATGCAGCTGCCTGAGAGTTTTAAGCCCAAATACCTCTTCAAAACAGAAAGTCACTGAAGTTAAGCACAGCTAGAAATGCTTTTAATCTAACTATTCCCTGCTGTGTTGTCTCAATTTCAGCTTCCTCCTCTGTGCAGGTAGCTTATTCAGGATCTAAGGTCTGGAGGTTTTTTTAACCTGAGCCGTGGTTGAGACTGGTGCTGTCAATCCCTGGAGTCTGAAAAGTTCAAAGCAGGAAGGAGGCCTCTGATCTAAAAGTGAAATAAGTGCTCAGGTGACGTGTCCAAAAAGTGCTTTCCTGCAGAGTGAGAAGTGCAGTAGCTGGGCTGCAGAAGGTTTTAAAATTCTCCAAATTGCTGTTGACTAAAAGTCCTTAAATCCCACTGTGGTGATATGAAATTGGAAAGTTGGTTCCTTAAATAAAACTACTTTAAAAAGAATAAACACAAGACTCTGGGCAATTGGATTGAATGACAGCAGTGATTCATTCAGGCATTGAAGCCTATGAGCTATTTGAATTTGCCATATTTTCCAGTGGTTTTACTGCTTATTAGTCCCAACATTTTGCCCTAAAAGAAATCACATCACTTTTTTCTGTACATTTTGAATGTGAAGACTGATGTTTCAGTTTCAGTATCAATCTTCCTTCATTTCAATAGTTGCTGATTGTTTAGATATAGCAAGATTCACATTTTCCTTTATCACGATTTTATAGGAAGAACATTTTCCAAGACTAATTAAATCTCAGGGTCATTTTCAGCTATGAAAACCACCTCACTGATAACACAGTGGTTTTGCATACTGTTTTTTCCCCTCTCAATTCTATATTATCAAATACTGAGTTTTTATTTTAATCCTCTGTGTCCAGTTATCTGCTTTGTGTGGCAATTAAACAGAAGATCAGTGTCATTGTGTTTTACATCCTCTTTAAACTCTCATCAAGAGCAGGACCACACTAGTCTAAGTTTGTAATTTAAGCATTTGGCTGGAGTTCAAAGAGACAGGAGCACCAGTCTGTCTCACTTCCCCTTGGAAAACCTTTCTGATGCTGCCAAACAATATTTACACCAGCAAGGAACTGGGTTTTGGAAAACTTTTCCAGGCTCTGAAGAAACTAAGCAACTTGAGACTTTGATAAGCCTTGGTAAATTTAAAAACTCCTGATGTTATCACTGTAAAACTTGTATTAGCCCATCAGATATCACAGATTTACAATTTGAGGAATGGATTTCAGTTAAGAGATAAGAACAGAGGTTTGGCAAAAAAACCTGTTATTTGGAGCAAAATTCTCCTATTGTCATCTCTGTTGAGCACTTTATGATGTCTTGCATTTCTGCAGCCACAGGTACAGGTGCTCTGTTCTGCAAGCACGTGAACATACTGTTCACTAAGTTGGGTCAGTGTCTGCAGCCAGAAAGCTTTAAAAAGCATCAAGCCTATTTCTTTTTCTGGGACCTTCAGCTTTCTAGCTGTCTGGAGGGAGGGATCAGGTGAGGTCCTGTTTTCTCTGTCCCAGAAATAAGTGCTATGGGGTCTGGCAGTCCTTTGAGAGCAGTTCTCCCTCTTCCACCCCTGTTTCATGGGACTTTTTGAGGATAGATTTCTGAAGGTGCTTTGCACTGGGTCTAGCAGGTTCTGGATGGGTAACAGACAGTGGAGCTCAAGCTCCTGCTGCCTGGTCGTATAGCTTGGGACAGTAAGAATTCATTTATTTTCCCTTTTAAATATAAACTGAGTTCTAAAAGCACTCTTCAGCTGAACTATTGGACTTTGTGCTAGCCAGGCACCTCATCCAGTCTTGCACCCTTAACACAAATCCAGGTTCAGATCAGGTTTTAATCCTAGAACAGCATTTCATATGTGAGGATCTGAATTACAGTCTTGCCAGCTCATACCTCACAACTCAAGACTTGCAAAGGGGAGGGGAGTCCTGAAGTGCAGCTCCCTCCTGGCCTGGTGTTTGTGTCTCATCTCCACTTCCCTTGTAATCTGCCCAGAGAAGATTTCTGAGATGCTTGAAGGGCTGCCAGGATCAGCATGGGAGGCAGAGCCTTGGCATGAGAGTGCTGACACCTGATGCTGGGTGTGCATTGAGGCAGTGCCAGCTGGCTCTGCCTGCCTGGGACTGCAGCCCTTCTGTCTGGTCAGCGAGTTACCTGATCAGCCTGTGCTCTGTGCTGCTCTTGCTCTTCTCCCCTGCTACAACAGCCTTGCCACTGCCTCCTGCCTTCTCTGCAGTTTCTGTCCTCGTGCCTGTTGGCCCCTTTGTCAACTGGTGTCAACAGGCTCCAGGTTTGTTTTTTTTAAGCAATCCTGACACCTGGCTCACCTGTGTGTGGCTGTGCAGACACCTCAGACACACAACCCACAGCAAGCCTTTTAGAAATGCTGTGGTTTGCAGGCAGCTCCTGCACTCAGGTGCCTGGTGGAAGCAGATTATCCTGTTCACTCCTCTGAAAACAACTGAGCAAGAAAAATAACTCTCCTCCCTCAATCGCCCTTCCTTAGTGGGAGGGCCTGCCAGCACAACCACCTGCATTTGGGGTAGTCCAGCTTTCCCTCAGGCTCCAGTGGAAGGTGTGTGCAAACGAGCTTCCAGTGCAGATATCCCAGGCTGAAGTCCTGCTGCAGGGTTCCCTTGGTTTCTTGCTTCTTGCCTCCATCTAAGGAGTGACTGAAAAAACTGAGGCTGCTGCACTAAGAGCAAGACCACTTGCTATGCACATCTCCATCTCCTGTGTAGCCCTGGGAGTTGCAGGGATGGTGCTCACACAGCCAAGGGTGAAAGTGGCTCTGCAGCTGATGCTGAGCTGTGGTTGTGTTTAAGAACTTTCTTATTTTCTTAGTCAGCAGCTTCATCAGGACACGCCATCCAGTGAGTCAAGCTGAGCTTGGAAAACAGCCATTTCCAACAAGAAAAAAAGAAAAACACCTTCCTGGTAGTTTCATTGCTCAGGCTTCAGCCCTTGTGTCAGGGCAGGTTCAAACAAACACAATGTCCTTTGGGGAGTCTCTGCATTTCAGGTGTGCCTTCCTCTCCATCCAAGCCACTTCCCACAGCTCTCCTGTGCCAGGGAACAAGGTCTCTGGAGAGCAGGGAGAGGAGCAAGCCCAGCCCCCAGAGCTGCTGGTTCACCACACACATGGTCAGTCACAGCTGTGGGGCTTGGGCTACCAAAGTCCCCGGTGCCTCTATGGGCTCAAGGCCCCACAGCACAGGGCTGTGCTTCAGGTCTGGCAGTGCTGAGCCCGTGCCCTGCTTCAGGGACAGTGCAACAGTGGTGGGAGTTTTGCACCACTTAATTAGTGTTTTTTCTCAGTCTCTTCTGCCTTCCCTCAGAGCCAGGATTAAAAATTACACAGAGGAAACTGATTTTCTCGTGTTCGGGTTTGGTTGTTTATTAAATCTTATCAAAAAGTGCAGAGTGTTCAGCAGCACTTCTAGCTACCTGCTAGAAGTGAGGAAAAATGGAGGAAGATCCAGCTGCTACAAGGTCTCTTAAAGCTAAACAGTCTAATAGAGAATTAACACCTATATTATTTATCCTTTTAACCCAATAACTGACTTCCCGTGACCCTCAGTGTGACACTGACTGACCAACCAGAAACTGCTGCCTGAAACCATGAAGAAGGAAGATGAACACTGAGACACCACCCAAAATCCTCCATCTTGTCTCATACTATAAAAACCTCAAATCTAAAACCCTTTACCGTGTAAAAGCACACACTTCCATTTCACTACACACCCCATGATTTTAACTCCAAATTTGGAAGCTTCTCCAAGGCCTCAGGTCAAAAGCAGTATTCTCCAGGGGGTCAGTGCCAGAAAGCACAGAAAGCTCAAAACCCTCAGGTTTCTGGGCTCCAGCATGGCAGGATCTGCCTTTGGCTGTTGGTGCCATTTCCAATAGTCCCTGTTTGAGTTTCTCAGCCCCAGCAGCAGCTGCCCCGGGTCTGTCCCATGGGCAGGGCTGCAGTGCCAGCCCCGGCTCTGGGCTCTGTTGTGACAGAGCTGAGTCTGGTGCTGCTGAGCCAGGGCTGCTGGATCATTCTGAATGGCTGTTTGCAAATGAAAGCTGGTAAATGCCATAAATACCAGCCCAAAGAGCGCCGGGTCTGCAGCAATCCCGGCTGTGTTTCTCTGGATGGTTCACATTTCTGACCAGCATTGCAGAGTGTTTTGTACTGACTGTGTGATTTTTGTGTCACTGACCAGTCCTTGCACTACTGAATAAAGGCTAAATGTCTGTAATTCCCCCAACATCCATCCTGGACTGTGAAAACCTTTTTAGTGAAAAAAGGAAGTTACCTACAGCTCCAGAGAAGTACATAGTTCAGATGTTTTGCTTATCTTAATTTTCGTAAGTAAATTGTTGCTTATTATCTGGACAGTGAGGGAAAACTTGATAAACTCTCACCAACCAGTATATCCCAGTCTTGAAACCAAAAACTAAAAACTAGATCAGCATCACTTTCCAAAATCCATGGAGACTATCACCACTGAGAATCACTGTTACGACAAATTTTCACAGGAATCAACAAGAACATGTTTTTAAAAGGTATTTTGCAATGAACAACATCTATTCCCTATTTCTTAGGAAGGGTGTGTCTCTTTGTAAATGATGTTTTGGTATATCTGGCTTCCTCTCCCATTTGAAACATTTGGCTAGAAAAATAATGATATGTTATTTAAACTGCTAGTCAGAGTGGAAGGATTTCTTTGCAGCCGTGAAGAAGATGGGATGCTTGTGCACTAAATTTACATTGTAGTGAATGCTCTGTATATAATTTAATCAGATACTTCCTTTTGGTTTTCCTCTTGATTAAAAATGGTGGTGCTTCTTTCAGGACTGGGTTAATATCCCTGGAATTGTCCATTTCCCCCCATTCTGTCTGCACACACAAATTTCTGGTCACAAGACAGTCCTGCTGGTCTAGTTAATCTGCTGAAAATTGGTTGCACTCTTTGCTTTTTTAGGAGACTTGTTTCATGAAACAAAACCAGCAGATAAATTCTGCTGATTCCCCGTGAGTCACCCAGCAGCAATGGCAAAGCTGTGAGGCAAAAATGGGGAGAAGAGCAGGGAACTGGTGAATGGGCACTGACCTGAAGATCTGACCCAGCACACAACATTTCAGGTGCTTCCAAAAGATGAATACTCAGTTGCTTCTTCCAGGTACCCCACCAGTGGGACATGTGATTATCAAGAAAGGTTTTTAAAAGTCTTATTTGCAACTGGTGCTCACACAGGCCATGGTTCACTGGGCCTGAGCACTGAGACATGTCTGGCTGGCAGCAGAGGACAAAATAATTATGAAATGAAGTCTATTCGGGGACAAAACACTTTGCACATTTATTACATTATTTTGCCTTGTAAAAAGCTGTGCATACCAGAGAAATCAAGACTTTGGCTTTCCCACCTGATGCATCATCTAGCCAGAAGATGTGCAGCTCCCAGGTACCTCTGACCCCCTCCCTCACCTTCCCCACTGAGGCCCTGCAAGCCTCAGTGGCCTCGTAACCAGCAAGAGCAAAACTGGTCATCTACTAAATCTGGTGCTGATCTCAGCTAACCAACTTCCTGTAATATCAGCAAATACTTTTGCTTTTGTAAATCTGTTTTTCTCTCCATAATGGGGTGCCAGCAGGACCAGAAATGCTTTGGATCCAGGAATGTGCTGTTTGGCAGGCGGAACAAAGAAATTGCTCATCCAGAAGGGCAAAACAGGACTAATGGTTTTGTTTGCTGGGGAGAAATGGCATGGAAGTCAAGCCAACAACTCCTGCATGCCATCAGAAAGGTGCTGTTGGATGCTACTTTTAATGGCAAACATTGATTTTAGTCATTAACAAGAAATGTCTTCAGTAACTAAAATACAATCAGGTCCTGCAATTCTTCTGAGGCTGCAGAGTCTCTCCATAGATGCTGCCCACTGATGTCAGGCTCTCCCTGAACTTGACAGGGCAGCTGTTCTTCCTGGCCTTCTGGAAACTGTGCAGCTGTGACACCTTCCTGATATCCCTTAGCTGCAGGGTGTGTTTCTTTCTGCTGCTCCAGGCAGCTCGATAAATGCTCCTTCCACCCACTCCACTTAACCCGCCCAGGCTGAAACAATACAGCACTCACGAGGGATCGTGCCCATTTGCTTAGTTAAAATTTGCTTAAATTGGTTGCTTCATACAAAAGAACGTTTAATTTGATTTCATTTTGTTTCCTGAGCCAACAGTAATAATGCTAGATGTATATCAGAGAGCAATTGCTACAGTTCTGTATGAGTGTTATAGATAAAAACGAGATCAAGCCGAATTAAATATGATTGAAAATAAGCGATATTTATTTTGCGACCGAAACACGGTCCTCGATAGCCACAATCAAAAAGGACAGTGCCGAGCCCGGGGTGGGCATCGGGTGAACACACAATGATTCGAACTCTATCGCTCCGAATCCCCAAATGTTCACAAACCCCCTTTGGTTAGTCCAGTTTTTATACAGTTTTCCCTTGCCTGGAGCGGAGCTCTTTGTCTTCTCTTGTTGTTCATGTAGTTTTCTTTCACCGCGTTGGGCTGGACAAAACCATATCCTGGGAGACAATGAATTCTGATGAGGACATGTCCTGGCTTTTGGGAAGGCGACATGGAGATGCACTGTCGATCTCAGTTTAGGGGAAACCGGGCATTCAGATATATTTTTTCCATGGTGTTGGTTATCTTTAATCAAGGGTGCTTATCGGGTCCTCGTAGCTTGGGTGCCTCCCTAGACAGGGCCATCTCCGCTGGCTAGGTCTATTAAATTGTTCATTTGAGCTATCCTACTTTTGTTGGATTTTACAATGATATAATCAAGTGATCTGTGTCTTTACTGTCTGTGGTTTGGGTTTAGCTTTTTACTTTGCTCTTACAAATATACTATATAATTCTTACACGAATTACATTATATTAATCCATTACATGAGTAAAGTTATTTTTAAGACTCATCCTTTTCTTGACACCAATATTTTATGCAGCATAGAATAAAACTTGGTTTACACCCTTTAGAGAAAGAGGGGGAAAGTCTCCACCTGCTATATAAGAAATCACAAATATTCATTTGCACTGTTATATTGCCATTAATTATTGTCCACACCTACAGGAAAAGGTTTTTTTCTATCTCTCATTTGATACCAGTGGAGCTATCCATGCTTTCTTGTTACTTTACCTCTGTCTGTGGAGCCCATGGACATGAACACCTGATGCATGTGCATCCCTGTGCCTGGTTCTGGAATGACAGCAGTCAGTCCCTGTTCCCCCTGGACACAGGAGTCACAGAAGCACAGAATCAATTAGGATGAAAAAAACCTCTGAGATCGCCAAGTTCAACTTGTGGCCCAACACACTTTGTCAAGCAAGTGCCACGTTCAGTGTTTCCTTAAACAACTCCAGGGACGGTGACTCCACCACCTCCCTGGGGAGCCCGTTCCAATGTCTAATCACCCTTTCTGTGAAGAAATTCTTCCTGATGTCCAACCTAAGCCTGCTCCTAAGACCTTATCCCCTGTCCTGTCGCTGGTTCCCCGGGAGAAGAGCCCGAGCCGCACCCGCAGCCTCCTGTGGGAGTTGTACAGAGCGACAGGGGCCCGTCCTTTCTCCAGCAAACACCCCCAGCTCCCTCCAGAGCTCCTCAGCAGGTTTGTGCTCCAGATGCTTCACCCAGTTCTGCTGCTTTTCCCTGGACCCTGTTCAGCATCTCAGCGTCCTTCGTGAACCGAGGGGCCCAGAACTGGACACAGCATTGTCACCTTCCCGTGCCATGCTGAGGGGACGGGGAACGCACACCGTGCTGCAGGAGGGGAGGGTCAGCTCTCGGGACCAGGACTGGGGACGTGGGACAGCGCAGGGAAAGCTGCACCCTGCTGGGATGGGGACAGCCCCACCGAGGGGACAGCTCCGGCGATGTGTGCCCGCTCCCCCGTGCCTCGCACCGCTCCCCGCGCCCGGTGCCGCTGCACGGCCGCGCTGAGGGCGGCTCCGCCGCGGCCATGTTGAGGGCGGGGAGCGCGGAGGGCGCGGAGGCGGCGCCGGGGCCGCTGCGGGCGCGGCGCCTCCTGCTCCCAGCGCCCGCTGCCGCCGCCGCTCCTGTGGCTCCCTCCCAGCGCCCGCTCTCGCCGCTCCGAGCCGCCCGCAGCCGCCGCCGGCGGGGCCGCGCTCCATGGCGACCCCCAGCCCCTGCATCGTGGTGAGTGCGGGGGCTGCCGCCCGCGGGACGGGGGATGCCGGCAACGGGGCCGCTGCCCCCGCCTGCCCCCCGGAATGCGGCGATCTGTGAGGGAACGCGGGGGGTGGCATGGCGTGGCGTGGCGTATCGTGTGTTGTGCCGTGTGGTATCGCGTCCCTGGGCGCCGGGAGCCGCCGCCTCACGGAGTCACCTTGAGTGCAGCCCCGGCCTCCCGGCGCCGGGCCCGTCCCTGCCCTCGCTGCCCCGGCCGGGCGCGTCCCTGCCCGCAGCGGCCGCGGCTCCCTCGGGTGGGATCCGGGGCGATCCGGAGCCCGAGGGCAGCGGGCAGAGCCGGCGCTGGCGCCTCCGGAGCGAAGGTGGAAGAACTTCCCCCAGCGCGGCACAACTTCCTATTCCTGTTGCTGTTCGCAGCGTGCGGGAGGCTCCGGTCGGGAGAACCCCACGTGTGTGAGCCGGGTCTGGTTCTGCAGGAGCAGCATCCTTGGTATTTTTGCATGGTTGCCGCATCTGCTAAGGCGCTTTATACTCATTTTTAGTTATCATTTTAAAGCAAGTGCCGGTGCTGATGAAGTGCGTGCGGTGTCTGATGGCCGAGAGCTGTGACGGCCGCGAGGTTGCGACAGTAAATCCCTGCAGTCCATAAAAAGCCTGATAAAACCTGTAGGAAGGGCCCATTCCCTGCCAAACGCAGGACGGAAGGCTTAGTAGACACTCTGGATATAACCAAAGGAAAACCCCATGAGTTTTGGGAAGGATCTGCCTTGTTTCTTAAAATAATTCCCTGTGGACTGCGGGGACCATGAGCTCGAGCCGTGTGTGTGTAGCTCACACGGTCAGTTTTGGATGGGAGGGTAACATGATAATGAAATTCCCCAGATAAAATACCAATTAACTATTAATCAACAAAACACCCATGTAAACATTTATCTGACCACTGGCGGGGTAAGTGTTTCCACAGGCACTGAAATAAGATTTGAATCCTGCAAGGGTACTATAGCCAAAATGGATACTTAAAATGCCTGCCCTGGTGAACCGTCAGCACTAACCTTCTGTTTTCCCTCTGAAATTCTTTATCACATAGTAGTGTTCAGTTAGATAACCAGAGAGGGAAGTAATTATAAAAACGCATTATTTTCAAGCTGCAGCAGGGTTAGGGTTCAAGGAAGTCTCTGTTTGATGTGACAGTGTGCGTATGCTAATCCCTTGTCCTAATTAATATGCACTTACCAGTGTTGCAGGCTGTTTCATACAGGGAATTTGCTCGTGTGGAACAGGTTGCTGAAAGCTTTAATTTCAGATTATGAATGATCTTGAATCTCCTCATTTTGGAAACGGTGGTCAGAGCAGAGTTGCTTCACAGCAGCATAACTTGTCATGCTCACGTCTTATGCTGCAAACTGGCTCGTGTGTTTTGTAGTGATCGAGTGTTGTGGAGATTTGGAAGGTGTCCATGTCAGAACCTCTGCTTGCTTAATTGCAGATGCAGGTTTTGCATTACACTGGGAAAACCAAAGGGGTTAAAAAGTTTGATTATTTTTGTAATGGAATATAGGATTTCACTGAGGTGTAGTAACTTCACTTTTCTGCTCTCCACTGGAGGAGGATGTTGTAGGACTTTCTTTCACACATTGCATTGCATAATAACTCACAATATTTCAAGTAACTCTTGTGAACTCTTAGATTACACTTTACTCTCTGTTCAGTGTGACTGATGTTTTTAGAAGGGGGAAAGAAAGGTGCTTCTGATGAGTGTTGTGGGTCTGGTAGGTTTTACTCATGGGTTTGATAGTTTTTACTGAAGAGAGCAAAGGACTTGAAGTTTCCCAGCACAGACTTTCTATAATTTAAGGCTTTGTATAAGTCTCACCTTATTTCCTTTTCAGATTGGCGATGATGAGCAAGGTTACGACCTGGATTTGTTCTGCATACCTAAACATTATGCAGATGATTTGGAAAAAGTCTATATTCCTCATGGGCTCATCATGGACAGGTTTGTTTGACTTCAGAGAGTACACTTATTGCATGAAACTGTAATAAACATCTTCCAGTGATAATTTAATTAAATTACATTTAATTAGAGACTCAAATGTACTTTTTTTTTTTTTTTTTTTTTTTTTTTTTTTTTTTTTTTTTTTTTTTTGCTTCTAAGAGTTTGTACCTTTGCAGTCATGCTATTCTTTGAAAATTGGTCATAATTCTCAAGCAAAATTTTATAGTGTGTAGTAACTTAGGACTTTTTTTCAGTGTTTCTTTGATGTTTTACCTTATTAAAATCTAACTACTAGACATTTTGTTGTGTCAGTTAGTCTGAACATATAGTCTCTTGATTTTCCATGAGATATTAATAAAAGTAAACTATGAATGACATCATTTTAGACTCTCATGTTGATGTGGTAGATAAATGACTTCCAACTTTCTCCTGCCTCCTGAGAAAGACATTATCCTCTGCAAATATCAATCTGTCACTTCTGTGGTTGCTGAAATCTGTGATGTGCTGTGCAAGTTTTATCTTGTGTAATCAGAAATGTGTTCATAAACCTACAAGACATTTTTATTTTACTTTGTATTTGAAAGTTGCTAATTTCCTTGATGAGAATGAACAACAAATCCAGTGAATTTAAACCTATTATGAGTGTTGCAGGGTGGGTCTTCCAGGGGATCTTGTGACTAGGAATGCACTTAGATTTTGTGTGTTCCTGTTTAACTAGATACAATGAACATCTCCGTAAAAAAAGTTTCTTTTTAAATATTGAAACTTTACATTGGAAGTCCATATAGAGGAAAAAATTGGACAAAGTACACATCATTAAGGAATTGATGCAAAGCTTGTAATGGTTGGCTTTCTCTGAGAAACCTGCTGTCAGCTGGCACACAATAAATGCTTTCTAAAATAAATGGCAAAATAAATTTAGAAACTATTATTGCAGGAAAACGATGCAGTGTTCCCTTGCTCTGCCTTGCTGGTATTGTGTTCTGCTTTCAGGACACATTTCTGGCATTCTGATTTGGCAAATAAACGTAAATTCGAGAGTTTTCCTGCTCCTCAGCTGGTGAGGACTACTGCCTTTGGGGTTGTGTTAGCTTACATTGCATGGAAGCTGAACCTGTCTGTGGAAGAACACACCTTCATGTCTCCTATCTGACAGTGGAACAGTTTTAGAGTGTTAAGGTTTGCTTTGGCTGCCTGTGATGTAGGAAAACAAGAGCATTTGGCAGCGCTACTGTTGGATTAACCTTGAAAAGCAAAACTTTGTTGACCAGTAACATATAAAAGTGACTAAAGTGGTGTGCAAATATTTCCAAGCAGCATGTGTTTCCAAGTTTGCTGCCTGTGTTTGCTGCTGCTAGGAGTATCAAATGCTGCTGCTGTGATGAACAAATGAAATGTTATGACAGCTCACTCTTCCTTGGTTTTGTTTAGGACGGAGAGACTGGCACGAGAAATTATGAAGGGCATGGGAGGACACCACATTGTGGCACTCTGTGTACTCAAGGGTGGCTATAAATTTTTTGCTGATTTATTAGACTACATCAAAGCCCTGAACAGGAACAGTGACAAATCAATCCCCATGACAGTTGACTTCATTAGGCTGAAGAGTTATTGTGTAAGTATCTATGCAGTACTGTGCAATTTTTAGCTAAGTTGACTACAAATTATTAACAAAGGTGGTTTAATATTGTTACTGCCCTAATATGCTAATATTAAACAAATAATTAAGGGAATTATGAGCCACAAGCTAATTTACTCTTTCCCTACCTTATTATATAATGTGTTTTCTTTTAGACCTTGATATCTCCTCACCTCAGTAAAATCAGTATGCTGAGGAGAGAGACTCTTTACGTGTCCTTTACTTGTTCAACAATTTCCTCTCTGCACTCTTACCCCAGCTCTAAAGCTGTGGCTCTAGACAGAGAATTCTCCTGCAAGTATTACAAAAATTTAATTCTGGGAATTTTTAGGTGTCCCAGACATCATTCTTGGACAGGATGACTTGAAAGCTGCAGAAATGGTTCAAATGCCTTTTTTTTTTTTTAAATGAATCAACCTATGAGCAAAATTAGTTGCATTTGGCCGTGAGGAAACACTAGATACTTAAACCTAGATTTGTGATTAATAGCCTGTGAATATGGCCTTACCTTTTCAAGACAATGCATAGATTGCTTTGACTTTAAATTTTTTAGGGAAAGAATTTCTTTTGATTCTGAATACAAGTATTCAACTTTTTTGGGACACAGAACATTCTGTAATACAAAGTAACTTTTAGGTTTTACAGGAGGAAGCACAGGATTGTGTTGTGCAGGTCAGGGGAAGAAGCAGGTGTTTGTCAGCACTGGATGAATTCCAGCTTACTGGTAGCCAAGTCTCATGTTTTTGGGATTTCAGAAATTTATTATTTTTTCCCTAAAGCCATCTATAAGATGGAAATAATGACTGTTTTGTTTCAGTTTAAAGTGTTTTAATACATTGTTTCACAATGTTATGCTGTTTGTTCTGCCTCAGCAGCTTTGCATTGAAGTCAGAGTTACTTGTCACAACCCTATTCCAGCAGAAAAATACAGATAACTCAATTGAAAAAAATCACTCTCATCCTTTGTTTGATTAAACTGTGAAACCTGACATGGAATATTTACAGACTTAGTCTGGACTGTTGCAGAATAAACAACGTTGCTGATAAATCCATTATTCTTGTCAAGCTCTCCATTGACATGTCATGACAAAGCCAAGAACTGCACAGGGCAATGGTCCTTTTGCAGGACAAGCAGCCCTGGCTGCCTGAGGCACACACAACTCCAGGGGTTACCTGGAGACCACACTCAGGTCTGCAGAGCACAAGGCACTCATTTAGTTCTGTGCTTTAATGAGAGTGCAAGGCTGGGCTCAAAGGCTTGTGCCAGCCTTTGGTTGTATTTCACAAGGCACTTTGTGCTTGTGCACTGTGTTAAAATCAGTGAGGGAGAGCAGTCTGAGCCTCTTTTCTTCTGTGCCTCCAAAAGGGGAGGCTCCTGCCTCCAGTCCACTTCACCCCAAGGCCCCCACATGTCCATATATTCTGCCTGTAAAAGCTGCAGAAAACTGAATGTCTTCATTACAGAATAGTAGGTTAAAAAATAGGGAATTATGACTTCCACTTGTTTTTTCTTGGAGAGGAAATTGTGTATCTTCTGCTTTTTCCACTTAGGAACACTTTCAATAACTTACCTTGTTTAAAAAATCAGTACAAAGACTATACCCTTCATGCTCTCTACTTTCTAACTCATAAAAAAAAAAATACTGGAGAAGTAGTTTGAAACACATGAAAAAAGTCTCTGCTAAAAAGCAAGGCTGACTTTTTGCTGATGTCCCAGGTGTGTTTTGGTTCATTTCTTTACTACAGCTGTTTTTGTTTATTCCCCCTCAGAGCTACAGTGCTTTGATATTAATAGGGGAGTGAGCAACAAAGTAAGTTTTATGGAGATTACAACCCTGTTTTTACTACAGAAGCAAGTGGATGAGGAGAAAAACAGAGAAATGTCGACAGAAAGCTGTTGAAGCCAAACATTTTCCTTGAGGTGTTGGCTTGGGGGTTTTTAATTTTGTCAGCCAGTTCTATAAAAGAATGTTTTCTTGTTCTAGATGAGTGAGGAGCTGCTGTTATGTGATGCCTCCACTACACTATGCATGAGCATTTCTTTTCTGTAGGTGGTTATTAATATCCAAATTTAGGTCCTTTAGATTGCATAACTTGATAGACTGGGAAAGATTATCCTATCATGGGCATGTATGTAACAGCTTGACTGGGTCTCTGTCAGTAATAGTGTCAGAATGCTAAATCTGCTCTGTGATTTTGATCTGTGCTTTGCTACAGGAAGGGATCTGTGTTCAGTGGTGTGAAAATCATCACAAACTGTAATGGGCAGTTGAAAGTGGAACTTTCTTGTTGCTGTCTCTGGATGTGATTACTGGATCAGGCTGCCTGCCTTTACAGACTGGATAAAAGATGTTAAAAATATCCTGGTCACATAAATGAAGCAGATGAACTTTTGTAATGGTTCTGTAATTGATGTAATTGAAGTTCTATTCTTGTTTCAAACTGATCATTTAATATTTACAAGCATATGGGGTTTCTTTTTGTGTTGAAATGCAAAGTTCATACTGTACTGCACCCAAAATAATTCTCTAAGAATACTAAAATGATCAGCTGTAATTAAACTTTACTTGTAACTCCAGTTTTCCAAGTCCTTATGGATAAATTTTAATGATCTGGCAAGCTGTTAAGAAATGGAAAGATAATGTTTGTGATCAGATCCAACTCTCAGTATTCTTGACAAACAGTTTATTCTGTTTGTGTTACAAGAAGAATGGCTTTTCACCAGTCTCCTGCATTTAAGCATGGAAATGAGCAAATGTTCCTTGTATAGTCATGAAGGGCAGCCAAAAGACAGATATGTTGCACTGTCACTGGTGAAAATAGGGATTCTTGGTGGAGTAGATGCTAAACTCTGGTTAGGCTGGTCACAGCAGTATTCTGAAAGGTCTCTGCTAACCAAACCTTACAACAGATACTGCAAGGAACTTGAAATACCACTTTAAAAGGTTGTCTTGGAGTCACTTGAGTCAGGAGTTAAATCTTGTAAAACATTGTTTTCCAGCAGTGGCAACAGGGAGGCAGTAAAAACAGATCTAAACAGTAAAACTCGTCTGTGTTAAACCATGAAGCATTGAAGTCTTACCAGCAAAGAACTCAGAAATAAGGCTTCTGAAGATAATTAAAACATTGCTTAATGATTAAACAAAGTTCTTGCCGGTGGAAATCTGGTTACAGCCAATGTCAGAAATCTTTAACTGTTTTTCCACCCTTTACTGCTCAGGAGCTTAGCATCTGCATATGACAGCTTATATGAAGTGTGAGACACTGTCAAGGTTTAAAATCAGCTGAGTGAGCTTAATAAACTGCCAAGGTTTGTGAGGCACTCCTAGCAGCTGTTTTTAACTTTCCTATATAACAGTTCATTTACATTTTTATCACAGTTTAGATTTACTGAAGCAAAATGCATTATATTGATGGTGTACCTGTGTTGCTGTTCAGTTGCATGAGAACTAATTTGATTTGTTACCAATATTGGCTGTAAACTAAGCATAAGCTTTTCTGGCTATTTTTGTAGTTCATTGTTCTAAATAGCAATCAGTGCTTTGTCTGCTGTCTATTCTTGTTATGATTGCCTATTCTTATTCAGAGTAAGACTTTCTAAAGCAATAAAGTTTAAAATGTAAATTACAAGCTATATAGCATCCTGTAGCCTGGAAACCAGAAGTGCTTTTTTGTCCTGTTTCTATAATCTGTAGAGAATGCATAGTAACTCCTTGCTTTTTAGATACATATGTGTATATAATGGTCACAGATGAGAGATGATGCCTGTGTAGATGCAAATCTCTTGTCAAACATCTTTAATCTGAAGTTCATCTTTGAAGTTGTAATTTCTTTGTTCATAGAGGGATGCTGTTGCTGCTGTGCTTCTGAAAGCTTTAATGTTTACTAGTTGTGTACTTCACAGTTTTGACATTTACTGCAAGAAGAAAATCAGTTTAATTCTTCTCATGCTAATGTTCACCCTCCTGTTTCTTAGAACGATCAGTCAACTGGAGATATCAAAGTCATTGGGGGAGATGACCTCTCAACCTTGACTGGAAAGGTACAGCTCTCTGTGTGTCTGTGAATTCATCCTGCTGAGATGTGTAAGGTGCAGCCCACAACAAGAACACACATTCCCAGGATAGGCAGTGACAAGAGGAGGAAATAGGAGAATGTAAATTGGGAATCTGCTTTTCTCCAGTGATTCTGTGGAGGACATTGAGCCAGATGTTAGGGGTTAAAGCACCATTGCTCCTGCTCTGTCAGAACACATCACTCTCCCCTTCTCCTCACACACAGGTGATTTCTAAGACATGAGTGTCAATATAAAGGATATAGGTATGGCAGAATTGTACATGTCTCTGCAATGGGACACTCTTCTCTAGAAAAATAGGAATTGTATAGACTCTGTTTTGATCTCTTTTGCATATGTCTAGAATTTTCAAAGTCTGAATAATTTAAAGACTACTTAACGAGCTGTTGAGAAGGATCTCAGCTAATTGTTATTAGAGCATCAGAAATGTTAAACTACAAAGCAGTTGTTGTTACATCTGTAAACACACATAAATAAATGGTGATACAAATATTTAACTGCACTGAAAATTAGTTATGAAGATTAGTAAGAAATTGTATGTTGTCTAGACACTAATGGATTTGTTTTTCTTTTTCTTCCTACCAGAATGTTTTGATTGTGGAAGTAAGTACTGTATTTCACTTGGAAATTCTAATGTGTTACAGGTAAAAGAATTCTAATAGAAGTTTTTCCTAAGCCAGAAAACCTACAGTTTCTGGTTTCAAGGCTTCCAGGTTCTGAATTCAGCCTGAATTTTGCAAGTGGTCTCTGAATTTGAACTAAGCTGTGTTTTGAATTCTCAAATTGCATTCAGTTTCCATATTTAACCAGGAAAATAGCAATCTAAAATGGTTTGTATTTTATTTCAGTTTTCTGAGATTTTGTCAATTCTGAAATATGTAATTTTTTCCTTTTTTTTTTTTTTTCCTTTTAATTTGAAAATGTAGCCTGAAAAAAAGGTGACACTAAGCATGTTATTATTCTGGGTTCATCACAGCAAGCTAGGAAACCAAGCTGCAGAGGTAGAAAGAGATTCCTGGTATGAGCATACTAAAATATCTGAAAAACAGATCTAAGCCCAGCATCCTTGTGTGTAGTTTGTTTAGAGAATAGTGCCATAGAGAATGCTAATCTTAACTGGCATTTTGCAATTGCTAAATTCCCATTCCTCTGTCTAGTGATGGTTCTCTGGGTGATGCCAGGTTCAGTTTGATTGCCTGGTAGGGGCTGTTGCTTAATTCTTGCTTTCATACCTCTGTCTTGATGAGCACCATTGCTAATGTGCAGCCAATGTCACTTTCCTGGAGTACAATTGACAATTTCAGGATAGGGAGGCAGCAGCAGTAGACAGGAAAAGCAGATGTGCAATCTAATAATGTGTTAAGGCTCCAAGTAATGGAAATGGCATGTTTGTAAGCAAACAAACAACTATGGCAACTGATTCATCAGCCAAAGGAAAGGATGTTTCCTCTCATAAAATGTGTTTCTATATATTATTTTCCTAATTTGAGAAGGTTATATTATTCCACAGGAAGCACATGCAGTTCCAAAACTCCTACCAAAATAGTATGTATACAGCAGTCATTGTGTGAGCTGTGGTGTCCTTTGAAGTATATTTTGCTTCAGATAGACAGATGTGTCTAATTATGTATCTGCTCCATTTCAGATGAATGTAATCCCCTGATTAGGTTAGTTTCTTATTTATTCAGTGAATCATCTGTCCAGTGACTCGTCTTACACTCAGATATGAACACTTACTAATCACCATTTTAACTGTCAAATAATAAAATGCTCTTCTATTGTAAATTTAATGTCTTGAGCACTATGGTTTTCTTTACTGCATCCCTTTAATGTAAAAAAAATCTGAGACAATGGAGATTCATCTCCAATAAACAGCTCATCACACAACAGAAAATTAGTAATAGGTTCTGCTTTTCTCTTAGAGCATGGAAGTAGCTGTTTGTTTACCAACTTTGATTTTTATCTCTGTACTTGAGTATCTTCAACTTCTCTGGAGTTAAATGATTAAAAGCATTGAGTGTTAATGGTAATGGTGACAGGTGCTTTGTTTACTTTGTTTTTTGATTTATATTTTAATTGGGAGTCATGGGAAAATCAGCCAAAACCAGGATATTGCTGCTTCTTTGCTGTCTGCCTTCTTCATTTCAAATAGATTTGATTTTAGGCCAGGGCAAGGACTATCACTCTAAAGATGGTGTGACTGAGTCCAAAAGAGGTGGCCATTTCTGGAAGCCATGTATTCTCTTTTTATTTTTTGTTTATATGTGCAGTGAATGGGATTAAAATACTGTGTCAAAATATATTTTAGTGTGTTTTAGACTGTAGAACTTCACTCAGACTTCCCTGTGCAATTTCTTCAGATATTTCTTGGCTCTGTAAAGTAAATTGTACTCCTTTTCCTTTAACTGCAGTAAGGGCTTGTTCTGCCTGTTTTTTCTTCTTGCTTTTCTTCCCATTGAATACTCTGTAACTGAGCTCAACAGCCAGACTAACGTTACTCTTATCATACTCGAATTAAACATTATCTCACTGCTGCAAGGAGCAGCCATAAAATATCCAGAAGGAGCCAGGAAGGTCATTGCAGTAACTGCTTGTTCAGAAACTGCTTCCAAAGTCGTGGTTATCCACAGCAATTAAGCACTCTTGTTAATGTGTGTGATCACTTTAGCCAGTGTGGTTGGTTGCATAAGCCCAGCACTGTGTTCTGTGCCACCTGGATTTGGTTGTGAGCATTTTTACAGGCTGTAGTTTGTCATGTTTTCATGCTGCTGTTGTTGAGTAATTTTGGTGGTAGAAACTTGAAAGTGCTACTCTGACATGTTTAATATCCTGTCTTACATGAGTGTTTTTATTTTCAGGATATAATTGATACTGGTAAAACAATGAAAACGCTGCTGTCTCTACTTAAACAGTACAATCCAAAGATGGTGAAAGTAGCCAGGTAAATGTTTGATTATTTGTGCTGGTTTTCATCTTAAAAAGCTTTTAAAAAAACACCAAACCAACAAGGACAAACAAACATAAAACACATTTCCATGGAAGAGAAACGGGAGGGAACATTTCTGAAGGAGTCATATGTGATGTGATCTGTTGAAGTCAGTATTTGTTTAAACTCCTAAAGCACTTTTGCCATGTCATAAGCATATATATATATGTTAAGGATTTTGGAAAAAATGTTCTTTCCAGTCTTATTGCTGGAAGAATTCCTGTGCTTCATAAGGGCATAACTTTGCATGCCTGGAACAACTCTTGCCTATCATATTATGGTAAAGTTTGTGGGCTTCAACCACTGAAGTCAATGTTTAGAAGTATCTTGAAGAATTTAAATCTTTCAGTCTTAAAAGAAATACCCTCTCAAGTTAATAAAGGTTGTATTTTCAACACAAATTTAGTTCACAAATATAGACTTTAACTAGAAGGGGGAATAAGAAATATTAGTGGTTGTTACTAACCTGTATGTAATGTCTCTCCAAAGATGTTTGTTTCTGCTGGCACTGTCTGCAACTTCACTATGCTGCAGTGGTGTACCTGTGCAATGGAGACATTTTTTTTCTATTTTTCCTTCTTTAATTGTGGAATTTCATTAGTTTACACATGTAAATGTGTAAACTAATGTGAGTGAGTGTATAGTGTGCATAGTGCAGCTGAGCTTTAGAGGTCATTCTGTGAGAGTCACCCAGCCATATGCTCTTCCAGGCTTTTCTACTTAGTTGCACCTTTAATCAATTTGTTTCAAAACATTTCAAAATTAAACAACTTGCAACTAACAGGAAATGTTGAGGATGATATTGTATTATTAACCAATATCAACATTCCTCCTACTTCTTTTTAAATTACATCTGTTGCACTGCTATGGTGTAGTTGTGGATTTTTTAATAAAAGCATAATGATTGCTGGGGATTAGAGATAAAGCAGAGCTGGGTGTGATATCTAATCACTTGTGTTGCCATAACAATGTCAGAGCAGTTGTTAGACTTACCACAACAGCTCTTCTTGCTGACAATCTGGAGGTGACCTGCTGAAGGTGAGGCCCTTGTGGATTTCTCCCTGGCCAGTTTTTAAATGTGTGTCACTGAAAAGTTTTATAACACTACAGTGTAAATCAACAATACAATACAACATGACATAATATATCTGTGGAAAGACCAATTTCCTGTATTTTAAACCTGTTGCAGTAATTTGGGTCTGCCCAGGGAAACATGATCATTCTAGATAATCTTACATTGTTAGTTGTTTCACTTCTCTCTCTTCTATATCTTTTATTCTTTGTTAATTGTTTGATTGTTTTGTTGTTGTGATTGTTGATTGGGTTGGGGAATTTGAGTTTTTTTGTTTGGTTTGGGTTTTTTTTTAGTTTTTTGTTTATTTTCCTTCAGACAATTAAGTAGTTGTAGTAGGGAGATGTGAATTAATGCTAGTACTATTCTGGGATCAGACCCTACACCAATTCTCAAAAATTAAGTCTCTCAATTAGAAGTTTCAGAAACTAAAATCAAAACTGTGACTGTGGCAAACATAGCCACAACTTCAGGGGTCATCCAGGAGGGGAAGGGTCTGTGCTTAGTGTGCAGAGTTGTGCTGCTCCTGTTTGCATTCAGCCATAACCACCTTTTCTTTTCCCCCCTAAATCTCTGTTTCCCAGACAGACAAATGTCAGGCCTGTGGGATTGTCTGATAGGAGGCAGAAGTGCTCAACTGAATAATGAGCAAATCAAACTAAGCTGGCAGGGCATTTCTCTCTACCACAGTACCCCCAGCTCTGTATCTCTGTGCTTTTTGCTCCTCTGACCATTAATTCTAATATCCCTTAAACATCAGAATCAATTACATTTTTTCTATGGGGGTAATTAGTACTTCCAGTGAAAACCAGTTGAGGGCAAGTTGTGTAAGTGGAATTGAGGTTACATTCAAGCAGCTGAATTTTTGCTCCATGAAACTTGGGCTTTTCTTGGGCTTTTTTTCTTGGGCCACATCCCAGATTGTTGCCTACAAGGTAAATTGCACCTGAAGTTCCTGATATATATAAAATCCCAATAAGTGAATTTTCACAGTGAAAATCCATCCAGATCAGTGTCTCCCAGCCTTTTCCTTGAAGATCTGTTAGTTACCCTTTAGGCTGTGAGCCATTCATGATTCTGGGAAATTTTGCTTTTGTCATTATGATTTTTTTGTACCTGCAAGTAAAGCAGTGGTTTAAAATATGTGTAATTATGCAGTCAGTTATGCACACTTAGACCTAACTCAGCTTCTCTGTCATTAAAACAGTCTCATATATTTGTACATGGTGCTTTTCCATGTTTCAGTTGTACATTAATTTTATTTTTAGTTTGTTGGTGAAAAGAACTCCCCGAAGTGTGGGATATCGGCCGGACTGTAAGTGACTTTTGACAACCATTTTTCATTATTAAAAGTATGTCTGTGTATTGTGTACCTTTTGCTCAAAGTCCAAGGATGTTCCAAATAGGTTTTTACTAATTATTATTGAGAAAGTTTGCTCTTACGTAGATAATTTAAATAATTGGAATGTATTTTGAGACAGTTAATCAGGATTTGTAACATTTGCAACTTTTTATTATATTGAAAATCAAACTGTGATATATTGGTCTAGGTTACACCTTTGTCATTTGCAAAATCTGTCAGCTTGCATGTGGTCAAATGCTTCAGTCAGTGGGATCTGCTGGATTCCCCTTTTGACACTTTTGGGGGTGATTTGTGTGCCTTAGCCTAGCCAGCTCTTGCCATTTGGCTGTCCCAAGAATGTGGGAGGACCACAGGGGGTAGCAGGTCTGATAAAAGTTTACAGGGATAAAATGCCTAAATTGGCACTGGTTATGTCTGGGTATCTGAATTACAACCTTCTTGTCCTCTCCTGTCTGACCTAAGACTGTAAGTGAAGGAACAGCATCCACAGCAGACAGTGGTAAGAGAGTGGCAGCTCCTCCTGCCTTGGGCAGGGCTGTGTGTTTACCATGTTCCTGATACTTCCATTGTGGAAGTGAATTGAGCTGCAGAATCACATCCTGTTCCTCCTCCTTTCCAAGGCTGTACAAAGCTCTGTAAGTGAAGCTTTTTGATACCTTGAGGTTTTATTGAGGTGCTCCCCTCATTCCAGGGTGCCCCTCATTGCTGGGATCTCATTATAGGCTTAGCTGGGCTAATGGTGCCTTTGGAGCATCTTGCAGCAGATGACTTGTTTTGCCATCTGTCCCCAGTAACAGCCTGTCCAGAGCAGAATATGTGAGCTCTGAAGGAGACAAGGCAACAATGGCTGGGCCTCTGTTTTATCCCTGTATTGTGAGGCCCAGTAAGTGCTAAACATCACCTCAGTTTTTCCAAAAGTGGCCACAGCCTTTTATTTGAATTGCTCTACTTACTTCCCTGTTTTCCCCATTGTAGCCAGGGAGACAAAAAAGACACAACTTTCCTGCTCTGGAGTCTTTCATTTTAGCAAGGGGGAAAAAGCCCTTTTGAAAATTTATATTTTAGGTAATATAATTTTTTTAATCATTTTATAGTGTGTGTAGACAAAGTATCCCGCTGGAGCTGTTCAGACAATCTGGAATGGTGGATGCCTTCTTTTTAGGCAAATTTTTTGGGAGATAAAAATCATAACCAAACACAAAAAACACCAACAAAGCAAAGCCAAAAGCAAACCCAAAGCAGCCAACCCACACCTGTATCTGAAACCTGCAAATGACCCTTCTGCAGCTCTGTCTGGAGTGCAGGTCCAACTCCCAGCAGGTCCTGCTGCCTCTGAATTGTGCTGTGGGGGGAACTCCTGTTGTGCTCAGGAGTGCCCTGCTGCTGCACTGGCAATGTCAGGCATCTAGGAAGTGCCAGCAAGGATTGGCACTTCTGTATATATTTGCAAACTCAGAGGACATTTTCAAGGAATTTTACATTCTTGTTATAATATCCTATTAATGAATTTAAGAGCTTCCATTCATTTCTTGGAGACTAGCACTATTTAACTTCCTTTAGTTGATAAATCAATAAAGTAAGTTAAAATTGTAAAATAGCTGAAATATTAATCTGAGGGTACTTGAGTGGAAGAAATAAAATGAATTACAATCTATATCTATAAAATTCTATATTGTCTCTGTAAAAAGGTCTGGTGAACTCTAGGAAGTTCTTTTTCTAACACACTGGTGACTTATGGTGTTTTTCAGTTGTTGGATTTGAAGTGCCAGACAAATTTGTTGTGGGATACGCCCTAGATTACAATGAATACTTTAGAGATTTGAACGTAAGTAATTTTTCCCGTATGTTTTTTTCCATTTAAAACTGGGGAGGAGGAAGGAAGGGAAATCTCCTTACATCATTCTCCCTGCTCTGTAAATCATGCCTCATGTTCCAGTGATGAGAACAGGCCTGAGAGCAGCAGGGCAGTGTTTGGAGCTCTGATAAAACTAAAAAAATTTATTTTGCTGCATGCAGAGTGGAGGCTGCACAACTGTCAGCTTTGAAATAATGTGAAATTTGTGTGAAATTTTCTGTCTCACTAGTTGTCTGCAACAAATAATAAGCATTTGCTTAGTAATGTCAGAGTTAAAGAAGAGAGACTTGGGATGAAATTAAGAAGGGCTCACCTTTTATTATTTTTATTATTAACTCTTCATCTGGGTCTCACCAGACTCAGCAGACACTGGGTGGAACAATTAGGACAGGAGAAAAGGAGGCAATGTGGAGATTTTTGGGCCAAAAAAAGGCCCAAGTTTTTCTGCATAAACATTGTCAGAAGATTCTTCCTCCTGAAGTGTGTACAGCACACTTGTGTTGCTTTCAGAAGCTTGTTATTGATGTCAAACCTTGGTCTCTTAGGTTACTTTCCTAACAGGAGCTTTTTATTTTATTTTGTTTCAGCATATCTGTGTGATCAGCGAGACGGGGAAGCAGAAGTACAAAGCATGAAAGCAGAGTTCAAGTGACAACAGAGCTTTGAAATGTTTTGTTTACTGAGTCCAATATTTCACAGGCTTCAGCTCTGGTACACCAGCTACACTTGTAGAATGCCCCAGCCCCATTGCCATATGCTTACTGTAATTTATTGCATGTACAATATAAGAGCCTGTCTTGTTCATTGATATTTTAGAAATGTAAACACTTAGTGCAGTTCTGCACTCCTTATTTTGATTTGCACTATGACTCTACCAACTATTGCTGCCCCTGGTTGGGTTGTGCTGTTTGTGAGCTCCAGAGTCTAACTCTTGCAGTGGTAAATTGCTTAAACCTCATCAACCCAGAACTGAAATAGTTCAAGTACTGTAAATGTAAAACATTTTATGATAGGGAAGTCTATTAGTAATATTTTTAAAATCTGTAATTTAAGTTTTATTTTTTAATGCACAGATGTGATTGTGATTAATGGATAGTTGCACCTTTGGGTGTTATAAAGCATGAGGAGCAGCCAGTTACAGTATCTGTAATCTCCAAGGGGCTCATCCAAATCTCCTGGAGTTGCCTTATTGCTGTAAAGGAAGTCTGGGTGAAAAGCGTGTTTTTTCTTTTTCCTTTTTTTTTTTTTTTTTTAAAGATGGAATGACAAAACAGAATGTTTAAAATCTAGTTTTAGTTGAGCTGCCTATTTCTGTTAGGTTTTTTTCTTTTAAAAATCCATCAGTCTATGGAATTGCCTTTTAAATGTAAACAATTTTAATATATTTGTGGGAAAAAAGAAGTATTGTAATGTTTACTTTATAAGATCTACAAAGCAAAGTACTTTAAATAAAGGCTGTCTCTTTAAAATAAGCACCACACATCTATCCCACTCATTCTGTATATTAAAGTGCTCTTGAAATTTTCTTCTCAATTACATTTTTCATAAGTGCTTGTCACAGTGGAGGTAGACTCTACATTTGTTACCTTTGTAGAGCCTTTGGTTAATGTAATCCTGTCTGAGAGAGAAGATGAAAGTGCTGTGGGAAGATATTGAAACTATTGCATATTCTCTAAGCAAACCAGATTCCAGAGAGAACAGTTGCAGCAACAGTCCTTTGTTCTGTCTTGCAAAAATGAAGAGTGGAGGTTCTATGTCCATTAAACATGTCCATGTGGTAAGAAAACCCACAAAAAACCACAACCAATTTGTAAGTAATAATTTTGGTTTGTTTCATTAGCACTTGTGTTCATGTGGAGTCCAGTCCTGAGCATGGCAGCCCAGCTCACACCTGTGTTTGTGCTTTTTGGTTCTTTTTGGTACTTTTGCATGGCATTCTCCCACCACATCCTTGGATTTAATGCTGCTCAGTGCCTAATACACAGTGGAGTTTTAGAAAGATTCTGTTTTGAAAGATTTTTCTGTGGTTTTTGAAGGTTGAATCTGTTCTTTTCCAAGGACTGCACACTACTGCCCATCCATGGCCCGCTCCATTACAGCTGACCTAATATTAATGATGATAATAGCAGACCTAAAATATGCATTCACACAATGTAACTCACATCAAATCACCACATTTCTGGAAGATCTATTTGTGAATAGGAATTCTCTTTAACAAATTTTGGAACACTGATCATAATTATGCTGTAAGTTATTCTTTCAAAGAGCTTTTCTTCCAATGTATTACAGTCTGGTTGTATTTCAGGATTTGTCCTAAATCACCTTTGTGTACCTGCCTGTTCCAGAACCTGTGACTTGTTGCAAAAAAGGTGATGCATCTCCAAGAAGAGGAAATGCTCTGTCTCCTGAAAGATTTTGCAGTCATGGTTAAAACAATTAGTCACATGATGTGATTTGGGAAGGAGAGGAGGAGTTGAGTTAGTCATAACAAGGGGTTTATCTTTCAAACCGTATCTGGAGCAGGGAATTCCTGGTCTGTTGGGGGCAGGGGTTGGAATTGCATGGACTGTGTGCTCACAGGAGGGTTTTGGGAAGATGCTGTTGAGGAGTGATGCTGCACCAGTGCAGGTCTGACTTGTACCACACCACCTGTGTCTGATGGAAAAGGTCTGTACTAAAATCTTGCTGAGTGCTCCCACATGGCAGGTGCTCTGGAACAGACACGGGGTTTTTTGACTTCACATAAGTGCTTGTCAGATCAAGTTCATCACACAGAGAGATTCCTTATTCAAAAGCTTTTGTTGGTCTGAAAACTGTTTAGATAAAAGGTTACCCCCTCCCTCGCCCTTGCTAGAGTAGTTCTATCTACTGCAGCCTTTCACAGCAGCTGTGTGTGCACAACAGGAAGATAAATCCTCACTTGAAACGTGTTGAAACTGCAATTGTTACTTTTTATTTGGTAATTTTGGTTAAAAGACTGGGAGTTTAGTCACATCTTTGCAAGTGAAACAGCAGCTTTATGCGACAGACATATACTGCTAAAGCATTAGAAAGCACAGAGGAATATCTTGTATTTGAACATTTATGTGGCATTTGAAATTCATTATAGTTCCACATTTTATGAATCACAAATGTATGCTGGAAAAATAATTTCGAATATTTATAGGCTTTGCTACACTGTCTCTCCCTGTGACATCTGGCATTTCTGTACATTTTGGTAGCTGAGACAGAAATGCGATGAAAAGTCTCTGTGAGCTGAGCTGGTGCTTCACTTGGGGCTTTTTTTTTTTGCAATCCTGCTTTGAAAATCGAGGCAAATAAGGATCTTTGAACTGGTTTGTAATTGTATATCCTGAGTGATTAAATGGTGGTGTTTCATTGTCTATTATGCTGTGACAATCCTGTCAAGCACGCACTAATCCAGCGGCCAGGAGCTGACGGTGCTTACAGGGAGCTGGTTAGGAGTGAGTCATTAAAGCACTGTCTGCCCTGCCCAGCTGCTTTAATTCCTGTGCAGGCTGCACCTTGCCAGATCAGATCTCCACTCTTGGCAAGCACCTCCATAAGCTGAGACATCGCTGTGGTCTGGTTTTCTCTTTTTTTTTTTTTTTTTTTTTTTTTTTTTCTTTTTAATTGTTATAGTATTTAATTACCCAAGCAGATGTAGTTTGATGAATATTCTGATGGGGAAAACACTTCCCAGGTCTACAAAGAAGGTAGTGCTAGAAAAGCACAGAGATTCAGCACAGTCTAAGAACCGGCTGCAAGGATTTTCATGCCTAGAGAAGCTGAGAGGGGGATCATGCTGGTGGTGAAAGGCTGGTGCAGGGGGTGTGCTGGGGACATGTTGGAGTGGCTGCAAATGCCCCTCTGTGTGTGTGCTGTGCTGCAGTAAAACACCAAATGATGATTTGAAACTTCATCTTGGAGGCTGGAAATCCTTGTGGAACCAGGTAGGAGAGACAGGCCAGTGATGGTGAATAAATCAAGGTGCAGGTAGATTAACCTGTTCCAGAAAGAGGCTGGTGTTTATCTAACTGCCATTATTAATGGCACCTTTATTTTGTCCCGACTGTAACCAGAAAGGGAACCAACCCTCGTGTGTCTCCTGCGTATCTCCAGGTGAATTGTGGCGAATCACGGTACCTGCAAGATACAGTTTTGGGCATTAGGGGGTTCTGTGGGGATTCCCAGACACTGTGCCCTCTCACAAGTTGTGATTACCCACCCCAGCCCTTCACAGTCAGGAGAATATCCCAGTGGATACTGTCTGTCTGTAGAGATAAGGAATCAGCTATTTCCAGCTCTCTTAGGTGGCTTTTTGTGTAGCCCACCCATGCCCAATTTACAGTCCTGAAATCTCGGCAGCACCGGCAATGCTAGGGGATTATTTTTTTAAGAGACTTAGGCAAAACGCAGTTCTCCCACAATATTCTGCTACCCGTGGCAGTGAAATAACCCTGTTCAGTCCGCCTGTGTTCAGCTCCGTGTCTCCGCACGGACTGTGCTCCAGGGGAAGGTGTGGATGGCTGGTTGTGCCGCAGGGAATTCCGCCTGTGCCGCTGGAGCTCGGCCAGCGCGGCGTGCCCGCAGCACCAGGGCTGGCTTGGCTGTCCCGCAGGTTGGAGCGGCATAAAATCCTTCTGCCCGGAACAGAACGGAACCCGCTGCCTTTCCTGCGCACCCGGACAGCGCCAGAGCAGCGGAGCTGATGCTCCCCTTGCCTGTTTCCCATCCGAGCAACTGGGACGTGACTAAGCCAACCCCACGGCAGGGTAATGCTGTGTGTGTGTGTGTGTGTGTGTGTGTGTGTGTGTGTGTGTGTGTGTGTGTGTGTGTGTGTGTGTGTGTGTGTGTGTATGAACTTCGCAGTGTTCATTGATGTGCCTTCTTCATCAGATCTTTCCTCCCTTGTTTCTTTTCATGACATTTTTTTTCCCCAAAATTTTTTCTCCTCCATTCACAAAACGCATAATACCCCGTAGCAATCAGAGAATGCAAAATATGGGGGAGAAATATCTTAGAAATATCTTCTATGGTGTTTCATCTTGAAATTAGATAACTACCCTGTTGTTTCTAGCACAGCATAATCACAACTCCTTTCTTGCTGAGCTGCATCTTCCACACCTCCAGTCCCCTCCCAGCCATCAGACCGTACCTGGCAGTCAAGCACACTCAAATTATTTATTTTCAGTATGAGGGGGAAGCTATTTTCTCTCACAGATTATATGGTATAAGAACTCAGCCTGCACAGTTTATAAATGAGTATGTGCTCTGCTTGAATCACAGTTTGAGTAACTTTCAGTATCCTGTTATTGAGTAACCTCAAGCATGGGTTTACATGAGAAATTGAACAGAACAACGTCTTACACTTTACTTCAGAAAATAAAATACTTGAATTTGTGTTTTTCTTCCATTTGGTGAGTTTTTTGCCAGGAACCACTGTGTTATCAGGGTGCCAGAGCCATCATTTGTGCTGGTCATCATTGTCACTTTAGCAAACCTTCATGGGAGAGGTGAGCTGGCTTCCTTTTGCCATGTGGCTGATACCTGCCACACCTAATTTAACCCAAGATTTTTTTCTTTGTGCAGCTTTGTGCTGGGGGCAGCTGCACAGCTGGGTACCCAGCCAGGGTCTCCTACCCCGCAGACAGAGAGACACATGAAAGGTCTCTGCAGTGCAAAGAGCAAGACCTGAATCATTAACATCAGGCACTGGGAGTTGTGTTGTGCAAGGCACTGCACCAACACCTGCCAAAGCCAGTCCTGGCTCCCAAAACACTGGATGTGAGCTCAGGAAAAGCAGATGAGGTGGGTGGGCAAGACGTGCAAGAAAAGCAAGATAGTGCTGGATACCACAACGAGCTGCCAAGCTTTGCCAAAAACTCCTTCTGCATCAAAGGAGCTGAACAGAAAAACGCTGAAGGTAGATAAGGTGGCTTTTTGGGTTGCTTTTCCAGTGTTTACAGGAATCTGCAACACCTCGTTTGACTCCCACACCACCTCTAATGGAGGTAGCTGGTACTGTGAGCAGAGTGACATAACCACAGTCTTAGCACGTGGGAGAGTTTGGGCTGGGGGAAATTTTTTAAAAAATGAAGATTGGTGTAGAAACGTGTGAATTAGAGACTTAATGAAAATCTTCTAAGCCCAGCAGCCATGTGGTGTGATGATGTGCTGCACGTATTTACCTACCACAGGGAACTTCTGCCTTCCAGCTTGTTTATAAAATCACAGCTAAAACGACTGAGGGAACTCAAAGACCTTTCCTCTACAGTAGTCACATGCATTCCTGATGCAGCAAATTTCACATTTCAACAAAAAAACCACATCTTGCCTTATTCTATACAGTTTGCCCAGGCTGTTTTGCCTGTACTGCTGCCCCTCTGCAGATGCCTCAAGAGTTGGGTCTGTGGGAGACTGATTAGCCCAGGGATGCTCTACAAATTCACTCCACCTTTCATTATCAGTAGAAACCTTTCTTTAAAAAAAGTAATGCAAAATTAATATAAATGTACAGACAATTACCAATTTTATTGATCAATTTCCCTGGTAACCAAGTCACTCATCAAGTTCTTTTCCTGAGGGAAAGCACTATGGCACATGGCAATTAATGGCTTGACTTGTTGAGAGTGAGAATGAACCATTTTACAGACACAAGTAGAATACCAGTGTTTGGTTTAGAATGCATCAGTTGTGTGCCCAAACATTGTGAGTTTGCCCCTTTGAGGGCAGAGACTCTTAAAAAGCTCCTCCCCACTCCCACCCCCCTTGCAACTCCCCATGCCAGAGATGTTTGTGCTCCAGGGGTTCTTTGTGCCAATGCTCCCTGCACAGAGCAGGAGGGGGGAACTGAAACTGTAAATGGCAAAAGGATTTTCCCCTGCCCTACAGCTATTGGCTGTCATTTAGTAATTCCTGAAAATAGCTGAAAAAACAAATGTTCTGGAATTCACAACCACCAGGAGGCTGCTGGAGTGGGGCTGTTAACGATGCAGCATCACTGGCAGGACCCACAGCTCATTCACACCACAGCAGATGAATCCTGACCAGGCAGGCACCACCCCAGCCCCTCCCAGGAGCATCCCTGACTCCGTGTGGCCCTTGTGCCTATTCCAGCTGGGTTTGGAAGCTTCAAGATGTGCAAAGCTAAGGAACAGCCTTCCACCATGGGGCTCTGGAGGAGCTCATTGCTGCACTGGTGGGGCTGCAGGCACCTCCTCTGGTGGTCCAAAGTCTCCACCACGGCCCAAGTGGTGCCAGATGCTGCTGCCACTGGCAGCCCCCCACCAGCTGTGCCTGAGCTGGGGCATCCTGCAGCCATTTGGGGAAAGATGATGTCTCCTGCAGCAGGGCTTCCCCAGGCCCAGGGGGTGTCCCTCCCTCTCAGCCAGCTGAAGCTCTGGTCCCCACCAGCCCCTCCCCAGGTTCTGTGTGCACCCAGGGCCCAGCACTGCCCCAGGTCCTCCCTCCCTCCCCCCAGAGCCCAGGAGGGCTCAGCATCATCTCCTGCCCCAGGCAGTGCTCCCTGCCCCCTCCATCCTGGCTGGGGCAGCCAGCAGCAGTGCTGGGGTGCAGCCCCCACCCCTGCCCCATTGATGACACCAGGCCCTCGTTGGTTGCTGCCTCCGCAGTGGTTTATTGGGGTGGGAGCCAGGAGCCCCCAGCACTGTGGGAAACACTGTGGGGGTGCCACACAGGAACCCCAAGTAGCAGAGCCCTGGCTCCTGCAGCAGGGACTAATTTCCAGCCTCACTAAAGCAGCAATGCAATACTGGAGAGCAACAGGCAATCCCAAACTCCAGTATTTACGTGCTGCTAGAGCACTGCTGACAGCTCTGCACGGCCTCCAGACCCCCCTCCCTGCCCCAAACACAGGCAAGGGGCCCTTGGCCCATCCTCTGCCAGGGAAAGGAGCAATAGCTGAGGGGTAGATATGGAATAGGATGTGGTCATGGCCATGTTGGAGAACAAAAAGGAGCTACAAGTCCTTCCTGGCTGCAGGGCCAGACACACGAGCTCACAGGGGATGGATTTGTAGCTGCAAAGGATGTGCACAGTACAAGCACCAAGAGAAAGTGTCTACACATACCTGAGCTAATGATACATGGGAATGTGTTAGCTTCCACATCTATGATAACCAGAAGCTCACTTTCTTGTCTTATCCTTGAGGTAATGAGGCAGCCCAGAATGGTCTGTATCTCCTTGTCCCTACAAACCATGATGTGCTGCTACATCTCCTCAAAGCCCACTGAATGTTGACATTCCAAATGGTATTTTGAATATATATATGTATGTAATTTTTTTTTTAAACTATGATATAAAGAACTGAAGAACACTCCACAATGAAGACATTTAACATGCATGCATTACCACCACAGGACAGGGGTTATTTTCTTCACAGGTGCTATCAGTCAGTCTGTAACTATAAGAGAACAAGCAGTTATACAGTGCAAACAAACCAGTTTCAGAAACAAGGTCAGAAATTAACTGTTCCCCCCCAGCCCCAAACCACACTTAGTATTGGGTCCCAAAAAATAACACATTTCAGATCCAGCAGATCTGTTGCCTTTGCTACTGTGAAGAGAGTGAAGAACTTCCCAACCCTTCCAACTGGTCTGTGGGGAAATACTACCTTGTACTTTTCTCAGGGGATACTGACTATCAAGGATTTTCCAGAAGTCACAATGTTAACATTTCAGATACATAAATTCAGATTCCAACAGTTGAAACCTATTAAATTCTCCTTAAAATACTTTCATTCAGCTCAATTTCACTTTTGAGATATGTAAAAAGAAAAATCCTTACTTTGAAAAATTTTAAATGATGCTTATTTACAATGTGAATGGACAAACCTTATATGACCAGAAATTAAAGATGTCTGGAACATTCCCTGGCTGTACCAGGGCAGGGAGGGGCTGCAGCCCTGCAGCTGCCAGTGGCTCTTACACACCAGCCTGTCTGGGCTGCACAGGAGCTGTGCAAACAGACTGATATTTTTTGTATTTCCTTTCAACCTACCCTCCCCCTCCCCCCAGTAATGTGACAACTTCCTTCAATTCATTTTCTTAAAAAGCAGCATCACAAAAAAACCTGAACAATGTCAGAAAAGACGCCTTGGGTTTGAATTCTTGTGCCATCCCCTCATGCCCAATGTGCCACCGAGTCCCTGCCTCTTGAGCAAACTTAAAAATAGGAATTTCAAAAGCTCTTGAGACTCTTGTGACCCATGCCAAGTGATTTCAAATTGGAAATCAAATATTTGCCAACAAAAAAGCAGTATATTTTCACCACTTCAGTGTCCTCAACACTGACACTCCCTAATGAGCAGCTGCTACTTGCTGCAAAGCAAACACATACCCAGTGCTGAGCTAAATCACACCCCCCACATAATATTACCATTAATTACTTCTGTAACAATGTTTTACTTGACTGTACCTGTGCAATCTTATTTCTTTCATCTCTTCAAATGAATCCAAAAGAAAAAAGCAACAGCAAACAGGTTCAGCTTTAGAATCCATTTTGATGGTGTTTGAGGTTCACATTTTAATTAATGTTTTTATATTTATATAAACCAGACTTTTGCTTAGTTCAACAACAAGGGCAAGAGCTCTCTTCAGTAAAGAGGACTTTTCAAAGCAAGGGTTCAATACACCTCCACCAGCCTCTAGCACAGAGAGAAAACCAACAGTCACACCAAGTATTGGGCAACTGGAAATTTGGGATAGGCAGTGAAATACATATCTGAGAAAATATGCATGTTTATGACATGACAGCATCAATATTTTACACAATAAAATGTCCCATGCTTGAATTATCCCATCTGCCACTTTGGCTTCTTTAGTTTGTGCTTTGGAAACTCAATTTAAACAAGAAATTGGCAGCTGAACAGGGTGATTTGAATTCACCTGAATGTCTCCAAGGTATTACCTGCAGTAGTCAGGAAGGGATATGTGGTGTGTCAGAGGGACCTGCATTTCCCCAAGGGATGCAGATGCTGCAGGTATTTTGGAGCAGGTGGGACATGATCTTACCTTCCCAACTCACCTCTGAACACAGGCACATCAGCTCTGGACTCAATCAGATCCCTGGGTCAGTGGGAGCTGCAAAGCAACAACAGAAAGGGTTTGAGAGGTGCTGGCAGAGAGGGGCAACTCCAGGAGGGGGACCAGGGGACTTGGGCAGGTTCCCTTCCAAGGCACACACAGGTGCCAGTATTTTTAAAATTAGAGAAGAAAAAACTAAATAAATCAAGTTTTCAGCTCCAGATAGGGCAGACTATGCAGCAGAGTAACTCCATCCCTCCTCTCTCCATCCTCCCCATGCCTGCAGCTGGGGCCACTGGCACCATTGGCTCAGTGTGACTCTGGGCAGTGACATCCAAGGCACACTGGTAACCCCTAATCATAACCCAGGTGCTGTACAGCAAGGAGGGATGAGCCAGAAATGCCAGGGACAGCTCTGGGCAGGTGAGAAAGCCACTGAGCACATCCATGGCCAGCACCTCCCTCCCTGAACCAGCAGCAAGAACAACTTTACTAGTCCTGGCAGACAAGACATTTTAATTATGCTGGTTTAGATGATAAACCAGCCCTAGGACAGGAGGTAAGATGCAAAGAGGCTGTTTGGGGGTTGATATTTTTGTGGTGGCACCACAAGTGCCCTCTCTCACTGTCAGGTAGAGGCAGCAACCCAGGAATTCCTTCAAATTCCAAGCAGCACCCCACTAGAGCCAGGAACAGGGGTGTCCTGCTTGCTGGTAACCCCAAACATGGGAAGAACTGCCCCAAAAGCTCTAGCTCCATGCAAAAGCACTGCAACAGCCCTTCTGCTGCCAAGAGCTCCACGCCCAGTGTGTGCACCAGCTCCTTCTAGAAATAGAAACTTCTACCTGTCATCTACATAAGCCAGCCACCTACAGAGGTTTAATTAAATCCCCCAAATAACTGGGGAATTTGAACATGCAGAAAACCATTAATGCATTAATGCAATTCACAAAACAATGCAACTTCAGCTTGCCAAAGTATATTGGGCAATTAAGTAAAAAACACTCCCCCCACCCCAATCCCTAACACACAGAAAACCAAAACAAATTCCCTCTGAAATACTGGCTTCCCTTAAAATACAACCTTATTCCTCCTCACTGACACCAGAAAAAAAAGAAGGGAAAAAATGTGAGAAGGAGAGCCATGGGAAAGGAGAGGAAATAAATATAGGAGCCTATGACAGGACAGATTTGCATACAGAGCCTTTACTGACCCACACACTTCAGGGCTAGGTGAACTCAAAGACAAGTAAATATTAAGCATTTCCTATATATAGAAAGAAAAAAAAAAGGGAACAAAAACCCCAGCTCTGCTATCCAACAGTTTTCTAGGAGACATGCACAAACAAATCCTAAAGTCATTGTTCTCATTTGAAACAACTGGGGAAAAAAAAGCATTTCTTATTTTACAAAAGGACTAAAGTAAATCATCTCATTACAGCTGAAGGTCCCAGACACTCATTAGCGAAGCAAAACTACGGTGACAAAATGAAAATAAGGGTGTGAGTAACACCACCAGAACACTTCATATCTGCCTGGCTCTGAGAAATCCCAACTTTCGTTGCTGCCTCCTTTTGAACAACGAGGTTTAAACAAAAGTCACGTTGGAATATTTACAGATGTGGCCAAGAGCTGGGATCAGAGGGGGTGCTTGATCGACAGCCACCACATGGCTCCACTCTGTTCCCAGAGGAGGAGAAGTGCCTGGGAAGGAGCCCAGGAGCAATGGGAACTTTCATTTCATTTCATGCACCCACAGAGCATCTCCCCATCACCCAAACCCGCTGCTCTGCCCAGCCAGGACTCACAAAATAAACGCAGAAAATATATTTCCTCCCTGTTCTTGTGGAAGCCGTGTGAGAGTTGGGTCGCTCCTCACATGCTTCATCAAATATAATTTTTTCTCCTCACTAATTTGCCCGTGAAAGAGTCAGGGAGGCAGCACACAAACCCCAGCACGTTTTCCTTCCCCGCACTAAACCTAAACCACACGGCACCGGCGGCTCCGAGGTGGGGCTGAGCACCCGAAACCAAACTGCAGCTACAAAGGGCAGATTCAAATCACGCAAAAAATGAATTCGTTAACTTCTCTGGCTGTGAAACTCGAGCCCAACATTGTTACCAGCAGGATCAGCTGTGTTTACCCAGGCGGGGGTGTCAGTGGCACCGGCAGCTACTGGTGCTCGGAAAGGCCTGCGGGACAAGACTTCAACTTACAGCACTCCAGAAAACCAGTAAAATCCACAGTAAAATTCCAGGATCCACAGGTTTTTTTTTTTTCTCAACACTGCTGAGGAGAAGAAAAGTATGATGCTTTTTGTTACTTTCAAGTTTTAGCATTGTCATCTCATCCACTTCTAAACAACAAAGGTCAGATCTGGAAGCCCGGTTCCTATAAAGTTTATTCGTTAAGAAAAGGCAAAAAACAAACAAAAAAACCTATTTCTTTTTTTGGTCAGATGAACAATAATCCAAAATATAACAAGCACACTGACTTTTTTTTTCCTTTTTAGATTTGGGTCAGTTTGCCTGAAGCATTACTTAAAGCTTCCCTCTTATATTTAATAAACCTTTACTGCATTAGCAGCTCACTTTTACTGTATTTCCCACCAAAGTCGATTAACCAAATACAGACTTTTGCAGTTGCTGGTGAGTTCTTTGGATTTCTTCAGAACAGAAGATGATGAAACTTGGCAGATGGTCCCTCACCTACACTTAACACGCATACAACACACGAGCAGAATTTCTGGTTTTTGGGGAGAGCAATTAATGATTTAACCTTGGAAAACTCACTCTCCAAACGAAAAAAAATTGTCTTTATATACCTGATGCACATAGGGGAAGAATATTGTACACAGGATCAATTACAGAGGGAAAAGTCCCCGCGTTGTGCCTGTTGCTCCATCACTGCCGCTCCCAAAGCGCTGCGAGGCTGCCCTGGGAAGCTGGCCCTTGCCAGGATATTCAAATTTCCTGTACAAAGCGAGCAACCAGCGAGGGGAAAAGGAAAAAAAAAAAAAGCAAAAGCTGGCTGCCAATTGCCCTTTAATATTTAAAATTATTCGGGCGAACTATTCTTTGGTTACACTAGCACTTATTTTTTAAATGTATCAAACTATTTTCTACGTGCGGGGGCGCGCAGACTCCGCGCCGAGCAGGCACAGCCCGCGGGTTCGCTTTAAAAAAAGAGGGAAACGGGGGGAAAAAAAACTTAAAAAAAAAACCAACCCCGAGCCCCACCTGCGGGGGGGCGGGCGCGGTTGAAACGAAAAAAAAAATTTAAAAATTATTAATAGTGGAGGTAAAAAAAAAAGGCAGCCGGGGTTCGGCGGGGCGCCCCGCACCCACGTGGGAACCGGCCCCGCGCGCCGCTCCCGCACCAACGGCCCGGGCCCCGCCCGCCGCTGTCACCGCCCGGCCCCGCGCCGCTTTGTGCGCCTCCCCGGGGGGCTGCCGCTGCCGCCGCGCTCCCCACCCCACAAAAAAAAAAGTTTTGTTAATAGTTTTTTGGGGGTTGTTTGGGGTTTTTTTTTTAAAGTTCTCTGCTCTCCTCCCGCACCCCGGGAAGTTTCGGCCGGGCCCGTGTCCGGCCGTGCCCCGCGGGGAGCGGCGCGACCCCGCCCACGGGGCAGCGGCGGAGGGGGTCCCGCCGAGCCCCCGCGCCGCGCCCCGCAAAGCGTGTGCGCCCCGCGGGGCCGGGCCGCGCCGCGCCGCCCGCAGCGGCCGCGGGGCACACGGGGCGCCGGCCGCCCCCCGCCGCGCCCCGGCCCCGCCGCCCTGCCCGCCCTCCCTCCTCACCTCCGAGTCCACTCGAAAATGGCGCCGAAACCGAAAAAACTTCGCAAATTTCATTGTAGGCGGCTGCAAAGGCTGCTGGGAGCGGGGGCGGCCGCAGCGCCGCCCGCCGGGGCGGGTCGGGCCGGGCTGGGCGCGGCGAGAGCGGGGCGGAGCGGAGCGGAGCGCGGGGCTGCGGGCCCGGCCCGGTGCGCGGACACAGCCCGGCCCGCTGCGAGGGCTGCGGGGTGCGGGCACAGCCCGGCCCGCTGCGAGGGCTGCGGGGTGCGGGGTACGGACACAGCCCGGCCCGGTGTGAGGGCTGCGGGGTGCGGGCACAGCCCGGCCCGGTGCGAGGGCTGCGGGGTGCGGGGTACGGACACAGCCCGGCCCGCTGCGAGGGGTGCGGGGTGCGGGATACGGACACAGCCCGGCCCGGTGTGAGGGGTGCGGGGTGCGGGGTACGGACACAGCCCGGCCCGCTGCGAGGGGTGCGGGGTGCGGACACAGCCCGGCCCGCTGCGAGGGATGCGGACACAGCCCGGCCCGCTGTGAGGGCTGCGGGGTGCGGGGTGCGGACACAGCCCGGCCCGCTGTGAGGGCTGCGGGGTGCGGGCACAGCCCGGCCCGCTGCGAGGGCTGCGGGGTGCGGGGTGCGGACACAGCCCGGCCCGCTGCGAGGGCTGCGGGGTGCTTTACCTGCGCCCCGTCCGGCGCCCTGAGCCGGGACCGCCGCGCCCCCGCAGCCGCCGCAAGCCGTGCAGAGTGAAAACCTCAGTGAGGGGAGAAATAAACAGATGTTTGTAAAACACGAGAGCTGCGCGGGACGGGGGGACGCGCGGCTTCGCCCTTCGTGCGAGCCGGTTCGTTCCGCTGCCGCTTCCGTCTGGCGTTTATGGCCTCGTATAACCCAGGAAAAGGGATGATGCTTTTCCAGCCCTGCTTGGGAAAAAGTTGATGTTTTGTTGCTCAATGTGCAGCTCTGTCCATGCACTCACACGACATCAGAGTGAGACTTCAAATCCTTCTCTTTTTTCCCCAATACTGCCATACTAAGTTCTCCACAAACAGCGGTTCTCAGTCTGAGTTTCTCCGACCAGCAGACTTTCCCAAGTCCTGTGAGCTGCGCGGAGTCACGCAGGAGCAATGGGAGCAGGATTTCAGAGCCCGCAGTCACATCCTGGCTGTGCGATGGCACAGCACGCTGGCAGGGAGGATGGGCTGCTCCGAGACACGGTTTTCCAGAGACTTTTAAATATGAAGAGTCAGAACTTGGGAGAATAGTGATTCCTGCTGGTGGGGAGCCTGGCAAGCTGAGGCCTGGGAAAAGTGATGCTGAAGCAAAATGTTCCCTTCCAAAAGGAGAACCCAGATCTGGTGGTCAGAAACTTGCAGGTTTGTCACATTCATCATTGGAAGTGGTTAAAGTTGCCAAGTCTCTTGTCGGCCTGGTGGGTTTGAATTCTTCCTGCAGTTTTTGTTTCTACCCCCACCCCAAACAGCAAAAAAAAAAAAAAAACCTCCAAACCCTGTTGTTAAATAATTGCTCTGTTCTCACAGGTGAGCAGCGAAGCTCAATTAATTCTGCTTTGTGAAGTGCTTCTGATCCTCTGATGGAAACATGTAGGGGCAAAACACTTTTATTTTGCAACTTGCAAAGGCTGATAAGAGCGATGAAAACGGAAAAGCCTCACCACTGAGGGGGATTACAGCCCCACGCTTTTTCCACTCGAGATCTTAGAGATGAGCTGATGGCTGCTGCTTTTCATTTAGAAGGGTTTTTCCCCCTCTTTTGAAAGAAATGCAATCACTACCAAGTATTCTAGAGGGACTTCATCTTTAAACAAATAATGTTTTTCTTGTTGGGTGTGCACTATTATTTTCTTAATTATTCCTGGATTTCTGCCTGTTCCACCAAGAGTTTTCTCAGATGGCAGAAACAATTGGTCCTTTTTTATTACGCTAATAGCAAAATGTATCCCTAATAAAAAGACTCTGTACATCCCATAAACTCAAATGGGACACTTTTTGCCAACAATCACACCTCTTCATTGAGGCATCTTATATGCTGCTTTTTTTTTTTTTTAACTTTTTTTCCACATTACTATTGTTTACTACTCAGACTCACTGGCTGGCTAAGTCTTGGTGCCAAAACGAAACGAATCAAGTCATTTATTTAGCACCAGAGTCCTCCCACTCACCCTTAGCATGAATGTTGAGATTTCAGCAGATGTGGTAGGGAATGAATGGGCAAAGGGATTCACCTACATTCACCTACATAGAATCACATCTACTTGTGGGTGGCCTCTAATTAATTTGGCTTTGAGGCTCCGCTGCAAGGTAGATGGGTTAGGAAGTCTGGCCAGGAGTCATCTGGTTGAATCATACCTATTCTGTGGAGAACTTCATTGTGTAGCTGCGTCTGACTCCCACCCTTGTGAGAACTAATTAAAAATTTTTTAAAAAGCGCCCCACACTTATTGGAAGTCAAATATAAATGTCAGCGTTTCGGATGAAATGGTATCTTGGGAGGCTCCTGCACATTTAATCAGCTGGTTGCGCCATGTATATCATGGCCTCAAAAGCTGCAGTGAGAACCACGAAAGGCACTGGCTTAACATCAGCAAAAGTGTTTGCCAAGCTTGGATTATGTCACTGCTTTATGATCTTGCTTTGTAAAGGGAGAATACTCTTGGGGAGAAAGGACTCGGCATGCCGGATCTACAGCGAGAGCAAGGAATGAATGCTGCTCACAGAGACTGGGGGCAGGGCGAGGGATTCTGTTTGCTGGGGTATTTTTGCAGATGGATGCAGTACAGTTGCTGCCACCAAGCAGAGATGCACCCCACGGATCACTGGGGCTGAAAGCAAAAAGCCCAAAATACCCCAGCAGAGCTGTTTGCTGCTTGCCCTCCCACGGGCACAGCTCTGGGCGCCTGCCTGGGTCCCGTTTGTCACTGTCCCCTGGCTCTCAGCACATTGCCATGACACTCCAGGGAATGTGGAGATGCTCTCAGGCCCCCTGGCTTTCCCTTGCCTCGGGATGCAGACACCCAGCCTGGCTGGGACTTGTCAGACACTCAGAATTTGATGCCTTTGTAAAAGGGCAGCCACGGAACTGGTTAAAAAAATAAACATCCCGCACCACACATCTGAAATGTGGCCTGCTGAGATGCTTCTGGTCCCTGTCACAGGGGTGAGCTGTGGCCACTCCTTCCGTTCTGCAGGCTGGTGGTAAAGGCAGGAAACTCTTTGAGGAGACCAGTTCTGTTTGCCCAGCACCAGCCCAAATGCTGGGCTTGCATCTGCTTCTGGGAGTGCAAGGAGAATAGAGAAAAAAGCTTGGAGGTTACATGCCCCTTGAGGAGTGCTGTTGGTGGGATGAGTGATATTGGAGGGGACGAAGATCTGAAGAGAATCACCTCTCCAAAATCAGCCCTGGGGTCTGAGAGCTGTGCTGCCCATGCTGCTCTTGCTCTCCTGTTGCAGCAAGAGCCTTGTGCAGCGCCCAGTCCCCGCCTGCCTTGCTGCTGGAGCATCCTGCCCTGCCCAGCCTGGAAACTTTCCGCTGCTACTGGGCTAATAAACTGTGCTGCGTCTGGAGGAGTGTCTGGCCAGCCACAAACTGCCCCTGACACTGGGCTGAGCAGGGAAAAGGGGGTCTCTGTGTCTGCAGAGGCTGCATAGGGCACAGGGAGTGCAGGTGGGCAGCCTGGGGTGCCTGGCACAGTGGAAAGGACCAGGTGTGTGTACACATGGCTACAGCACATTGTGCTTCCCAATAAACAGAACAGGGTTCCTGCTGTGCAGAATGGGGACCAGGGTCTTTTATTTACTGCATTGTCCCTCCAGCACAGTAAACTGCTCATCTTGAGCTCTGACTTCTGCACTAACCCTTCCTCCAGCCTTTCAGTCCCTTGTGACCAGACTGAACAGTGGGTTAGTGCTTGGTTTCTTTCCTTGTCTTTTTCTGCCCTTGTGCACGAGCCCTGGCATTTGGGAATTCCCCCAGCTCTGCATGTGGTGTGACAGTCCCAGCCTTGGCTTCCTGGGCACCCCCAGTGCTTGCAGCCACTCTGCAGTGTGCAAAATGGGCGTGGTGGCCATGCCAATGGTTTTTTGGCTTTTTGGGACCGTGTCCCACCTTCCCTTGGCTCCAGGAGTGCCAGGAGCATAGCACTGTCTGGACAGGGACTTCCCTGCCTGCCATCCAGCCTGCCAGCACAGCCCTGTCATTGCAATTTGTCACACGTATCTGGTGTGTGTTGAGGATCTCACTGAGGGCCTGTTTGCCAGAATGTTCATGGAGTCACTCCCTGTCTGGCACGAGGAGTGGCTGGGTCTTGCTGGGCCCACACGTGGCTGTGCCAGGGTCTGTGCTCTGCTCTCAAGGTGTGAACCATCAGCATAACATTCCCTACCATCAGCCTTCTTTCTTTCACTGGGGAGGATTACTTTCGTAGAAAATATCATTTTTTAATGAAATACTAATTTTAAAGGATCTTTTTCTTGTTTGGAGACAGAAACCTTCAGCAGAGGCACCAGCTCCCCAGTTCTCCCCTCCTTGCCTTTGCAGTTATTTGCTGTATTTATTTACTGCAAAATTTGCTGTATTGCCTGACATTTTTTGGTTATCAAAATATTTTGATTATGTGCAGGGGAGGGGGTGGGTTGATAGCAGGGCTGACATCTCGATAGAAAACTGCCTGTAAAACATTCAAACTAAATTCAGGGCGGGGAAGAGTGAGATACTCCAGCCTGTCCCAGGCAAGCCCTTGGCACTGCTGCTGTGACCTGGCTGTTCAGAGCCTGGGGTCAGCTCAGACCCAGTTCCCTGTATTTTTCTGGCCCTTTTGTGAGCTCTCCCCATGGATTCATCAACTACAGCAAGCACAGAAAGGAGGGCAAGGGAGAAGATGCTGCTGCAGGATCACACCCCAAAATCACTGCACAGGTTTTCCTGTGGAGTGAGAGCAGACAGAGGCAGGGTACAAAAAGCAGAGGGAGGTGGGAGGGAAGTTGCACATCAAGGTCACTCCAGAAAGGGCTGAAGCATCTTCCCACTCTGGCAGAAACATTGTCTTTGTGAGATGACCACCAGCCTGTTGGCTGTGGAGATGTCTGTTGACTCTGTCCTTGAGCTAATGCCATCAGCAGATGTCCCAGCTCATGAGTGAAGAGCTGCTCACATCTTGAAAGCAATTTTTGCATTTTGATTTGAAATAACATTGAGAAATTATCTGTTACAGCAGTTCTCCAGCTTCTGCATGTGAAAGTGTTTACAATTTTGAAGATCAATATTTATTGGCACACAATAATTTTGTCTGTTCCTGCAATTGTTCTGTAAACAATCTCCTCTGACTTCTCCAAAGCCAGCACGCTTAAAAGTTTTTCTGACTTGTGTTACCAAACCTGCAATTTGTGATTGATACAGCATTCTGTCAGAAATGCAGTGCTGTGGGCATGTACATATAAATATTGTGCTCTCTTGGCAAAGTCAAATGTCATGATAGGATAATGTGTTATTTAATACAGAGCTGTAGATTAGACAAGGACATTTGCAATACAAACCAGTCCCAACATCAGACGGTTGCAAAAGTTATTGTTATGCTGATATTGTAGGAAAACTGATATTTCTAGCTGAACTTTTTATGTATTGTGCTCTGTGACCATCCCATGGATCTCTGCCATATGACACACAGTCTTAAATTATACTGTCCAAGAGGCATTTTGTACAATTCAAGGCAATAACCCCAGGAGGAAGCCCTTAGACATGCAAGGAGTCTGAAATAGTAAGTTAGTGGTTGTCTTTAGATGCCCTTGGCCTTCCTCCTAGGTCTAGCTCCTGGCTTTTTACCTGGAAGATGTATTGATTTCTAAAGGCCAGCTCCTAGAATAGTCCAAAAAAAACCCAAGCAGTGATGCCATGCATTTCAGAGAGATGGGCTGGGCTCATGCAGGGCAGGACAAGAGTCCAAATGCTGCAGAGAGCCCAGCACACCAGTCCCAAACTTGCTGACTGCTGACATTTCCCTGTTTTCCCACCCTGGGATGGAATGGAAAGACTTTGGGAAGTGTCATGCAGCACTGTGGCTCTCCAGCCCAAGCCCACTTGCTTTGGGGACTCTTGAATCCCCACCTAGGGCAAGTTTATCTCAGGGGGCTTTGGAGAGACCCAGATCCCACAGAGGTTTTGATTGCTTTTGAAAATCCTGGGTTTTGTTGATGACACTCCTGGAAAATGACATTTTTCTGAAGATTAGTGTTGCTTTCTAATAAGGCATTTTTGAGCTGGGATAACCATTTTGTGCTGATCCCAGCTGCTTGTGCTGTGTTCCAGGGGGGAAAGGAAATCATGGCACTGGGTGTGCAGGTTGGCTGTGCTCCAGTCATCTTAATAGCAGAATTTTAACAGGAAGACAAGCATTGCTCCTGGGGATATACATTAATTAAGTTTCTATATGGCCAGGGCACAATATACCTTTACACAAGCTTTTTACCCTAAATTGCTCAGGTTTTTTTAATTACTCAATTACCTTGAGTTGCACCTGCTGTACAACAGAGTGTTTTTCACTCTGAGGAGCAGGATGGAGAATTGTTGCTCATACCTTACCATCAATGCTGGCAGAGCTCACAGGGAGGCACTTTGTTCACATCTTCCTTTCTTTTAAGTGCTTTTTATCTCATGGTGCCTCCAACTAGCATGAAAACCTCGGGGATGAATCTGGAATTCAAAGCTGTGCAGGATCTGACTTTCTGTGTAAAACTGCAGGTTTGCACCAGGAATTAATTCAGCAACTCAAAGTGCAGAAACAGGCTTCAAATTGTGTTTCTCATATTGTCCTGGGTGCAAAGAGATGTTGCATGAGCAGGAGGCCAACATCTGCACGGGGTGTGACTGCACCACACACTGCTTTGCAAATTCACATACAATTGTGTCTTTTGGGACAGAATATTGGGCACTTAGGTGCTACATCTGGCACTGAAAATGCAAACTGTAGCATTATTTGTAGAGAAAGGAGTAGTGTTTATATATATATATATATATATATATGTGTGTGTCTGTGTGTTTCACATCATCACTGGACATTGTCACTTGTAAGCTGCAGTCATCTCTGGGGCTTCCCATGCTTTGGTGTGTCTGTACCTGTGACCTGCCCTGGTTTGTGTGACAGTGTGTGGGTATCCTGAGCACTGTGTGCTGGGGAAGGATGCAACACCTGGGGAGGTGAAGGAAGGTCCTGCCCTGCACCCAATGAAGGGGCAACCAGCAGTGCCTCATGACCCCCAGACACCAGGCTCAACAGCACAGAAATCCCCTGCAGGCATGGCTGTAGGTGCTGGGAAAGGTGAGAGAGGAGAAAAAGTGTGAGAAAGGGAAGCAGCAGCAAAACCAGTCTAGCCCAAAAGGCAGAATGCCAAAATGAGACCACCCAGAATATGTCTAATTAGTATTTTTCCTAAATTAGTGCTTCTCTCTGCTCGTCTTTCATTAATTTTTCTCCTTCATGAAGTGTCAAGTCTGGTGGGTGTGATGAAGCTCATGGGGAGCAGGGAAGGATGTGCAGGCAGTGAGTGAGCAGTGCCTGCAGGCTGCCCTCGGGATGGGGAGCAGGATCAGGCCCCATGCCAGCCCCAAATCCTGCCCTGCTGGGAGGGGAACTCCACCAGGTGTGAAGGGACAGAGCAGACCTTCCTGCAGAAATGCACGTGTACATCCAAGCACTGTGCATGGCAGGATCCCCATCAACCCCTGAGATCTGCACAGCTTGAGAAGTGTGTGCAGTAATGTTTGCCCAACATTGTTTATTTCAGTGGGTGCTGAAAACGGTGAAAAATAATTAGTGTCTTTTAATGAAGGGGGCATGGAGAGTGTGTTGTGGGGTGGCTCCTGCTGCTGTGCCCTGACTGCAGCACAGGAGAGCAGTGGGAGACCCACAGCTGCATGGCAGTCATCAGCTTCCAGCATCAGCTCAGCCCTCCCATCACCCTGGCAGACACTTGCAATGCATGGCCCTGAGTGTCCCAGTGAGATGGGAGCACACCAAGGGGGCAGGAGACACAGAAACCCAGCAAAGCAGGGCTGTGTAACCCACAGGGGGAAGCTGGGGAGGAAAGCAAGGTGAGCTCCCTTTTGTTTTGCAGACTGATTTGTGATTTGGGAGAGTCAGTGGTGAGACAGGCTATTGAAGCTGCTGGATTTTAGTTTAGTGTTTTGCACTGACTACTTCTAACAAAGTATTCTAATAAAGAATAATTATGTCTCAATTTTGCTTCTGGGAAAAAAAAAATCTACATTTCTGTACTCCTCATAGGAAAGAAACCAAATTTTGTTTGCAAGAAAGAGAAATTTCATCCTCTTGGTGAAAATACCTAACTGTAAAGAGACAGAAGAAAAAGCCCAAATTAGTTTCATGATGTCAGTAAATGATACCATGAATTGGGAAATCCATGAGTTTCACTGAAACCAGTCACGGTTTCCATCTCCCTCTGCCTCCCATCTGCTTCAAAACACTTAGTTCAGTCTTGACTCTGGAGGAGTGCAAAGGTAGCTAAATATTTCCACATCTGGTTTGGGGAAGAATTGGAAAAATAATTTTGCCACAGAATTAGCAAGAATAATGAAGCTTATGTGTGTCTCTCAGCATATGGCAAAATATTGTAGAGTTTCTCCTCGAGTATATTTGTGCCAGACTGCCTCACTTGGTGTTACCTGCTTACCTGTTCCTCAGAGAGGAGAGTTTGCTGCCTCCCTGAGAGATAACAGAGGTTGAGAAAATCTTTACTTTTTCATTTTAGCAGCCTCTGGTTGGGAAGGTTTCACTGTCTGAGCCCTGATTCTTCTATGCTTTCACTTTCTTTGCCTTTGTGGTTTCGTGCACTGAAAGGATACCAGCTGTCCATGATACCAAGGAGAATTGACACGGGAGACAGCCACATGTGTTTAACTGTTTGTTTGACCTATAAAAATGCTCCCAGGAAGCAGAAGAATCAGTTTTGAAAGATGAGGGATTTTTCCACAGAAAATATTTTGTCTAAATGTCTGTACAAACTGAAAGGGTCAATGATAATGCTTCACCTGGAGAATGTCCTGTGCTGTAGAACAGTTGTGCCTGTTTTGTCCTCTATGTCTCTGCAGCAGTCAGTCAGATGTGGAGTTTCACCTCCTCTCAGGCAAGGACCAGCCTGCAAAATGCAGAAGCAGCTGGTTCCTTTTAGCAGCACTGCTCGGGGTCACGGTGGGTGCCTGCACTGACGGGTGGCTGTTCCCTGCCAGTGGTGCCACTGCAGAGCAGGACACCCTAAAGGGACTTGGGGTGTGAGGTGGTGGTTCGATGGGAGTAGCCCTGTGATGTGCAGAAACTAACTGTGAGCTCTGCACGAGGAGAAATGCCTGCAGGGCATCACCCAGCACTTGCAGCTGGTGTTGGCAGAAGCACCAGCAGCTCTCCCTAAAAGGGCTTCCACAGAGTTCCCCGTGGGCACACAGGTGCCTTGGGGCTGGGGAAAAGCAGCAGCTCATGGTGCTGGTCACCCCTGGGACCCAGCTGTGCCAGTGAAAGGCACTGAGACCTACTGAAACTTCTGTACAGGTTTTGTTTTCTCCAGCAGGCGCAGTTTACAAACTGGAGCCAGCACTCACCTCCTCTCTGCCGCCTCTGCTGTCCCCCCGGGAGGGCGGTGGGCAGCGAGCCACCACGCTCAGGAAGAGCCTTTGTTGCATTGAATTCAGTGACTTTCAGAGAACCCCACACTTATTTTAAAGAGTTATTGTTTGCTCTGGAAAGCAGCTCTCAAATGCTGAGTCTGCACCCCCTAAACAGCAACATGCACTGTTGGGAGCTGCCTGTTGCTCGCAGAGAAGGCTGAACTTGGACATTACATCGAGTTGCCTGGATTTTGGGGTGGTGGTGGCAGAGGCCAGAGTGAAGCACATACCCAGCACAGTCTCCTCAGTCAGTGATGCACAGTGGCTCACTGTGGCTACCAGAATCCAGTGGCAGTGCTGGGCAGGAGGAGAAGGCTGTGTGAGAAGGATAACAGCATTCTTTTTGTTGTTGTTCAATTTACATCCTCTTCCTTCCCCCTTGCTTTGGAGTTCCCTTTCACGCTGGGCTGCTCCTGGGGCACAGTGAGTTTTAGCTTGCTTGAGGCAGGTATTTCCTTCTTTGCTAAGCAGTAGCTCCTGTCTGAGTCCCAACAACATCAGGAACATGGCCACACCACAGCAGTGAGGGGGGCAGCTGGACACCACTGCATGGACAGGGATGGGGACACAGCACTCTGAGCTGGAAGGGCTGGCTGTGCAGCAGCCTCCCGTGCTGGGTCACTCTCTGAGATGTCTGGCTGAGATGAGGCAGCCTGAGCCATAACCGAGTTATTATGGGGCCTTGGAGAAGGTGTCTTGGCAGCTGCCATTTGTGCTGTGCAGAGAGTAGCTCCCCCACCTCTGTCCCTCGTTGGCAATAACCGCTAGAAAGCAGCCTTAAAACAACAACCAGCTTTCTAATAAAGCTGGCGAGTAATGCTGAGGCAGAAAGCGCTGAGAGCCCCATGCAGTCCTGGAGCACAGCCTGCAAACCAGGGCTGGCAGCACGATGTCCTGGCCCGATTTGGTGTGTTCTTGTCCCCTTGAGCGGGCTGGGGTCTGGCGGCCACTGTGCGAGCTGCAGCCCTTGCCCTGTGCCGGTGTCCTCCCTCTCTGCTGGTGGCAGCTGTACCTGAGCAATGTCAGAGCGGGCACGTCACCTCCGACAGCGGTGACACCAGCAGTGCAAGCTGTGCAGGTGCTGGTGCAAAAAGCTTCCCAGTGTGTGTGTATAGAACTGGGCTGACAAATCGAGTCCTCTCTGTGTAACTTTAATTTAATACCGCCATCGCTGCAGCCCCAGTCCAGTCTTTGTTGCCTTCTTCATAGCCATGTCTTGCAGTGTCACTCCCGAGAGAATGTTTTAAAGTTTTTATTTGGGACGTGCGGATCCCGTCTGGATGCTGGCATGCCCTGCTTGGAGCGGTCCCAGCAGCGCCGTCCGGCTGGAATGGGACCTGTCCTTCGCTGCCGGCTGCTCAGGGTGCTTGGGGTGCTGCTGGTCCTGGGGAGCGCAAGAGGAACAGAAAGGCTCGGAGTGCGGGGACAGCGGAATCTGTGCGGGAGCGGTGCGGGAATGGTGCGGGAGCGGTGCGGAATCTGTGCGGGAATGGTGCGGGAATGGTGCGGGAGCGGTGCGGGAATGGTGCGGGAATGGTGAGGAAATGGTGCGGGAATGGTGCGGGAGCGGTGCGGAATCTTTGCGGAGCAGCGCGGGCGCGGCGGCGGGCGGAGGACCAGCAGAGGGAGCACAAGAGTGCAAAAATCCCATCGGGAAGCCGGGGGGACGAGGGCTCCGGCTGCACTGGTGTGTGCTGGTGTGTGCTGGTGTGTGCTGGTGTGCTCTGGTATGTTCTGGTGTGCTCTGATGTGCTTTGGTGTGTGCTGTTACGCTCTGATGTGCTTTGGTGTGCTCTGGTGTGTGCTGTTATGCTCTGGTGTTCCCTACTGTGCTCTGCTGTGCTCTGCTGTGTGCTGTTATGCTCTGATGTGCCCTGGTGTGCTCTGCTGTTCCCTTGTGTGCTCTGGTGCGCCCTGGTGTGCTCTGCTGTTCCCTTGTGTGCTCTGGTGTTCCCTGGTGTGCTCTGGTGTGCTCTGGTGTGTGCTGTTATGCTCTGATGTGCCCTGGTGTGCTCTGCTGTTCCCTGGTGTGCTCTGCTGTGCTCTGCTGTGCTCTGCTGTGCTCTGGTGTGCTCTGGTGTGTGCTGTTATGCTCTGATGTGCCCTGGTGTGCTCTGCTGTTCCCTGGTGTGCTCTGCTGTTCCCTGGTGTGCTCTGGTGTGCTCTGGTGTGTGCTGTTATGCTCTGATGTGCCCTGGTGTGCTCTGCTGTTCCCTGGTGTGCTCTGCTGTTCCCTGGTGTGCTCTGGTGTGCTCTGGTGTGTGCTGTTATGCTCTGATGTGCCCTGGTGTGCTCTGCTGCAGTCTGGGCCCCATGGCTGCTCTGCCTTGCAGGCAGGACCTTGCTGCCCCATCCCAGAGCTGCAGAGATCCCTGAAGGGACTGGTGGGAAAAGGTCTGGGTGTCCAGGCAGCCTTCATTGCCCTGACTCTCCATCAGCAGCCCCTGAGCCTCTTTATCCAGTAATAGATGCAGGTCCTGCAGTCAGGACACAGCCTGCGAGGACAGTCCACATCCCTCTGCATGGGCAGAGTTCTGCAGTCACTTTGCAGGCTCATCAGGTCATGTTTGAATTCATATTTCTCCATCCCCTGGAGCTGAGTCCTTCTCCTCACGCTGCTGGAGTGAGCAAACCCCTGGTTGGGGCCAGAGGGCAGGACAGTGGGTGTGAGCAGTGCCCCAAAGTGCCAGGCTGCCTGCCAGACCTGCAAAGGAGCTTTCAGCACCTCCAAGCCCGACTTGCTTTTGGAGTTCACTGTGAAAAAGACACCGTGACAAGCCCCAGAGGGTTATTTTTGGCAGAAAACTATATTTGAAAGAAAACAGAGCAGCCATCCTGCTGCAGCCAAAGGAGGCTGTGATATCGCTGCTGTGGCTCAGTGCTGCCTTTCTCACTGTCTTTTCTCCCAGAGGCAAAAATGCCATAAGACTGTGGTTATAACCAGGTTATTCACATGGGGGTATCTGCTCACACATTTAGTGTCACAGCCTGCTTGTCCTCACTGAATCAGTCTCCAGCTGTAGGAGCAGTGCAGTGACCCATCTAGGACCTCCTTCAGCTCCCTGTGAAGGACAGTGGCAGCAGGGCAGGTCCCTGCACTGAATAGGCTCTACCCAGCCCAGGAGATCACAAACTAAAATGACCAATAATTCACAGCACATCAGTGCTGGGGGTGAGGTTCCAAGGGCTGGTTTTGCTAAGAGGTGAGTTCCACCAGGGAGGAATTCACTCCTTGCCTGTGCTGGATGATTTAATTTTAGGCACAGTTATCTTTCTCGCCACAGTTTAACACAATTGTGTGGCAGGATGTCTGCAGTGGTCAGATGGGAATAATAGAGGTGTTAGTAACTCCAGAAAAGGAATTAAATTCCACCAGGCAGTTTGCACAGTTACTTCTGGTGCTGCCGCAGGGAGAACCCCTAGGTGTTGTCTAGCAAAGCTTCAGCATTTTTTAGGGAAGCATAGCCAGAATTTTTTGCATCTCTGTGTGTCTTTCACAGCAGAGCAGTGTGTCCGTGTTGCAGCTGCCGTGGGGACTGTCCTGCTGGCATGCAGGCGCCGAGGGAGGGTCATTGTCCCATTGTGTGGATGGGAAATGCGAGCACAAGGATGCAGAGCTCTGCGTGGAGGCTCTGAGCTCAAGTCTCTGGGGGCCTTGGCCTGAGCTTTAACTACAAAACCATCTTGCACAGTCCTCCATGTGCCGAGCAAAGCATTTCAGAGCATCCCCCTCTCTACTCATGACCTTTTGTCAGCAGCTTCCCTGTACTTGCTGCAGACTGTCCCTCTGGAAACTCAGCTGCTCTCTCCAGTTTAGGCAGCAGCATGGATAAACCTCTGTCACAAAAGCTTGAGCCTCAGCCAAATTTCCCAGAGACCAGCCAAGCTCTGGCAGAGCAGAGACAGTTCTGGCTTGTCCTGGCACCGATGCCCAGCTCCAAACCCCAGGGGCTGGTCCCTGTGCTGTGGGCACAGGTGCCACCATGCACCAAGTCCATGAAGCCACAGTGACCTCAGGACCCAAGGGCTCAAGCTGCAGAGCAAAGAGCACATCCTCCTGAAGCCACCACGGGGAAAAGGGACCAAGCAACCCCCAGCAGAAGGGCATGGCAGGTTTGGGAATGTGTGAGTCAGGCTTGGGTCTGACATTCCCAAAAAAGAGGCTGTGCTGGCTTCCTCAGGTGACAGGGCTCTGGTGGGTGCCCAGCCCCGCCACCCTGGGGCATCCAGACACACAAGAGCAATTGTGGCTTCTCACTGTTGGGCAATGAGCTCTGAATGGTGGGCCTGAATATTGTCGTGGATTTCAATAGAAAATGCTTTCAGATTGAAATGACCTTGATTACAGCTGGTTGAATAATTTGTTGTGAATAAGGTTCTGTGCAAAGTTTGGCATTTTCGCGTTCATTGCGTAATAATTGGTGATTACATTTTTCCAGTTTTTATCCTGTGTTGATCTCGATATTAGCCTGAAATGCCAGCAGTGCAATGACAAGAGACAGCACCCATGCCAAGATCCATGCAAACATCCATGCAGCTCGGGCATTACTTGCTTTCTGTAGGTCTGGGACATCCAGCAACCCAGAACTGCTTCTCCCTTAGAAACATACAACCCACTGATGCTCATTTGGCTATTTTTAATTTGATTAAGGGCTCTGCAAGTCCCCTTGGGGGGACAGATGCAAATGGGGAGATGCATTTGTCAGGCCTGTGCATGCTGTGAACAACAATATTCTGTAAACATGTGTCCCCATGTAAACCAATTTATTCCGAATTTATTCCACAATTTATTCAGTTTTCTTTTCCATCATTATGGGATTATGGTTTTAGTAATAAAAATGAGGATGAATAGTCCCTGATAACTACAGTGACAATTTACAGAAGCAGAATGTCTTGCCTTCTATGCAATTTCTGGCAGAAATATGCCAACTGAATTACTTAACAAAATAATAGCAAGTATCAGTCATTATTCATAGAAATATAATGCAATTCAGTCCATACTTTTGCATGTGATGTGAATATAAGGACACACATGGAATTGCACTGATTAAACTACAGATGCAACACTTAAGGTGGGAAAAATCTATGTGACGACCACTATGTCTTTGTCTTAAACCAGAATATATCAAATTTTAGTTGTTTGGAAGTGGGTTTTAAGTAAGCCACAGAGAATTTTCCTTTAAGCCACCAGTCCTGTCTGTACAGGAAGTTGCATCAGTGTATTTTAGCCAGTGCAAATCTGCGTGCAGACAAACCCTGCGTGACATCTCCTCATGGAGGCACATTCCAAATTCTCAGCACACTGTACCTTTTGTGCTGACAGGTCAGCACTGAGAGCCAGGGAAGGAACTTTAAAAAATGGGAGATTATTAGTCTTTTTCTGTGGTGATCAATGAATCCAGGACAAAAAATTTACACTAAGTCGTCAGCTGCAGTGAATTAATCACCCAATATTTTCTGCTCTGCTTCTTCCACTGGGGCTCACTGAATAGTAGCATCCACAGCAGCTTTATAGCATTTGAAAGAACTTTATGTTTTAGGTGAAATGTGATTTCTTTGAAGGATAACTATGAAATGCAGTCAATAACACAAATGACTTCAAATCCACCCTTTCCACCTAAGAGGAAAATGAGCCTATTGGTCTCTGTATGTGCTCAGTATATATATGTACATATATCTATATATCTATATATCTATATCTATACCTATATCTGTATCTATATATATTTATGTATGTAAATCACCAACAGGGGCTCTGGGACCTGCTCCTGCTCTGAACTCAGCAGTGCAAAGGGATCCACAGGAAATGGATGAGAACAACGTTGCTGGAGGATCTCCAGACGAGCATCTCCAAGGGATGCACTGCTAGGTGAGCTTGTGCCTTCCCAGAAAAAGAGATACAAACACAGAGCTGGAAGGTGGATTTGCAGCAGAGCCCTTAAATTGGGGCTTGTCCCATGCAGGAGTGGGAGCTAAGCCCCCTCAGGTTCTCCAGCCAGGACACAGGGCACTCCAGCCAGCTCGGCTGTAAATGTTACTGTATATTTATAAACAAGAGCAGGCTGGAGGGATGACATGGCTCTGTTTACCCCAGTGGCATGCAAAAGTAAACACCCCAGATGAGCTGATCATTAACTTGCCTCCCCTGCTTTCGTGCCTGTGTGAATAGGAACATTCCCCCTCTCTGCTTCACTCTGTCTGGTTTTGTTTGCTCTATCTCCACAGGGCTGATTTAATAGCCCTCCTTGAACTCAGAGAAGGCTATCATTTGCCTGCAGATCAAAACAATGCTGACTGCCTTGCATTTGAAAAACCCCCAATTTCTGCTTTATGATCGAGATAAAAATCCTCCTCTCAGTTTCAGAAAACAGGCAGCGAAACTTTGTGTGGTTCAGGACAATCCCACAAAAACCAAGGCTGTACTGAAAGCTTGGGAGCAAGCCAATTTGATGCATTAATCTCAAGAAATAAATCACATAAATAAGAGATAAGCACATGTTTCCCCCCAAGCAAATAGAGGCCACTTGGCTGTGAAAGGCACGTCCTTCTCAAATAATGAGTGGGAGACTCTAATTCCAGGCTCATAGTCAGTGTTTCTGTAGGGGCTTGCAGGCTGTGAGCAGAGGAGTAGCTGAGCATTATCAGGCATCTATTGAAAGGGTGTATGTCTGACACAGCTCACAGAGCCAGCAGAAAAGTCAGCACAGATTATTTTCCCACCCACGCACTTTCACAAGGAGTCAACGGCGCCACTACTGCACAGGTCTTGTAAAGGGTCAAGGATTTATTTTTCTTGAGTGAGCAACAAACTTCTTTTTCCATCAGCAATAATATTTTGTGACAGTGAGGCACCATTCCTAGGATCCCAGTAATCTCTGACCCGACAGATACTGAAACTGCAAGCAGAGTGTTGGGTAGGTGCCCAGCATTTGGTGGTGTGCAGAAACCCCCCTTTGCACTGAGATGTCCAAGACAGACACAGGAAAGGTGAAGAACACCTGAATTGTCACTGAAATCTTAATCCATCTCCTGCATGTTTCATTGCATAAGCCTCAGCAATGAGGGCTGTGCAGGAATGCTGGTTGGGGTGGCAGGAGGGGCAGATGGATGGGGCTGGTCCAACACCAGGCAGGAGGGGCAGGAGGGTCTCAGGTATGGGCTGGTGGGTACAGAGGCAGAGGCTGTTGTGGTTGTCAGCATCCACCTTGATCTGTCTTTTCCCTTTGGACAGTGAAAACCAGGGAGTTCTGTGTGGAGAAGCCACATGGATGAGGTGTAGTACAGATTGCAGTTGCAATCCTGAGTGGTGTAACGTGCCTGTGGCAGCAAATTTGGGTTAATTTGGAGTTTGGCTTTTGTGACTCTAGGAGGTATTCATGAAAACCCAAACCAGCCAAGTCAAATGAACAAACATTCACATCCTTGGTAGCCTGTCTCTGCTAAAACTAAATGCCCTGAGATGTGCTTCTCTCATCAGCTCTTTCCCAAACTTGTCTTTATTTTCTTCCCTCTGCAGCATCCACAAAGCAGGGCAGCACTGCAGCTGCCCAGGGTCACCCATCCCCAGCTCCCTCCCAGGCAGTCCCCTCTCTGCAGTGCTGCTGAGCTGGTCTGGGCTGTTTCCTTGGCCCTGGAATTTCACCTCTCCATCCCCACAGCCCTGTTTCAGCCTCTCATTTATTCTGGCCCATGCTGGCAGCTGGCTTGATTCTTGCAAATCTACCAAACCACATCTCATGGAGATTGATCACAGAAGCCATTGTTGTCCTGTGGAAAGTCATTTATTTGCTAGTTAGTCCCCAGGGTGTCTCTGGAGGGAGAGGGGGAAGGTGGACAATGAAGGGAGTGAAGGGTCCCTGCTGGGCTCAGGCTTCCTCAGGGATGTGAAACCCCAGCCAACCACACTGCTTACACTCAGACATGGGGCTATTTTTAGTGCAGCAATTCAACTGGGTTGCTGTTCCCTCTGCTCAGAGCCCAAATATTCTCTCAGGCACTATTGTGAGTGGCCTGAGGAGGGAGGGTGACACAGCCCTTCCCTGTATGCTGGGCAGCCCAAAAATCAGGGCAGGTGGCAGATCCAACAGCCTTACATGCAAAGGGCTCTTCAGGCCTCTATCAGGCTGATAACTCAGCTCAGGACAGGTGTCTGCTGCCCTCCTTCCCCTGCTCAGCTCTGTTAAGCTCCTGTGATCCTTCTCACTGCAGAGCCAGCCTGGTGTGCAGAGCAGGATGTGCACAGGGATGCTGGAGGGCTGAGAGTGTCTCGCAGGTTTGGCTGCTCTCAGCTGCATCTCTCCACACTGTCACACCTGCCCTGTGGCAGCTGAGGCATTGCAAAGGGCATATAGGAAAAAACAAGATCTAAAACCAACACCATTGATCTGCATCAGCTCTTTTCAGGCTCCTCCCCCACCTGCAGGCAGGAAAGTTATGGGAAATACTTTGACTCCTGCTCGGAAGAGCATCCCTCAACTCCAAACCAGCTTTGGTTTTGCCTCCTAGCCAGCCCAGAAACCCTTGCCCTCCTCTGGAACTTTCCCTATCTGCTGGAGACATCTCCTTGGGACAATGTCTCTCCTGCTTGTGGGGCCACAATATGCAGGGTCAGGATTATTGGGCTGCTGACTCTGGGACATGATTGTCGCCTCCAGAAGAAGATAGGGAATAAATACTCTGTTTTAATGATTGGTTATGGAGACAGAGGTCATCACCATAGCAAACAGAGTCTCCTTTGGGAAAAGATGAGGGTTGCTGGGCTGATCTGGGTTGTTTCCACATGTTGTGTTCTCACCAAGATGTTTGGGAAGTGCTTTGTGCCAGTGAGCTCTGCTGTGTGTGCGTGTCTGGCTGGGCACAGGGCAGCTCTTCCTGTGCCTGGACTGGAAGCATTTTAAACAGGACACTGAAGAGTAGCAAATAATAAAAACCACACTCCAATCTGAGATTACTGGATGAATAATCACTGGTGGTGAAACACATGAAACTCTGTGAGTCTGGGCTCTCAGTGCTTTCCCCAGGACCCAGTGGATGTCCAAGTACAAACAATGAGCAACCACAGTGTGGGGAAGGGGAGTGACAGCTTTGCTTGTCACTGGGCAAGGGGACAGGGACTTGCCAGGTCTCTCAGGGGTGCTGTGGCCTCTGTGTGTCTGCCCACACAAAGGAGGTTTTGTGCCCAGACCCCTCCCCAGTTCCTGGTTCCCTCTCCCTGTTCCTGCCTCCTCTGCTGCTGCTGCAAACCTGGGTGTGCTGGCTCTGAGGGGCTCCCAGCCAGGCACCACTGCCCCATCTGTGCCCAAGTGCTGTGTTCAGAACTCACCCAGAGCTTTTTCCATTGCAGAAATTGGTCTGGGAGCCCAAGGCCATGGCAAGATGGTTCACACTCCCTCCAATAACCTTTGGAAAAGGTCCATAGCCAGCCCAGCTGCCAGAAGCAGGTTAGCAAAACAGACAGATGGTCAGGGTTTAACTTGGGCACTTTTTCATTCCTTCTGTCACGACGCAGCCATCAGGAGTGTCTCTGCTGCCTTTGCTGTGACTGAAGGGCTGGGCTCCCTCTCACCCCCAGCTCAGGAGCACCCTGTGCCCTGGCTGGGATCTGGGAGCAGACCTGATTCTCCCTGCCAGGACTGGAACCAGTCTCTGCATGCCCAGCCATACTGGGAGTAGTGGTGCAGGGGCTGCTGTGCTCAAAGAGGAGGGGAGGGCAAGGGGTCTGCAGGGTAGGAGCAGTGTCCTACAGGGATGAGGAGGGAGGTAGGGCTGGCAGGGATGCAGGGAAGGAGGTGGTGGAGCTGGTGGGGATGAGGACACATCAGCCCAGGGTCCAGCATCCATGATCAGCTCACAGAATCTGCCATTCCCCAGACCCCTGGCATCAGCACTCACTGCACAGGTGTACTGAAGGACTTTGCTGCCAGATTGCACAAAAGCCCCACTCCAGGTTGGTGTCTAGGTTTAGGGTGGGCAGCAAAGGGTCCTGGGCCTTGTGCAGCACCCACAGTGTCTGACCCCATACACTGCACTGGCCATCCCATTGTCCTGGCCATCCCATTGTCCTGCACCCTGGGGAGTTGCAGTTCCTGGAGTTGCCTACCCCCTTGTCCTGTGCAGGACAAGTCTGCAGGGGAACTGTGCCACTCATCCTTCAAACCTCACTGATCCAGGCCAATGTCCCCTCGGTCACACCTGGAATCAGTTGGACCCTGACTCCAAACCCAAATCATTATTAGATAAAACCAAGAGGGATGTATCAGTAACAACATGAGACAGATTAATTCCTTGCATGGGTGGAGAGAAAATGCATGCCAGGCAATGTCTGTTTTCTATCAGCAATTTAAATGTCTCTCTGGATGTAAGATGAGTATGTTCCCTTACTGGGGAGCACCACTGCACTTGCAGGGCTTCTCCCTCTCTCAAGTGCAGCTGCTGCAGAAATACAGGCAGGCAAAATTGTCTGGGGTCAGGAGTCACCAGCACTCAGTTTCTACATAGTTTGGCTATTTTAAATGCTGACAGTGTTTGTTGGTTTGTTTGATCACAAACTTTGCCCAGCCTCCCACTGCAACTCCACCTGCCCAGCTGGCCACTGACACAGACACTGCTGTGGTGGCACCATGGTGTGACACATCTGCCACAGCAAATCCTTGTCCAGAGGCCCCCAAATACTGGCTGTGTCCCTGTTGCAGGTGGCCCTGGGTGACACCAGGCCGTGGGTGATCCTGACTGGCACTGGAGCTGCTGGTTTGTGCTGGTCACGGTGCCTGTGCTGGGGAATTTCAGCTTCGCCAGCAAACTTCTTATTCAAACATCAGCTGTACTAAATTTGTACGAAGCATTTCTCATGATGTCCAGATGCCACTGCTTCTAAAAATAGTCCAGTCTAGTCTGTTTTCCCAGCTTTTTATCAGCAATAGTTTTAATAGTCTTTGCAATCTTTAAGAAGTCATTTGTCAGGCCAGTGACTCCTGGGAATAAGAGTCAATCCCAGTTCTCCCATATTCCCATTCATGTCCTACACACACCAAAAAAAAAAAAAAAAAAAAGAAAAAAAAAAAGAAAAAGAAAAAGAAGAAACTTTTTGCATTGGAAAACAGATTTTTTTTGATGCACACTTTACAGGAGCTGGGTGGCAGAAGGTGAAATCCAAGCTTTCCCTGCAGAACTCCCCAGCACACAAAAGCTGCTGTGGGTCCTTCCCTCGGCACTGGTGCAGCACCTGGAGGGGGAGCAGGACATCCCTGAGGATCCCCAGTGTGGTGAGCTGTGCAGGAGGGGTTGGGATAGGGTGGGAGGAGATGAGAAAACCTGACATGACATGAAGTTGAGTGGGCTGGAGGTGAGCTGGGATGGGGATGAGGTTGGCTGGGAGGGGGCACAGTGGGGTGCCAGGCCAGCATCCAGGGGCAGTTTTGTCCTGCTGCCAGTCTGGTGGGAAAGGCTGAGACACCCACTCATGCCTCAGTTTCCCCATTCTCAGTGGTATCAGTGTGCTCTTTGAGAGCCTGGCAGCTCTGTCAGGATGGAGGTCACCACAGCAGCTGTTTCCAGTGCCAGACACAGACACTGTGACACTGCTGTCTTGCTATTATTTTATTTCATTTAAGATTCATGCCATTTCTGAAACATTTCTGCAAACACAGCTCTTAGGGACTTGTCATCATTTAACTACCCAGTAATATGTCCAGTTCTTGAATGTTGTGGCTTTTCCTGTGTTTATTTTTCCTCATCCTGGACCTTTTCCTCAGCAGATAGGCTGGTTTTGTATTTAGTTTTGTTTTTTTTCTTTGTTTGTTTTTTTTTTTTTTTTTTGGTGTGCCTGCCTGGAGTGAGCATCCCAGGAGGTGCAGCATTGGCAGAGTTGGTGCAGGATGGTGTTGAAGTTCCAGAGTTGGTCACAGGGATGCCCAGGGGAGCCAGGAGGAGGGCGATGGGTTAAAGAGTAAGTTGTGCCTTAAAGAGTAAGTTCAGGGGAAGAGGAGGGGCAGAGCTTTCCCGAAACACAACCAGCACCAGCCTGGCTGGCCCTGAGGTCGCATCCACATTTCAAGGAGTGATGGATCTGAGAGACAGTTTGGGAGAGAGACAGCCCTACTCTGAATGCTGCACTGGGATGGTGCCTGAGACCTGCAGCAGCAAAGCTCAGCCTGTTCTCCTTGCAGAGGAGCCTTGGGGAGCAGTAACACCTCCGTGCACTCAGTGTGGCTCAGGGGAAGGTGCTGGGAAGGCTCAGCCAGGGCACAGTTTGCCGGGTCCCCTCTGCGGGAGCTGCTCCCCGACGCTGCCCTTTATCCTGCTGCTTCCCGGCTGGGAACAAGCAGCCAGGGGAACAATGATTCCCGGGAACCCCGCACTGCCTCCGGGAGCGGGGGCAGAAACGCTGCGGGGCTGCTTCGGGGTAAAAATAGAACAAAATACAAATAAAGATTGCGGCTCATCCCCCAAAAGCGCGTTTGAATTGCCGGTGCGGGGACCCGATCGCGTTGGTGTTTCAGGGAAGGCTCAGAAACGCTGGTGAAGCATTTGGAGTGCGGGACTTGCGGGCTGGAGGGGAACACGCGTGGTTCCCACCGCTCCCCCGAAAAATCCGCGCATTTGTGGAACGGGCTGCGTATAAATTACCCATAAATAAGCTTAACATTAGTGAGCAGGTGGAACAGGGCAGGGTTCAGGAAATTATACAAAGAGAGTAGACAAAGAGCCAGGCTGCAGTTGCTCTTTGTGCCGGGGAGCTGGGCTCAGTTTGTGCAGTCACAACGAGTTAGCCCAGGCACAAAGGCGGCAATTTTGGGTTTGATTAAACTCTCTGACAGCATTCATATGTTAAATGATTATGTGCTGCTATCTGCTGCTACAGCGTGCATGTCACAGGAGAATCACAAATGAATCTGCTGAGGCCAGGGTGCAGTGTCACAGGAGATGTAATTAATAAGCCAAGAAAGAGCAGGATAAAAAAGCAAATTTATTGTGGCTCTTACTCAATGACCAGGCACATCAAGTCAGAAAGAAATGAGTAACATGGAGCAACACAGATGTACGTTCTGGCATTTGAAATTCTAATCCAGATGTAAATATTGTAGTCAGGATCCTGTCTCCCACCCTCAAAACTTCAGACACATCAGAACCATGTGGCATCCCCCGTGCCAGCTGATGCCTGTGGAGGCAGACCAGGGCTGTTCAAAGGCATTCCCAGCATCGGGATTATTTTGCCTTTATGCTTGCTGTCCATTCAGCCTTTTGTGAGGTGCCATGGGGATTGGAGTGACATTTGAAACAGGAATGAGGATTAGACACATCCCCCCCTCCCTGTGTGGGTCACACAGTGCCTGGCAGAGGAGCTGCACACCCAGGTCACCCTCACACAGGAGGGGACAGCACCCCACCTGTGCTGCCTGCAACCCCTGCCTGACCCACGAGTGAGAAGGTGTCTCAGAAACCCTGGATGATGGGCAGCAGGAGGTCAGTGGGCATCAGATGGGCTGCAGAGCCCAGGTGTCCCTGTCCCTGTCCCTGTCCCTGTCCCTGTCCCTGTCCCTGTCCCTGTCCCTGTCCCTCCCTGGCTGCCACTGGCACAGGTGTGGGAGCCATCTCCTTTACATTTCGATAGCCACAGCAAATGTGTCAGGCTGGGTTCACAAAACATCCCCAGCTACCCTGCAGAAATCAGATCACATGGAACAGCCATGTCCATGCATGCTGGGGATGCCCAAATCTCTAGTGGGCAGGTAGAATACTCCATGGGGAGTATTGGTTCCATGGGGAGGGCTGGCTCCATGGGGAGGGCTGGATCCATGGGGAGGGCTGGATCCATGGGGAGGGCTGGATCCATGGGGAGGGCTGGCTCCATGGGGAGGGCAGCTCCCAGGGACCCCCATCTCTGCAGGGAGCCCAGTCCAGCTGCAGACCTCAGCACAGGGCTGGCCAGGGCTCACCATGCACCAGATTGCAGTGAAAGGTTTTATTGCCCAGTCAGCTCACCCATATCAGTCAGCTATTTGGCTGAAGGGGAGGCGTCCATTCAAAGCCAGTTTACAGCAGAGGCTTTATTTTTATTTTAAAAGCATCTGGAAATTAAAAATCCCCTTTGGCACTCATCCACTTTGGAGAGAGAGCCAGGCCTGTCGTCTGGCCAAGCAGCCCTGCTCTAGCTGAGCTGGGTGGATCCAGTGCTGGGACATTTTTCTGACTTGGGCAGGAGTGGGATGTTGCCTTTCTTCTTCCAGCAGCTCCATAAACTTGCCATGAGTGTTGTTTACAAGTGTTGGTTTGATCCTCACATCGTGTGTCCCACAGTGGGATGACACTCAGAGACATTTGGGGTGTGCTGTGCCCTCCCCCAGCCCAGGGACATCTGTGAGGTCCTTGGCCAGGACAAAGAGCAATGGGATGGGTGTAGGGTTCACCTCAGGTGAAGGGGAACCATGCAAAACATGGGTTGTTTATTTCCATTGTGGGATGGCTGCAGGTCTGACAGGTGACTCTGCCCAGCACTGGCTGAACCTGGTGGCACTGGCATGTTGAATTTACAGCAGAGCCCTGGTAAGTTCTCCATGAGCAGTGTTTTCTCCCCAAATCCACAACATTTTATTGCATTTTTCCTTGGCAGGGTGGCAAACCCAAGGTAGGGTCATCCCTTGGGTCAAGGGGTGCTTTGGAAAATGGAAAAAACAAGTTAAGTAAATCCAATGCCTGCATGCAGTTATAGTTGATAGACCTGTTTTTCATCCTGCAGGCAAAGTAGGCACTGAAGTGTCCAGGCACCCCTGGCTCCCAGCCCCGTGTGTCCCTTCACTGTGGCTCCTCAGCAGGAAGGCAGAGAACAGAGTGACAACAAGGATTCATCCATTGAAAAATTGAAAATTGAGAAGCCCCTGTCCAGCAGCCTGGGACTGCCACTGTGGAGACTGAAACTGCTGAGTGCATCAGCTGCAAGGCAGAACAGCATTTTTTATCCAAAAAGTGAGTGAGGTGAACAAGTGTTTGTTCATCAAGGTGTTGAGGATCTCCAGACACAGCTCTCACCAACATCCCAGGGGGGCTTGGGCTGCCCTCCTGCCCTCGAGGTGGGAGCTCCACAACCTGGGGTAGCTGCAGCCAGTGCAGTATTCCCTGTCTGATCCACGCCTGGAGGGAATGAGGATTATGGCTTGTTGGTATTATTATCATTATTATTGTTATTATTGTCCTTTCTGGCAGGAGAGGAAGGGAATACCCACCAGGCTGGGAGAGGGGATGAAGCAGGCAAGGAACCACAACTTCTCAGCCTATCCTTCCAACCTGCCCTGTCCCACTGGCTCCTTTTTCTTCCCCCTGCCCCTCCCCAAGTCCTGCTGCACAGGAGCTGGTGCTGGGAAGGACAAATCCCACCAATGGCACAGGCCAGTGAGGGCCAGGCACGAGGAGACACGAGCAGAGACTCTTCTCTAATCTCAGCTAAGCCCTTGCAAAGCCCTGCTGCACACACACAAAGTAGATTTCTGCAGAGTCTCATAAAACTGAGAAACCTGTGGCCAGACCCTTATGGCAATGGCAACACGCCCTCTTTAGCACAAAGACTATCTTCCCACATTGGATTTCAAGGCCCCCTTTCAAAGTATGGAAGCATTAGATCTTTCCAAAGAAAGGATTTCCTGAATTATTCTAACACTGAAAAAAATAACATATTCTTCCCTGGCTCTCGCAGGCAGTTGAAGTACTTGGCTAATATTTTTTTCTCTAAAAATACCCAAAAGCCAGAGTCATGACATAAGAACAGGATCTTGTACTTAGAAGGGACATGAACCTCCAGAGCAGGCTGTGCTACCAACTCTGCCTCTAATAATAGCTGCCAACTTTGTGAGCATTGTACATTGTTTAAAGAATCTAATCAAGTTATATATTCCTTTTGAAGTCAGACAACTTTGATTTAACAATGGCTTCAGAGCTTTGAAAAACTCAATCTTTTCTAGTTTGTCTTTCACAATAGTTCCTTACCTGTCTCCCATTGCTGAATAAATCATTATAAACATAAACCAGATGCCTAATGCTAACAATAACTTTAGAGAGCCCTGCTTCCCCCAAGATGTATGGGCAATGACTAACACACTTTTAGCCTCCAGACTTAATTTAAAGCATTCTGGAATTGTGCACTGGTGAGAGGAAGGCTGCCCAAGACAATAACTTTTACATTAAATATAATCTCTCTCTTTAGCAGCAACAAAGTCAAGGTTGTTCTCCTTCAGCCCCGGTGTCTCAGCAGCTCAGCAATCTGTGAGCCTGAAGGTACTGGAGAAGAAAGACCAAGTTAAAGAAAATGAAGTGTGTGTGTTTCAATGGATGGGAGCAGCAGGCTGTGTGACCTGCAGTGGGTGTGCAGCAGCCAGGCACTGCTCCTCACAGTGAAATCTGTGCTGTTTCCAGCAAAGCTGTGACAAGGGACAATGCTGAGCCTCCAGACACATCAGCTCCCTCTGGCAGAGCAGCAAACACCCAGCTGCCCCTGTCAGCAGCTGAAACCTGGAGCTCACCTTGCCTGAGAGAGCTCAGGGGTGTGTGGAGCAGTGCAGGGGCTGTGCTGGTGCAGGGTGAGTGCTCCTGACCCAGGGACCTGCTCTTGACCCAGGGACCTGCTCCTGACCCAGGGACCTGAGCCTGCAGAGCGTCTGTAGCTAACAGCTGCTCCAGAGCTGCTCCACTGGGAATATCCTGCTCAACAGAGGAACACGTTTAAATGCATTACTAGCACAGCTAAATTAGTGTCTGGAGATTGAGCTCTGGCAAAGAAACAAAGTTTTGAAAGTTTCCTTCAGTATTCTTTCACTTTCCTATGTCTGTGCACACTAAGCCTGCAATATCGGGTTAATCTCCCCGTTCTATTTCCGTGATTTTGTCGCCCCTGTTCTACAAGATTTGTCGTCTTCCTTGCTTTGGTTATTTGAAGCAATCACCAAAAAGTGGAGAGAAGGAGAAAGGATGGGAGGAAATCTTTGGCTCTGCCAAGTTTAAGGAAATGAATATGAGATAAACTCTTCCACGCAGAGGTGCGCAGCGTGGCATGGGGGGAAGCTCAGTACTGAATTTCCTGACACAGACTGAATTAAAAGGAGCCATTGCTAAAAATATACCAAAAAGAAGGCTCATGGGGAGCTTGAGGAGGATTATTTCTTGTCCCTGAAATTCACAGAAATACCCCTGGTTTTTTTGAGGGACCTTTTGTATCAGCCTCCCAAGAAACCCGGTCACAGTGAAGCCCAAGGATGTGTTTGAAACCCTTGCAAAGATATCCCACGAAAAATAAACACACCCCAAAACAACCAGAGGGAGATTTTCCAGAAGTTCACCTCTTGCATGAAATTTGTGTTACTTTTGCATCACAGCTTAGCCTTTCTTAATTTCCAGCTGCTTGGGAAACTTCAGCCCTGGACTGTTTTTTTTTTGTTGGTTTTTTTCATTCTAATTTTCAAATAAAACTTCACCAAATTATTTGATATGGGGAGCAAGGTAAAGCACAGAGTAGCTCGAGGGGAGGAAAGACTTCAAACCCAGCATCTCCCAGGAAAATTTTGCCACCTGTTTCACTTTTGTGCTCAATAACAGGAGAGCTCCTTGCCAAACCAGATCCCACCAGCTGTCCAGCTGCAGCACCACCAAATCCACCTCCAGAGGAGGTACTAGGGCATTGGAATACAAAAGTCTGTAATTTATGTACTTTAAGCCACATTTTTGGTTATGGTGGATAGCAAGCAAACCCTGAAAATCATCTTTTACAAAAAAACTAATTCTAGATGATGTTTTTCCCTTATAGAGAATGATTTACCTGTCTCTGTGGGGTTGTACTTTTTGTACAATAGACCACATGTCTGTTCTGGTTCCTCACATATGAGGTACAGATCCCAGGCAAGCAGCTGGGGTATTGTGGAGTTTCCATGACAAATGGGAATCCTTTACAGGCAGCTTTCATTTTTTTCATCTGCCAGCCTCAATACACTGGCAGTTGTCAGAGTACTGTGAACTTTCATGTCAATTATGCCTTCACCACTACAAGTGCTTTAAAATTAACAACCAGCCACATTTCCTCTCTATGACCAAGCAGGAAAAAATGAAAAGACAGAAATTATTACTTTACAGAATACCTTCTCCTCAGTCCCACTTAGCAATCACTTTGTAAAGTGATCTGAAAGGTTATTTACATTGGGGTACATCTAAGGGATGAATAAGAGCAAATGCTCAAAAAAGGGATCACAGCTGTTTCCTTTCTTATCCCTGCCTGTCTCTGCTCCCAAGCAATTGCCCTCATGCTGCTGTCAGGCAGAATCCTCACAAAATAGTAAAAAAAGTGCATTTTAAGTAATCTCACAAATACATTTTTATTTCTGTTTTTTGTTTATTGCTTCTTCCAATTCCTGTTTGCCTTCATAAAGGGATATCTTAAATCTGAGTGTGAACAAAGGCAGGCACATGGAAAGCAACCCCTTCTGTAGGGGCAGATCCCCTGCTGCATTGGCAGGGACAGGAGGAAGGGAATAACAGGAGGAATAGAATGAAAAGCAAGATAGAACAGCAAGAGGAAAGTTTTCTAGCAGAATATTGCAGAGCTGTCCCACCATTGCTGACACATGGTGGGATGCACAGCAAAAGCCTGGAATCCTGGAATCCTGGAATCACAGCCCAGCACCTTTTCTGAGTATGACATCAAGGTCCCAGGTGTCCATTTGATCTGGCACAATGATCTTACATCTGAAAATAATGAGAGACATTAAAAAATTAAGGAAATTCTCTATTTCACAGTCTTTTCTCACTACTTTGAATTCTTCCTGTTAATTTCTCCATCTTTTGACAGTGCCTTTTCAAACCATGATCAGCAGCCCCATCTGCCTGGCAATGAGAAGTGGAGTCTCAGTCTTTGATGAGGACTTGCAGGGCTCCAAGACCTTCCATGGTCACTGGTGGGAGATCACATTCAGGCAACCCCAGGGATCCTCCTGGCCTGGCAGCCTATGGATAAAATCTGTGTGAGTGACTTAATATCCTCAAAAAATTGCCATGGTGAGTAATCCCCTGAGATTTGGTGTTGCCCTCATAAACACAGGCTGTCCTTTTTTATATTTAAACATCAAAGGATGCCATTTGCTTTTAAAGTGATGTTTGGTGTTAATATTCTGTTCCTACAAGCCAGTTGGATTGTGGGGAGGACACAGCCATCTCAAAATAAAGCTCTGCTCTGCTGACTGATAGGCTTGAAAAATTGTGCAACAAATGCTGGTGCACAACTCATTTATATGAAACACAACTGGTGGGAGATAATGTCCTGCCCTGGAAATGTGCACAAATGTTTTGTTTCTACCTTCACTGAGAAGAAGACAGAATTTTGTGCTTCAGTATTTTTTATAACTCTTCCCTCACTCTGCTATAACTTGAAGTAAAATTTTAGCCCTGAAGAGCTGCAGTGGGGGAGTTTTTATCAAGGGGACTCCTTTATGCCACAGGTTCAATCAAGAGGAACTGCCAGGGTGTAGGTTCAGCCTCAGTTTCTCTGTCCTAAAAGCGATGCAAAAATTAGAAAAGTAGCAAATATTATTATACTTGTACTTCTGGGGCAGGATGTGGATCTTCAACAACTTTTGATGTCCAGGGTAGGAAACTGTCCAGGCTGTTTCTTCTCATCCCTGTATCTCACACAGCAGAGAGAAGGGAAGATACAAACCCCTCTTTTCTTAACCTCTTGGCTAAACTCCAAATATTTTAAGCATTTCTGCTAGGGGTTGATTCCCCCAGTGAGCCCCAGAACTCTCATCTCTGACAGCTGTAAATCAAAGACTGTTCACAGGAGATCAGCACGTGCCAATTCTGCTTTAGGCTTTATGGCAATGTTCATCTATTGATAAAAATGAACCATCCCTCCCTGCAAGCCCTCTAGTGAACTCACAATTGTGCTTTGATTTAGTGGGCAGGGGGAAAAAGGACAGTGGAAATAATACAAATGATTACATGCAAAGATCTGCTCATCTTGTGAGACCCCTTTAAATAATTTAACAAAGGTCTTTAACAAGTCACACTCTAAGGGAAAAAAATTGGTCCACTTTAAACCTTGCTTTTCCAATTTGGATGTTTAAAAATACTGCAGTCTTTTAAAACAGACAGATTCTGTAGAAATTGCCATAGAGAGACAGACACAGAGTTCTGGTTGCCAAGTGTAAAGGAGAAAAATGTGAGAAACTCTTTAACAGGCAAACGTGGGGTGATCTCCTTTCCCCCAGAAGAGCTCATCCAAGCCTTGGAGACTAGTTAAAATACTGAAGCTAGAGGTTTTGCCCTTCCCAAACCACTGCTCACTTGAACTCTGCAGTGATGGTTTTCTCCACAGGAAGATTCAGCAAAGCTTTTGATAATTTTATGGGAACGCCTCATTGCATATTTGAGGTATTCCCTTTACCATCTCTCTCCCAGAAGGACAAGAAGCTCTCCAGTAAAATCCAGCTGGAGACACCACATCCCAGGGCTGCTGGGTCCCTGCTCTGACTGTTCCAGGGCTCTTGTGAGGAGTGTGGATCCCTCCCAGGACACACCTGATCTCCAGCAAAGGGAGTGCAGGGCAATTAGTGACTGTGAAACAGTCTAACGAGCCTAAGGAAATAGGAATTGCCCACACTCCAGCAAAACCAAGTGCTTTATACAACTTGAGATGCACTTGGAGGAATCTGGCTAATCTTTTACTCTCCTAGTAAATCATTCATTGAGGCCAGCTGTGAAATATGAGAAGAGCAGCTTCAACCCAAGGTTCCTGCCTAGCAGAGCTCACACTGCCTTGGCCAGAAAGAAGCTTTCCTGATAAAGCTGATAGCTGGTCCAAGCCCTCATGATTTCCAGAGGCAGGAATCCTGCTGGGGAGATTAGAGAAGCAGCCTTTGGAAGTCCTGGAGTAGGGCTGTGCAATTACAGCAAAATTAAAGGAACAAAAAAAGATAAAATCCACAGCGCTCGCCAGCGCCTGGCCCTCAATGCTCTCATGGGCTCTGCAGGTCTGAGCAACAATCCAGACAAGTCCCAGCCTCTCTGGGACATGGAGCACTCATGGAGCTCTGCAGCAGCAGCAAGGAAAATATCCAGAGCCTTGATGGCCAAGATTGAACTGGAGTTTTGTTCGAGAAGTGTGGGTGCCCATCTGGAAAGTGATATTCAGCTCTCACAGCTGAATGCAGAACCCGAAATTCCCTGCTTCAGGAAACTTCATGCCTGAATCAGTACAGTATGAGGTCATGTAATAATTCATCCAAAACATCTCTACCAGCTCACCACACCAGGATGCTTGTCTGTGTCCTTTACCCAGACTTGATGGATTTTTAAGAAACAGTCAGTCTTTCTCCACAGGTGTTACTACTAACCTGGGATAGAAGGAAGTTCTTGGGCAAAGATTTCATATGGTAAAATAAATAAAATTTTAGTTTACAAGAGAAATGAGCTGAGCACCTAAGCAGAGTATTCAAGGACATGAATTACAATCCACCTCCTCCAGGAATTAAGACAATACAGTTTTTTAAGGCTTTATTTATTTTATATCTTGTAGCTTCCAAAACTCCTAGGATCTGCAATTCCCAGGTCACTCAGTGTCCAGTCGGAACAGAGTTTCAAAGTGAAAGATGAGATGCAGCAAATCCTAGGGCCAAGAGCTTGAAGGGAAGTGAAGCAAAGGCCCAAATAGGAGATAAAATAAGAGCTCAGCAGGGCTGGAGGCTAAAGCCCATAGTCTTACTTGGTGCTAGACTCCCAGGGAAGGTGAGGTTTGCACACAAGGAGCACATCCCACCTTTGAACTGTATCAAATCCCTGTTGTGTGAGTCCAGACACTGATATTGTGTTTGGGAATGGAAGAGAAAATCCACTCCCTCCTGCCCTGTGCTTCACTGAGCAAAAACATGCTTGGTTTAGTGTTGAGCTTGGTTTAGTGTTGAGCTTGGTTTAGTGTTGAAGTCTTGGTCCAAATCACAGTCCCCTTGATGCCTAAATAAACTTGAGAAGTGATTGCATGGTGCACCATGGTGGACAAACAGCAGGAGCTGCAGTTCCCAGCAGACAAAGATCCTCTTTGCCACTTGAACTTTAACCGAAGTCTGGTGCAATAATCCCTCTACTTGTAAGATTTTAACTATTCTTTCTGTTTTTCTTGGGTACCTGGTGTTTTTTCCACTGACCTAGGGGTCAGTAACTGTGTAGAATACATCAAATTTTCTGCCTTCTCCCTAAAATCTCCTCAGATCTAAGTGAAACAGCATCTCATTGACCATTATCCCAACAAGCTTATGAGTGATGCATTTTCTGCTGTGGAGAGAAACAGGACAAGACAAGTAAGACTGGAAACTGTTTTATTTTGGTTTTAAAAGTGAGTGGCTCTTCCTTAACTGCTGAAGAAAATATTTCACCCTGTGCATTAGCTGAGCCATTAAGGAAGCACTTCCTCTAGTCCTAATTAAGTGCAATAAGCACTACAAATGCCCCTTCCTGTAGTGCTGTTTCTATTCTTAGCACATTCTGTACCATCCCTTGCAGTCAGGGCTGTGTGGGTACAAACTGCAGCTTGGATCACTGAAAATAGAGACAGTGTGGAAGGAGCAGCAGCAGGGAGAGCAGCTGGCATCCCCTGCCCCAGGTCAGAAGAAAAGCAGAGGAGGAGGAAGGTGAAAACCAAAGGGTAGCAGAGAAGTGCTCAACCTCAGCAATAGCAAGGACGTGGCTGCAGAAGCATCTGTTATAAATCCTCTTCTCTGGGCAAGGCAGGAAGCACAACTTTCACAAGACTCTCTTAAACTGGAGAAAGTCATCCAGGCCTTTTCTTTGGAAGCACTGCACCCCTCCTGGAGCCCTTTGTGATCTAAGTTGTTTAGAAAGTAAATGAAACTGAGTGAGCCAGAGAGGCAGTAATGGTTATTTCTCCAAGAAGGAAAAGCTTAATTTTACCATGGGGATCTTGCCTCTGCCATGACCCCTCCAACAGCTCACAGGAACACAGGAGGAATTAACCAGCAGTAAGGACTGGTTCATCTTGCAAATTTGTAAAGAGTTCCATCTTAGTTCTTAACAGCAATATCCTTGATCCTGGAAAACAAACAAACAATCCCAACTCAAATACACAGCACCTAGTCCTCAGCTAGTGACACTCAGCTTCTCCATGGCTTGTGGCACCCTCCTTTTTCCATCTAACCATGACAGAATTAGGGTTGTAACTTCTTTGGAGACTTCCCTGGGCTGCACTGAGATGGTCAGTGCATATTTCACAGGCAGCAACCCTGGAGGGGCTGGTCCCAGAGAAGGTGGGAGGACAGAGCAGGATGAGTTTTACCATTTTTGTTTGCTCAAGGTTGGTATCTGTGCAGCTGTCTGGTAAATGAGATCAACAGGATTTTTCCATCTAATCTAAGCAGGCAGTTGGGCTTTATTCAAGTAATTCTTCTAAGGGATAATAATGTCTTATTATGACTAGAGGGCTTATTACTAGAACTCTGTGCTAAATTCAATAATCTGAACTCACCAAATATCATCCCTCTTGTGGGAGCTTCAGCTGTTTGAGAAGGAGCCCCAGAGTTGCGTGATCATCCCTAAAACCTTCTCCCCTAAGTTCCAGCTTTGGAGAACAAGTTGTTCATCATATGCTGAATTCAGCCTTGGAGTAACTCCAGTGAAAACAAAAGGAGTAACAACAGGAATGGATTAGGCCCAATTGCTTTCACATTTCTCCAACTTGGATTTTCAATTCCAATACTAAAGGAGGAGTAAAAAACCCGACCCAACTCATGGTGCAGAGACAAATACACTCCAAAATGTAAGTCTGCTTGTGATGTGACCTCGTGCCCTTTGGAAAGTGCACCAAGGAGGGCTTCCCAAAGCCTACCTAGGGAAAAACCTCTGCTGTCATCTGGCAGAGCAATACATATTCCTGTTTCTGCCACTGTATTGTACCAATTTTTGCACAGGATTGTTCAAACCCTGCAGTTCTAGGCTGCTACATTTGTGACTACTGACCTTACACACGTCTAAAAAAGACAGTTTCTGCCAAGCTGAGATATAGAGTCATGAGGATTTAATTTAATTTCATAAAAACATACCGAGGAAGATTAAACAGTGTGTCTTCTGCACCAGCCTCATTTTCCAGGGGGAGCTGTGCTCAGATCAGGAGAGGGCACAGTCTCACCTACAAATTCTCATCTGACAGATCATCACCTTGGCACCTCTCTGGTTAAACAGAAGTGAATGAGAGGAAGTGGAATAAGGACAGAGACAGAGAACCCCAAGCTCCCCTGCTGTCTGCCAAGCCCTGCTTTCTTGCTGCACCACTCACTCATGAGCTTTTAAGTAAGTTCCCTCTAGCTCTGACCTGCTGTTTCCTGCCAGGGCTGATGAGCCACGAGTGCAGAGTCGCTTCCTCTGGGCCAGTTCCTCAGAGCACACACTTCTAGTGGCTGCCACATGAAGATAGCTGAAGAAAAAAAATGTTGCTCTTGTTTTCACTGGATTTATTCCCAGTGAAATTCCCAGGCTATTCCAGTGTGTTATAAAGGGGGTAACACAATTATCCAGTGATCAAAGAACTAAACTGCATGTCAGAAGTCCTGGGTTCAATTCCCAACTCATATTAGACCAACACTAACCATACACCCTCTCTGTGTCTCCACACACTTGAGGATTTCAATAATAATGATGATGCTCAAAGCTACTCCTAAACAAATAAGAATTTATGAAACATCACAGAAGCACAAAATATTGAGGCCACGTTTGACCCATGGATCTTCTCAAGGTAAGTGCAGAGCTTTGTCCAACTGACAGGCTGGAAGTGGAGGAGTTCAGCTCAGCTGCTATCTAGCTCAGAAATCACTGCACATTGTTTGCAAACTTATCAGGAGTGACTTGAATTGTGAATTAGCTTGAGCAAGGCAGCTGGCAGGCTGCTGAGGCACACAATGCCTGCTGAATCTGCACTTCCTGCTGGAGACGTGCAAAGGAGAAGGCAAACTATGAAAGAGCAGAGAAACAGCTCCCAGCTCCAGCCAAAACTACGTGCAGCACAGGCTCAGCAAGGCCAGCCACTGATCCAGGGGCCAAACCAGAATTCCCAGCAGCAGCAGAGCTGATAGTGCTCAGCACTTGCTGAGGAGGGATCCCAAAGCCCTTTGGGAAGATCATGAGGCTCCTCCACCCTCCCCCAGCTGCTTCCCAGGCTGGGTAAGGTCACAGAGCTGGAGGGCAGCAGCTGGACCATCCCAGCCCTGTGACCCTGCAGACAGCTCTGACACACAGCCCAGAGCTGTGCTGCCCTGTGCTGCACCTTGGTTTTCAGTAAATAACCAAATCCGTGTCCAAAGCAGCAGCAGAGCCCCGTTCTGGCCAGCACTGAGCACTCACCTGGACAGGGCTCCATGGGCACTCTCCATGCAGGCAGACACTCCCTGTGTGCTGCACACAGAGCTGAAGCTGCTGTGCATTCCCCAGGATCCAGGTCTGTGTGTGCCCACTCAGAGAAATAACAGGAAGAGGCTTCCTGCGTTCATCTGATGGGAACAGTGCAGCATCAGCACTTGGGAGAAACCCTAACTTGTACCCTGCAATCCTCTAAACCCAACCAAAATGTGCCACTTTCAGCAGGCTCCTGAGAGGCTCCACAGAGCTGGGAAAAGAGCCAGTGTGCAATGTACTCCTCAAAGCTCTCTCACTGTGAGCAGGGCATTCATTCATTTCAGGTTGTCAGTAAATTTGATCTAAGTCCCCTCTAGCACGGGATTGCATTATCCTTACAGTCACAGAGAACCTTTTTTAAAATCAGCTTTAAGGTTATTAGCATGAAGCCCAAACTCTGACTCTGGGAAGTCACTGTTGGCTGTGAAAGGAAGATGCTACCTTGTAAGTGAAAAGAAAGAAAATATTAGAAGCTTCTAGCAGCAGAAGCAGCAGGGTCAGTGCAGCTCAGAGCACTTCAGCAGCATCACTGCTGCTCAGTAAATGCTGTTCTGTGCTTTGCAGACGCCATCCCGTGGCCATCCAGGTCTCTCAACCTCTCTGCTGGTCCAGAGCTGCAGGCACATCAGGGATGCTCTGCTTGCTCTGCTGCTTGCTGAGTCCTTCACACTCCATGTTCTTTGCTGCTGATGTAAAGCAAAGCTGAAAAAGTTCTGCTAATTCCCCAAAAAGCCCCCCAGAGAGGTGCAGGCTGTAGGATGTGGCTGCTGCCTGCATTCAGCTGTGCCACAACTTTTCTCCCTCTCTTGGTTTGGAGGACAGGCAGCTGCTAAGAAAGGCAGGAGCTTCTTTTTGAAATGGAGAATGTAAACTTCCCCCATTTAAATTATTATAATTTTGAAATTAAGGGGTTTTCAGGCAAAACACTCCCTCAGGAAGAGCCTCCTCTTGGCAGCAGGGATAAATAACCCCAACACTGCAGGAAAAGTTTTGTGTTCTCCACAGCGAGTGTGTGCACCAGCCTGCTCCAGGCCGTGTCCTTCCTGCTGGTGACATCCTCCCCCTGCTCAGTTTTGGTGCTTTATCTACATCCCTTGTCCCACAGCTCTCCACAGTGCCCAGAGCTCCTGGGGCACCTCTGTCCCTCTCCCACACCTTGAATTCCCCTCTCATGCCCGCTCTGCCCCCAGGATGAGTTTTGCTCACAGGTTTGACAGCAGCTGACAATGCTGTGCATTCACTTTTCAGCTAAAGACACGAAGCTGAGCTGCCAGCCCTGCTCTGGCTGTCCAACAAACACAACCACAGCCTTTGAGGCTGATGCAAGCTCCACGTGAAGGGGGTGGAATCTGTGCAATCCCAGACAAATTCAGCTTCCCTCCATTCCCCTCCTTGCTGCCCATCCAGCTCACCCTACCCATGCTCCCTTCATTGCCCAGCTGCGTTTTAATACAGGAGGGGGAAAAAAAAGAGGAAAAAAATAAGAAGTGACCAAAAGGAAAAAGACTCCTCAAAGGCAAATGTTTCCTATTACAGCACGGGTTCTTTCAGAACTTTGATGTTGCTTCTCCCACACAGAGCTGTTTCTTTCACAGTCTGTTCTTGCACACGAACAAGATGTTACACGTACTCTACACAGCACATCCCCAACTCTTATTCAAAGCACATTTGTCCCAACTCACTGTACTTTGTAACATTTTTCAAACCAGTACTCATACATCATAGGCACACAGGCATTTTTATTCTAGCTCCCCCTTTTCACATTTATTTTTCTTCCAAATTCTTGCAGGTTCTGGTCATAAATAGGGAAGTGTTGACATTAGCTAGGGTTCAGAGAAAATTGTTAAGTTCATGGTAGTAGCTGAATTTTTCCAAAATTTTAGGAGCTTGTAGATCTTTGTCAGATCTAGATCCAACATTTGTATTTAGATTCTGGACTAGTTAAATTCAATTTCATTGTTTATTTTACTTGAGCCCACAGTTTTTAATACCACCTGCTTCCTACCTGCCTATCACAAACCCTAACTTTTGCATACTGAAAAAATTGTTGAGCACACATTGCATTGATAAACGATTACAGTCCTCATGACAAATTTAAATTGCAAATTATTTGAGGGAAGGAAAATATTTTTGTTCTAGCACAATAGGGTTTTCATAATCTGTGTTATAAACTATCCAAACACAAATAATAGCTGGGAGCTTCTGCCAACTTACTTGACACTGGTGGTAGTTCAAAAGTGGTGGCAGAATGCAGTTAATGCAGGGGTTAAGCTCATCTTCTGAAAAAAATAATCCCATGTCATTATCTCCAAGATTCATTTAACTCATGTGGTCAAATAGGACTTGCTACTGCATAAACTATACTCAAACACCTTGCAGAATCAAAACACAATGGATAATTCTTCCAGAAAACATTGCATTATCTGAAAAATAACCAAAAATACCATACTCTGTTATACCCCCAAGCTGAAAGACAGGCAGGAGTCCACCAGGAATTTTACCACAGCTATTCAGTAAGATAAGCAACCTATAGTAATTAAGAGTAAATAATACTTGTGTTTGTATAAAAGGTAATAAAATTTTATGGTCCTCAGAAATAAGCCAAGGAAGAACAACAGTATTAGAACTCTTGTACAGTGTAAGATGATGATTTTTGGACAGACAGGAACTGCTTGACAGCCTGGTGCTACACAGGGACTGTTACTGCAAACTTAGGCAGAGACTGAGAGAGACCTGGCCTGGCTGGCAAGAGATGAACAAAACTTGGGGTCTTTCAGTAATAAATTCTTACTTTACAGTAAGAAGACTTTGGAGGTGGAAGCACATCAGGTTTTGTTGCTGCTACTAAAAATAAGCTCAAAAGACTCTTGCCTCTGTTTAGAGAAAGAACCTGGTATCAAACCAGCCCAATTGGTTCACTAAAAATAGGCATTTCTTTATTCTGTGTTTTCAGGTCTCATTTCTTTTAAATCCCCAAAACCTTTTGTGATCTTCCAAGCTAACATGCATTCTTTGTTAATAGCAAGAACCCACCTCCAAACTTTATTATGCAAGAACAACAAACCAAATTGCTCCAGGTTTAAAAAGAAAATGCTGGCCCTGGCATGCTAATCAGAGGCAAGACTCAAACCAAAAGGCTTTAAGATCTAAGAGCAAGTAATAAAAAGCAGCTTGAATGCAGAAAGGGCTTGGATTGAAACAAGAGATTTCCTGCAAGTGCCCAGTCCACTCTGAAGGGATGAAGGAATAGCCTTGAGGTGCAGGCACATTTTACAGTGGCTTCTGTGCCTTTGCATTTATAGGAACAGCAGCCCCATCCCTGCAGCAGGGAGCAAACCCTGGATGCCACCCTTAAACCAGCTCTGCAGCATAATTACTCCTTCAGAAAACAGACTTGCCCAAAAAAGATCTATTTCTGATTTTAGCCTGATGACAAAGGTCCTTGTAGGGACCTTTGGGAGTTAGATAACCAGCCCTTAAGGAAACCCAAACAACAAATCCCTGCCCTCCCCAAAGCCAACTGGAACTGAGACAATGCTACTCCAGTTCTGATGGGCAAGCACAGCTCCCTCTTTTTGGAGTGGATTAAGCAAAACAGCTCCTTACCCACAAGGAGCCTTTTCCTCTAAGTCTGAACAGGGCAGGCCCCCATGAAAAGCCTCAGTAGTCTGAAAAATGCATTGTTCCTTGGCAAATTACCTGGGTAAGATTAACTCAAGGCTACAACTCTAAATTTATAGTTCAGGGAACAAGTCATTACTTCCTTCTCACCAGGTCTTCTGGTACCTCCAGTGACCCACCTTACAGTGAATTTGCTAAGGATTATTAACAAGATTCAAGAGAGGCTAAAATACTCAAGGATAGGCAAAGTTCCTTTCCATCTACTATGGACACTGCCATTCATGTAATAGCCATGGAATACAAGGGGCAGTTTGTGTGGCTCCAAAAATATTCCTTGGCCTTTACTCCAAAAAAGTAAATGCAACAGGATGATGACTTCATGAAATTCTTGAACTCATATTAATGCAGATCTTTTTTTATTATGAAGTAACCAGGAAAATTAAATGCTGATTAAATTCCTTCCAGGAAAAACAAGTTCTCATCTTTGTTGTCACACAATGTATTAGCAGGGTCTACAGATAAGAATGTGAATATTTGCAAAAAATAATTTCCCTGGGCCAGTCTATTGTGTTTGTGCACCAGAACCTCAGTTCCAAATCTGCCTGCTCAAGTTCACCTCTGCAAACAGTCCCCAATATGGACCTGCCTGGAGAAACATGCCAGGCTAAAGCCTTGCATTTAAAATGTTTTTAGCATTTTGATTTGTTAAAATGAGTTCTCTATTTATATCATGACTTCCAAAATATTTTTTAAAAATCCTGCTTTGGTATTTTTATGCAGTATAGAATTCCTTGAGCCTTTCAAGAATGAGTTTTCCAATAAAGTCTGCAGGACTCAGATTTACATCCTCACCCACTGACAGTTTAATTACTTTCATTGTAGGAGAAAGTATTTAATCACATACAGTCAGAAAAACAGCCCCTTAAATACAGGCTTTTGGGCCCATGATCCTCCAATTTGAAATTCAATGAAGGAGAATGAAACATGCACACTGTGATCCATTTCCTGATGCAGAACACTTGATATTATCAAAACATACAGAGTTCCACAGCTGACACACACATTTTTCTAAACCATTGGTAAAATCCTTCCAGCATTTTAAGCCCATGAAATGAGGATTCAGCTCTGGATATGATCTAAAGGCAGTGCTGGTCAATGAGCTGTACAAAGACCATTGCTGTAATACTGTGCTAATTAACATATTAAAAATAGTCTCTCTAAAATATTGCTTGAATTATACAGGTATTTTATCTTAGTTCTCAATTACAACATTAAAGGTAACTGATCACTGTTATTCTCAGCAACAGATACACACTAATGATCCCTTATAAAAAGAAGGAAGTGGGGAAAAGACAGGAATTCTCAGACTCTCATCATGGCAATTCAGCAGAAATAAGTCTGGTGAAGTCATAAAAAACTGTTGTTAAATGTCAATAGTTGTACATTAGAGCTGACTGCCAGCACCAGCTGGCCTTCTCTCCCAAATGCTCTAATTCCTTCAAACAAGGCAGGGAACAAATCCAGAAATGCAACTTTTAGTCAGAGTATGCTACAGTATCAGTGAACCCTGTAAGCAGCAGCAACTCAATAATCAACATATTGGAAAACTTTGTTCCAAAATGAATAAATTGTGTTAAGAGGGTGAAAGTGAACCTACCTCAGGGACAGGGACACCCATTTGTTGTGAAACAACAGACACAGCGAGTGTGTGCATTACGAATATATTTTATAAAAGAGCAATGTCTTTCACAAGACCTTCCAAGAGTGGGGAATAGCCAGAACACTACAAAAACTGCTGTAACAAGAGTGGCTATTTGTGCACTCGCTTTATGCAGCTTACATTCCAATGTTTACAGAGGCCAGCACTCAGATAGGACTCTCCACTAACAAACAAATCTGGAATACAGCAATTGTACAGTAAATCAGCCAAAATTAAGCAATAGCTATGCTCTTCTCAGGTTTAAGAAAGCATGCAATAGGTTGCCCCCTCCTGCCACCCCTTGTTCAGGTTTCCAAACCACAGTACCAGTAAAAGCACGGTAGAAGGGAACCAGGGCACAGGTAACGGGGTTGGATTTTATCACAGACTCTTTATCAATATTTTGCAAATGGAAAAGCAGCTCTCTTTAAGCACCAAGAGGCAGAGAAGATACAGGCATGAATAAAAAATAAAAAAAAATTAAGCGACTTAAGACATCAAAAATTCAAGAAATAGCACTGTGCATATACAAACAAAATTAACATTCAATACTGTAGAGCTCGTTTAAAAATGGCACCAATGGACAATATTTTACAATATGCACATTTATTTGAAGTGGGGAACTAATGCTCCACAGGTGGAAATGATCATACAAATAATAGTGCCACTGTTGGCCCATTCTGGTACTTCTTACAATTTAATGGAAACACTTTTAAAAATAATCTGGTATGTACATGTCTTCTGGATACCCAACGGCTTCTTCAGAACAGAAAAAACTATGGTTCTCCCCCTCCCCTTTTAGCCAGACAGTATTGCCAGAGATTGTGCTCACATCTAAAGCACATAATCTTACTTTAAATTCAGTGCTATTTTCTTTCAGAAAGATCACAAGTTGTACTTTTAGGTAACAAAAGCATTTATGTTACAAACATTCAAAAATGGAAGCTTATGATTCTGGCAGACAATGTTGCGTATTAAATACAAACCAGCCAGCAATTACTGAACATAAAAAACTTATTCAATCATAAAAAAATACTATAATTCATCACCACAGACTTTTTACAGAGTTATAAATAATAAATAGCATAACACAGTAGATTACAAACGGATTTATTTTGCCCCGTTATAGTCTTTAAAAAGTAAAATATCTGTTCCTACCTCAGACTGACCAAGGTACTGTATCAAGACTACTCATAACTCAAAGGGAACTCCTTCACCAAGCAATTGCAGAGCTCATATCCAATCCAAAGCCTTTCCTTAGGAATAGAAGGTTTGCTGAGCTGTTTGCTCTGCTCATGACCAAGAAAGGGACAAACTCTGCCCAGAGCAGCTGCAAAGGGTCTCTCACCTTGGCTGCCCTCGGAGCTGGGGCTGCCCCAGCACCTCCACACCTCAGAAAGGAACAATAAGGGAAGCAGCACCGCCGACAGACTTGGGTAACACTCTATAAACAAGCTGTACACAAGGACTTTCCCCACCCACCCCTCTGGTTTACATTCCATAATTCTGTAACAATGTCCCCTAAGGCACAAAAATACTTATGACCTCAATGCCACAGGAGACATCGACGGTGCCATTCATGGTTCTCCTACACAGTAGTTTAACTAACTCAGTTATCTGCACTGTATGTCTTCAATCGAGGTGTGGATTAATTTTTCCTGGCCAAAATCTTGCTGAATAATGACCTTATTTCATACAATCTGTAGGACAAATGTTCTGGGAAGAGAACTATGCAGCTAATTTAATCATGTTTGCAGTGTACTATTATTTTTCACTGATGGCAAAAGTGACAGTCATTAGTTATTTTGCTGTGGGGTTTTTAGTTTAATGTAATAGAGTGAGATTTCCACACCCAATGTGGTCTTCTGTAAATGAATTCAAAAAAATGACTAGCAGCACTAAGAAAATTAAATATTTTTTCTCCCTTCCATAAAGGAATTTGAGGCTAGTGACTTAAAAAAAAAAAAAAAGCAAGAATAATTTTACTCAATAGTAGAAGTGCCAGAGAATAAATTAGTATTTTCAAATCCTTCCAAACCAAGTTATTTCCCTAGACATAGTGACCATGATAATGATAGAAGTACATTCCTAAAAATTGCAACACTAGTAGGTAGATACCTATTCCTGGAATCAAAAAGTGTATGCAAGTTCCTGAAAGCAAAAGTTAGTATAATATCAGCAGACATCTTGTTTAAAAAATAAATTCGCAAAACCAGACAGTAATATGGTCTACAATGTCCATTAAATGGATAAATTAAAAAAAAAAATCACTGGAAAGTAGCCAAGGATTACAGTAACAACAATTTTTCCTTTTAATAAACCTCATATGAATGGTTCAAGGATCAGAGTTCATTTCTCTGTACGAGTGTACAGGAAGGGGACAGCACAGCCAGACACTGACTCCAGACTTGGTAAAGTCACTTGGGTGAGAAGTCATCCATCAGAATGAAGGAGGAGCAGGAGTTGGAGCAGGGCACTGGAGACTCCGTGGTGATGCTGCCTTTAGTCAGGGAGTCAGAGGAAGAGCCAACACTGCTGCTACTCCCATCCAGAATATCCGAGGACAGGCTGGGGAAGGGAAAAAGGTCCTTTAGTGCAGGGGCACGAGGCTCTGAACAAAGCTGACATGCTTCCCCCTTGGACAGGAATTGTAGGAGACCTATACTACCACTCAGTCTTTACTGCAAGACTGGCAGCCCTGAAAACTCCTTGTTTTCTGTAGCATGTTAGAGATATTCATGCTCCTCATGGGAATGGGGAGCAGAATTATTGGGTTTTTTTAACATGCAGAATAAACTATGAAGCTGATTTTAATCACACATAGAAAGGAGGTGACAACAAATATGTATAAAACCTTAAAAGTCTATAATAAAGGAAAAATAATAAATTAATCAGCAATGCAGAAAACATGTCATTAATTAGTCAGTATGCTCTTTAACACGGTACTGCTCAAAGCAAGAGTGAGACCTATTTTTCCTCACAGAATTCCTGTGCTTGCATTCTGAAGTCTAGATACAAGATCCCAGAGGGCACATACATTGATGCTTTTGCAATTTAGGGGGAAGCAACGTGGAAAAAAACCTCCAGGCAGTTTCAAGTCTGTAGGTAAACTGAAATTACAGTAATTGTAATTAGTTGTAAAAACAGTTGATATTTTTGAATACTTAGTATCTGACTCAACACAAAAGAACTTGGTATTTTATGATTGTAATAAAGAAAGATAACTTAACTCTAAAAATCATTAGGAACAAGAACAATTAAGTACCCACACACATTTTCTAAGCATTCAGTGAAGTGACACAGACACTGCCTACAACATACTGTAATGATGAAGCAAAGTAACTTTGCTTATGAAGTGACAGTTGTAACAATAATACTCAGTGTAAAAGCTTTGATACACAAAATATAGGCTAGAGTCTGTTCAGGAAGAATTGATTAAAGGAGAAGGACAATTGTCACAGGATACTACCACAGGGCAGCTCCCATTAATACACATCCACAAGAAACACATGAAGTATTTTTTTCCTGGAAAAAAAAACAAAAAAAACAACTAGAAAGCTTATGATAAATGCACATTCCCTGTTTTGGCATTTCAGGGCACATGTAATATTTTACCATGAACTGAGATCTGTCAGATGTGTAACATCTGGAGAAAGCATGTTGGTTGTTCCTTGGAAAAGTCTCTTTGGCTGACTTTCAGTTTCCATTTCACCTAAGGAAAACAGCACAAATAATCAAATTCACTTGAGTCTCTGGAATATCTATTTAATATCTGCTGTAAAACATTCCAAGGTTGCATTTGTAACACAAGTTCTCTAATTCATCCAAGCAAGCACCTGGCTAAGACATTAATTTGATGATAGCTGTTGTGAGACCATCCAGTCCATCCTTAGTAAAACTTCAGCAATATCTGAGAGGCTACAATGATCTCAAAGACATCAAACCTGTTACTTATACTGCAATCAGACAAAAATCAGACATCTGAAAATACCATGAACTTGATAATAAAAAAAAAAAGAAAAATAATATCCTCTCACCTTCAGTGTATTTTCATTCTTACTTTGAGGAAAAAAAAAAAAAAGCATAAAATGGTAATAATTTTTCTGGCTTTTACCAAGACTTTGCAGTAGTTGCAGAGTCAGTTTGAAAACCTGACAGAGGTTAAGCATTATAGCACACCAGTCTATACATTCTGCAAAAGAATGTATAGACTGTGTCACACTGCTACACCTTATAGAAGACTGGTAACTTCCAAAACATTGATTTCCTTCAACCCACAGGGATACATTCCTGTCTTAAGGCAAGGAATAATTGCTTCTAGCAAGCAGAAGGGCAAAAAACATTTATGAAATATTTGGTCTTGTGGAAAAATGAACAAAAACCAACTTAGATAACACTTTTGCCCCTTAAATTTCACAGAGACAAATCTGCACTGCTACAACACAGTGCAGAGTCCACCAACATTAATTCCCTATGGCAGAGAAAAGTTCTTCAGTTCATGGCTTTCCTTCTCCAACTATAAATCTACTGCTAAAATTCAGAAAAAAACAGGACCATATAATTGGGAAAAAAAAAAGTAAGTTCATTTTAATGGATAAGATGCTTCAAAATTAAGCAGCATTTTGAAAAATTTTTGCTATTTCACATAAAAAAAGGAAAACTTGTATCTCCACTTTGTATAAGATGTTCCATGGGAGCACATGGATTTGGTGAGGAAATTCTGTCTCTCTACCTGCACTTCTTTTACAATTTCTGTAAAGTGTAAGCATGGATATTTGTTCCTTATTGATCATTCAGCTTAATAAACTTTTGTTCCATTTTAGTGCCTCTAAAATTCACAGAAAATAAAAGCCAAGATAGAACTGACATCTGTGAGAAAACTTGTCTCTCCCCTTTGTCAAGTCAGTATCAGTTAGACAATGTTCTTTATCTGATAGGACAAACAGTACTAACAAAAAAAAAAAAAAAAAAAGCCAAACAACAAACAGTAACTTTTCTCAAAGCCTAAATGTAAGTCCTGTACAATAAAAGGATGGTTTTGGTGCAGTTAAGAATGTCTAAATTTAAAAGAAAAAAAAAAAGCAGAAAGGATAAACACAGCTAAAGGCACACTTTAAGAATATCTCATTCTTACAGCTCTACTATGGAGATTTGTTTGGGGATGTTAGCTGAAAATCTCTAACGTGGAACAGTTCCAGGAAAGAATGCATTTTCCCCCTTCAGGAGGAAAGGGCACTGATCTAGTCTATTTCTCTAAACACTCACCTTCTGAACTTTCAGAGTGAAAACAAACATTCAGTACTAAGTTTAGAAGATACTGCATGATAAGCAACATTCCTAAGATGATCTGAAGGGTGTGCACTGTTCAGTGGTACTTGTAGGAATGTTATGAGCATTTGTAAGCTGACATTTAATTTGATGTATAATAAAGTTTGCTTCTGTCAAGCAGTAGCTGTTTTTTAAGTTTTTCATTCCTGTGTTACTTCCTAGCTACTATACCTTGTATTTTTGAGTTATGCTTGGCAATTTCCAGCTCACTGTGGATACAAGTGCATTATATTTACAGAATAACAAAAAAGAAGTATCCAGCTAGAAAACTATATCCATATGAAAACATCTGATAAATACACATACCTTTTCTTTTAAGGGGGCCAAGAACACTGGGCCTGATGCAGTTGATTGGACTTTGACTCCTCCTGCTGAAGAGAGAATACTAAGAGTCAGGCCTATAAAGTTGCCAATTTGCATCAAATCAACACCTCAGCATATGAAGCATTCTTCAAAACTATTCCTGCACAACTGGAATTCTTCTGGAATCTAAATACATAAGATAACAAGGGCTGTCTATTAGAGCAGATTATCTGCCACACAAAGTTGTAGTAGATTTTTTAAGGTTTTCTCTCTCACTCTGTGAATCACATTCGCTTTTCAATCCTTCTCTAAATTTTGTTGCATATTTATATAAAACTAATCTGCTGACAAAGTTAATTTGAAACACCCAAGAACTTCCCCTAAAGTCACCAAGTCTAGTTTAAAGTTGACACGTGCCCTGTAAGAGCACACACATAAAGCTGCCATTGGTAAAGGTCAAACTTTCATTTTTATGTGGCGATGCTTCGGCAGTTGCAAAAACTGAAGACTCTTTTAATGCCTTAAAATCAACTTTAATTAATCTTTGGTTTAAATTACAATATTAGCACAACTGACACTCATCACTTACTTGCAGAATCGCCTTGTTGGACTAGGAATAGGGCTTGGAGGCAATCCATTACTGCTCACAAACATTTGCAATGATGGTGAAAAACATTGCTGCAGGAAGAAAGTTCAAATGAAATCAGTTTCCTACAAACATCCCCTCTTCCATTCCCTTTTTATTCTTAAAGAAAAGTTAGCAACAGATTACACAGATTATCAGATATAATCTACAAGTATTAGAACTTAATTTACAAAAACATACTAGCCCATTCAATTCTGCTCAGATTAAGCTAAAATTGAAACTCACAAGAGAAGTAAAATTGAAATAGACACTGTTCTCTAAATAAGAGAATTATTTCTGTGCTCTCTTACATTTAGAAACAGCAGTAATCAGGACTTAGTTCTTTAATGGGGCTTGTTCAACAAATGAGTTTACTCAAAGTACATCTGACCTGAAAACTAACAATATTCCAGAGTAAAACAGGATATTTAGCTCAGTGATTCTGCAGCTGATTTGAGCTTAGCTCATGAATGCTTCTACCTAAACACAAAAATCCTTCTGTCAAGTTATCTGCTAGTGCTTTACAGTCAGAATTCTAAAGGTACAGGACCAGCTGCCAGCATCAGTGTTTTCCCAGGAACACATTTACCCAGCACTCATACAGGGCTGTTACATGCACCAATCTGGTAGGAGCACACAGATCACTCCTTTTTTGTACAAAAGTAGAATCATACAAGAGGGTGCAAACAGGGTCAAGCAGATCATCTTTAAACCCAGATGCCAGTTTCTCCATGCTACATTTCAGTTTTCCAATTCTCACTAGAAAAGTAGTTTATCTAACAGCCACCTCTTTCTCTGGCACCTGCCACCATTTTTCAGTATGAGTTCAATCCACCCAAATCCTCCTTCAGAGTGCATTTGTGCCTTCCTTTTCATAACTGATGGACACATTTTCATCTCTCACCACACAGATTTGCAGTCCAATTTTGGTGCTTCTTCCCCAGAATCCCCCCACTTCCATACCTGGAGATCCTATCTATGACTATTTTCATGACCTCTTCCAGCTTCCCTAGAAACAGAACCCCAACCCAGTGGAACACTGCACAAAGAGCAGTAACTGAAAACATCCAGTGCTTCACTGCTTAAACTCTGCAGGCTCCCAGATGGCAACCATTTAATTCTAAGAAACCAACAAAATATGGATTTGGCTTTTTTGGTGCTTGTTTGGTTGTGTTGTTCAGAGGTTTTTTGAACTATGGAACAACTTGTTAAGTTACACATCTTGAGAGTTCAGCTTGGTCTAGAATTATGAAACATTGTCTCAGCTTGGTATTTCACTTATCCTACCTTTCCTATTCCTCTTGTAGGTGAAGGTGCAGGAGAAACTGGAATGAAGTCTATTCTCTTTGGGGAAAAAGATTTCTCAGACTTGTCCAAGTCATTGTCGCTCTGTGAATACAAGGTTTCATACTTAACACAGGCACAGGACCTTGAAATCCAAGGCACAACCTTCAAATGGAAAGTCATTGGGTCAAAAGCACAAAGTAGCTAAAGCAGATGAGCTTAAGTTCTTCTTAAATTATTTTCACAGTTAATTCCTCTCTTTCCCTTAAATTCGACATTTGAGTGTAAAAGTAGAATTAAATAGGAAACATCTATAAAAAGATTACCAGGCTCAAGCTTTCCTCCCATGACTGGCTTATCTGCATTGCTGTCTGCACTTCCCTAGAATACAAAAAACCCCATCAGTAGCTACAAAGAGGATAACTCTGGCTATTTTATCACCTTCTTTCAGTAACACTCACCTTTCATGTGCTGCTTCTCTGTTCATTAAATCCACTCCTTCCTCCTGCAAGAGATAAACGTTGTAAGTTTTCCCATAACATTTGATTCATCAGGCACTGAAATAATACTCATCATTCCATTATTTGCCATCAGGATTGAAATATGAACAGCAGAACTACTACAGAAAGACAGGGTAGCCACCAGTCCAGCTCACTGCTTCTCTTAAATTAAATACTTCTAAAATGCAAGATAGCTTAAACACAACAATAAGCCTTGCAAGGCCACTTCCTTGTTGAAATTAAGCCTTAAGAAACATTCAGTTTTCTTTAGTACTTAAAAAACTCAGTAGGAAAGAAACTAGTGCAAGTACTTCAATGTCATATACTTTTCATTCAGTTACTGAATACACAGATAAAAACTCCACTTACCCTTCTGATCTGATGAAGTCGGCTGCTAGGAATACGAATAGGAGATGATGACAAGAACTGGAATAAAAAAGTGACAGCCACAATGATTAAATCACATATAACTGCTTGCATACACACTATTTACCATCAACTACATTCTTAGGGAGTTCAAAATGAGCTGCACAACTGCATGTGGATGACTCAAACAATGTTGCAAAAAAGCAAACACTGACCTTCCAGAGAAAAGACTTGTTTTACCACTTACAGATTCCTTGTATCACTCAGCAAGTGACAGGAATCTGACTTGCAGGCAGATACTGCTCAGCATCTCAAATGCACAAACAGCTACAGATGCCATTTAGACAAGGGAGATAGTACAAATGAAACTGTGACCATTACACAATTCCCCACTGCCCAGGATATGACAAACTCCTGTAGGACACCTTACTCAACCTCCTGGCTACTGTAAAGGAGAAATCTCAGTGCTTCAACTCAGTCTTGAACAACACCCTCTAAAGCTTAAACTTCTGCAGTTTTATGCATCTAACTCCTCTGGAATTCTAAGATCACATATAAATGGCCAACAGTTCCCACTCAGGATGGCCATGTGTCTAATGTCACACCTACTGATGAGCTCCAAAATTCTGGATTCTTAAGAAATCTCACAACAGACGATTTTGAATTAAAAATCTCTGCCAGCTTTCCTGAACAGAGGAAATAGAGGAAACTTATGTCAGGACTTTAAGGTTTTGAGAAAAGCAATACTTAATCTTCATTACGCTCAGACGAGACAGAAACATTTCAGTGGAAAGTGCACATGAATCCCTCACCTGAGAAGGAGAGGGTAGAAAAAAAGAAATGCAACATCTTTGAAATGTTAAACTGCAGTAGTGTACACTTCCAGACTTATAACAGACAGCAACGAATAATTTCCTCTGCTTTCAGTGATTTCTGAAGTCTAGTGTTCTGTCTTTGTGAAAAAAGAGCACTTTGTCAGACAGGTCAACAAAGAATTGGGACTCCCTCGTGCATTTTCACAACAAAGCACCCTTTAAAGAATTTTAATTCTGACTGTATTTTACTCTTTTAACACACAGGCTTAAATTTTAACTCTAAAACTGGACTTAATATGGGGTGTCACATATAATGTCAACTGCTATTGTCTTCTTGGGGACACACAGTCAACACAACAGTATCATTTCATTATAGGTTGCAGTTAGAGGTGAAAAATGCTTATTCTGCAGCTTGGAAGCTTGCTAGGATACTTAGTGCAAATACAAGTCAAGTTCAACTTCATTTCTCTACTCCAATTATTCCTTCTTGTGTGTAAACATGACATGCTTAAGATTCCTCACCATTCCATGACGGCTCATAACTGTTGTGCTGTTCCTGCGAGTCCGCAACACGTAAGGCTGAAACACCTGGGAGTTGTCACTGCAGGGGGAGAAAACAAAGTTTTACCAACAGCTTTTTTGGATGCGCTTTACTTAAAGCTTCACAGTGCTGTGACACCCTCCAGAGAGCTGAAAACATCATTTTATTTGAAAAGGAGCACCTTCCGTGAGGCGAGAGGGGACAAGGGGGCAGTGGCGGCCCCGGCCCCGCGGGACACGATGCACGGGCCGCTGAGGGAGCGCCGGGCCGGGCCGAGGCGGCAGCGGCGGCCCCGGGGCGCGATGAGCCGGGCGCGCCCCGGGCCCCTCACCTGAGCCCGTGGATGAGCGGGGCGCTGTTCGACCGCCTCAGGCCGCCGCCGTCGCCCGGGGCCGCGGCGCTCCCCGGCGGCAGCTCCAGGTCCAGCTCCATCTTCTCCTGAGCCATCGCGGCGGCGGCGGCTCCGGCTCCTCCCGCCCCGCCGCGGCGCCCATTCACCGCCGGCGGCCGCCGCGGCTCCTCAGGCCGCCGCTGCCCCGGCCCTACAGGCCCCGCGGGCGGCGCCGCGGGCTCAGCCCGGGGGCGCGCCGGGCCCGGCGGGGGGGGCGGCCGCAGCAGCGCCGCATCCCGGGGGCGGCCCGGGGGCGGCCGATTCCTCCAGCGGCTGCTGCCGGTGCCGGTGCCCGCGGAGGCGGTGCGAGCGCTCCCGGTGCTTCCCTCGGTGCCCACCGCGCTCCGCGCCCGCCGCCACCGCGCTCTGCGCATGCGCGGGGAGCGGGGCGCAGGCAGCACCGCCCGCCTCGCAAGGCGCATGCGCGGTGGCTCCGCACCCCGGCACTGCTTCGGCGGCGCGAGAGCTCCCGACAGCCCCCGAGGGCGGCGCGCGCGCTGATTGGCTGTGGGAGGAGCGTGTGTGCGTTTGAAACGCCGCAACGGTCGCTAGGACGCGCGCGCCGCGGGGCGCGGCCTGGAGAGGACCCGGGTTCGAGTCCCACCCCGGCCACAAACGCGGCGCTTGATTCCCGACTTGGTGCGGAAAAGGTTTTACAACTTTCTTCAAGATTCGGTTCTCTCGGCCCTAAGTCCCGCAGGCTTTCCCAGTGTTCTCCCCAGCCTTCCCTAGCTGCTGAAGCACGTACCAGGGCTTTGATTGCAATGAGTCTGCTCAGCTTTAAGGAATCTGGCATAAAATTCGTTATGAGAACTGATCCTAGGTCTTGCCTGTACTCAGTTTTGGGACTGACCTGGACAAACCCACTCAAAGTGATCAAAGTTTGTGCTTGTTTTACAGTATTTTTCTGCAATAACAATTGCATCATAGATAATTGTCTCTTAAAAGCAGGGGGCTTTAGGTTCTTTCTCAGCACTAAATTTTAAAAGGTCTTAATTCTCTCCTGGGATAAAACAGTTCTTTTGCCAGAGTGCTAGGTGTTGAAACTGTTAAGATATAAAAGTTAGGATTTTTCAACATTTCAACTACCTTAGTCGTGAACATGTCTAGATGAATTATTCTCTCACTTTAAAACAATTGAAAGTAGATGCTTCTAGATAGTAAAACTCTTGTTTCTGTCCTTTAATATTTACTATGGTATCTCCCTGCATTTTTTGTTAATCAAGGCTGACTTAAGCACATTCCATTTCTCTACATTCTGAGACTCTGTGTCTCATCAACTGTTGTTTATGTTTGCATTTCTTTCACTGAAATGATATTAATGAAGAACTTTGTGCTGACATGCACACAGATGCATTGGAATTGAGTTAAAAAAAACCCCACAAGATTACATTTAAATATTTATGTGATTTTTCTGTATGTATTTATATTGAAAAACCCAGAGAAAATTTCCTTATATTGTATTATTGCAGAGGAAAATACCTTTCACAATCTTTTGCCCCTTACACTATGGCCTATCACAGCCAGTAATGACACCTTTCTGTGACACACAGAATTGCCATCTCCTTCAAAGACTGAGAACATAAATATCTAAATAGTTTTGCTTAATTTCTAATAATTATGACCAGTCTGATTCACTGGAAAATTAGAATCTGCAGCTGTGAAAGGAATATACTGTTAATCACCTTTTACTGCCACCATTCTCTAAAAGCAATATGACACTTTTACAGAACCTGCACCCTTCTCCTTGCCTGGTGCTTCAGTACAAGCATTTAATAACTTGGAATAACTTCCATACCTTCATTTTCCATGGCTAGAATTGTCTAAAAGGCAATTCAGGTGAAAGTTCCCAGCAAAGCTTCTAGCTCTGAGTGGAAATCTACTCAAAAATATGCTGGTTCTCTTAATACAAAAGCCACCTGCAGGATCTGACTACAGCACTAAACTATGTGGATTTTGCTATTTATTTTTATTGTGGAGTTATTATATTATGTCCTTGCCACTAAGGGCAGCAAACAGCTTCAAATGCCGTGTACCAGGATACTGTTAAGGAAAAAGTCAACAGCATCCAAAATATGGCTATGAGCTTAAAAACATCTGCTCCATGCCCTCAAATTTTCCAATGCCAGGCACATCATCCCACTGTCTGATCAGGATTTACTGTAGCCATGAGACCTTTAATGGGAATATATGTCCAAAGAAAAGTGGAGACTGTCAGGGTGACCCTCAGACAAAGAGGGTAATGAGGCAAAGGGGAGATGCACCTGGGAGAATCGTGCTGTGGAGCAGAATGATGGAAATGAGGAAATCACAACCTGTTGAGTTAGATAAACAGCACCAAGGCAAGAGGGGTTAAAAAAGGAGAGAACATGTTAAACAGAGCCTTGGGAGGACACAGGTGAAGGATGGATGTTCATAGAGGGGCAGCAGAGACTGAGAATGAGATGTGTGAGTACAGTGATACACAGGGACTGGTGGGCATGGAGTGGGTGATGATGGGGGCTATTTTACAGTGTCAGGGAAATACCCCTGTGGGTGAAATAAACAGTCACAATCACAAAATGCCATCAACCCTAGGTAAATCAGAAAGCATGGAGCCCATGAAAAAATGTTTTAGCTCTCTATAATCTACCCTCTTTATCTGGTTATTTCTGTTCCTAAAGACTGCCAGAAACTCTCACTATAAACAGATGAAGAGATGGAGCACTTCTCTTATGAGGAAGGGCTAAGACAACTGGGATTGTTTAACCTGGAGAAGAGAAGCTTCAGAGTGACCTAATTGTGGCCTTCTGGTACCTGAAGAAAATTTACAAGAAAGATGGAGAGATTTACAAGGGCCTGGATTGGCAGGACAAGGTGGAATGGCTTCAAATCAAAAGCAAGAGGGTTTAGATTGGATAATAGGAGGAAGTTCTCCCCTGTCAGGGTGGTGAGGTCCTGCCACAGGTTGCCCAGAGAAGCTGTGGCTGCCCCTGGATCCCTGGAAGTGTCCAAGGCCAGGCTGGACAGGGCTTGGAGCAAACTGGGATAATGTAAAATGTCCCAGCCCATGGCAGGGGGGTGGATCAAAATGGTTTTTAATGTCCTTTCCAATCCAAACCATTCCATGACTCTATGGATAATGCCCTATTAAGGCAAACCAGATTCCCCACTTCTTCCCAAGGGTTGGGAGCCTCAGCACTGTCACCAGCATGGTATTGACCTTCCAACCCACTTCAGCACAACCTCATCTAGGTATAAACTAAGGACACATGTAGCTATTAAAGTATTTTGAAAATGTTTTGGTTTTTTTATTCCTGGAGCTGCCTGGGCCTCCACAGAACCATCCACCGGTATTTCTATGAGTGGCAACAGCTCAATATGAACTCAGAGGTGATATTTTCCCTAGGAAGCCAGCAGCACTGTGGGCCTTGGTGAGAGAGCTCTGGAGAATGAGCACAGAATCACAGAATCGCAGAATAATGAGGTTGGAAGAGACCTCTAAGATCATCGAGTCCAACCTGTGTCCTGACACCTCAGCTCAGAGTCTAGACTATAGCACCAAGTGCCATGCCCAACCTTTTCTTAAACACATCCAGAGATAATGATTCCACCACCTCTCTGGGAAGAGCATTCCAGTACTTTATTATTCTTTCTGTGAAATCTTTTGTCCTAACATCCAGCCTATACCGTCCCTGATGTAGCTTGAGGCTGTGTCCTCTGTGTTTGTCAGTTGCTGCCTGGTGGACACTCTGCACACCCCAATGTGCCAGGGCTCTGTACAACGAGCACACTCCGCACACCCCAATGTGCCAGGGCTCTGTACAACGAGCACACTCCTCACACCCCAATGTGCCAGAGCTCTATTAAGAAGCACACTCCTCACACCCCAATGTGCCAGGGCTCTGTACAACGAGCACACTCCTCACACCCCAATGTGCCAGGGCTCTGTACAACGAGCACACTCCTCACACCCCACCGTGCCAGCGCCGTGCCCCAGCGGCCCGGCCGGAGCGCTGCGCCTGCGCCCTGCGGCCGGGCCCGCCTGCGCTGGGGCCGGGCGGGGAGAGCGGCCCGGGGCCCGCGGGCCGCGGGGGCTGCGGGAATCAGCGGGAGCAGCGGGCACCGGCCGCCCCCGGAGCCCCGGGATGCGGCTTCGCAGCTGCGGCAGCCCCCCCGCCCGCGGGTTCGGCAGGGCCGGGGCAGCGGCGGCCTGAGGCCGCGGATGGGCGGAGCGGGAGGAGCCGGAGCCGCCGCCGCCGCGATGGCTCAGGAGAAGATGGAGCTGGACCTGGAGCTGCCGCCGGGGAGCGCCGCGGCCCCGGGCGACGGCGGCGGCCTGAGGCGGTCGAACAGCGCCCCGCTCATCCACGGGCTCAGGTGAGGGGCCCGGGGCGCGCCCGGCCCGGCCCGGCCGTGCGGGGGCTCCGCGGCGCCTCGGGGAAAGCGGGTTCCTGAGCGCTGTCCCAGGCTGGGAGGGATTTAGGGAAGATATCCTGCTCCTTCCCCGTGTGGAGGGGTGCGAGGGAGCCCGGGAACACGGGCTTCGGTTTTGCTGAAACGCTTTGTTTTCACCAAGGTTTGCTGTGTGTTATAGAGAAACACCGTTGCTGTTCTAACAATCGCGATGATTTCTGTAATGGATCAAGTCTGAACAGAATAAATCACTGCTCTGGGTATGATTACAACAGTAAACGCTTTCGGAACAATCAGGCAAATTTGGTCAGGAAGGTCATTTCACGGGACCTTGACGTAAGTTTTACATTTAGTGTAAAACAGTGTGTCAGGTGTCCAGGAATTCTCCTGGGTGATGCTAATTTCTGTAGTATGCATTAGTGGGAGAAATGCAATGCTGTGTGGACAGTCGCGCTTGGATGTTGCCACCAGGCTGTGGCAGGTCTGTTTGCAGGAGGGCCGGGTGTTTGCCAGGTCTGCCTCTCCAGCCGACAGCACAGTGGCAGTGCCAGGCAAGGGCCAGGCGAAAGCTTTCAGACAGCTAGGGATTCTTGCATAGTGTTGTTTGGGTAAGTTTATAACCCAAAGGGCTGTTTCTTTTCTCCTCTGGGCTCTTGAGGAGTTGGGAGATGCCCCATCTGCTACATGGTGTGGTTTCTATCCAACTCTAAGGTGGTCCATGTGCTGCTGTTAGTGATGTGTCTGCATTTTGGGAGAGCATATTGACAATAAGTTTCATAAACTGTAGGATGTTACATGATACTTCCTGGTGGATTGATTTTTTTCCCTTTCTGTTTCAGTAAGGAACTGGGTATCAAGTGATGAACAAATCTCATAGCTCTTTTACCAAAATAGTTAACAGTGTCTGACAGTTCAGACAAAATACCACTTCTTGCATATTCCATCGTGATTTAATATGAAGTGAATGTAATTTTGATTATTTTACATATTCACTATGCTAGAACTCCCATTTTACATTTTGGTGCAGTATAGAAAGGTTGTGTGTGTGACAGCTCTCCCCTGGGAGGTTTCTGAGCAGGTGAAATAATTATGTAACTGAGATAAGATGTTTTTTTAATCTCAGCTTTTGTAAATTGGAAATTGCAAGACCCTTGAGTCTTAAAAAAACCAAAAAAACCCCAAAAAACCAAATTATTTAGTTCAGGGTCTGGGCAGATAGAAGGGTAAGCCTGAGCTCTTGCCTTGACACTGTGCATACACTGTGGGTTAGGTGTTCATACAAATAAAACTGAAATGCCATTGAACTAATCTGAGGTGATTGCAGTGGTTTGCCTGTTAGTTTGGAATTTTCCACCAGAATACTGTTTTTGCAAGATTGCAGCTCTTGGCAAGAAACTTCAGTTTTTCCCAGAATGGCTTTGTTGGGTAAACTGAAACAAAAGCTCTTGCTCTTACACAGCTTGCTTTTTCTCCTCTGTCTCCTGTTTTGACTTCTTCATTTTTTAGTAAGGAACTTGGAAAATGAGTTGCTATAGTTCCAGGCAACAGTTATATACTTATTATATAAGTAATTTATATCACAAAAGTTTTATTTCACAGAACTTTTAACTCTTGCTTTTGTGCCAAATTAAATTGATTTTTAATAGGAACTGTAGTTTTCTGTGAAAAGTAAGTCTGAGGTCTGACCAGTTCTGGTATTTTTGCAGGGGAGATTAAAGATAGGATTATTTGTAGGTTTATTTTTCTCTCCCTCTCTCTAGTTAGCACTGACAGTTGGGCTCAGGCTATGGTAAAGTGGGACAGGATTATTCCAACCTGTTTTCTTGACTCAGACCCTGGATTTCAGGATGTGCTGTTTGTCTTGTGTTTGCATGCCAACCAGTACATCTACCCTGAAGAGAATTGGGGCTCTTTGCCTCAGCCAAAACTCATCTCTAAGCATCTTGTCATGGATCCCTTCAATTTCTCCTCTTCCTCCTCTGTCAAATGGCAGCAAATGTTTGATCTCTCGTGGGCGTGAGCTGAGTGAAACTTCTTGGCAAATTGTAAATGATGTCTGGTCCTCTGTACTTGACATTTTGGAGAAAGAGAGTCTATGCATTTTTCTTGGCAGAAAGTACAGTGCTTATGCCAGTTGCTGTTGACTTTTATTTCACAGTATAAGCTTTATTTGTTTTTTATTTACAGCTACATAAAAGCTGTCTAAAACTTATGTGTGTAACTGGTGTGTTTTAAACTAGAGGATTCTGACAATGGTGTTTTATGGAAGTGCAGTAGGATTAGCAGTCCTTACAGCAAGGTAGTGATGTTGGTCAGGTTAGTTTTAAATAAATTATGTTTGGGAGGGCTTTTGTTCATCCCAAATTAGCAGCCAGGAAAAATAGATAAAATGTAATGTCTTGTCATTTGAATCTAATTACAGAGTTACATTTGGATTTGTTTACCTGTGCAGTTCCTCACTGATTTTTGAGTGTGGGGATTGCAACTTTTTTTTTCTAGTGACCATAAAAGTTAGTTTATTTCTGCAGTCGCATTTGTTAAGTGCTGATCATTGACTGTTGATAATACTGGTGATGACATGACCAGTAAAACTTGCTTTAGGAATCAATATAACTAAAATTGCCTTGAGAAAGAAGTTCATTTTGTGTCAAATAAATAATCCTATACCAATTCAATTGATACACTGCTGTGGGGCCTTAAAAACTGGGTTTGCTGTAAGTTTAATTTAACTTTTACTGGAGAAATGTTTCAGAAGATATTAAATATTTGTAGTGATAAGATTTATCAAGATGCTGTATTTTTAAATTCTATTTTTTCTGTGGAATCTAAGCTGGTTTCAGTTGCAAGCCATTTATCTATTTGTTCTATTGAATGACATTTGAAGCAATATACAAGCAGCAGCCATTCCAAACATAATAAATCCCCACAGTCTAAACAATTCTTCAATTATTCTGAAGACACAAAATGATTAATTGAAATCATTAATTGAAGTGGCTGGGAATTGGAGGATGAACAAGTTGATTTGCACTCTCTGCCAACGAGCTAAAAGACTCCTTACCTGCCTGTCTCTGGAGTGCTTTGTCTCGACAGGAGAGCTGTCACAGCCTTTGAAACTGAGCTGATCTGAAGAGGAGCATTTTTGCAAGGAAGGAAATGGCTTTTGCATTTGACAAGTGTTTCTTTTCACAGCGATCACTCCCAGGTGTTCCAGGGCAGCGTCCTGCGCACCCGCAGGAACAGCACCACCGTCATGAATCGGCACAGCCTGGTAAGGAAACTCCTGCAGCAGCCCCAGCAGGGGCCAAGCACAAGTGTGCAAACAGGAATAAACAAAATTAGACTGCAGTCCGTGAAACTAATACCACCAGGCTCTAGACTGTGACATTAATATGCTGTAGCTGTAATGAAAAGTTACTTACAGATCATTCGCCTTGCAGAATGCTTGTATTTCATTGTGATCATAACTTGGCTTGTAAAATTGGTGTTCCAAGGTAGAGTAAGAAAGGTGGCTTGTTAAGAAAATTAATTATATGACTGTACTGTTAACAGTTATCAGTGTCTTAAATGATTTTGTTGCTTAAGAAAAAAGTACAGACAAATACTTCAGCAAAGGTTGCATCTGTAACAGAACCAGAATAGTTATATTGAAGAAAGATTGTGGAAAAGCATTTCTCCTGCTGGGATGAAAAAACTGAAAGAAAGTGTTGTGGTGAAGATTTCTTCATCAAGTCTCTTTCTTCATGTTTTTAGGGCAGCAGCTTAGTGAAAATCTGTTTGTGCTTGTGGTCAGGCAAGAGGAGAAAAAAACAAAGGCGAAAGCTCAGTTTATTGTGTTTGCTGAAGATCCTCAGTTGTTGGCTAAAAAGATGCTAATTCAGGGTGCCTTGCCCAGAACTTGCTGGGAAGCTGGAGCAAATTCACTGATGGGCTGCTCTTCTGCCTGCCCCTCATAAATGTTGAAGTCTCCTGGACTTAGCCAGTGTTTCCATCTTCATGGGATGGTTCCTAACCATTCCCCTCACACTAATTAAAAGTGTCCTTCTTCACTCCCAGCTGATCAGGTGCTGACAAAATACATAAAATTTTACTTGCATTAAAAATCAAGTTCCCCACTGACTGCTAGATCAGTGCCTTGTCTGCTTTGAAATGCTTCTTTGAGTTGCCTGGTTTATGGTTCTGTTGAATATTGCAGGGAGGATGGAACTGGAAAGGATCTTAGAGATTCTCATCATTCTGTGATCTTAAACCAGGATCATCCACAGATGAATGATTTTGTGATAAATTAAATTTTCAGTATCAAGGATCCTAACCAACCTTCCCCTGTATTCTTCCTATAGCAAAGAATCACATTTAGTATTATGGTGTTAGAGATATTCTAAGGAGTTAGATCACATCCATTTTTGTAAATTAAATTTTACATAAGGAGGTGCTAAAGTGTATTTCATGTATTTCAAAACCCACTTCTTTGTATTTAAGAAAACTAATCCAAGTTTTACTGTAGTGTAAGCTATAAGAGGGTTAAAAGATTCAGTAAGCAGCTCAAACTTCTTTATTACAAGTATTACAAGCACAGCTTAAACTTTGCATTTTTTTAAACTTTGTGGAAAAAAAGTTGATTTCAATGTTTGCCTAATCTGTGTGGTGTTCCCTGTCAGGGGAACAATGGGAGTTGCTAAAATCTCTGTTAACTGGAGACCATACAACATCAACTCCATCTTCAATGCTGTCCCAGTTGCTCAGGTGAATTCCACAATCTGTTTTTGGGAGTAGCTTCTCCAAATCTCAGACTTCAGCTGGTTTATAATGATAACTGCAAGGGCAGTGGTGCCATTTGGGCTGGGGGTTGATTGCAGTTTTCTGACACTACATATAATTGCCAAGGAAGGGTTAACCAGGCTCAGTATCTGCAGTTTATTTTCTTCCAGGAGATAGCAGTGAGTAAATGTTTTGGTGTTTTTTGCTTTGTTTTGCATGGCTGAGGTTTTTGTTTTGTTGCTTAGGCAGAGCAGTTGGGTCTGTGGTTAGATGTTTAGGTGTTATTTCAGCAGAAGTTGATGTTAAATTTTTTCTTTTTTTTTTTTTTTTTTTTTTTTGTGCTGGGTTCAGTGGCTGTGCTGGCAGGAGGCAGAGGGCACTGCAGGGCAGGGCAGAGGCACCTGTGCATCCCCTGCTCACCTGGGCACTGCCTCCTGCCAGCCTGGCACTGCTGGGGCTTTACCTGCCCTGGAACACAGTCTCTGACACTGAGGGGGAAGGGGTTTCTCTTCTCTGACATAGTCTAATGATTTGTAATGTTTTTATTAATCCTTTTGCTCTCTTAAAATCTTGGGGATGTGAGCAGCAGAATTTTAATAAATGGGTTCAGTGTAGCAAGTATCCTTTGAAAGTGGCAGGTTTCTTTTCACAATAATTCAATCAAAAGATGCCAATAGAGCAAAAGTGAGTTTTACACACTGCCACAGCAATGATGATGACTTGTTGGAAGCAAGATGTAGGACCCTCAGAGCTGTGTTAGTGCATCAGACCCTGCAGAGGAACACTTAATTGTCTTTTTATATTTTTTGTTTTATACTGCAAGCCACTGTTTTTGTACATATTCTATTAATGTCAAACCTTAAAGTATGTGGATCACAGTCATAAAATTAGAATATAATGAGTGGAACAAATGCATTTCTACTGTGGAATGACAGAGTGAATAGGCAGGAATGCACTATTGTCCAAATCCTTTTCTCTGTGTGAGAATCAAGGTCAACTCAAGGTCTGCATTGGCTGGTGAAGCTTGGAGGAATTTTTATTAGGAGCATAGGATTTTTGGGAACCCAGCATAATAATAAAGCTGACCTAAACTGGACTTTTAAAAGTAGCAAATGAAAATATTATAGCTGTTAGCCTTTAGTATTATATATTAGGATGACTAAATTCTGGCACAAGTGTTAGTCATCCTCTGTGTGAGCCTGATAGGCTGAATTCCTTTGTGAGAAGCAGGGTGTGATGTCTTTGTGTTTGTTTTTTTAGAAGGAGGGTTCTGGATGTATGAAGCATTAATGGTCTGTGTTAGCTTACTCTGTCAGGCAGCAAAATCCTTGTATTCTCCATGGCACTTCTTAGAAGATGGTGCAGTAACAGTTAATTGGATATTTGTTAGTTCTCCAGCTTCAGCATGATGAAGAGCTCTAGTAATGTTTTGTGAAGCAGATGGAGCCTTATAATGAATGAAGTATAAAAACACCTATATTAATGTAAGCCTTACTTGCTGAACACATCCATTTTGCAAAGACACCTTATTTTTTGGAAGGATTTTCATCTTGCAGAGAAGTTAAACCTCTATTCAAAGCTTTGGTTTATAATTTTTGTTCCCTGAATGGCTATGACATAAATCAACTGAGGGTTGACAATGTGAGGGATGGGAAATATATGAAAAAAAAATTATATTGTGAGAAAATAATCCCTTTAAATTACTCATAAATTTTGGATGTGCAGCTTTAGATCATAGCATTCCAGTGAGATCTTGATGCAAAACTGTCAACATTAACAGAAGACCATTTTTAGTGACGTCTTCTCTGATTTCACCCAAATTGGTGAAGCTCTTGAGAAACCATAAAGAAAGTGTTTAACTCTTTGTTAGCCTTCTAATAGCTGATTTTTTTCACCTGTCAAAATACTCATTTATAGGCAGGCAACAATCCAGGAACCTTTTTGTACAATTCATTATATTTTTAAAGGATCTATTGGGGAGCTTTCTGAGATCACTTAAATGAAAATAAATATTCTGAATCACATAAAGGAAAATATTTATGCCAACATATATACCAGAGGTGACAGTGTGCTAGTGAAAAGCAGCTCCATTCTGTGGGGCAAGCTGTCAGTTCTAGTTGCCTGGAAATGGAATGGAAGCCAGGCTGATACCAATTAGCATCTGTGAGCCTACAAAGCAGTGTAATGTGGAAATACACATTAACATGTTCTTGCAAGTAAGTAATGTAGTTTAGATATACACTGAGAATGTTATAAGTGATATTTTTTAAAATGAGGTTATTTTTAGTTTGAGGCAACACTACTAACATTTCTGTGGCACTTTTCCCTCCCTTCTGCTGTGCTTTCAATTCTATGTGACTTTGTTTTGCAGTTTGTGCCATCGTCTCCCATCCGTATTCCTAGCAGCCGTCTGCATCAAATCAAACAAGTAAGTACAGATTCTTCTAAATGACTTTTTTATAGGTGGCTGGGTTGTTTTTTTTTTTTTTTGCAGTCAACTGGCTGTAGATTTTATTTTCAAACTGCCTGCCCAGTTCCACGTTTCATGAAGCAAAATGCAGCAAGGAGAAGATTTGAGCAGAGAGAGGATTCTTAAAACGGACATTTTAGAAAGGAAACCTTTAATGTAAACCCTTAGGGTAAAGTTTCACCAAGTTTTTGGCAGCAGTGCCAGCATAAATATTCAGGGCCAATAACAAAGTGTTCCTTAACTTGTGTTGGCACAGGACTTTTGTGCAGCCAGAAAACGAGCAGGATAAGGAAGCACTCTGGCTGAAAAATAGTCTGTACTCTTCTGGCTGGGCTATTTTTCATCTGTATAATTTTCTTATCCAGATCCCTGTACTTGTGCTGTCACAGCAGGAATGGAGGGGGAAGGGCAGCAGAGCAAACACTGGGGAAGGGGGGTGGTGTGGGGAATATCTGAGCAGGCTCAAATAGCTCTGCTCCCAGCCAGCACACTGCAGCCTGAAGACTCCAGCTTTAAAATCAACAAGCTCAAACTCTTGTGTCTCCTTCATTTTATATCTCCACTTTTTTACAGTAGAATGGTTATAAAATTGGTTTGAAGATGCTTAGGTTTTTTTATTTTTTTTTTAGCTGGCTATTTTTCAATGAATAGGCTTGATTTTTAAATGGTCAAAAGTTAAGAAAACAATATAATGCCTCAGGCAGCATTTTTAGGGTATGGTGCCTGAGTGGTGGAAGGCACTTCTGCTTCCTACCTTGGTTATTTAAGGTAGTTGCACAGTAATCCTGAAGAAAATAATTGCTTGCTTTCATTATGTAAATAATTTACTGGCTTAAATAGACTCTGAAGTACTTGGGTCAGTTGTACAGCTCTTTTTATCAATATAAAATGCTTAGGATTAATATGTAAATATCATAGAATCATAAATTAGTTTGGGTTGAAGGGGACCTTTAAAGGTCATCTGGTCCAACCCTCCTGCAGTGAGCAGGGAGATATAATGAGAAATATGCTGAGAGCAAAGGAATTAACTGTTGTGGGTCTGCTCTATTATCTGAAGTAAAATTTGATAATTCAGTCTTCTGGAAAATGCTTCTGCATTCATGTTTGTGTCATCCATTTATTAAAATAAACAGAGTAATTTTCTAATTTGAGCATTAGATTCACAGGTTGGAATTAATTCCATGTCCTGTATACTCACTGAGAACTTGTGAGATGCAGTTCTGATCTCTTTCAAATCTGAGCAAATTATCACACAGGTGAAGAAATTAGACTCTTCCTACTTATGATGAGGATTGTGAAGATGTTTAGTTGAACTTTTACTCTTGAATTAGGGAACCTGTTCATTCACTGAACAAGCTGGGTAGCATTCAGTTTATTTTAAGGAATGGTGTCTGCCTAAGAGGAGATTGAATCGTGTTTGTACTTGGTGTTAATGTTTAGCTTAATTTTACATATTTGATCCATTTTAATAATATTTTATGGAGTTTTTTTTAGAAAAAAACCTCACTGAATCCTGAATTCATTGTGTGCAATGCAGTGTATTGCAAATGAGATGCTGACAAGTGTCTAGTTAGTCACTAATCCATAGAGTAAGGTAAGAACCCAGCCATGTTTTTGAGGTTTATCTGTGCTAGTGTCCCCTTTGTAAAATTATATTTACTCAAGACTGCATAAAGGTGCTCTGGCATGTGCAGAATTTCTGGTTCATACTATCATTATTCAGTTTTGTAGCTACCTCTTGGTTAGTAATGAAAATAAAGCTGCTTGGGAAACAATCAGCTCACATAAAGCACTTCTTACATGATGGTCCCTCCTGCTACATCTCTGTCTCATCCTCTCCTCCTCACTCCTTTCCATGGATGAGAACTTGAGGTTATTGTTGCTTAACCAAGCTGAATTAAATTTTCCACATGCCAAAGTGAAATGAAACCACAACTTTTCTGATTTGCTGGAAAAAAGTGAGTTGTTTTGGTTTTTTTTACCTTACTTCTTCATGTGCTAATCTTTTAGGAAGAAGGGATGAATTTGCTGAACAGGGAAACCGTTCGTGAAAGGTGAGCACCAAGGCAGAGCAGGGAGTCCCTGCAGCTGTCTGTGGGCCCAGCACAACACATTTCTTTTCTTCTTTGTAGAGAAGTGCAAGTAGCAATGCAGATGAGCCACTCCTGGGAGGAGAGCTTGAGCCTGGTAATGCATTCATGCTTTAATTTGTGTTTCTATCATCAGTATCAGGACACTAGAGACTCTCTCATGTCAACATTTCCTTTGATAGTTTGACCTAGAGTTAAGTTGCTTGTATAGCTCTGCTTTTGATCAGTAATTTTTCACACTAACAAGGCATAGAACTATCAATTGTTCAAGGTACATGTGGGCTCCTTGGGCTGCTGTATCAAAAGGAAATTGCAGGTTGTCTGTCTATTCAAATTTTCTTCCATGTTCTGATACTCTCCATGTAATATTTAAGGCTTTTTTTTTTCTTTTTTTTCTTTTTTGTTAAGCATAAGCTCATATATGGCTGCCTAAAAATTGTTGATATGATGTAGGGTAACTTTGGGATTTCACACCAGTATTTTCTTGTTGAGGTACCTGCTTGTAAGATTAATTATTTGTACTGTTTATAGAGTGACAATGATTTTGACAAGTCACTATCACCAAAGCAAGTAGACTTTGTTCCAGTTTCTCCAGCTCCTTCACCCACACGAGGAATAGGGAAGGTGAGCAAAATGTGGTAATAATGGTTTTATTTTAAGTAGAGCTAAATAAATTCAACCAAATTAGTAGCAAAAGATAAAGCCACCTGCTCTTTTCTACCTCAGCTGCAAATAAGAAACTAGAGAGTAAATAAAACCCCCTAAAACCCCAAACCAGAAAATACCAGCTGCTCATCTTGGGGATGTGAATTTCTGTGGAGTGTTCAGCTGTTATACTGTGGTTAATAAAAAACAAATAATTCTGTTTAACCAGAGTACAGTGAAATAAATCTGCATGAAAATTGAATGTGTCCAATTTAAATTATTTTTCTCAGTAGCAAAAAGTGGTATCTCAGTATACCAAATGACTGATTGCTGTATTTGATACTAGCTTATTTCTCTGCAGTTAAGCATCAATTGTTACCACATGGTAGTGATACAGTATTCATAATAACACAAACTCTTTTCCTCTCAGCAATGTTTCTCACCATCTTTGCAAAGTCTGGTGAGCAGCAGTGGGTTGCCTCCAAGTCCCAGCCCAAGTCCAACAAGGAGATTTTCAAGGTAAGTGACCAGATCATATCAGTGATAGAAAATTGAAGGAGCTTGTTCATAGTAGGCATTTGAAATACCAGAAATTATTGTATCCATAATTTGATTTCTAGCACAAACACAACTTCATATACTCTTGTAAACTTCAGATTTTACAGTGTTGTAAAATGTTTGTCAAAACTCTCATGTCATAACATTGGGAAATGGCTGCATTGTGGCATCTGCCTTCCCAGCATAGCTCTATACTGCTCTCATTCACATCTTTAGTAATTGAATTCTGAGGGAAAGAAAACACAAACAGCTTTAGGGTTTGTTACTCCTTTGAGTGATGTGGGCATACAATTAAATTTTACTAGCCTCACAGTTCAGCTTGTCAACTGGGAAGTAGTCAGTGCCTGGATGAGAGCTTTTAGACTGCCCAGTTGGGAAATCATATAATTAAACATTTCCTGCTCAGTTCTGTGCTTCCTGGCCCATCTTCAGAGGAGAAAGAAAAAAAAAAAAAAAAGGCTTGTTTTGGATAAACTATTTTAATGCCTATTTTTCTTACTGCTTTCCACCCAGTAGTTTCTTTTCTGAATATCTTTTGATTCTTTTTTCAACCTTTCTCTTTTAATGGTGATCTCAGTGCAGCATTTGTCTTCTTCTAGCAGGAGAAGCCAGAGTCCAATTAACTGCATTCGACCAAGTGTTCTTGGATCTATCAAAAGAAAAGGTACAGTATTTAAATAGGTTTGTTTGGCAGATACAATAGGCCAACTTGTTAGTTTTATAATAATTCATATAACTGTCTTCATAATTCTACCCAGTTGGCTGATGCTTCAAAAATAACAGAAACAGCAGAGAAACAGAAAAGTAACAGAACATATTATCCATAATGAAATAGACAAATCATTAAATTAGATTTTACTATTCCATAAAGCTTTTAATTCCATAAAGCTAATAATTGTTTTGTTCTAACTCCTCCCCATTGCTGTGGTCATATAGATGTGATAAAAAATCTGATGTAACCTGCTTAACAAAACAATAAATACAACCATTGGTATATTTAACTGAAACAGAAAACTCTGAAAGTCCTGGTTAACTGAAGCACACAGGTACTGTACATTTAAAATAACTCTTCAAAACCCAACACTGATGCAAATGCCTGGTTGGCACCTTACAGCTTTATTAGGAAATGTTTCTCTGTCTTTCTGCGTTTTTCTTCAAGTTTAACTTCTGGAAATTTTATTGCACCTATTTTTATCTCTTCAAGCTTCACCTTTGTTACAGAACATGTCTGGCTCTGAGGCAACTTTTAAAACACTTTTATTGAGTTCTGTCATAGCCTATTTGAGCATATATCTATCCTCTTCTAGAGTGTTTGGAAATCAAAGTCAATAGAAAACTTCTGTGATAATCCTGGAGCTTGTTCCTTTTTCTTATTTTCAGCTTCTCTGCTCTGGTGGAGCTGATGAACTGATAGCTGGATAAATTGAAACAAAAGGATTATTTTTCACTACTGAAGAATAAATATCTGATATCTAAGCCTTAGTTAATTATTCACTAAACTGTACTGAAGCTTGGACAAAATGGTTCCAGGAAACAGACAGTCTTTAAAATTTCAGCATCTAAATTCTCTGTTCTACATATGAAATATTGTGAGTTTGAACCTCTAACCTGTTTGCTCTGTAGAAGTACAGTGAAAGTAGATTTTAATTGAAATGAGTCATAATTTTTATTACTGGTATCTCTTCCCAAAGGTGTGACAGAGATGGAAGATCACCCAAAAAGATTATTCCAAGGATCCAGCAACATGCTAACCCCTGAGGCTGCACATCAGGCAGACCTTGGGGCATGGTAAATGCTGTGCTGTTTATTGTCCCTTTCAGCAGAAGCATTGCAAATATTTTTTTTTTTCCTAGCTGTGATAATGCTTGAAGTTTTGTGTTTGTTTTTGCCTTTTTTAAATAGAGATATCTCATAATGTTACAGCACTGGAATCATCACAGTAAATAGCAATGTTCCCTACAATTCTGCAGTTCCTAGGCCTGACTGATAATGTAGGGTGTTGAGCATTTTTAGGAAAAGACACATCATGGATGAAAGCTTTTGGAGTCTGATTCAAAATGCAATCAAATGTGAATGCTGATGCTTTTTTGGGTGAATTGGTTTTGAATTATTAGGTTTTTCTTCTTTTCCCTTGCTCTTAGTCACAGAGGAGCATGAGTCTGTCTGATCCTCCCTGGAGGGTCAGAGGAGCTGGGGAGCAGATAAAAAGCACTTTGTTAAAAATGGTAGGGATTGGTAATAGCAAGGGATTTTGATCTAGTGTTTTAGTCAAAAGGTTGATCATACATAGGGTGTGCCTACACAACTGTCAAGGGTTGTTCAATGTGTTTCTGTCTTTTTGCCTCTCAGCTGATGTACTCAAGTCATGTAGAAGCTTTGAGTAGCAATAGCAAAATTGATGTTTTAAAGGTACTTTAAAAACATCTTTTTTGCACATCCTGTTTACACAGGGGATAGTAGTGTGGGTTCAATTGCTGCCTCTTGGTGTAGGAGATGGTAATTTAAAAAAATCACTTTGCTGCAATCACTGATGATAGATCAGCTGTAGTTACAAATTTGTGTCCTGTGAAATATGTAATACAATGGAGGATGGACAATTTCTTATTGGCTCTCTTGGCAAAAAGGCCTCTGGCTGCTGTGCTGGCCCAGGGCTTTGAGGATGGAATAAAGCTGGCAGTGGATTGTTCAGTCTGGAACTTCTGATCTGTGCCCCGTTTCTGGGTGAGCAAAGGAGGAAATGTGCAGAGTGTCCTGTGTGAGTGTGGAAGTGACTGTGTGTGCAGCTGCAGCTGTATTCAGATCACAGGGGCTGCTGCTCCTCCAGAGGTGCAGCTGTGTGTTTGGAATGGCTTTGGGCTGGTTTTGGGCACTTCCCTGAGCCTGTGCCTCGTTTCTCACGCCCTGGTGTCACTCTGTTTTCAGTCTGTCCTCACACACCCTGGATGACAACAGGAGCAGTGCAGGCTCCTCCTGTGACTCCCCAGCTGAAGTTGGCACCAGCACAGACTCTCCAGTGTCACTCTCTGACTCCAGATCTCCGTTTTTGCCCGTGGATCTCATGGCCAAGTTACCCATGAACTGAAGCAGGAATTGCTGCTGGGCACAGGAAACAGGCGAGATTCGCCCAGACTCTGTTGTGTGTAACCCATTCTGTTCCTCATAGGAACTTCCAGCAATGTCATTACTTCTAGGAAACTTCCAGAACAGTTCCTTGAGGAGGAATTCACCTTTCTAGTGATTTGTATGACATTTACTACGATACAGAAGCATTTGGGCTGCAGGCACGTTGGGTGCTCACGTCAGCCAGCAGGCTGCTGGTTTGCAGTGGATGAGATCTCCTTGCATGAGTTACAAACACTGTACATGTGTCCTGCTTGTGGAAGACTTGGCTTCCCAGCAGCCTGTGTCCTCCCTGCCTGTGGAGGAGCAGATAACTCACATTTCTCCTCAGCCTAAAACCAATGAAGCAGCTTACTAATTGTTTCTATTCCCAGAGTGTTAGATATTTATATTTTTTTCTTCTTCTTCATATGAAAGGGAGAATATTGCAGGGGGAAAATTGATTATTATTAATATTATTGTATTCTATTAGGATTGGCTCTTAATCAATTCTGTATTCCAGTGGATGTCAGAAAAGAACACATGGGTGAATTGTCAAATTCATATGTTGGATTCTATTAATGATCATTACTGCTGTTGTGACTAAATCTAAATTAGGTGTGGAACATTCTTCTGGAGTTTTGTATCTGGCGTTTGTTTCTTTTTCTTCCCCATTTAGATGATGTATAGAAGTGGTAGATGCTCTGTTAAAGGTCTTTTAATAGGGAAAAATAGTGACAATATTTGGAAAAATACATTAAATCCTGATATTTTAGTATTTAGTACTTCAGAAATGCATTATTTTAAGTCAGTATTTGTCCTCATATATGACAGATACGGTGAGGAATCTTGAATGCCTTTTTACAGCCTGAGGCCATTAAACATATTTAATCTGTGCTTTATTTCCTGATGTTACTTCCTCAAACAATGACATCAAGTCATTTCTGCTGTTGAAAACTTCAGATGCTGGTTGGAAGCCTGGAATCTGGTAATCTGAGATGCTTGAAGAGTCAGTGTGTTGAAGCATCCTGATCTCAACTCTGAAATTCCCCAGCCAGGAGGAAGAATTTGCAGCCCCCCATGGACAGCTGTCTGGGATTGTGCAGTGACACCCTCCTTGGGGTTGTGCAGCTGAACTCCCCCAGCTGAGTCCCTCTTTGTACATGTCTGTGTATCTGTGCTGTGTGGTTTCAGATCTTCTCTCCAGAGGGTTAAGAAAGGAGCAAAATGTTTTATTTTTAAACGCTAAATCTTTGTAGTGTCATAAAGTGAGAAAAGTATGGAAACTTCCTCAAGCAGGAGGAAAATCTGTCCTGAACTCTGTTGTGAAAGATTCACATGGATGAAGTTTTGACTGACAACAGCCATCAAAACGAGAAAGGGATGACTTGGAGTGCAAAGACCTGGCAACCTGAGGGCCAGTGACCCATTTCTGTGTGTCCTTATTATAGAGAGAAAATAGAATGTATTTAATAGTCTGACTCTGTTCTAGTTAAGATACAACATGGTTTACTTCTGGTATCATTCCTCTTAAATTATTGTAATAATCACCCTGCTGGTTGCAGTCCCTCCCCGAGTGCAGCTGCCCTTTGCCCCCAGCAGATGCACACGGACTGTTTGCTCTCTCTGCTGAGGCAAAGTTTGGCTTTGCAGTTTCAGGTTTGTGCCAAAGAGTTGCTGTGCATTCACTCTTCTGTGGTGAGAGCAAGACTGTTTTTTTAATCTTGCTTATTTCTTAAGAATGAACCTCCTGGTGTCTCTTCCAGTCTTTGTTAGAGGACACATCATATAGGGGGGTTTGATAGTTGAGTGTGGGTCAACTTGTCTCTTTTCTGTTGAATATTTATGCTATTTTTCAAATAAGTGCCAATAAATGGAAAAATAAACATGTTTTGCTGTTTCTGCACTTTTTTAGATAACCATATTCCTTCTGGGATTAAATGCTTTCTTTTAAAATCAGAATATCTATTGTTATTTACTTCCACCCAGTTTAATTAACATACAAGTAGGTATTAAAATCTGCAGCAGACTTACCTTGTTTTCCTCATGCAATGTTGTCTTGCAGGTCTGTGACAACTCTAGGAACAAAGAAGAATAAACACAAACATTTTTGAATACAAGTTACATGTTTATGTAATCTAGTTTATACCTAGAGGAAGTTATAGTGAAATAGTTGGGAAGAGAGAAGCTTCTGCTGGCTGGTGGGAAGTACTGAGGATCTTAACTCTTGGGAAGAAGTGGGGAGTCTTTGTGGTTTGCTTTAATAGGGGAGCTAATCATAGAATTATGGAATGGGTTGTGTTGGAAGGTTTTAAAACCATCTCATCCATCTCATCCCAGCCCCTGCCATGGGCAGGGACACATTCCACCAGACCAGGGGCTCCAAGCCCCTTCTAGGCCAGCCTTGAACAGTTCCAGCGTTGGGGAGTCCACAAATAATGCTGTTGGAGGAGAGTGAAATAGTTATTTGCCTTTATCTGTTCCTCTCCCTGCTTTTGCAAAGCAGAAATTGCATTGAAGTTGTGGGAAAGCATCTCAGTGTTTTGTCTTCACCAAGAAGCTGCAGTTTTGCTCCCTAGAGTCTGGTGACACATACAGGGTTTTTTCAAACTGAAATGAAAAATTTTCGAACCAATTACACTCCAGAATATGTATCTGGATGCAGGGAGTCAGGATGTTATACAATGCACAGAACCAACCCTGTACTTGTCTAGAAACTCATGCTTTCAATATTGCCTCTGCTTCTCTCTGGGCTTCTGCCACGAATGGCACCTTCCAAAAATCACACTCGGGTTCAGCACTTCCTTGGTCTGGTTGAAAATGATCCTGCAGGATTTGTTGGCAGTTAGATCAGATCTGGGGCCACTGTATCTTCCTTGACAAGTGATGGGTGTTTTTCTTCCTTCCACCTTCTCCAGAGTGACACAGTTGCTGAGGGAATGTTGGTAACCGTGCCAGTGCTCAGGGGGCTGTATTTTTGGAATGAACCCTTCAGTGGTTGCTGCATTTAGCAGAGGGATAGACACTTCCCTCTGGAAGAGAGCTCCAAATGCCAGGAAAATTGAGCCTCTGCCTCATCTAGATTGACTTGCAGGGTCTTCTGTGTGTTGCCAGTGAGGCAGGTGACCTGAATGCTCAGCTGAGCAGCTGCCCAAGGTCCTCCTGAGATCAGTGTAAAAACTTAATCCTAAATTCTTTCTTCTCACCTATTTTCAGAAAACTTGAATGTAAATGATCACCAACCCATAGAAACAAAACAAGTCTCCAGAGTCTGGTGAGGCTGAGATATCTCCATTTATAGATGTGTGCTGTGGTTCCAGTATCAGTGCTGTGTGTCAGTCCAGCCCTGCTATTGTGCAATGATTTGCCAGGGGAGTGGCTGGAGGGACCTCCAGCACTCCATGAGCTGAGAACAGCTTGTGCCTCCCTTGGCAAACGTCATTTCTGAAATGTTCACTTTATGCTGTTGTATTCTTGCATATGCTGGAGTCATAACTCATTCACTTAAAATAGAGAGCTTCAGGAGTCATAATTAAACTGTGTGAGCTCTTCCTACCCTGTTTTAAGCAACCTTTCTCATCACCAACAGGCAGATGGAGTTTAAGTTGATCTCTCTTCTCCTGGAAGCAACAAGTTAAAATATTTGTAAATGACACTGAATGTTTACAGCTAGAGTACAGTAATTAAAACCTTACTGACACAGAGAGGAGTGCTTGGCAAGAATCCTTTTCAATAACTGGGTGTAAAAATTGTCACTTCAGGTTCATTTTCTAGGGGTGATTTTTTTATCTCTACCAGTGGAGTCTTCCCATTTCTGCCTATCTGGTGGGAGCATCCTTGTTTGATAAACTTGGCAGCAGTTGTCAGCCAGCCCAGGCCTTGCTCAGGAGATTCTTTTCCTCTGGCATGGAGCACTGGAGGCTGACACCCTGCACCCCAAACCCAGACCCCACACCCTGACACTGCTTCCACCACTGGGGCTTGTGGTAGAAGCACGAGAGAGGAGGCAAAAAAAATAATCCACGGAAGGAGAGTAACCTTGTTTGACTTTCAGTAGCTGGCTCAGGAGCAGAAATTTCAGAAGGGAGGAGGAGTGGAGTGCATTCAAACCAAAACCAAACCAAACAAGCCTCCACATGCCTTGGTGCTGGCTCCCCTGTGTCTCTCAAGGAATGGTGAGACATCCCCAGTGCCACAAAGATTCCTCAGACAAATGTGGCATTTATCAAATTAGAAATTCTTCTGTTAGTTTGGTTTCTTGTTCTTTTATTTGCTTCATAAGAAGCAAATCAGAAAGTGCTTGCTATTTTAAGACTTCCTTCCACAACAAATAATTGTATGTAAATGTTTAGAATTTTGCTGGATGTCAACCCAGGTAGGAAGAGCTGCTCAAGAGGAAACAGATTTTGCTGCAGGGACTAATCTTTGGAAATGTGGTTCTCCTGGTTCCTTTTTGTCCTTATGTGGAGAAAAATCAAATCCCTGATGTGCATAGAATCAGGTACTGTGCTGTCTTTCAAGCCTGTTTAAATCACTGCAAGAGGCTTCCTGCTAAAAATACATCAACATCCTTTCATTTTAAGTGCATTCACTTCAGCAGTCGGTTTGGATTGTGGAGATTCCTGGCAGATTCCTGAGGGAAAGGCGCTAATGGGTTTGGTGATGTTGATGGAACAGGAGTTTCCAGAGCCCTACTGCAGTTTTGTCTCTGGATGATGTTTTTTTTGTTTGTCAAAGCAATTGTTCATCTAATGCCTTCATGTTCATACCTCAAGCCACCGAGTGTGCAGTTTTCTAGAGAACAATGCTCTCATTTTGTTACTGTAAATCATATTTTGCTATTGAAAATTTTATGGCTAATTTTTAAAATTTTTTTTAAACTGGAAACATGGATGTAAGTTCCATTACAGGGTGCCTGTTAGTGAGGTAGACCTTCCTACCAGCCCTTTTCCTCACAGTGAGGAGACACCCATAGCTGTAATCATGCTTGTGCTCTTGCTGAAATTATTTCTTTGCAATTTCTGCTGTTTTGAAGACCAGTGTGGTCGCTTTGCTGCATGTAATTGCACATTGTATTGTCAGCCTGGTCGTACAGCTTTGCAGATTTCCTAGAGCTGATGTGCATTAGCTACAGCTCATTATCTATAGTAAACAGCTCGTTAGCGTTCAGTGGAGAGCTTCTAAAGACAAAAATACACCCAGAAGTGAGTGAGTGTATCCCCTTACTCGGCTTTAGCTGAGATGCTGAGTGTTGCCTGCCGGTGTTCGTTCCTCCAGCTCTCCTTTTGGGATGATGCTCTTGTTCTCCAGGCTCCTTTCTCTGAGGTTGCTTTCTGTAAATGGCTCTTGCTGACTGCCTAGCGCTGGTTTCCCCATCCTCACCAGCTCCTGTGGGGCACTAACAGTGAGTGATGGGCTGCTGGCAGCAGTGAACCTCACTCTCCTGCAGTGGTTTCAGCCTTAATTTAATTTCCTCAGGCAGCACATTATGCCTGCAGCAGAGACTCCAGCACTATTAACTCGGGCTGTTTCTCCTCCAGCTCTGTGGGAGTTGGTGCCTTCCCTATTCTGAGCTGCTCCAACCCAACAACTCCAAACCCACCTGACAGACAGGATGATTCAAGGTTTGGGGGGTTTTTAAGGCCTCCTGTACAAGAGGTTTTTTTTAAGACCTGATCCTTAAATTCGATGTTGCCCTGAGTTTGAAGTGTGAGATTCACACCCCTGACAAAGGGGAGATGGAACTCGGCATTTATAAGGAAAGTGAGGTATCTTAAATGTATGTTAATGAGGACTAATGTATAATGATTTATTACCAAACCTATTTGGCAGCCTCTTTCCAGTTTAGGCTTGTTGATTATCAGATACTTGTACGTATGAAATAATATATGATTTGCTTTGACAGTTCTTAATTAGCTGATTGCAGGATTTCTCTGTTTTTTTTGTTGAAGGCACAGTTCTGTGCATGGGCTCCTCTTGGAGCTGCTGCAAACATCCCTGTGGAATGGTTTTAAGAGGAGCAGTGACTGTTCCCATCTGACAGCAACGCCCCATTGTCTTCCTGGGGCATGTTTTGAGACATGGCAGCAGCAGCAGCAGCTCAGCTTTTCCCTTTGCAGGGGCTGGTTTGTTTCCAGGGTTTGTTTCCAGCTCCCTGGGCTCCATTATCACCTCTGATCCCCTCTGATCAGCAATTCACTGATTCCCTGGCAGCCCCTCCTGCCCCTGGAGCTCTGCAACAGTGCACTGGGTCTACTGAAGTTTTCAAGTTTTCTCCTTTAGGGAAACACGATCAGCTCAGGATTTTCTGATCCAGACAAGCGCAAACTCCTAGGGAAGATGGTGTTCCCACCTCAGCAGCTCTGCCCCTTCTGCTGCCAGCACGGCAAGTGCTGGGTAAACACCGGGATTGTTCCTGCTGGCTGATCTCAAAGCCCTCCCAGCTGTCTGCTGGAAATACTTGCCCACTGCAAGGAAATGACTGTTTGTTTGTGTTAGGAGGCAGGAATGGGAAATGACGTGAACACTTAACTGTTTTTCCTGGTGTTTCTAAGAGGTACATTCAGTGTCTCAGGTCTTATTTCCAAAGGCATTCAGTGTTTTTTGAAAGTTTAGTATGTAAGTGCTAAAGGTATGTGCATGCACATAAATATACATAAAATCAGGAAGTATCTTCCAAATTTTGTGTATCCACCTGGTAAAACTTTACTGGTGCCCTGCTATGACTATGCTGTAACATAATTTGATATGTTCTCCCTCAGTGATGAATTGAAAGAGTCCTCAGGTCTTGTTTTCCCAACTGGGATAGATCTGTGATTCTGCAGTGTGCTGCAACCTCCCTGAAGGAGAAAGAAGTCAGAATTCACACTTGTCATGCTTATTTCACCCCAGCACCAGTTTTATCTGCCGAGTTACTCTGTGCATTTTTTTCCCCTGTGT